>NW_027473357.1:0-600000 GCF_050947335.1 Megachile rotundata
ATTGTGTGATTGTGACTGTGTGATTGTGTGATTGTGTAATTGTGATTGTGCGATTGTGATTGTGTGATTGTGTGATTGTGTGATTGTGTGAGTGTGTGATTGTGTGATTGAGTGATTGTGTGATTGTGTGATTGTGTGATTGTGTGGTTGTGTGATTGAGGGATTGTGTGATTGTGTGATTGTGTGATTGTGCGATTGTGACTGTGTGATTGTGTGAGTGTGTGATTGTGTGATTGAGTGACTGTGTGTTTGTGTGATTGTGTGGTTGTGTGGTTGTGTGATTGTGTGATTGTGTGATTGTGTGATTGTGTGATTGGGTGATTGTGTGATTGGGTGATTGTGTGATTGCGTGATTGTGTGATTGTGTGATTGTGTGATTGTGTGAGTGTGTGATTCTGTAATTGTGTGATTGAGTGATTGTGTGCTTGTGTGATTGTATACTTGTGTGATTGTGTGATTGTATACTTGTGTGATTGTGTGATTGTGTGATTGTGCGATTGTGTGCTTGTGTGATTGTGTGATTGTGTGATTTTGTAATTGTGTGATTGTGTGATTGTGTGATTGAGTGATTGTGTGCTTGTATGATTGTGTGGTTGTGTGGTTGTGTGATTGTGTGATTGTGTGATTGTGTGATTGCGTGATTGTGTAATTGTGATTGTGCGATTGTGATTGTGTGATTGTGTGATTGTGTGATTGTGTGATTGTGTAATTGTGAGATTGTGTGGTTGTGTGCTTGTGTGGTTCTGCGATCGTGATTGTGTGATCGTGATTGTGTGATCGTGGTTGTGTGATTGTGATTGTGTGATTCTGATTGTGTGATTGTGGTTGTGTGATTGTGATTTTGTGATTGTGATTGTGTGATTGTGATTGTGTGATTGTGACTGTGTGATTGTGTGAGTGTGTGATTGTGTGATTGAGTGACTGTGTGGTTGTGAGATTGTGTGATTGTGTGATTAGGTGATTGTGTGATTAGGTGATTGTGTGATTGTGTGAATGTGTGATTGTGATTGTGTGATTGTGACTGTGTGATTGTGTGTGTGTGTGATTGTGTGATTGTGTCATTGTGTGATTGTGTGATTGTGTGATTGTGTGATTGTGTGATTGTGTGATTGTGTGATTGTGTGATTGTGTGATTGTGTGATTGTGTGATTGTGTGGTTGTGTGGCCGTGATTGTGTGATCGTGATTGTGTGATTGCGTGATTGTGATTGTGTGATTGTATGACTGTGTGATTGTGTGATTGTGTGATTGTGTGATTGTGTGATTGTGTGATTGTGTGATTGTGTGATTGTGTGATTGTGTGATTGTGTGATTGTGTGATTGTGTGATTGTGTGATTGTGTGATTGTGTGATTGTGTGGTTGTGCGATCGTGATTGTGTGATCGTGATTGTCTGATCGTGATTGTGTGATCCTGATTGTGTGATCGTGATTGTGCGATGGCGTGCTTGTGACTGTGTGATTGTGTGATTGTGACTGTGTGATTGTGTGATTGTGTAATTGTGATTGTGCGATTGTGATTGTGTGATTGTGTGATTGTGTGATTGTGTGAGTGTGTGATTGTGTGATTGAGTGATTGTGTGATTGTGTGATTGTGTGATTGTGTGGTTGTGTGATTGAGGGATTGTGTGATTGTGTGATTGTGTGATTGTGCGATTGTGACTGTGTGATTGTGTGAGTGTGTGATTGTGTGATTGAGTGATTGTGTGTTTGTGTGATTGTGTGGTTGTGTGGTTGTGTGATTGTGTGATTGTGTGATTGTGTGATTGTGTGATTGGGTGATTGTGTGATTGGGTGATTGTGTGATTGCGTGATTGTGTGATTGTGTGATTGTGTGATTGTGTGATTGTGTGGGTGTGTGATTCTGTAATTGTGTGATTGAGTGATTGTGTGCTTGTGTGATTGTATACTTGTGTGATTGTGTGATTGTATACTTGTGTGATTGTGTGATTGTGTGACTGTGCGATTGTGTGCTTGTGTGATTGTGTGATTGTGTGATTTTGTAATTGTGTGATTGTGTGATTGTGTGATTGAGTGATTGTGTGCTTGTATGATTGTGTGGTTGTGTGGTTGTGTGATTGTGTGATTGTGTGATTGTGTGATTGTGTAATTGTGATTGTGCGATTGTGATTGTGTGATTGTGTGATTGTGTGATTGTGTGATTGTGTAATTGTGAGATTGTGTGATTGTGTGCTTGTGTGGTTGTGCGATCGTGATTGTGTGATCGTGATTGTGTGATCGTGGTTGTGTGATTGTGATTGTGTGATTCTGATTGTGTGATTGTGGTTGTGTGATTGTGATTGTGTGATTGTGATTGTGTGATTGTGATTGTGTGATTGTGACTGTGTGATTGTGTGAGTGTGTGATTGTGTGATTGAGTGACTGTGTGGTTGTGAGATTGTGTGATTGTGTGATTAGGTGATTGTGTGATTAGGTGATTGTGTGATTGTGTGAATGTGTGATTGTGATTGTGTGATTGTGACTGTGTGATTGTGTGTGTGTGTGATTGTGTGATTGTGTCATTGTGTGATTGTGTGATAGTGTGATTGTGTGATTGTATGATTGTGTGATTGTGTGATTGTGTGATTGTGTGATTGTGTGATTGTGTGATTGTGTGATTGTGTGGTTGTGTGACCGTGATTGTGTGATCGTGATTGTGTGATCGTGATTGTGTGATTGCGTGATTGTGATTGTGTGATTGTATGACTGTGTGATTGTGTGATTGTGTGATTGTGTGATTGTGTGATTGTGTGATTGTGTGATTGTGTGATTGTGTGATTGTGTGATTGTGTGATTGTGTGATTGTGTGATTGTGTGATTGTGTGATTGTGTGATTGTGTGATTGTGTGATTGTGTGATTGTGTGATTGTGTGATTGTGTGGTTGTGCGATCGTGATTGTGTGATCGTGATTGTCTGATCGTGATTGTGTGATCCTGATTGTGTGATCGTGATTGTGCGATGGCGTGCTTGTGACTGTGTGATTGTGTGATTGTGACTGTGTGATTGTGTGATTGTGTAATTGTGATTGTGCGATTGTGATTGTGTGATTGTGTGATTGTGTGATTGTGTGAGTGTGTGATTGTGTGATTGAGTGATTGTGTGATTGTGTGATTGTGTGATTGTGTGGTTGTGTGATTGAGGGATTGTGTGATTGTGTGATTGTGTGATTGTGCGATTGTGACTGTGTGATTGTGTGAGTGTGTGATTGTGTGATTGAGTGATTGTGTGTTTCTGTGATTGTGTGGTTGTGTGGTTGTGTGATTGTGTGATTGTGTGATTGTGTGATTGTGTGATTGGGTGATTGTGTGATTGGGTGATTGTGTGATTGCGTGATTGTGTGATTGTGTGATTGTGTGATTGTGTGATTGTGTGGGTGTGTGATTCTGTAATTGTGTGATTGAGTGATTGTGTGCTTGTGTGATTGTATACTTGTGTGATTGTGTGATTGTATACTTGTGTGATTGTGTGATTGTGTGATTGTGCGATTGTGTGCTTGTGTGATTGTGTGATTGTGTGATTTTGTAATTGTGTGATTGTGTGATTGTGTGATTGAGTGATTGTGTGCTTGTATGATTGTGTGGTTGTGTGGTTGTGTGATTGTGTGATTGTGTGATTGTGTGATTGTGTGATTGTGTAATTGTGATTGTGCGATTGTGATTGTGTGATTGTGTGATTGTGTGATTGTGTGAGTGTGTGATTGTGTGATTGAGTGATTGTGTGCTTGTGTGATTGTGTGGTTGTGTGATTGTGTGATTAGGTGATTGTGTGATTGTGTGATTGTGTGATTGTGTGATTGTGTGGTTGTGTGACCGTGATTGTGTGACCGTGATTGTGTGATCGTGATTGTGTGATCGTGTTAGTGTGACCGTGAATGTGTGATTGCGTGATTGTGATTGCGTAATTGCGATTGCGTGATTGTGATTGCGTGATTGTGTGAATGTGTGATTGTGTGATTGTGTGATTGTGTGATGGTGTGATTGTGTGATTGTGTGAATGTGTGATTGCGTGATCGTGTGATTGTGTGATCGTGTGATCGTGTGATCGTGTGATTGTATGATTGTGTGATTTTGCGATTGTGTGATTGTGTGATTGTGTGATTGTGTGAGTGTGTGATTGTGTGATTGAGTGATTGTGTGCTTGTGTGATTGTGTGGTTGTGTGATTGTGTGATTAGGTGATTGTGTGATTGTGTGATTGTGTGATTGTGTGATTGTGTAATTGTGATTGTGCGATTGTGATTGTGTCATTGTGTGATTGTGTGATTGTGTGATTGTGTGATTGTGTGATTGTGTGATTGTGTGATTGTGTGATTGTGTAATTGTGATTGTGCGATTGTGATTGTGTGATTGTGTGATTGTGTGATTGTGTGATTGTGTGATTGTGTGATTGTGTGATTGTGTGATTGTGTGATTGTGTGATTGTGTGATTGTGTGATTGTGTGATTGTGTGATTGTGTGATTGTGTGATTGTGTGATTGTGTGATTGTGTGATTGTGTGATTGTGTGATTGTGTGATTGTGTGATTGTGTGATTGTGTGATTGTGTGGTTGTGTGACCGTGATTGTGTGATCGTGATTGTGTGATCGTGATTGTGTGATTGCGTGATTGTGATTGTGTGATTGTGTGACTGTGTGATTGTGTGATTGTGTGATTGTGTGATTTTGTGATTGTGATTGTGTGATTGTGATTGTGTGATTGTGATTGTGTGATTGTGATTGTGTGATTGTGATTGTGTGATTGTGATTGTGTGATTGTGATTGTGTGATTGTGATTGTGTGATTGTGATTGTGTGATTGTGATTGTGTGATTGTGATTGTGTGATTGTGATTGTGAGATTGTGATTGTGTGATTGTGACTGTGTGATTGTGTGATTGTGTGATTGTGTGATTGTGTGATTGTGTGATTGTGTGATTGTGTAATTGTGAGATTGTGTGATTGTGTGATTGTGTGATTGTCTGATTGTGTGATTGTGTGATTGTGTGATTGTGTGATTGTGTTATTGTGATTGTGCGATTGTGATTGTGTGATGGTGTGATTGTGTGATTGTGTGATTATGTGATTGTGTGATTGTGTGATTGTGTGATTGTGTGATTGTGTGATTGTGTGATTGTGTGACTGTGTGATTGTGTGATTGTGTGATTGTGTGATTGTGTGGTTGTGTGATTGTGTGACTGTGTGATTGTGTGACTGTGTGATTGTGTGATTGTGTGAGTGTGTGATTGTGTGATTGAGTGATTGTGTGCTTGTGTGATTGTGTGGTTGTGTGATTGTGTGATTAGGTGATTGTGTGATTGTGCGATTGTGTGATTGTGGGATTGTGTGATTGTGTGATTGTGTGATTGTGTGATTGTGTGATTGTGTGATTGTGTGATTGTGTGATTGTGTGATTGTGTGATTGTGTAATTGTGATTGTGCGATTGTGATTGTGTGATTGTGTGATTGTGTGATTGTGAGGTTGTGTGATTGTGTGCTTGTGTGATTGTGTGATTGTGATTGTGTGATTGTGTGATTGTGTGATTGTGTGATTGTGAGGTTGTGTGATTGTGTGCTTGTGTGATTGTGTGATTGTGATTGTGTGATTGTGTGATTGTGTGATTGTGTGATTGTGTGGTTGTGTGACCGTGATTGTGTGACCGTGATTGTGTGATCGTGATTGTGTGATCGTGTTAGTGTGACCGTGAATGTGTGATTGCGTGATTGTGATTGCGTAATTGCGATTGCGTGAATGTGATTGCGTGATTGTGTGAATGTGTGATTGTGTGATTGTGTGATTGTGTGATGGTGTGATTGTGTGATTGTGTGAATGTGTGATTGCGTGATCGTGTGATTGTGTGATCGTGTGATCGTGTGATCGTGTGATTGTATGATTGTGTGATTTTGCGATTGTGTGATTGTGTGATTGTGTGATTGTGTGAGTGTGTGATTGTGTGATTGAGTGATTGTGTGCTTGTGTGATTGTGTGGTTGTGTGATTGTGTGATTAGGTGATTGTGTGATTGTGTGATTGTGTGATTGTGTGATTGTGTAATTGTGATTGTGCGATTGTGATTGTGTGATTGTGTGATTGTGTGATTGTGTGATTGTGTGATTGTGTGATTGTGTGATTGTGTGATTGTGTAATTGTGATTGTGCGATTGTGATTGTGTGATTGTGTGATTGTGTGATTGTGTGATTGTGTGATTGTGTGATTGTGTGATTGTGTGATTGTGTGATTGTGTGATTGTGTGATTGTGTGATTGTGTGATTGTGTGATTGTGTGATTGTGTGATTGTGTGATTGTGTGATTGTGTGATTGTGTGATTGTGTGATTGTGTGATTGTGTGATTGTGTGGTCGTGCGATCGTGATTGTGTGATCCTGATTGTCTGATCGTGATTGTGTGATCCTGATTGTGTGATCGCGATTGTGCGATGGCGTGCTTGTGACTGTGTGATTGTGTGATTGTGACTGTGTGATTGTGTGATTGTGTAATTGTGATTGTGCGATTGTGATTGTGTGATTGTGTGATTGTGTGATTGTGTGAGTGTGTGATTGTGTGATTGAGTGATTGTGTGATTGTGTGATTGTGTGATTGTGTGGTTGTGTGATTGAGGGATTGTGTGATTGTGTGATTGTGTGATTGTGCGATTGTGACTGTGTGATTGTGTGAGTGTGTGATTGTGTGATTGAGTGACTGTGTGTTTGTGTGATTGTGTGGTTGTGTGGTTGTGTGATTGTGTGATTGTGTGATTGTGTGATTGTGTGATTGGGTGATTGTGTGATTGGGTGATTGTGTGATTGCGTGATTGTGTGATTGTGTGATTGTGTGATTGTGTGAGTGTGTGATTCTGTAATTGTGTGATTGAGTGATTGTGTGCTTGTGTGATTGTATACTTGTGTGATTGTGTGATTGTATACTTGTGTGATTGTGTGATTGTGTGATTGTGCGATTGTGTGCTTGTGTGATTGTGTGATTGTGTGATTTTGTAATTGTGTGATTGTGTGATTGTGTGATTGAGTGATTGTGTGCTTGTATGATTGTGTGGTTGTGTGGTTGTGTGATTGTGTGATTGTGTGATTGTGTGATTGCGTGATTGTGTAATTGTGATTGTGCGATTGTGATTGTGTGATTGTGTGATTGTGTGATTGTGTGATTGTGTAATTGTGAGATTGTGTGGTTGTGTGCTTGTGTGGTTCTGCGATCGTGATTGTGTGATCGTGATTGTGTGATCGTGGTTGTGTGATTGTGATTGTGTGATTCTGATTGTGTGATTGTGGTTGTGTGATTGTGATTTTGTGATTGTGATTGTGTGATTGTGATTGTGTGATTGTGACTGTGTGATTGTGTGAGTGTGTGATTGTGTGATTGAGTGACTGTGTGGTTGTGAGATTGTGTGATTGTGTGATTAGGTGATTGTGTGATTAGGTGATTGTGTGATTGTGTGAATGTGTGATTGTGATTGTGTGATTGTGACTGTGTGATTGTGTGTGTGTGTGATTGTGTGATTGTGTCATTGTGTGATTGTGTGATTGTGTGATTGTGTGATTGTGTGATTGTGTGATTGTGTGATTGTGTGATTGTGTGATTGTGTGATTGTGTGATTGTGTGGTTGTGTGGCCGTGATTGTGTGATCGTGATTGTGTGATTGCGTGATTGTGATTGTGTGATTGTATGACTGTGTGATTGTGTGATTGTGTGATTGTGTGATTGTGTGATTGTGTGATTGTGTGATTGTGTGATTGTGTGATTGTGTGATTGTGTGATTGTGTGATTGTGTGATTGTGTGATTGTGTGATTGTGTGATTGTGTGGTTGTGCGATCGTGATTGTGTGATCGTGATTGTCTGATCGTGATTGTGTGATCCTGATTGTGTGATCGTGATTGTGCGATGGCGTGCTTGTGACTGTGTGATTGTGTGATTGTGACTGTGTGATTGTGTGATTGTGTAATTGTGATTGTGCGATTGTGATTGTGTGATTGTGTGATTGTGTGATTGTGTGAGTGTGTGATTGTGTGATTGAGTGATTGTGTGATTGTGTGATTGTGTGATTGTGTGGTTGTGTGATTGAGGGATTGTGTGATTGTGTGATTGTGTGATTGTGCGATTGTGACTGTGTGATTGTGTGAGTGTGTGATTGTGTGATTGAGTGATTGTGTGTTTGTGTGATTGTGTGGTTGTGTGGTTGTGTGATTGTGTGATTGTGTGATTGTGTGATTGTGTGATTGGGTGATTGTGTGATTGGGTGATTGTGTGATTGCGTGATTGTGTGATTGTGTGATTGTGTGATTGTGTGATTGTGTGGGTGTGTGATTCTGTAATTGTGTGATTGAGTGATTGTGTGCTTGTGTGATTGTATACTTGTGTGATTGTGTGATTGTATACTTGTGTGATTGTGTGATTGTGTGACTGTGCGATTGTGTGCTTGTGTGATTGTGTGATTGTGTGATTTTGTAATTGTGTGATTGTGTGATTGTGTGATTGAGTGATTGTGTGCTTGTATGATTGTGTGGTTGTGTGGTTGTGTGATTGTGTGATTGTGTGATTGTGTGATTGTGTAATTGTGATTGTGCGATTGTGATTGTGTGATTGTGTGATTGTGTGATTGTGTGATTGTGTAATTGTGAGATTGTGTGATTGTGTGCTTGTGTGGTTGTGCGATCGTGATTGTGTGATCGTGATTGTGTGATCGTGGTTGTGTGATTGTGATTGTGTGATTCTGATTGTGTGATTGTGGTTGTGTGATTGTGATTGTGTGATTGTGATTGTGTGATTGTGATTGTGTGATTGTGACTGTGTGATTGTGTGAGTGTGTGATTGTGTGATTGAGTGACTGTGTGGTTGTGAGATTGTGTGATTGTGTGATTAGGTGATTGTGTGATTAGGTGATTGTGTGATTGTGTGAATGTGTGATTGTGATTGTGTGATTGTGACTGTGTGATTGTGTGTGTGTGTGATTGTGTGATTGTGTCATTGTGTGATTGTGTGATAGTGTGATTGTGTGATTGTATGATTGTGTGATTGTGTGATTGTGTGATTGTGTGATTGTGTGATTGTGTGATTGTGTGATTGTGTGGTTGTGTGACCGTGATTGTGTGATCGTGATTGTGTGATCGTGATTGTGTGATTGCGTGATTGTGATTGTGTGATTGTATGACTGTGTGATTGTGTGATTGTGTGATTGTGTGATTGTGTGATTGTGTGATTGTGTGATTGTGTGATTGTGTGATTGTGTGATTGTGTGATTGTGTGATTGTGTGATTGTGTGATTGTGTGATTGTGTGATTGTGTGATTGTGTGATTGTGTGATTGTGTGATTGTGTGATTGTGTGGTTGTGCGATCGTGATTGTGTGATCGTGATTGTCTGATCGTGATTGTGTGATCCTGATTGTGTGATCGTGATTGTGCGATGGCGTGCTTGTGACTGTGTGATTGTGTGATTGTGACTGTGTGATTGTGTGATTGTGTAATTGTGATTGTGCGATTGTGATTGTGTGATTGTGTGATTGTGTGATTGTGTGAGTGTGTGATTGTGTGATTGAGTGATTGTGTGATTGTGTGATTGTGTGATTGTGTGGTTGTGTGATTGAGGGATTGTGTGATTGTGTGATTGTGTGATTGTGCGATTGTGACTGTGTGATTGTGTGAGTGTGTGATTGTGTGATTGAGTGATTGTGTGTTTCTGTGATTGTGTGGTTGTGTGGTTGTGTGATTGTGTGATTGTGTGATTGTGTGATTGTGTGATTGGGTGATTGTGTGATTGGGTGATTGTGTGATTGCGTGATTGTGTGATTGTGTGATTGTGTGATTGTGTGATTGTGTGGGTGTGTGATTCTGTAATTGTGTGATTGAGTGATTGTGTGCTTGTGTGATTGTATACTTGTGTGATTGTGTGATTGTATACTTGTGTGATTGTGTGATTGTGTGATTGTGCGATTGTGTGCTTGTGTGATTGTGTGATTGTGTGATTTTGTAATTGTGTGATTGTGTGATTGTGTGATTGAGTGATTGTGTGCTTGTATGATTGTGTGGTTGTGTGGTTGTGTGATTGTGTGATTGTGTGATTGTGTGATTGTGTGATTGTGTAATTGTGATTGTGCGATTGTGATTGTGTGATTGTGTGATTGTGTGATTGTGTGATTGTGTAATTGTGAGATTGTGTGATTGTGTGCTTGTGTGGTTGTGCGATCGTGATTGTGTGATCGTGATTGTGTGATCGTGGTTGTGTGATTGTGATTGTGTGATTCTGATTGTGTGATTGTGGTTGTGTGATTGTGATTGTGTGATTGTGATTGTGTGATTGTGATTGTGTGATTGTGACTGTGTGATTGTGTGAGTGTGTGATTGTGTGATTGAGTGACTGTGTGGTTGTGAGATTGTGTGATTGTGTGATTAGGTGATTGTGTGATTAGGTGATTGTGTGATTGTGTGAATGTGTGATTGTGATTGTGTGATTGTGACTGTGTGATTGTGTGATTGTGTGATTGTGTGATTGTGTGATTGTGTGATTGTGTAATTGTGAGATTGTGTGATTGTGTGATTGTGTGATTGTCTGATTGTGTGATTGTGTGATTGTGTGATTGTGTGATTGTGTGATTGTGTTATTGTGATTGTGCGATTGTGATTGTGTGATGGTGTGATTGTGTGATTGTGTGATTATGTGATTGTGTGATTGTGTGATTGTGTGATTGTGTGATTGTGTGATTGTGTGATTGTGTGACTGTGTGATTGTGTGATTGTGTGATTGTGTGGTTGTGTGATTGTGTGACTGTGTGATTGTGTGACTGTGTGATTGTGTGATTGTGTGAGTGTGTGATTGTGTGATTGAGTGATTGTGTGCTTGTGTGATTGTGTGGTTGTGTGATTGTGTGATTAGGTGATTGTGTGATTGTGTGATTGTGTGATTGTGGGATTGTGTGATTGTGTGATTGTGTGATTGTGTGATTGTGTGATTGTGTGATTGTGTGATTGTGTGATTGTGTGATTGTGTGATTGTGTAATTGTGATTGTGCGATTGTGATTGTGTGATTGTGTGATTGTGTGATTGTGAGGTTGTGTGATTGTGTGCTTGTGTGATTGTGTGATTGTGATTGTGTGATTGTGTGATTGTGTGATTGTGTGATTGTGTGATTGTGTGGTTGTGTGACCGTGATTGTGTGACCGTGATTGTGTGATCGTGATTGTGTGATCGTGTTAGTGTGACCGTGAATGTGTGATTGCGTGATTGTGATTGCGTAATTGCGATTGCGTGATTGTGATTGCGTGATTGTGTGAATGCGTGATTGTGTGATTGTGTGATTGTGTGATGGTGTGATTGTGTGATTGTGTGAATGTGTGATTGCGTGATCGTGTGATTGTGTGATCGTGTGATCGTGTGATCGTGTGATTGTATGATTGTGTGATTTTGCGATTGTGTGATTGTGTGATTGTGTGATTGTGTGATTGTGTGAGTGTGTGATTGTGTGATTGAGTGATTGTGTGCTTGTGTGATTGTGTGGTTGTGTGATTGTGTGATTAGGTGATTGTGTGATTGTGTGATTGTGTGATTGTGTGATTGTGTAATTGTGATTGTGCGATTGTGATTGTGTGATTGTGTGATTGTGTGATTGTGTGATTGTGTGATTGTGTGATTGTGTGATTGTGTGGTCGTGCGATCGTGATTGTGTGATCCTGATTGTCTGATCGTGATTGTGTGATCCTGATTGTGTGATCGCGATTGTGCGATGGCGTGCTTGTGACTGTGTGATTGTGTGATTGTGACTGTGTGATTGTGTGATTGTGTAATTGTGATTGTGCGATTGTGATTGTGTGATTGTGTGATTGTGTGATTGTGTGAGTGTGTGATTGTGTGATTGAGTGATTGTGTGATTGTGTGATTGTGTGATTGTGTGGTTGTGTGATTGAGGGATTGTGTGATTGTGTGATTGTGTGATTGTGCGATTGTGACTGTGTGATTGTGTGAGTGTGTGATTGTGTGATTGAGTGACTGTGTGTTTGTGTGATTGTGTGGTTGTGTGGTTGTGTGATTGTGTGATTGTGTGATTGTGTGATTGTGTGATTGGGTGATTGTGTGATTGGGTGATTGTGTGATTGCGTGATTGTGTGATTGTGTGATTGTGTGATTGTGTGAGTGTGTGATTCTGTAATTGTGTGATTGAGTGATTGTGTGCTTGTGTGATTGTATACTTGTGTGATTGTGTGATTGTATACTTGTGTGATTGTGTGATTGTGTGATTGTGCGATTGTGTGCTTGTGTGATTGTGTGATTGTGTGATTTTGTAATTGTGTGATTGTGTGATTGTGTGATTGAGTGATTGTGTGCTTGTATGATTGTGTGGTTGTGTGGTTGTGTGATTGTGTGATTGTGTGATTGTGTGATTGCGTGATTGTGTAATTGTGATTGTGCGATTGTGATTGTGTGATTGTGTGATTGTGTGATTGTGTGATTGTGTAATTGTGAGATTGTGTGGTTGTGTGCTTGTGTGGTTCTGCGATCGTGATTGTGTGATCGTGATTGTGTGATCGTGGTTGTGTGATTGTGATTGTGTGATTCTGATTGTGTGATTGTGGTTGTGTGATTGTGATTTTGTGATTGTGATTGTGTGATTGTGATTGTGTGATTGTGACTGTGTGATTGTGTGAGTGTGTGATTGTGTGATTGAGTGACTGTGTGGTTGTGAGATTGTGTGATTGTGTGATTAGGTGATTGTGTGATTAGGTGATTGTGTGATTGTGTGAATGTGTGATTGTGATTGTGTGATTGTGACTGTGTGATTGTGTGTGTGTGTGATTGTGTGATTGTGTCATTGTGTGATTGTGTGATTGTGTGATTGTGTGATTGTGTGATTGTGTGATTGTGTGATTGTGTGATTGTGTGATTGTGTGATTGTGTGATTGTGTGGTTGTGTGGCCGTGATTGTGTGATCGTGATTGTGTGATTGCGTGATTGTGATTGTGTGATTGTATGACTGTGTGATTGTGTGATTGTGTGATTGTGTGATTGTGTGATTGTGTGATTGTGTGATTGTGTGATTGTGTGATTGTGTGATTGTGTGATTGTGTGATTGTGTGATTGTGTGATTGTGTGATTGTGTGATTGTGTGGTTGTGCGATCGTGATTGTGTGATCGTGATTGTCTGATCGTGATTGTGTGATCCTGATTGTGTGATCGTGATTGTGCGATGGCGTGCTTGTGACTGTGTGATTGTGTGATTGTGACTGTGTGATTGTGTGATTGTGTAATTGTGATTGTGCGATTGTGATTGTGTGATTGTGTGATTGTGTGATTGTGTGAGTGTGTGATTGTGTGATTGAGTGATTGTGTGATTGTGTGATTGTGTGATTGTGTGGTTGTGTGATTGAGGGATTGTGTGATTGTGTGATTGTGTGATTGTGCGATTGTGACTGTGTGATTGTGTGAGTGTGTGATTGTGTGATTGAGTGATTGTGTGTTTGTGTGATTGTGTGGTTGTGTGGTTGTGTGATTGTGTGATTGTGTGATTGTGTGATTGTGTGATTGGGTGATTGTGTGATTGGGTGATTGTGTGATTGCGTGATTGTGTGATTGTGTGATTGTGTGATTGTGTGATTGTGTGGGTGTGTGATTCTGTAATTGTGTGATTGAGTGATTGTGTGCTTGTGTGATTGTATACTTGTGTGATTGTGTGATTGTATACTTGTGTGATTGTGTGATTGTGTGACTGTGCGATTGTGTGCTTGTGTGATTGTGTGATTGTGTGATTTTGTAATTGTGTGATTGTGTGATTGTGTGATTGAGTGATTGTGTGCTTGTATGATTGTGTGGTTGTGTGGTTGTGTGATTGTGTGATTGTGTGATTGTGTGATTGTGTAATTGTGATTGTGCGATTGTGATTGTGTGATTGTGTGATTGTGTGATTGTGTGATTGTGTAATTGTGAGATTGTGTGATTGTGTGCTTGTGTGGTTGTGCGATCGTGATTGTGTGATCGTGATTGTGTGATCGTGGTTGTGTGATTGTGATTGTGTGATTCTGATTGTGTGATTGTGGTTGTGTGATTGTGATTGTGTGATTGTGATTGTGTGATTGTGATTGTGTGATTGTGACTGTGTGATTGTGTGAGTGTGTGATTGTGTGATTGAGTGACTGTGTGGTTGTGAGATTGTGTGATTGTGTGATTAGGTGATTGTGTGATTAGGTGATTGTGTGATTGTGTGAATGTGTGATTGTGATTGTGTGATTGTGACTGTGTGATTGTGTGTGTGTGTGATTGTGTGATTGTGTCATTGTGTGATTGTGTGATAGTGTGATTGTGTGATTGTATGATTGTGTGATTGTGTGATTGTGTGATTGTGTGATTGTGTGATTGTGTGATTGTGTGATTGTGTGGTTGTGTGACCGTGATTGTGTGATCGTGATTGTGTGATCGTGATTGTGTGATTGCGTGATTGTGATTGTGTGATTGTATGACTGTGTGATTGTGTGATTGTGTGATTGTGTGATTGTGTGATTGTGTGATTGTGTGATTGTGTGATTGTGTGATTGTGTGATTGTGTGATTGTGTGATTGTGTGATTGTGTGATTGTGTGATTGTGTGATTGTGTGATTGTGTGATTGTGTGATTGTGTGATTGTGTGATTGTGTGGTTGTGCGATCGTGATTGTGTGATCGTGATTGTCTGATCGTGATTGTGTGATCCTGATTGTGTGATCGTGATTGTGCGATGGCGTGCTTGTGACTGTGTGATTGTGTGATTGTGACTGTGTGATTGTGTGATTGTGTAATTGTGATTGTGCGATTGTGATTGTGTGATTGTGTGATTGTGTGATTGTGTGAGTGTGTGATTGTGTGATTGAGTGATTGTGTGATTGTGTGATTGTGTGATTGTGTGGTTGTGTGATTGAGGGATTGTGTGATTGTGTGATTGTGTGATTGTGCGATTGTGACTGTGTGATTGTGTGAGTGTGTGATTGTGTGATTGAGTGATTGTGTGTTTCTGTGATTGTGTGGTTGTGTGGTTGTGTGATTGTGTGATTGTGTGATTGTGTGATTGTGTGATTGGGTGATTGTGTGATTGGGTGATTGTGTGATTGCGTGATTGTGTGATTGTGTGATTGTGTGATTGTGTGATTGTGTGGGTGTGTGATTCTGTAATTGTGTGATTGAGTGATTGTGTGCTTGTGTGATTGTATACTTGTGTGATTGTGTGATTGTATACTTGTGTGATTGTGTGATTGTGTGATTGTGCGATTGTGTGCTTGTGTGATTGTGTGATTGTGTGATTTTGTAATTGTGTGATTGTGTGATTGTGTGATTGAGTGATTGTGTGCTTGTATGATTGTGTGGTTGTGTGGTTGTGTGATTGTGTGATTGTGTGATTGTGTGATTGTGTGATTGTGTAATTGTGATTGTGCGATTGTGATTGTGTGATTGTGTGATTGTGTGATTGTGTGATTGTGTAATTGTGAGATTGTGTGATTGTGTGCTTGTGTGGTTGTGCGATCGTGATTGTGTGATCGTGATTGTGTGATCGTGGTTGTGTGATTGTGATTGTGTGATTCTGATTGTGTGATTGTGGTTGTGTGATTGTGATTGTGTGATTGTGATTGTGTGATTGTGATTGTGTGATTGTGACTGTGTGATTGTGTGAGTGTGTGATTGTGTGATTGAGTGACTGTGTGGTTGTGAGATTGTGTGATTGTGTGATTAGGTGATTGTGTGATTAGGTGATTGTGTGATTGTGTGAATGTGTGATTGTGATTGTGTGATTGTGACTGTGTGATTGTGTGATTGTGTGATTGTGTGATTGTGTGATTGTGTGATTGTGTAATTGTGAGATTGTGTGATTGTGTGATTGTGTGATTGTCTGATTGTGTGATTGTGTGATTGTGTGATTGTGTGATTGTGTGATTGTGTTATTGTGATTGTGCGATTGTGATTGTGTGATGGTGTGATTGTGTGATTGTGTGATTATGTGATTGTGTGATTGTGTGATTGTGTGATTGTGTGATTGTGTGATTGTGTGATTGTGTGACTGTGTGATTGTGTGATTGTGTGATTGTGTGGTTGTGTGATTGTGTGACTGTGTGATTGTGTGACTGTGTGATTGTGTGATTGTGTGAGTGTGTGATTGTGTGATTGAGTGATTGTGTGCTTGTGTGATTGTGTGGTTGTGTGATTGTGTGATTAGGTGATTGTGTGATTGTGTGATTGTGTGATTGTGGGATTGTGTGATTGTGTGATTGTGTGATTGTGTGATTGTGTGATTGTGTGATTGTGTGATTGTGTGATTGTGTGATTGTGTGATTGTGTAATTGTGATTGTGCGATTGTGATTGTGTGATTGTGTGATTGTGTGATTGTGAGGTTGTGTGATTGTGTGCTTGTGTGATTGTGTGATTGTGATTGTGTGATTGTGTGATTGTGTGATTGTGTGATTGTGTGATTGTGTGGTTGTGTGACCGTGATTGTGTGACCGTGATTGTGTGATCGTGATTGTGTGATCGTGTTAGTGTGACCGTGAATGTGTGATTGCGTGATTGTGATTGCGTAATTGCGATTGCGTGATTGTGATTGCGTGATTGTGTGAATGCGTGATTGTGTGATTGTGTGATTGTGTGATGGTGTGATTGTGTGATTGTGTGAATGTGTGATTGCGTGATCGTGTGATTGTGTGATCGTGTGATCGTGTGATCGTGTGATTGTATGATTGTGTGATTTTGCGATTGTGTGATTGTGTGATTGTGTGATTGTGTGATTGTGTGAGTGTGTGATTGTGTGATTGAGTGATTGTGTGCTTGTGTGATTGTGTGGTTGTGTGATTGTGTGATTAGGTGATTGTGTGATTGTGTGATTGTGTGATTGTGTGATTGTGTAATTGTGATTGTGCGATTGTGATTGTGTGATTGTGTGATTGTGTGATTGTGTGATTGTGTGATTGTGTGATTGTGTGATTGTGTGGTCGTGCGATCGTGATTGTGTGATCCTGATTGTCTGATCGTGATTGTGTGATCCTGATTGTGTGATCGCGATTGTGCGATGGCGTGCTTGTGACTGTGTGATTGTGTGATTGTGACTGTGCGATTGTGTGATTGTGTAATTGTGATTGTGCGATTGTGATTGTGTGATTGTGTGATTGTGTGATTGTGTGAGTGTGTGATTGTGTGATTGAGTGATTGTGTGATTGTGTGATTGTGTGATTGTGTGGTTGTGTGATTGAGGGATTGTGTGATTGTGTGATTGTGTGATTGTGCGATTGTGACTGTGTGATTGTGTGAGTGTGTGATTGTGTGATTGAGTGACTGTGTGTTTGTGTGATTGTGTGGTTGTGTGGTTGTGTGATTGTGTGATTGTGTGATTGTGTGATTGTGTGATTGGGTGATTGTGTGATTGGGTGATTGTGTGATTGCGTGATTGTGTGATTGTGTGATTGTGTGATTGTGTGATTGTGTGAGTGTGTGATTCTGTAATTGTGTGATTGAGTGATTGTGTGCTTGTGTGATTGTATACTTGTGTGATTGTGTGATTGTATACTTGTGTGATTGTGTGATTGTGTGATTGTGCGATTGTGTGCTTGTGTGATTGTGTGATTGTGTGATTTTGTAATTGTGTGATTGTGTGATTGTGTGATTGAGTGATTGTGTGCTTGTATGATTGTGTGGTTGTGTGGTTGTGTGATTGTGTGATTGTGTGATTGTGTGATTGTGTGATTGTGTAATTGTGATTGTGCGATTGTGATTGTGTGATTGTGTGATTGTGTGATTGTGTGATTGTGTAATTGTGAGATTGTGTGATTGTGTGCTTGTGTGGTTCTGCGATCGTGATTGTGTGATCGTGATTGTGTGATCGTGGTTGTGTGATTGTGATTGTGTGATTCTGATTGTGTGATTGTGGTTGTGTGATTGTGATTTTGTGATTGTGATTGTGTGATTCTGATTGTGTGATTGTGACTGTGTGATTGTGTGAGTGTGTGATTGTGTGATTGAGTGACTGTGTGGTTGTGAGATTGTGTGATTGTGTGATTAGGTGATTGTGTGATTAGGTGATTGTGTGATTGTGTGAATGTGTGATTGTGATTGTGTGATTGTGACTGTGTGATTGTGTGTGTGTGTGATTGTGTGATTGTGTCATTGTGTGATTGTGTGATTGTGTGATTGTGTGATTGTGTGATTGTGTGATTGTGTGAGTGTGTGATTGTGTGATTGAGTGATTGTGTGCTTGTGTGATTGTGTGGTTGTGTGATTGTGTGATTAGGTGATTGTGTGATTGTGTGATTGTGTGATTGTGTGATTGTGTAATTGTGATTGTGCGATTGTGATTGTGTGATTGTGTGATTGTGTGATTGTGTGATTGTGTGATTGTGTGATTGTGTGATTGTGTGATTGTGTGATTGTGTGGTCGTGCGATCGTGATTGTGTGATCCTGATTGTCTGATCGTGATTGTGTGATCCTGATTGTGTGATCGCGATTGTGCGATGGCGTGCTTGTGACTGTGTGATTGTGTGATTGTGACTGTGTGATTGTGTGATTGTGTAATTGTGATTGTGCGATTGTGATTGTGTGATTGTGTGATTGTGTGATTGTGTGAGTGTGTGATTGTGTGATTGAGTGATTGTGTGATTGTGTGATTGTGTGATTGTGTGGTTGTGTGATTGAGGGATTGTGTGATTGTGTGATTGTGTGATTGTGCGATTGTGACTGTGTGATTGTGTGAGTGTGTGATTGTGTGATTGAGTGACTGTGTGTTTGTGTGATTGTGTGGTTGTGTGGTTGTGTGATTGTGTGATTGTGTGATTGTGTGATTGTGTGATTGGGTGATTGTGTGATTGGGTGATTGTGTGATTGCGTGATTGTGTGATTGTGTGATTGTGTGATTGTGTGATTGTGTGAGTGTGTGATTCTGTAATTGTGTGATTGAGTGATTGTGTGCTTGTGTGATTGTATACTTGTGTGATTGTGTGATTGTATACTTGTGTGATTGTGTGATTGTGTGATTGTGCGATTGTGTGCTTGTGTGATTGTGTGATTGTGTGATTTTGTAATTGTGTGATTGTGTGATTGTGTGATTGAGTGATTGTGTGCTTGTATGATTGTGTGGTTGTGTGGTTGTGTGATTGTGTGATTGTGTGATTGTGTGATTGTGTGATTGTGTAATTGTGATTGTGCGATTGTGATTGTGTGATTGTGTGATTGTGTGATTGTGTGATTGTGTAATTGTGAGATTGTGTGATTGTGTGCTTGTGTGGTTCTGCGATCGTGATTGTGTGATCGTGATTGTGTGATCGTGGTTGTGTGATTGTGATTGTGTGATTCTGATTGTGTGATTGTGGTTGTGTGATTGTGATTTTGTGATTGTGATTGTGTGATTCTGATTGTGTGATTGTGACTGTGTGATTGTGTGAGTGTGTGATTGTGTGATTGAGTGACTGTGTGGTTGTGAGATTGTGTGATTGTGTGATTAGGTGATTGTGTGATTAGGTGATTGTGTGATTGTGTGAATGTGTGATTGTGATTGTGTGATTGTGACTGTGTGATTGTGTGTGTGTGTGATTGTGTGATTGTGTCATTGTGTGATTGTGTGATTGTGTGATTGTGTGATTGTGTGATTGTGTGATTGTGTGAGTGTGTGATTGTGTGATTGAGTGATTGTGTGATTGTGTGATTGTGTGATTGTGTGGTTGTGTGATTGAGGGATTGTGTGATTGTGTGATTGTGTGATTGTGCGATTGTGACTGTGTGATTGTGTGAGTGTGTGATTGTGTGATTGAGTGATTGTGTGTTTGTGTGATTG
Source organism: Megachile rotundata (assembly GCF_050947335.1). NCBI lineage: Eukaryota > Metazoa > Arthropoda > Insecta > Hymenoptera > Megachilidae > Megachile > Megachile rotundata. The sequence continues at coordinate 19,741 of NW_027473357.1, forward strand.
TGTGGTTGTGTGGTTGTGTGATTGTGTGATTGTGTGATTGTGTGATTGTGTGATTGGGTGATTGTGTGATTGGGTGATTGTGTGATTGCGTGATTGTGTGATTGTGTGATTGTGTGATTGTGTGATTGTGTGGGTGTGTGATTCTGTAATTGTGTGATTGAGTGATTGTGTGCTTGTGTGATTGTATACTTGTGTGATTGTGTGATTGTATACTTGTGTGATTGTGTGATTGTGTGACTGTGCGATTGTGTGCTTGTGTGATTGTGTGATTGTGTGATTTTGTAATTGCGTGATTGTGTGATTGTGTGATTGAGTGATTGTGTGCTTGTATGATTGTGTGGTTGTGTGGTTGTGTGATTGTGTGATTGTGTGATTGTGTGATTGTGTGATTGTGTAATTGTGATTGTGCGATTGTGATTGTGTGATTGTGTGATTGTGTGATTGTGTGATTGTGTAATTGTGAGATTGTGTGATTGTGTGATTGTGTGATTGTGTGATTGTGTGATTGTGTGATTGTGTAATTGTGATTGTGCGATTGTGATTGTGTGATTGTGTGGTTGTGTGATTGTGTGATTGTGTGATTGTGTGATTGTGTGATTGGGTGATTGTGTGATTGGGTGATTGTGTGATTGCGTGATTGTGTGATTGTGTGATTGTGTGATTGTGTGATTGCGTGGGTGTGTGATTCTGTAATTGTGTGATTGAGTGATTGTGTGCTTGTGTGATTGTATACTTGTGTGATTGTGTGATTGTGATTGTGTGATTGTGTGATTGTGTGATTGTGTGATTGTGTGATTGTGTGGTTGTGTGACCGTGATTGTGTGACCGTGATTGTGTGATCGTGATTGTGTGATCGTGTTAGTGTGACCGTGAATGTGTGATTGCGTGATTGTGATTGCGTAATTGCGATTGCGTGATTGTGATTGCGTGATTGTGTGAATGCGTGATTGTGTGATTGTGTGATTGTGTGATGGTGTGATTGTGTGATTGTGTGAATGTGTGATTGCGTGATCGTGTGATTGTGTGATCGTGTGATCGTGTGATCGTGTGATTGTATGATTGTGTGATTTTGCGATTGTGTGATTGTGTGATTGTGTGATTGTGTGAGTGTGTGATTGTGTGATTGAGTGATTGTGTGCTTGTGTGATTGTGTGGTTGTGTGATTGTGTGATTAGGTGATTGTGTGATTGTGTGATTGTGTGATTGTGTGATTGTGTAATTGTGATTGTGCGATTGTGATTGTGTGATTGTGTGATTGTGTGATTGTGTGATTGTGTGATTGTGTGATTGTGTGATTGTGTGATTGTGTGATTGTGTGGTCGTGCGATCGTGATTGTGTGATCCTGATTGTCTGATCGTGATTGTGTGATCCTGATTGTGTGATCGCGATTGTGCGATGGCGTGCTTGTGACTGTGTGATTGTGTGATTGTGACTGTGTGATTGTGTGATTGTGTAATTGTGATTGTGCGATTGTGATTGTGTGATTGTGTGATTGTGTGATTGTGTGAGTGTGTGATTGTGTGATTGAGTGATTGTGTGATTGTGTGATTGTGTGATTGTGTGGTTGTGTGATTGAGGGATTGTGTGATTGTGTGATTGTGTGATTGTGCGATTGTGACTGTGTGATTGTGTGAGTGTGTGATTGTGTGATTGAGTGACTGTGTGTTTGTGTGATTGTGTGGTTGTGTGGTTGTGTGATTGTGTGATTGTGTGATTGTGTGATTGTGTGATTGGGTGATTGTGTGATTGGGTGATTGTGTGATTGCGTGATTGTGTGATTGTGTGATTGTGTGATTGTGTGATTGTGTGAGTGTGTGATTCTGTAATTGTGTGATTGAGTGATTGTGTGCTTGTGTGATTGTATACTTGTGTGATTGTGTGATTGTATACTTGTGTGATTGTGTGATTGTGTGATTGTGCGATTGTGTGCTTGTGTGATTGTGTGATTGTGTGATTTTGTAATTGTGTGATTGTGTGATTGTGTGATTGAGTGATTGTGTGCTTGTATGATTGTGTGGTTGTGTGGTTGTGTGATTGTGTGATTGTGTGATTGTGTGATTGTGTGATTGTGTAATTGTGATTGTGCGATTGTGATTGTGTGATTGTGTGATTGTGTGATTGTGTGATTGTGTAATTGTGAGATTGTGTGATTGTGTGCTTGTGTGGTTCTGCGATCGTGATTGTGTGATCGTGATTGTGTGATCGTGGTTGTGTGATTGTGATTGTGTGATTCTGATTGTGTGATTGTGGTTGTGTGATTGTGATTTTGTGATTGTGATTGTGTGATTCCGATTGTGTGATTGTGACTGTGTGATTGTGTGAGTGTGTGATTGTGTGATTGAGTGACTGTGTGGTTGTGAGATTGTGTGATTGTGTGATTAGGTGATTGTGTGATTAGGTGATTGTGTGATTGTGTGAATGTGTGATTGTGATTGTGTGATTGTGACTGTGTGATTGTGTGTGTGTGTGATTGTGTGATTGTGTCATTGTGTGATTGTGTGATTGTGTGATTGTGTGATTGTGTGATTGTGTGATTGTGTGATTGTGTGATTGTGTGATTGTGTGATTGTGTGGTTGTGTGGCCGTGATTGTGTGATCGTGATTGTGTGATTGCGTGATTGTGATTGTGTGATTGTATGACTGTGTGATTGTGTGATTGTGTGATTGTGTGATTGTGTGATTGTGTGATTGTGTGACTGTGTGATTGTGTGATTGTGTGATTGTGTGATTGTGTGATTGTGTGATTGTGTGATTGTGTGATTGTGTGATTGTGTGATTGTGTGGTTGTGCGATCGTGATTGTGTGATCGTGATTGTCTGATCGTGATTGTGTGATCCTGATTGTGTGATCGTGATTGTGCGATGGCGTGCTTGTGACTGTGTGATTGTGTGATTGTGACTGTGTGATTGTGTGATTGTGTAATTGTGATTGTGCGATTGTGATTGTGTGATTGTGTGATTGTGTGATTGTGTGAGTGTGTGATTGTGTGATTGAGTGATTGTGTGATTGTGTGATTGTGTGATTGTGTGGTTGTGTGATTGAGGGATTGTGTGATTGTGTGATTGTGTGATTGTGCGATTGTGACTGTGTGATTGTGTGAGTGTGTGATTGTGTGATTGAGTGATTGTGTGTTTGTGTGATTGTGTGGTTGTGTGGTTGTGTGATTGTGTGATTGTGTGATTGTGTGATTGTGTGATTGGGTGATTGTGTGATTGGGTGATTGTGTGATTGCGTGATTGTGTGATTGTGTGATTGTGTGATTGTGTGATTGTGTGGGTGTGTGATTCTGTAATTGTGTGATTGAGTGATTGTGTGCTTGTGTGATTGTATACTTGTGTGATTGTGTGATTGTATACTTGTGTGATTGTGTGATTGTGTGACTGTGCGATTGTGTGCTTGTGTGATTGTGTGATTGTGTGATTTTGTAATTGTGTGATTGTGTGATTGTGTGATTGAGTGATTGTGTGCTTGTATGATTGTGTGGTTGTGTGGTTGTGTGATTGTGTGATTGTGTGATTGTGTGATTGTGTGATTGTGTAATTGTGATTGTGCGATTGTGATTGTGTGATTGTGTGATTGTGTGATTGTGTGATTGTGTAATTGTGAGATTGTGTGATTGTGTGCTTGTGTAGTTGTGCGATCGTGATTGTGTGATCGTGATTGTGTGATCGTGGTTGTGTGATTGTGATTGTGTGATTCTGATTGTGTGATTGTGGTTGTGTGATTGTGATTGTGTGATTGTGATTGTGTGATTGTGATTGTGTGATTGTGACTGTGTGATTGTGTGAGTGTGTGATTGTGTGATTGAGTGACTGTGTGGTTGTGAGATTGTGTGATTGTGTGATTAGGTGATTGTGTGATTAGGTGATTGTGTGATTGTGTGAAAGTGTGATTGTGATTGTGTGATTGTGACTGTGTGATTGTGTGTGTGTGTGATTGTGTGATTGTGTCATTGTGTGATTGTGTGATTGTGTGATTGTGTGATTGTATGATTGTGTGATTGTGTGATTGTGTGATTGTGTGATTGTGTGATTGTGTGATTGTGTGATTGTGTGATTGTGTGGTTGTGTGACCGTGATTGTATGATCGTGATTGTGTGATCGTGATTGTGTGATTGCGTGATTGTGATTGTGTGATTGTATGACTGTGTGATTGTGTGATTGTGTGATTGTGTGATTGTGTGATTGTGTGATTGTGTGATTGTGTGATTGTGTGATTGTGTGATTGTGTGATTGTGTGATTGTGTGATTGTGTGATTGTGTGATTGTGTGATTGTGTGATTGTGTGATTGTGTGATTGTGTGGTTGTGCGATCGTGATTGTGTGATCGTGATTGTCTGATCGTGATTGTGTGATCCTGATTGTGTGATCGTGATTGTGCGATGGCGTGCTTGTGACTGTGTGATTGTGTGATTGTGACTGTGTGATTGTGTGATTGTGTAATTGTGATTGTGCGATTGTGATTGTGTGATTGTGTGATTGTGTGATTGTGTGAGTGTGTGATTGTGTGATTGAGTGATTGTGTGATTGTGTGATTGTGTGATTGTGTGGTTGTGTGATTGAGGGATTGTGTGATTGTGTGATTGTGTGATTGTGCGATTGTGACTGTGTGATTGTGTGAGTGTGTGATTGTGTGATTGAGTGATTGTGTGTTTGTGTGATTGTGTGGTTGTGTGGTTGTGTGATTGTGTGATTGTGTGATTGTGTGATTGGGTGATTGTGTGATTGGGTGATTGTGTGATTGCGTGATTGTGTGATTGTGTGATTGTGTGATTGTGTGATTGTGTGGGTGTGTGATTCTGTAATTGTGTGATTGAGTGATTGTGTGCTTGTGTGATTGTATACTTGTGTGATTGTGTGATTGTATACTTGTGTGATTGTGTGATTGTGTGACTGTGCGATTGTGTGCTTGTGTGATTGTGTGATTGTGTGATTTTGTAATTGTGTGATTGTGTGATTGTGTGATTGAGTGATTGTGTGCTTGTATGATTGTGTGGTTGTGTGGTTGTGTGATTGTGTGATTGTGTGATTGTGTGATTGTGTGATTGTGTAATTGTGATTGTGCGATTGTGATTGTGTGATTGTGTGATTGTGTGATTGTGTGATTGTGTAATTGTGAGATTGTGTGTTTGTGTGCTTGTGTGGTTGTGCGATCGTGATTGTGTGATCGTGATTGTGTGATCGTGGTTGTGTGATTGTGATTGTGTGATTCTGATTGTGTGATTGTGGTTGTGTGATTGTGATTGTGTGATTGTGATTGTGTGATTGTGATTGTGTGATTGTGACTGTGTGATTGTGTGAGTGTGTGATTGTGTGATTGAGTGACTGTGTGGTTGTGAGATTGTGTGATTGTGTGATTAGGTGATTGTGTGATTAGGTGATTGTGTGATTGTGTGAATGTGTGATTGTGATTGTGTGATTGTGACTGTGTGATTGTGTGTGTGTGTGATTGTGTGATTGTGTCATTGTGTGATTGTGTGATTGTGTGATTGTGTGATTGTATGATTGTGTGATTGTGTGATTGTGTGATTGTGTGATTGTGTGATTGTGTGATTGTGTGATTGTGTGGTTGTGTGACCGTGATTGTGTGATCGTGATTGTGTGATCGTGATTGTGTGATTGCGTGATTGTGATTGTGTGATTGTATGACTGTGTGATTGTGTGATTGTGTGATTGTGTGATTGTGTGATTGTGTGATTGTGTGATTGTGTGATTGTGTGATTGTGTGATTGTGTGATTGTGTGATTGTGTGATTGTGTGATTGTGTGATTGTGTGATTGTGTGATTGTGTGATTGTGTGATTGTGTGATTGTGTGATTGTGTGGTTGTGTGACCGTGATTGTGTGATCGTGATTGTGTGATCGTGATTGTGTGATTGCGTGATTGTGATTGTGTGATTGTATGACTGTGTGATTGTGTGATTGTGTGATTGTGTGATTGTGTGATTGTGTGATTGTGTGATTGTGTGATTGTGTGATTGTGTGATTGTGTGATTGTGCGATGGCGTGCTTGTGACTGTGTGATTGTGTGATTGTGTGATTGTGTGATTGTGTGATTGTGTGATTGTGTGGTTGTGCGATCGTGATTGTGTGATCGTGATTGTCTGATCGTGATTGTGTGATCCTGATTGTGTGATCGTGATTGTGCGATGGCGTGCTTGTGACTGTGTGATTGTGTGATTGTGACTGTGTGATTGTGTGATTGTGTGATCGTGATTGTGCGATGGCGTGCTTGTGACTGTGTGATTGTGTGATTGTGACTGTGTGATTGTGTGATTGTGTAATTGTGATTGTGCGATTGTGATTGTGTGATTGTGTGATTGTGTGATTGTGTGAGTGTGTGATTGTGTGATTGAGTGATTGTGTGATTGTGTGATTGTGTGATTGTGTGGTTGTGTGATTGAGGGATTGTGTGATTGTGTGATTGTGTGATTGTGCGATTGTGACTGTGTGATTGTGTGAGTGTGTGATTGTGTGATTGAGTGATTGTGTGTTTGTGTGATTGTGTGGTTGTGTGGTTGTGTGATTGTGTGATTGTGTGATTGTGTGATTGTGTGATTGGGTGATTGTGTGATTGGGTGATTGTGTGATTGCGTGATTGTGTGATTGTGTGATTGTGTGATTGTGTGATTGTGTGGGTGTGTGATTCTGTAATTGTGTGATTGAGTGATTGTGTGCTTGTGTGATTGTATACTTGTGTGATTGTGTGATTGTATACTTGTGTGATTGTGTGATTGTGTGATTGTGCGATTGTGTGCTTGTGTGATTGTGTGATTGTGTGATTTTGTAATTGTGTGATTGTGTGATTGTGTGATTGAGTGATTGTGTGCTTGTATGATTGTGTGGTTGTGTGGTTGTGTGATTGTGTGATTGTGTGATTGTGTGATTGTGTGATTGTGTAATTGTGATTGTGCGATTGTGATTGTGTGATTGTGTGATTGTGTGATTGTGTGATTGTGTAATTGTGAGATTGTGTGATTGTGTGCTTGTGTGGTTGTGCGATCGTGATTGTGTGATCGTGATTGTGTGATCGTGGTTGTGTGATTGTGATTGTGTGATTGTGGTTGTGTGATTGTGATTGTGTGATTGTGATTGTGTGATTGTGATTGTGTGATTGTGACTGTGTGATTGTGTGAGTGTGTGATTGTGTGATTGAGTGACTGTGTGGTTGTGAGATTGTGTGATTGTGTGATTAGGTGATTGTGTGATTAGGTGATTGTGTGATTGTGTGAATGTGTGATTGTGATTGTGTGATTGTGACTGTGTGATTGTGTGTGTGTGTGATTGTGTGATTGTGTCATTGTGTGATTGTGTGATTGTGTGATTGTGTGATTGTGTGATTGTGTGATTGTGTGATTGTGTGATTGTGTGATTGTGTGATTGTGTGATTGTGTGATTGTGTGATTGTGTGATTGTGTGATTGTGTGGTTGTGTGACCGTGATTGTGTGATCGTGATTGTGTGATCGTGATTGTGTGATTGCGTGATTGTGATTGTGTGATTGTGTGACTGTGTGATTGTGTGATTGTGTGATTGTGTGATTTTGTGATTGAGTGATTGTGTGATTGTGTGATTGTGTGATTGGTGATTGTGTGATTGTGTGATTGTGTGAATGTGTGATTGTGTGACCGTGATTGTGTGATTGATGATTGTGTGATTGTGTGATTGTGTGATTGTGTGACTGTGTGATTGTGTAATTGTGATTGTGCGATTGTGATTGTGTGATTGTGTGATTGTGTGATTTTGTGATTGTGTGATTGTGTGATTGTGTGATTGTGTGATTGTGTGATTGTGCGATTGTGTGATTGTGTGATTGTGTGACTGTGTGACTGTGTGATTGTGTGATTGTGTGATTGTGTGATTGTGTGATTGTGTGATTGTGTGATTGTGTGATTGTGTGATGGTGTGATTGTGTGATTGTGTGAATGTGTGATTGCGTGATCGTGTGATTGTGTGATCGTGTGATCGTGTGATCGTGTGATTGTGTGATTGTGTGATTTTGCGATTGTATGATTGTGTGATTGTGTGATTGAGTGATTGTGTGCTTGTGTGATTGTGTGGTTGTGTGATTGTGTGATTAGGTCATTGTGTGATTGTGTGGTTGTGTGATTGTGTGATTGTGTGATTGTGTGATTGTGTGATTGTGTGATTGTGTGATTGTGTGATTGTGTGATTGTGTGATTGTGTGATTGTGTGATTGTGTGATTGTGTGATTGTGTGATTGTGTGATTGTGTGATTGTGTGATTGTGTGATTGTGTGATTGTGTGGTTGTGTGACCGTGATTGTGTGATCGTGATTGTGTGATCGTGATTGTGTGATTGCGTGATTGTGATTGTGTGATTGTGTGACTGTGTGATTGTGTGATTGTGTGATTGTGTGATTTTGTGATTGTGATTGTGTGATTGTGATTGTGTGATTGTGATTGTGTGATTGTGATTGTGTGATTGTGATTGTGTGATTGTGATTGTGTGATTGTGATTGTGTGATTGTGATTGTGTGATTGTGATTGTGTGATTGTGATTGTGTGATTGTGATTGTGTGATTGTGATTGTGTGATTGTGATTGTGTGATTGTGATTGTGTGATTGTGATTCTGTGATTGTGATTGTGAGATTGTGATTGTGTGATTGTGACTGTGTGATTGTGTGATTGTGTGATTGTGTGATTGTGTGATTGTGTGATTGTGTGATTGTGTAATTGTGAGATTGTGTGATTGTGTGATTGTGTGATTGTCTGATTGTGTGATTGTGTGATTGTGTGATTGTGTGATTGTGTTATTGTGATTGTGCGATTGTGATTGTGTGATGGTGTGATTGTGTGATTGTGTGATTATGTGATTGTGTGATTGTGTGATTGTGTGATTGTGTGATTGTGTGATTGTGTGATTGTGTGACTGTGTGATTGTGTGATTGTGTGATTGTGTGGTTGTGTGATTGTGTGACTGTGTGATTGTGTGACTGTGTGATTGTGTGATTGTGTGAGTGTGTGATTGTGTGATTGAGTGATTGTGTGCTTGTGTGATTGTGTGGTTGTGTGATTGTGTGATTAGGTGATTGTGTGATTGTGTGATTGTGTGATTGTGGGATTGTGTGATTGTGTGATTGTGTGATTGTGTGATTGTGTGATTGTGTGATTGTGTGATTGTGTGATTGTGTGATTGTGTGATTGTGTGATTGTGTGATTGTGTAATTGTGATTGTGCGATTGTGATTGTGTGATTGTGTGATTGTGTGATTGTGTGATTGTGTGATTGTGTGCTTGTGTGATTGTGTGATTGTGATTGTGTGATTGTGTGATTGTGTGATTGTGTGATTGTGTGGTTGTGTGACCGTGATTGTGTGACCGTGATTGTGTGATCGTGATTGTGTGATCGTGTTAGTGTGACCGTGAATGTGTGATTGCGTGATTGTGATTGCGTAATTGCGATTGCGTGATTGTGATTGCGTGATTGTGTGAATGTGTGATTGTGTGATTGTGTGATTGTGTGATTGTGTGATGGTGTGATTGTGTGATTGTGTGAATGTGTGATTGCGTGATCGTGTGATTGTGTGATCGTGTGATCGTGTGATCGTGTGATTGTATGATTGTGTGATTTTGCGATTGTGTGATTGTGTGATTGTGTGATTGTGTGAGTGTGTGATTGTGTGATTGAGTGATTGTGTGCTTGTGTGATTGTGTGGTTGTGTGATTGTGTGATTAGGTGATTGTGTGATTGTGTGATTGTGTGATTGTGTGATTGTGTAATTGTGATTGTGCGATTGTGATTGTGTGATTGTGTGATTGTGTGATTGTGTGATTGTGTGATTGTGTGATTGTGTGATTGTGTGATTGTGTGATTGTGTAATTGTGATTGTGCGATTGTGATTGTGTGATTGTGTGATTGTGTGATTGTGTGATTGTGTGATTGTGTGATTGTGTGATTGTGTGATTGTGTGATTGTGTGATTGTGTGATTGTGTGATTGTGTGATTGTGTGATTGTGTGATTGTGTGATTGTGTGATTGTGTGATTGTGTGATTGTGTGATTGTGTGATTGTGTGGTCGTGCGATCGTGATTGTGTGATCCTGATTGTCTGATCGTGATTGTGTGATCCTGATTGTGTGATCGCGATTGTGCGATGGCGTGCTTGTGACTGTGTGATTGTGTGATTGTGACTGTGTGATTGTGTGATTGTGTAATTGTGATTGTGCGATTGTGATTGTGTGATTGTGTGATTGTGTGAATGTGTGAGTGTGTGATTGTGTGATTGAGTGATTGTGTGATTGTGTGATTGTGTGATTGTGTGGTTGTGTGATTGAGGGATTGTGTGATTGTGTGATTGTGTGATTGTGCGATTGTGACTGTGTGATTGTGTGAGTGTGTGATTGTGTGATTGAGTGACTGTGTGTTTGTGTGATTGTGTGGTTGTGTGGTTGTGTGATTGTGTGATTGTGTGATTGTGTGATTGTGTGATTGGGTGATTGTGTGATTGGGTGATTGTGTGATTGCGTGATTGTGTGATTGTGTGATTGTGTGATTGTGTGATTGTGTGATTGTGTGAGTGTGTGATTCTGTAATTGTGTGATTGAGTGATTGTGTGCTTGTGTGATTGTATACTTGTGTGATTGTGTGATTGTATACTTGTGTGATTGTGTGATTGTGTGATTGTGCGATTGTGTGCTTGTGTGATTGTGTGATTGTGTGATTTTGTAATTGTGTGATTGTGTGATTGTGTGATTGAGTGATTGTGTGCTTGTATGATTGTGTGGTTGTGTGGTTGTGTGATTGTGTGATTGTGTGATTGTGTGATTGTGTGATTGTGTAATTGTGATTGTGCGATTGTGATTGTGTGATTGTGTGATTGTGTGATTGTGTGATTGTGTAATTGTGAGATTGTGTGATTGTGTGCTTGTGTGGTTCTGCGATCGTGATTGTGTGATCGTGATTGTGTGATCGTGGTTGTGTGATTGTGATTGTGTGATTCTGATTGTGTGATTGTGGTTGTGTGATTGTGATTTTGTGATTGTGATTGTGTGATTGTGATTGTGTGATTGTGACTGTGTGATTGTGTGAGTGTGTGATTGTGTGATTGAGTGACTGTGTGGTTGTGAGATTGTGTGATTGTGTGATTAGGTGATTGTGTGATTAGGTGATTGTGTGATTGTGTGAATGTGTGATTGTGATTGTGTGATTGTGACTGTGTGATTGTGTGTGTGTGTGATTGTGTGATTGTGTCATTGTGTGATTGTGTGATTGTGTGATTGTGTGATTGTGTGATTGTGTGATTGTGTGATTGTGTGATTGTGTGATTGTGTGATTGTGTGATTGTGTGGTTGTGTGGCCGTGATTGTGTGATCGTGATTGTGTGATTGCGTGATTGTGATTGTGTGATTGTATGACTGTGTGATTGTGTGATTGTGTGATTGTGTGATTGTGTGACTGTGTGATTGTGTGATTGTGTGATTGTGTGATTGTGTGATTGTGTGATTGTGTGATTGTGTGATTGTGTGATTGTGTGGTTGTGCGATCGTGATTGTGTGATCGTGATTGTCTGATCGTGATTGTGTGATCCTGATTGTGTGATCGTGATTGTGCGATGGCGTGCTTGTGACTGTGTGATTGTGTGATTGTGACTGTGTGATTGTGTGATTGTGTAATTGTGATTGTGCGATTGTGATTGTGTGATTGTGTGATTGTGTGATTGTGTGAGTGTGGGATTGTGTGATTGAGTGATTGTGTGATTGTGTGATTGTGTGATTGTGTGGTTGTGTGATTGAGGGATTGTGTGATTGTGTGATTGTGTGATTGTGTGATTGTGCGATTGTGACTGTGTGATTGTGTGAGTGTGTGATTGTGTGATTGAGTGATTGTGTGTTTGTGTGATTGTGTGGTTGTGTGGTTGTGTGATTGTGTGATTGTGTGATTGTGTGATTGTGTGATTGGGTGATTGTGTGATTGGGTGATTGTGTGATTGCGTGATTGTGTGATTGTGTGATTGTGTGATTGTGTGATTGTGTGGGTGTGTGATTCTGTAATTGTGTGATTGAGTGATTGTGTGCTTGTGTGATTGTATACTTGTGTGATTGTGTGATTGTATACTTGTGTGATTGTGTGATTGTGTGATTGTGCGATTGTGTGCTTGTGTGATTGTGTGATTGTGTGATTTTGTAATTGTGTGATTGTGTGATTGTGTGATTGAGTGATTGTGTGCTTGTATGATTGTGTGGTTGTGTGGTTGTGTGATTGTGTGATTGTGTGATTGTGTGATTGTGTGATTGTGTAATTGTGATTGTGCGATTGTGATTGTGTGATTGTGTGATTGTGTGATTGTGTGATTGTGTAATTGTGAGATTGTGTGCTTGTGTGCTTGTGTGGTTGTGCGATCGTGATTGTGTGATCGTGATTGTGTGATCGTGGTTGTGTGATTGTGATTGTGTGATTCTGATTGTGTGATTGTGGTTGTGTGATTGTGATTGTGTGATTGTGATTGTGTGATTGTGATTGTGTGATTGTGACTGTGTGATTGTGTGAGTGTGTGATTGTGTGATTGAGTGACTGTGTGGTTGTGAGATTGTGTGATTGTGTGATTAGGTGATTGTGTGATTAGGTGATTGTGTGATTGTGTGAATGTGTGATTGTGATTGTGTGATTGTGACTGTGTGATTGTGTGATTGTGTGATTGTGTGATTGTGTGATTGTGTGATTGTGTAATTGTGAGATTGTGTGATTGTGTGATTGTGTGATTGTCTGATTGTGTGATTGTGTGATTGTGTGATTGTGTGATTGTGTAATTGTGATTGTGCGATTGTGATTGTGTGATTGTGTGATTGTGTGATTGTGAGGTTGTGTGATTGTGTGCTTGTGTGATTGTGTGATTGTGATTGTGTGATTGTGTGATTGTGTGATTGTGTGATAGTGTGATTGTGTGATTGTGTGATTGTGTGACTGTGTGATTGTGTGATTGTGTGATTGTGTGGTTGTGTGATTGTGTGACTGTGTGATTGTGTGACTGTGTGATTGTGTGATTGTGTGAGTGTGTGATTGTGTGATTGAGTGATTGTGTGCTTGTGTGATTGTGTGGTTGTGTGATTGTGTGATTAGGTGATTGTGTGATTGTGTGATTGTGTGATTGTGGGATTGTGTGATTGTGTGATTGTGTGATTGTGTGATTGTGTGATTGTGTGATTGTGTGATTGTGTGATTGTGTGATTGTGTGATTGTGTAATTGTGATTGTGCGATTGTGATTGTGTGATTGTGTGATTGTGTGATTGTGAGGTTGTGTGATTGTGTGCTTGTGTGATTGTGTGATTGTGATTGTGTGATTGTGTGATTGTGTGATTGTGTGATTGTGTGGTTGTGTGACCGTGATTGTGTGACCGTGATTGTGTGACCGTGATTGTGTGATCGTGATTGTGTGATCGTGTTAGTGTGACCGTGAATGTGTGATTGCGTGATTGTGATTGCGTAATTGCGATTGCGTGATTGTGATTGCGTGATTGTGATTGCGTAATTGCGATTGCGTGATTGTGATTGCGTGATTGTGTGAATGTGTGATTGTGTGATTGTGTGATTGTGTGATGGTGTGATTGTGTGATTGTGTGAATGTGTGATTGCGTGATCGTGTGATTGTGTGATCGTGTGATCGTGTGATCGTGTGATTGTATGATTGTGTGATTTTGCGATTGTGTGATTGTGTGATTGTGTGATTGTGTGAGTGTGTGATTGTGTGATTGAGTGATTGTGTGCTTGTGTGATTGTGTGGTTGTGTGATTGTGTGATTAGGTGATTGTGTGATTGTGTGATTGTGTGATTGTGTGATTGTGTAATTGTGATTGTGCGATTGTGATTGTGTGATTGTGTGATTGTGTGATTGTGTGATTGTGTGATTGTGTGATTGTGTGATTGTGTGATTGTGTGATTGTGTGATTGTGTAATTGTGATTGTGCGATTGTGATTGTGTGATTGTGTGATTGTGTGATTGTGTGATTGTGTGATTGTGTGATTGTGTGATTGTGTGATTGTGTGATTGTGTGATTGTGTGATTGTGTGATTGTGTGATTGTGTGATTGTGTGATTGTGTGATTGTGTGATTGTGTGATTGTGTGATTGTGTGATTGTGTGATTGTGTGATTGTGTGATTGTGTGGTCGTGCGATCGTGATTGTGTGATCCTGATTGTCTGATCGTGATTGTGTGATCCTGATTGTGTGATCGCGATTGTGCGATGGCGTGCTTGTGACTGTGTGATTGTGTGATTGTGACTGTGTGATTGTGTGATTGTGTAATTGTGATTGTGCGATTGTGATTGTGTGATTGTGTGATTGTGTGATTGTGTGAGTGTGTGATTGTGTGATTGAGTGATTGTGTGATTGTGTGATTGTGTGATTGTGTGGTTGTGTGATTGAGGGATTGTGTGATTGTGTGATTGTGTGATTGTGCGATTGTGACTGTGTGATTGTGTGAGTGTGTGATTGTGTGATTGAGTGACTGTGTGTTTGTGTGATTGTGTGGTTGTGTGGTTGTGTGATTGTGTGATTGTGTGATTGTGTGATTGTGTGATTGGGTGATTGTGTGATTGGGTGATTGTGTGATTGCGTGATTGTGTGATTGTGTGATTGTGTGATTGTGTGATTGTGTGAGTGTGTGATTCTGTAATTGTGTGATTGAGTGATTGTGTGCTTGTGTGATTGTATACTTGTGTGATTGTGTGATTGTATACTTGTGTGATTGTGTGATTGTGTGATTGTGCGATTGTGCGATTGTGTGCTTGTGTGATTGTGTGATTGTGTGATTTTGTAATTGTGTGATTGTGTGATTGTGTGATTGAGTGATTGTGTGCTTGTATGATTGTGTGGTTGTGTGGTTGTGTGATTGTGTGATTGTGTGATTGTGTGATTGTGTGATCGTGTAATTGTGATTGTGCGATTGTGATTGTGTGATTGTGTGATTGTGTGATTGTGTGATTGTGTAATTGTGAGATTGTGTGATTGTGTGCTTGTGTGGTTCTGCGATCGTGATTGTGTGATCGTGATGGTGTGATCGTGGTTGTGTGATTGTGATTGTGTGATTCTGATTGTGTGATTGTGGTTGTGTGATTGTGATTTTGTGATTGTGATTGTGTGATTGTGATTGTGTGATTGTGACTGTGTGATTGTGTGAGTGTGTGATTGTGTGATTGAGTGACTGTGTGGTTGTGAGATTGTGTGATTGTGTGATTAGGTGATTGTGTGATTAGGTGATTGTGTGATTGTGTGAATGTGTGATTGTGATTGTGTGATTGTGACTGTGTGATTGTGTGTGTGTGTGATTGTGTGATTGTGTCATTGTGTGATTGTGTGATTGTGTGATTGTGTGATTGTGTGATTGTGTGATTGTGTGATTGTGTGATTGTGTGATTGTGTGATTGTGTGATTGTGTGGTTGTGTGGCCGTGATTGTGTGATCGTGATTGTGTGATTGCGTGATTGTGATTGTGTGATTGTATGACTGTGTGATTGTGTGATTATGTGATTGTGTGATTGTGTGATTGTGTGATTGTGTGATTGTGTGATTGTGTGATTGTGTGATTGTGTGATTGTGTGATTGTGTGATTGTGTGATTGTGTGATTGTGTGATTGTGTGGTTGTGCGATCGTGATTGTGTGATCGTGATTGTCTGATCGTGATTGTGTGATCCTGATTGTGTGATCGTGATTGTGCGATGGCGTGCTTGTGACTGTGTGATTGTGTGATTGTGACTGTGTGATTGTGTGATTGTGTAATTGTGATTGTGCGATTGTGATTGTGTGATTGTGTGATTGTGTGATTGTGTGAGTGTGTGATTGTGTGATTGAGTGATTGTGTGATTGTGTGATTGTGTGATTGTGTGGTTGTGTGATTGAGGGATTGTGTGATTGTGTGATTGTGTGATTGTGCGATTGTGACTGTGTGATTGTGTGAGTGTGTGATTGTGTGATTGAGTGATTGTGTGTTTGTGTGATTGTGTGGTTGTGTGGTTGTGTGATTGTGTGATTGTGTGATTGTGTGATTGTGTGATTGGGTGATTGTGTGATTGGGTGATTGTGTGATTGCGTGATTGTGTGATTGTGTGATTGTGTGATTGTGTGAGTGTGTGGGTGTGTGATTCTGTAATTGTGTGATTGAGTGATTGTGTGCTTGTGTGATTGTATACTTGTGTGATTGTGTGATTGTATACTTGTGTGATTGTGTGATTGTGTGACTGTGCGATTGTGTGCTTGTGTGATTGTGTGATTGTGTGATTTTGTAATTGTGTGATTGTGTGATTGTGTGATTGAGTGATTGTGTGCTTGTATGATTGTGTGGTTGTGTGGTTGTGTGATTGTGTGATTGTGTGATTGTGTGATTGTGTGATTGTGTAATTGTGATTGTGCGATTGTGATTGTGTGATTGTGTGATTGTGTGATTGTGTGATTGTGTAATTGTGAGATTGTGTGATTGTGTGCTTGTGTGGTTGTGCGATCGTGATTGTGTGATCGTGATTGTGTGATCGTGGTTGTGTGATTGTGATTGTGTGATTCTGATTGTGTGATTGTGGTTGTGTGATTGTGATTGTGTGATTGTGATTGTGTGATTGTGATTGTGTGATTGTGACTGTGTGATTGTGTGAGTGTGTGATTGTGTGATTGAGTGACTGTGTGGTTGTGAGATTGTGTGATTGTGTGATTAGGTGATTGTGTGATTAGGTTATTGTGTGATTGTGTGAATGTGTGATTGTGATTGTGTGATTGTGACTGTGTGATTGTGTGTGTGTGTGATTGTGTGATTGTGTCATTGTGTGATTGTGTGATTGTGTGATTGTGTGATTGTATGATTGTGTGATTGTGTGATTGTGTGATTGTGTGATTGTGTGATTGTGTGATTGTGTGATTGTGTGGTTGTGTGACCGTGATTGTGTGACAGTGATTGTGTGATCGTGATTGTGTGATCGTGATTGTGTGATTGCGTGATTGTGATTGTGTGATTGTATGACTGTGTGATTGTGTGATTGTGTGATTGTGTGATTGTGTGATTGTGTGATTGTGTGATTGTGTGATTGTGTGATTGTGTGATTGTGTGATTGTGTGATTGTGTGATTGTGTGATTGTGTGATTGTGTGATTGTGTGATTGTGTGATTGTGTGATTGTGTGATTGTGTGATTGTGTGATTGTGTGGTTGTGCGATCGTGATTGTGTGATCGTGATTGTCTGATCGTGATTGTGTGATCCTGATTGTGTGATCGTGATTGTGCGATGGCGTGCTTGTGACTGTGTGATTGTGTGATTGTGACTGTGTTATTGTGTGATTGTGTAATTGTGATTGTGCGATTGTGATTGTGTGATTGTGTGATTGTGTGATTGTGTGAGTGTGTGATTGTGTGATTGAGTGATTGTGTGATTGTGTGATTGTGTGATTGTGTGGTTGTGTGATTGAGGGATTGTGTGATTGTGTGATTGTGTGATTGTGCGATTGTGACTGTGTGATTGTGTGAGTGTGTGATTGTGTGATTGAGTGATTGTGTGTTTGTGTGATTGTGTGGTTGTGTGGTTGTGTGATTGTGTGATTGTGTGATTGTGTGATTGTGTGATTGGGTGATTGTGTGATTGGGTGATTGTGTGATTGCGTGATTGTGTGATTGTGTGATTGTGTGATTGTGTGATTGTGTGGGTGTGTGATTCTGTAATTGTGTGATTGAGTGATTGTGTGCTTGTGTGATTGTATACTTGTGTGATTGTGTGATTGTATACTTGTGTGATTGTGTGATTGTGTGATTGTGCGATTGTGTGCTTGTGTGACTGTGTGATTGTGTGATTTTGTAATTGTGTGATTGTGTGATTGTGTGATTGAGTGATTGTGTGCTTGTATGATTGTGTGGTTGTGTGGTTGTGTGATTGTGTGATTGTGTGATTGTGTGATTGTGTGATTGTGTAATTGTGATTGTGCGATTGTGATTGTGTGATTGTGTGATTGTGTGATTGTGTGATTGTGTAATTGTGAGATTGTGTGATTGTGTGCTTGTGTGGTTGTGCGATCGTGATTGTGTGATCGTGATTGTGTGATCGTGGTTGTGTGATTGTGATTGTGTGATTCTGATTGTGTGATTGTGGTTGTGTGATTGTGATTGTGTGATTGTGATTGTGTGATTGTGATTGTGTGATTGTGACTGTGTGATTGTGTGAGTGTGTGATTGTGTGATTGAGTGACTGTGTGGTTGTGAGATTGTGTGATTGTGTGATTAGGTGATTGTGTGATTAGGTGATTGTGTGATTGTGTGAATGTGTGATTGTGATTGTGTGATTGTGACTGTGTGATTGTGTGTGTGTGTGATTGTGTGATTGTGTCATTGTGTGATTGTGTGATTGTGTGATTGTGTGATTGTGTGATTGTGTGATTGTGTGATTGTGTGATTGTGTGATTGTGTGATTGTGTGATTGTGTGATTGTGTGATTGTGTGATTGTGTGATTGTGTGGTTGTGTGACCGTGATTGTGTGATCGTGATTGTGTGATCGTGATTGTGTGATTGCGTGATTGTGATTGTGTGATTGTGTGACTGTGTGATTGTGTGATTGTGTGATTGTGTGATTTTGTGATTGAGTGATTGTGTGATTGTGTGATTGTGTGATTGGTGATTGTGTGATTGTGTGATTGTGTGAATGTGTGATTGTGTGACCGTGATTGTGTGATTGATGATTGTGTGATTGTGTGATTGTGTGATTGTGTGACTGTGTGATTGTGTAATTGTGATTGTGCGATTGTGATTGTGTGATTGTGTGATTGTGTGATTTTGTGATTGTGTGATTGTGTGATTGTGTGATTGTGTGATTGTGTGATTGTGTGATTGTGCGATTGTGTGATAGTGTGATTGTGTGACTGTGTGACTGTGTGATTGTGTGATTGTGTGATTGTGTGATTGTGTGATTGTGTGATTGTGTGATTGTGTGATTGTGTGATGGTGTGATTGTGTGATTGTGTGAATGTGTGATTGCGTGATCGTGTGATTGTGTGATCGTGTGATCGTGTGATCGTGTGATTGTGTGATTGTGTGATTTTGCGATTGTATGATTGTGTGATTGTGTGATTGAGTGATTGGGTGCTTGTGTGATTGTGTGGTTGTGTGATTGTGTGATTAGGTCATTGTGTGATTGTGTGGTTGTGTGATTGTGTGATTGTGTGATTGTGTGATTGTGTGATTGTGTGATTGTGTGATTGTGTGATTGTGTGATTGTGTGATTGTGTGATTGTGTGATTGTGTGATTGTGTGATTGTGTGATTGTGTGATTGTGTGATTGTGTGATTGTGTGATTGTGTGATTGTGTGATTGTGTGATTGTGTGGTTGTGTGACCGTGATTGTGTGATCGTGATTGTGTGATCGTGATTGTGTGATTGCGTGATTGTGATTGTGTGATTGTGTGACTGTGTGATTGTGTGATTGTGTGATTGTGTGATTTTGTGATTGCGATTGTGTGATTGTGATTGTGTGATTGTGATTGTGTGATTGTGATTGTGTGATTGTGATTGTGTGATTGTGATTGTGTGATTGTGATTGTGTGATTGTGATTGTGTGATTGTGATTGTGTGATTGTGATTGTGTGATTGTGATTGTGTGATTGTGATTGTGTGATTGTGATTGTGTGATTGTGATTGTGTGATTGTGATTGTGTGATTGTGATTGTGTGATTGTGATTGTGTGATTGTGATTGTGAGATTGTGATTGTGTGATTGTGACTGTGTGATTGTGTGATTGTGTGATTGTGTGATTGTGTGATTGTGTAATTGTGAGATTGTGTGATTGTGTGATTGTGTGATTGTCTGATTGTGTGATTGTGTGATTGTGTGATTGTGTGATTGTGTTATTGTGATTGTGCGATTGTGATTGTGTGATGGTGTGATTGTGTGATTGTGTGATTATGTGATTGTGTGATTGTGTGATTGTGTGATTGTGTGATTGTGTGATTGTGTGATTGTGTGACTGTGTGATTGTGTGATTGTGTGATTGTGTGGTTGTGTGATTGTGTGACTGTGTGATTGTGTGACTGTGTGATTGTGTGATTGTGTGAGTGTGTGATTGTGTGATTGAGTGATTGTGTGCTTGTGTGATTGTGTGGTTGTGTGATTGTGTGATTAGGTGATTGTGTGATTGTGTGATTGTGTGATTGTGGGATTGTGTGATTGTGTGATTGTGTGATTGTGTGATTGTGTGATTGTGTGATTGTGTGATTGTGTGATTGTGTGATTGTGTGATTGTGTGATTGTGTAATTGTGATTGTGCGATTGTGATTGTGTGATTGTGTGATTGTGTGATTGTGAGGTTGTGTGACTGTGTGCTTGTGTGATTGTGTGATTGTGATTGTGTGATTGTGTGATTGTGTGATTGTGTGATTGTGTGGTTGTGTGACCGTGATTGTGTGACCGTGATTGTGTGATCGTGATTGTGTGATCGTGTTAGTGTGACCGTGAATGTGTGATTGCGTGATTGTGATTGCGTAATTGCGATTGCGTGATTGTGATTGCGTGATTGTGTGAATGTGTGATTGTGTGATTGTGTGATTGTGTGATGGTGTGATTGTGTGATTGTGTGAATGTGTGATTGCGTGATCGTGTGATTGTGTGATCGTGTGATCGTGTGATCGTGTGATTGTATGATTGTGTGATTTTGCGATTGTGTGATTGTGTGATTGTGTGATTGTGTGAGTGTGTGATTGTGTGATTGAGTGATTGTGTGCTTGTGTGATTGTGTGGTTGTGTGATTGTGTGATTAGGTGATTGTGTGATTGTGTGATTGTGTGATTGTGTGATTGTGTAATTGTGATTGTGCGATTGTGATTGTGTGATTGTGTGATTGTGTGATTGTGTGATTGTGTGATTGTGTGATTGTGTGATTGTGTGATTGTGTGATTGTGTGATTGTGTAATTGTGATTGTGCGATTGTGATTGTGTGATTGTGTGATTGTGTGATTGTGTGATTGTGTGATTGTGTGATTGTGTGATTGTGTGATTGTGTGATTGTGTGATTGTGTGATTGTGTGATTGTGTGATTGTGTGATTGTGTGATTGTGTGATTGTGTGATTGTGTGATTGTGTGATTGTGTGATTGTGTGATTGTGTGATTGTGTGGTCGTGCGATCGTGATTGTGTGATCCTGATTGTCTGATCGTGATTGTGTGATCCTGATTGTGTGATCGCGATTGTGCGATGGCGTGCTTGTGACTGTGTGATTGTGTGATTGTGACTGTGTGATTGTGTGATTGTGTAATTGTGATTGTGCGATTGTGATTGTGTGATTGTGTGATTGTGTGATTGTGTGAGTGTGTGATTGTGTGATTGAGTGATTGTGTGATTGTGTGATTGTGTGATTGTGTGGTTGTGTGATTGAGGGATTGTGTGATTGTGTGATTGTGTGATTGTGCGATTGTGACTGTGTGATTGTGTGAGTGTGTGATTGTGTGATTGAGTGACTGTGTGTTTGTGTGATTGTGTGGTTGTGTGGTTGTGTGATTGTGTGATTGTGTGATTGTGTGATTGTGTGATTGGGTGATTGTGTGATTGGGTGATTGTGTGATTGCGTGATTGTGTGATTGTGTGATCGTGTGATTGTGTGATTGTGTGAGTGTGTGATTCTGTAATTGTGTGATTGAGTGATTGTGTGCTTGTGTGATTGTATACTTGTGTGATTGTGTGATTGTATACTTGTGTGATTGTGTGATTGTGTGATTGTGTGATTGTGCGATTGTGTGCTTGTGTGATTGTGTGATTGTGTGATTTTGTAATTGTGTGATTGTGTGATTGTGTGATTGAGTGATTGTGTGCTTGTATGATTGTGTGGTTGTGTGGTTGTGTGATTGTGTGATTGTGTGATTGTGTGATTGTGTGATTGTGTAATTGTGATTGTGCGATTGTGATTGTGTGATTGTGTGATTGTGTGATTGTGTGATTGTGTAATTGTGAGATTGTGTGATTGTGTGCTTGTGTGGTTCTGCGATCGTGATTGTGTGATCGTGATTGTGTGATCGTGGTTGTGTGATTGTGATTGTGTGATTCTGATTGTGTGATTGTGGTTGTGTGATTGTGATTTTGTGATTGTGATTGTGTGATTGTGATTGTGTGATTGTGACTGTGTGATTGTGTGAGTGTGTGATTGTGTGATTGAGTGACTGTGTGGTTGTGAGATTGTGTGATTGTGTGATTAGGTGATTGTGTGATTAGGTGATTGTGTGATTGTGTGAATGTGTGATTGTGATTGTGTGATTGTGACTGTGTGATTGTGTGTGTGTGTGATTGTGTGATTGTGTCATTGTGTGATTGTGTGATTGTGTGATTGTGTGATTGTGTGATTGTGTGATTGTGTGATTGTGTGATTGTGTGATTGTGTGGTTGTGTGGCCGTGATTGTGTGATCGTGATTGTGTGATTGCGTGATTGTGATTGTGTGATTGTATGACTGTGTGATTGTGTGATTGTGTGATTGTGTGATTGTGTGATTGTGTGATTGTGTGATTGTGTGATTGTGTGATTGTGTGATTGTGTGATTATGTGATTGTGTGATTGTGTGATTGTGTGATTGTGTGATTGTGTGGTTGTGCGATCGTGATTGTGTGATCGTGATTGTCTGATCGTGATTGTGTGATCCTGATTGTGTGATCGTGATTGTGCGATGGCGTGCTTGTGACTGTGTGATTGTGTGATTGTGACTGTGTGATTGTGTGATTGTGTAATTGTGATTGTGCGATTGTGATTGTGTGATTGTGTGATTGTGTGATTGTGTGAGTGTGTGATTGTGTGATTGAGTGATTGTGTGATTGTGTGATTGTGTGATTGTGTGGTTGTGTGATTGAGGGATTGTGTGATTGTGTGATTGTGTGATTGTGCGATTGTGACTGTGTGATTGTGTGAGTGTGTGATTGTGTGATTGAGTGATTGTGTGTTTGTGTGATTGTGTGGTTGTGTGGTTGTGTGATTGTGTGATTGTGTGATTGTGTGATTGTGTGATTGGGTGATTGTGTGATTGGGTGATTGTGTGATTGCGTGATTGTGTGATTGTGTGATTGTGTGATTGTGTGATTGTGTGGGTGTGTGATTCTGTAATTGTGTGATTGAGTGATTGTGTGCTTGTGTGATTGTATACTTGTGTGATTGTGTGATTGTATACTTGTGTGATTGTGTGATTGTGTGACTGTGCGATTGTGTGCTTGTGTGATTGTGTGATTGTGTGATTTTGTAATTGTGTGATTGTGTGATTGTGTGATTGAGTGATTGTGTGCTTGTATGATTGTGTGGTTGTGTGGTTGTGTGATTGTGTGATTGTGTGATTGTGTGATTGTGTAATTGTGATTGTGCGATTGTGATTGTGTGATTGTGTGATTGTGTGATTGTGTGATTGTGTAATTGTGAGATTGTGTGATTGTGTGCTTGTGTGGTTGTGCGATCGTGATTGTGTGATCGTGATTGTGTGATCGTGGTTGTGTGATTGTGATTGTGTGATTCTGATTGTGTGATTGTGGTTGTGTGATTGTGATTGTGTGATTGTGATTGTGTGATTGTGATTGTGTGATTGTGACTGTGTGATTGTGTGAGTGTGTGATTGTGTGATTGAGTGACTGTGTGGTTGTGAGATTGTGTGATTGTGTGATTAGGTGATTGTGTGATTAGGTGATTGTGTGATTAGGTGATTGTGTGATTGTGTGAATGTGTGATTGTGATTGTGTGATTGTGACTGTGTGATTGTGTGTGTGTGTGATTGTGTGATTGTGTCATTGTGTGATTGTGTGATTGTGTGATTGTGTGATTGTATGATTGTGTGATTGTGTGATTGTGTGATTGTGTGATTGTGTGATTGTGTGATTGTGTGATTGTGTGGTTGTGTGACCGTGATTGTGTGATCGTGATTGTGTGATCGTGATTGTGTGATTGCGTGATTGTGATTGTGTGATTGTATGACTGTGTGATTGTGTGATTGTGTGATTGTGTGATTGTGTGATTGTGTGATTGTGTGATTGTGTGATTGTGTGATTGTGTGATTGTGTGATAGTGTGATTGTGTGATTGTGTGATTGTGTGATTGTGTGATTGTGTGATTGTGTGATTGTGTGATTGTGTGATTGTGTGATTGTGTGATTGTGTGATTGTGTGATTGTGTGATTGTGTGGTTGTGCGATCGTGATTGTGTGATCGTGATTGTCTGATCGTGATTGTGTGATCCTGATTGTGTGATCGTGATTGTGCGATGGCGTGCTTGTGACTGTGTGATTGTGTGATTGTGACTGTGTGATTGTGTGATTGTGTAATTGTGATTGTGCGATTGTGATTGTGTGATTGTGTGATTGTGTGATTGTGTGAGTGTGTGATTGTGTGATTGAGTGATTGTGTGATTGTGTGATTGTGTGATTGTGTGGTTGTGTGATTGAGGGATTGTGTGATTGTGTGATTGTGTGATTGTGCGATTGTGACTGTGTGATTGTGTGAGTGTGTGATTGTGTGATTGAGTGATTGTGTGTTTGTGTGATTGTGTGGTTGTGTGGTTGTGTGATTGTGTGATTGTGTGATTGTGTGATTGTGTGATTGGGTGATTGTGTGATTGGGTGATTGTGTGATTGCGTGATTGTGTGATTGTGTGATTGTGTGATTGTGTGATTGTGTGGGTGTGTGATTCTGTAATTGTGTGATTGAGTGATTGTGTGCTTGTGTGATTGTATACTTGTGTGATTGTGTGATTGTATACTTGTGTGATTGTGTGATTGTGTGATTGTGCGATTGTGTGCTTGTGTGATTGTGTGATTGTGTGATTTTGTAATTGTGTGATTGTGTGATTGTGTGATTGAGTGATTGTGTGCTTGTATGATTGTGTGGTTGTGTGGTTGTGTGATTGTGTGATTGTGTGATTGTGTGATTGTGTGATTGTGTAATTGTGATTGTGCGATTGTGATTGTGTGATTGTGTGATTGTGTGATTGTGTGATTGTGTAATTGTGAGATTGTGTGATTGTGTGCTTGTGTGGTTGTGCGATCGTGATTGTGTGATCGTGATTGTGTGATCGTGGTTGTGTGATTGTGATTGTGTGATTCTGATTGTGTGATTGTGGTTGTGTGATTGTGATTGTGTGATTGTGATTGTGTGATTGTGATTGTGTGATTGTGACTGTGTGATTGTGTGAGTGTGTGATTGTGTGATTGAGTGACTGTGTGGTTGTGAGATTGTGTGATTGTGTGATTAGGTGATTGTGTGATTAGGTGATTGTGTGATTGTGTGAATGTGTGATTGTGATTGTGTGATTGTGACTGTGTGATTGTGTGTGTGTGTGATTGTGTGATTGTGTGATTCTGTGATTGTGTGATTGTGTGATTGTGTGATTGTGTGATTGTGTGATTGTGCGATTGTGTGATTGTGTGATTGTGTGATTGTGTGATTGTGTGGTTGTGTGACCGTGATTGTGTGATCGTGATTGTGTGATCGTGATTGTGTGATTGCGTGATTGTGATTGTGTGATTGTGTGACTGTGTGATTGTGTGATTGTGTGATTGTGTGATTTTGTGATTGAGTGATTGTGTGATTGTGTGATTGTGTGATTGGTGATTGTGTGATTGTGTGATTGTGTGAATGTGTGATTGTGTGACCGTGATTGTGTGATTGATGATTGTGTGATTGTGTGATTGTGTGATTGTGTGACTGTGTGATTATGTAATTGTGATTGTGCGATTGTGATTGTGTGATTGTGTGATTGTGTGATTTTGTGATTGTGTGATTGTGTGATTGTGTGATTGTGTGATTGTGTGATTGTGTGATTGTGCGATTGTGTGATTGTGTGATTGTGTGACTGTGTGACTGTGTGATTGTGTGATTGTGTGATTGTGTGATTGTGTGATTGTGTGATTGTGTGATTGTGTGATTGTGTGATTGTGTGATGGTGTGATTGTGTGATTGTGTGAATGTGTGATTGCGTGATCGTGTGATTGTGTGATCGTGTGATTGTGTGATCGTGTGATTGTGTGATCGTGTGATTGTGTGATTGTGTGATTTTGCGATTGTGTGATTGTGTGATTGTGTGATTGTGTGAGTGTGTGATTGTGTGATTGAGTGATTGTGTGCTTGTGTGATTGTGTGGTTGTGTGATTGTGTGATTAGGTGATTGTGTGATTGTGTGATTTTGTGATTGTGTGATTGTGTGATTGTGTGATTGTGTAATTGTGTGATTTTGTGATTGTGTGATTGTGTGATTGTGTGATGGTGTGATTGTGTGATTGTGTGATTGTGTGATTGTGTGATTGTGTGATTGTGTGACTGTGTGATTGTGTGATTGTGTAATTGTGATTGTGCGATTGTGATTGTGTGATTGTGTGATTGTGTGATTGTGTGATTTTGTGATTGTGTGATTGTGTGATTGTGTGGTTGTGTGATTGTGTGATTGTGTGATTGTGTGATTGTGTGATTGTGTGATTGTGTAATTGTGATTGTGCGATTGTGATTGTGTGATTGTGTGATTGTGTGATTGTGTAATTGTGAGATTGTGTGATTGTGTGCTTGTGTGATTGTGTGATTGTGATTGTGTGATTGTGATTGTGTGATTGTGATTGTGTGATTGTGATTGCGTGATTGTGATTGTGTGAGTGTGTGATTGTGTGATTGTGTGATTTTGTGATTGTGATTGTGCGATTGTGATTGTGTGATTGTGTGATTGTGTGATTGTGTGATTGTGTGATTTTGTGATTGTGTGATTGTGTGATTGTGTGATTGTGTGATTGTGTGATTGTGTGATTGTGTGATTGTGTGATTGTGTGATTGTGTGATTGTGTGCTTGTATGATTGTCTGGTTGTGTGGTTGTGTGATTGTGTGATTGTGTGATTGTGTGATTGTGTGATTGTGTAATTGTGATTGTGCGATTGTGATTGTGTGATTGTGTGATTGTGCGATTGTGTGATTGTGTGATTGTGTAATTGTGAGATTGTGTGATTGTGTGCTTGTGTGATTGTGTGATTGTGATTGTGTGATTGTGATTGTGTGATTGTGATTGTGTGATTGTGATTGTGTGATTCTGATTGTGTGATTGTGTGATTGTGTGATTGTGTGATTGTGTGGTTGTGCGATCGTGATTGTGTGATCGTGATTGTCTGATCGTGATTGTGTGATCCTGATTGTGTGATCGTGATTGTGCGATTGCGTGCTTGTGACTGTGTGATTGTGTGATTGTGACTGTGTGATTGTAACTGTGTGATTGTGTGATTGTGTAATTGTGATTGTGCGATTGTGATTGTGTGATTGTGTGATTGTGTGAGTGTGTGATTGTGTGATTGAGTGATTGTGTGATTGTGTGATTGTGTGATTGTGTGGTTGTGTGATTGAGTGATTGTGTGATTGTGTGATTGTGTGATTGTGTGATTGTGACTGTGTGATTGTGTGAGTGGGTGATTGTGTGATTGAGTGATTGTGTGTTTGTGTGATTGTGTGGTTGTGTGGTTGTGTGATTGTGTGATTGTGTGATTGTGTGATTGTGTGATTGGGTGATTGTGTGATAGCGTGATTGTGTGATTGTGTGATTGTGTGATTGTGTGATTGTGTGAATGTGTGATTGTGTGATTGTGCGATTGTGTGATTGTGGGATTGTGTGATTGTGTAATTGTGAGATTGTGTGATTGTGTGCTTGTGTGATTGCGTGATTGTGATTGTGTGATTGTGTGACTGTGTGATTGTGTGATTGTGTGATTGTGTGATTTTCTGATTGAGTGATTGTGTGATTGTGTGATTGTGTGAATGTGTGATTGTGTGACCGTGATTGTGTGATTGATGATTGTGTGATTGTGTGATTGGTGATTGTGTGATTGTGTGATTGTGTGAATGTGTGATTGTGTGACCGTGATTGTGTGATTGATGATTGTGTGATTGTGTGATTGTGTGATTGTGTGATTGTGTGATTGTGTGATTGTGTGATTGTGTGATTGTGTGATTGTGTGATTGTGTGATTGTGTGATTGTGTGGTTGTGTGACCGTGATTGTGTGATCGTGATTGTGTGATCGTGATTGTGTGATCGTGATTGCGTGGTTGCGTGATTGTGATTGTGTGATTGTGTGACTGTGTGATTGTGTGATTGTGTGATTGTGTGATTTTCTGATTGAGTGATTGTGTGATTGTGTGATTGTGTGAATGTGTGATTGTGTGACCGTGATTGTGTGATTGATGATTGTGTGATTGTGTGATTGGTGATTGTGTGATTGTGTGATTGTGTGAATGTGTGATTGTGTGACCGTGATTGTGTGATTGATGATTGTGTGATTGTGTGATTGTGTGATTGTGTGATTGTGTGATTGTGTATTTGTGATTGTGCGATTGTGATTGTGTGATTGTGTGATTGTGTGATTTTGTGATTGTGTGATTGCGTGATTGTGTGATTGTGTGATTGTGTGATTGTGTGATTTTGCGATTGTGTGATTGTGTGATTGTGTGACTGTGTGACTGTGTGATTGTGTGATTGTGTGATTGTGTGATTGTGTGATTGTGTGATTGTGTGATTGTGTGATTGTGTGATTGTGTGATTGTGTGATGGTGTGATTGTGTGATTGTGTGAATGTGTGATTGCGTGATCGTGTGATTGTGTGATCGTGTGATCGTGTGATCGTGTGATTGTGTGATTGTGTGATTTTGCGATTGTGTGATTGTGTGATTGTGTGATTGTGTGATTGAGTGATTGTGTGCTTGTGTGATTGTGTGGTTGTGTGATTGTGTGATTAGGTGATTGTGTGATTGTGTGTTTGTGTGATTGTGTGATTGTGTGATTGTGTGATTGTGTGATTGTGTGATTGTGTGATTGTGTGATTGTGTGATTGTGTGATTGTGTGATTGTGTGATTGTGTGATTGTGGGATTGTGTGATTGTGTGATTGTGACTGTGTGATTGTGTGAGTGTGTGATTGTGTGATTGAGTGATTGTGTGCTTGTATGATTGTGTGGTTGTGTGATTGTGTGATTGTGTGATTGTGTGATTGTGATTGTGTGATTGTGATTGCGTGATTGTGATTGTGTGAGTGTGTGATTGTGTGATTGTGTGATTTTGTGATTGTGATTGTGCGATTGTGATTGTGTGATTGTGTGATTGTGTGATTGTGTGATTGTGTGATTTTGTGATTGTGTGATTGTGTAATTGTGATTGTGCGATTGTGATTGTGTGATTGTGTGATTGTGTGATTGTGTGATTTTGTGATTGTGTGATTGTGTGATTGTGTGATTGTGTGATTGTGTGATTGTGTGATTGTGTGATTGTGTGATTGTGTGATTGTGTAATTGTGATTGTGCGATTGTGATTGTGTGATTGTGTGATTGTGTGATTGTGTGATTTTGTGATTGTGTGATTGTGTGCTTGTGTGATTGTGTGATTTTGTAATTGTGTGATTGTGTGATTGTGTGATTGAGTGATTGTGTGCTTGTATGATTGTGTGGTTGTGTGGTTGTGTGATTGTGTGATTGTGTGATTGTGTGATTGTGTGATTGTGTAATTGTGATTGTGCGATTGTGATTGTGTGATTGTGTGATTGTGTGACTGTGTGATTGTGTGATTGTGTGATTGTGTGATTGTGTAATTGTGAGATTGTGTGATTGTGTGCTTGTGTGGTTGTGCGATCGTGATTGTGTGATCGTAATTGTGTGATCGTGGTTGTGTGATTGTGATTGTGTGATTCTGATTGTGTGATTGTGGTTGTGTGATTGTGATTGTGTGATTGTGATTGTGTGATTGTGATTGTGTGATTGTGACTGTGTGATTGTGTGAGTGTGTGATTGTGTGACTGAGTGACTGTGTGGTTGTGAGATTGTGTGATTGTGTGATTAGGTGATTGTGTGATTAGGTGATTGTGTGATTGTGTGAATGTGTGATTGTGATTGTGTGATTGTGACTGTGTGATTGTGTGTGTGTGTGATTGTGTGATTGTGTCATTGTGTGATTGTGTGATTGTGTGATTGTGTGATTGTGTGATGGTGTGATTGTGTGATTGTGTCAATGTGTGATTGCGTGATCGTGTGATTGTGTGATCCTGTGATCGTGTGATCGTGTGATTGTGTGATTGTGTGATTTTGCGATTGTGTGATTGTGTGATTGTGTGATTGTGTGATTGAGTGATTGTGTGCTTGTGTGATTGTGTGGTTGTGTGATTGTGTGATTAGGTGATTGTGTGATTGTGTGATTGTGTGATTGTGTGATTGTGTGATTGTGTGATTGTGTGATTGTGTGATTGTGTGATTGTGTGATTGTGTGATAGTGTGATTGTGTGATTGTGTGATTGTGTGATTGTGGGATTGTGTGATTGTGTGATTGTGACTGTGTGATTGTGTGAGTGTGTGATTGTGTGATTGAGTGATTGTGTGCTTGTATGATTGTGTGGTTGTGTGGTTGTGTGATTGTGTGATTGTGTGATTGTGTGATTGTGTAATTGTGATTGTGCGATTGTGATTGTGTGATTGTGTGATTGTGTGATTGTGTAATTGTGAGATTGTGTGATTGTGTGCTTGTGTGATTGTGATTGTGTGATTGTGATTGTGTGATTGTGATTGTGTGATTGTGATTGCGTGATTGTGATTGTGTGAGTGTGTGATTGTGTGATTGTGTGATTTTGTGATTGTGATTGTGCGATTGTGATTGTGTGATTGTGTGATTGTGTGATTTTGTAATTGTGTGATTGTGTGATTGTGTGATTGTGTGATTGAGTGATTGTGTGCTTGTATGATTGTGTGGTTGTGTGGTTGTGTGATTGTGTGATTGTGTGATTGTGTAATTGTGATTGTGCGATTGTGATTGTGTGATTGTGTGATTGTGTGATTGTGTGATTGCGTGATTGTGCAATAGTGAGATTGTGTGATTGTGTGCTTGTGTGGTTGTGCGATCGTGATTGTGTGATCGTGATTGTGTGATCGTGGTTGTGTGATTGTGATTGTGTGATTCTGATTGTGTGATTGTGGTTGTGTGATTGTGATTGTGTGATTGTGATTGTGTGATTGAGATTGTGTGATTGTGACTGTGTGATTGTGTGAGTGTGTGATTGTGTGATTGAGTGACTGTGTGGTTGTGAGATTGTGTGATTGTGTGATTAGGTGATTGTGTGATTAGGTGATTGTGTGATTGTGTGAATGTGTGATTGTGATTGTGTGATTGTGACTGTGTGATTGTGTGTGTGTGTGATTGTGTGATTGTGTCATTGTGTGATTGTGTGATTGTGTGATTGTGTGATTGTGTGATTGTGTGATTGTGTGATTGTGTGATTGTGTGATTGTGTGGTTGTGTGACCGTGATTGTGTGATCGTGATTGTGTGATCGTGATTGTGTGATTGCGTGATTGTGATTGTGTGATTGTGTGACTGTGTGATTGTGTGATTGTGTGATTGTGTGATTTTCTGATTGAGTGATTGTGTGATTGTGTGATTGTGTGAATGTGTGATTGTGTGACCGTGATTGTGTGATTGATGATTGTGTGATTGTGTGATTGGTGATTGTGTGATTGTGTGATTGTGTGAATGTGTGATTGTGTGACCGTGATTGTGTGATTGATGATTGTGTGATTGTGTGATTGTGTGATTGTGTGATTGTGTGATTGTGTGATTGTGTGATTGTGTGGTTGTGTGACCGTGATTGTGTGATCGTGATTGTGTGATCGTGATTGTGTGATTGCGTGATTGTGATTGTGTGATTGTGTGACTGTGTGATTGTGTGATTGTGTGATTGTGTGATTTTCTGATTGAGTGATTGTGTGATTGTGTGATTGTGTGATTGTGTGAATGTGTGATTGTGTGACCGTGATTGTGTGATTGATGATTGTGTGATTGTGTGATTGGTGATTGTGTGATTGTGTGATTGTGTGAATGTGTGATTGTGTGACCGTGATTGTGTGATTGATGATTGTGTGATTGTGTGATTGTGTGATTGTGTGATTGTGTGATTGTGTAATTGTGATTGTGCGATTGTGATTGTGTGATTGTGTGATTGTGTGATTTTGTGATTGTGTGATTGCGTGATTGTGTGATTGTGTGATTGTGTGATTGTGTGATTGTGTGATTGTGTGATTGTGTGATTGTGTGATTGTGTGATTGTGTGATTGTGTGATTGTGTAATTGTGATTGTGCGATTGTGATTGTGTGATTGTGTGATTGTGTGATTGTGTGATTTTGTGATTGTGTGATTGTGTGATTGTGTGATTGTGTGATTGTGTGATTGTGTGATTGTGTGATTGTGTGATTGTGTGATTGTGTGATTGTGTGATTGTGTGATTTTGGGATTGTGTGATTGTGGGATTGTGTGATTGTGTGATTGTGACTGTGTGATTGTGTGAGTGTGTGATTGTGTGATTGTGTGATTGTGTGATTGTGTGATTGTGTGGTTGTGCGATCGTGATTGTGTGATCGTGATTGTCTGATCGTGATTGTGTGATCCTGATTGTGTGATCGTGATTGTGCGATTGCGTGCTTGTGACTGTGTGATTGTGTGATTGTGACTGTGTGACTGTGACTGTGTGATTGTGTGATTGTGTAATTGTGATTGTGCGATTGTGATTGTGTGATTGTGTGATTGTGTGAGTGTGTGATTGTGTGATTGAGTGATTGTGTGATTGTGTGATTGTGTGATTGTGTGGTTGTGTGATTGAGTGATTGTGTGATTGTGTGATTGTGTGATTGTGTGATTGTGTGATTGTGACTGTGTGATTGTGTGAGTGGGTGATTGTGTGATTGAGTGATTGTGTGTTTGTGTGATTGTGTGGTTGTGTGGTTGTGTGATTGTGTGATTGTGTGATTGTGTGATTGTGTGATTGGGTGATTGTGTGATTGCGTGATTGTGTGATTGTGTGATTGTGTGATTGTGTGATTGTGTGAATGTGTGATTGTGTGATTGTGTGATTGTGTGATTGTGGGATTGTGTGATTGTGTAATTGTGAGATTGTGTGATTGTGTGCTTGTGTGATTGTGTGATTGTGATTGTGTGATTGTGATTTTGTGATTGTGATTGTGTGATTGTGATTGTGTGATTCTGATTGTGTGATTGTGGTTGTGTGATTGTGATTGTGTGATTGTGGTTGTGTGATTGTGATTGTGTGATTGTGATTGTGTGATTGTGACTGTGTGATTGTGTGAGTGTGTGATTGTGTGATTGTGTGACTGTGTGGTTGTGAGATTGTGTGATTGTGTGATTAGGTGATTGTGTGATTGTGTGATTGTGTGATTGTGATTGTGTGATTGTGACTGTGTGATTGTGTGTGTGTGTGATTGTGTGATTGTGTCATTGTGTGATTGTGTTGTTGTGTGATTGTGTGATTGTGTGATTGTGTGATTGTGTGATTTTGTGATTGTGTGATTGTGTGATTGTGTGATAGTGTTATTGAGTGATTGTGTGATTGTGTGATTGTGTGGTTGTGAGATTGTGTGATTGTGTGATTAGGTGATTGTGTGATTGTGTGATTGTGTGATTGTGTGATTGTGTGATTGTGTGATTGTGTGATTGTGTGATTGTGTGATTGTGTGATTGTGTGATTGTGTGCTTGTATGATTGTGTGGTTGTGTGGTTGTGTGATTGTGTGATTGTGTGATTGTGTGATTGTGTGATTGTGTGATAGTGTGATTGTGTAATTGTGATTGTGCGATTGTGATTGTGTGATTGTGTGATTGTGTGATTGTGTGATTGTGTAATTGTGAGATTGAGTGATTGTGTGCTTGTGTGATTGTGTGATTGTGATTGTGTGATTGTGATTGTGTGATTGTGATTGTGTGATTGTGATTGTGTGATTGTGATTGCGTGATTGTGATTGTGTGAGTGTGTGATTGTGTGATTGTGTGATTTTGTGATTGTGTGATTGTGTGATTGTGTGATTGTGTGATTGTGTGATTGTGTGATTGTGTGATTGTGTGATTGTGATTGTGTGATTGTGTGATTGTGTGATTGTGTGATTGTGTGATTTTGTGATTGTGTGATTGTGTGATTGTGTGATTGTGTGATTGTGTGATTGTGTGATTGTGTGATTGTGTGATTGTGTGATTGTGTGATTGTGTGATTGTGTGATTTTGTGATTGTGTGATTGTGTGATTGTGTGATTGTGTGATTGTGTGATTTTGTGATTGTGTGATTGTGTGATTGTGTGATTGTGTGATTGTGTGATTGTGTGATTGTGTGATTGTGTGATTATGTGATTGTGTGATTGTGTGCTTGTATGATTGTGTGGTTGTGTGGTTGTGTGATTGTGTGATTGTGTGATAGTGTGATTGAGTGATTGTGTGATTGTGTGATTGTGTGGTTGTGAGATTGTGTGATTGTCTGATTGTGTGATTGTGTGATTGTGTGCTTGTATGATTGTGTGGTTGTGTGGTTGTGTGATTGTGTGATTGTGTGATTGTGTGATTGTGTGATTGTGTGATTGTGTAATTGTGATTGTGCGATTGTGATTGTGTGATTGTGTGATTGTGTGATTGTGTGATTGTGTGAATGTGTGATTGTGTGATTGTGTGATTGTGTGATTGTGGGATTGTGTGATTGTGTAATTGTGAGATTGTGTGATTGTGTGCTTGTGTGGTTGTCTGATTGTGATTGTGTGATTGTGATTGTGTGATTGTGATTGTGTGATTGTGATTGTGTGATGGTGATTGTGTGATTCTGATTGTGTGATTGTGGTTGTGTGATTGTGATTGTGTGATTGTGGTTGTGTGATTGTGATTGTGTGATTCTGATTGTGTGATTGTGGTTGTGTGATTGTGATTGTGTGATTGTGGTTGTGTGATTGTGATTGTGTGATTGTGATTGTGTGATTGTGACTGTGTGATTGTGTTAGTGTGTGATTGTGTGATTGTGTGACTGTGTGGTTGTGAGATTGTGTGATTGTGTGATTAGGTGATTGTGTGATTGTGTGATTGTGTGATTGTGATTGTGTGATTGTGACTGTGTGATTGTGTGTGTGTGTGATTGTGTGATTGTGTCATTGTGTGATTGTGTTGTTGTGTGATTGTGTGATTGTGTGATTGTGTGATTGTGTGATTTTGTGATTGTGTGATTGTGTGATAGTGTGATTGAGTGATTGTGTGATTGTGTGATTGTGTGGTTGTGAGATTGTGTGATTGTGTGATTAGGTGATTGTGTGATTGTGTGATTAGGTGATTGTGTGATTGTGTGATTGTGAGATTGTGTGATTGTGTGATTGTGTGATTGTGTGATTGTGTGATTGTGTGATTGTGTGATTGTGTGATTGTATGATTGTGCGATTGTGTGATTGTGTGATTGTGTGATTGTGTAATTGTGATTGTGCGATTGTGATTTTGTGATTGTGTGATTGTGTGATTGTGTGATTGTGAGGTTGTGTGATTGTGTGCTTGTGTGATTGTGTGATTGTGATTGTGTGATTGTGTGATTGTGAGATTGTGTGATTGTGTTGTTGTGTGACCGTGATTGTGTGACCGTGATTGTGTGATCGTGATTGTGTGATCGTGTTAGTGTGACCGCGAATGTGTGATTGCCTGATTGTGATTGCGTGATTGCGATTGCGTGATTGTGATTGCGTGATTGTGTGATTGTGTGATTGTGTGATTGTGTGATTGTGTGATGGTGTGATTGTGTGATTGTGTGAATGTGTGATTGCGTGATCGTGTGATTGTGTGATCGTGTGATCGTGTGATCGTGTGATTGTGTGATTGTGTGATTTTGCGATTGTGTGATTGTGTGATTGTGTGATTGTGTGATTGTGTAATTGTGAGATTGTGTGATTGTGTGCTTGTGTGATTGTGTGATTGTGATTGTGTGATTGTGATTGTGTGATTGTGATTGTGTGATTGTGATTGTGTGATTGTGATTGTGTGATTGTGATTGTGTGATTGTGATTGTGTGATTGTGATTGTGTGATTGTGATTGTGTGATTGTGATTGTGTGATTGTGATTGTGTGATTGTGATTGTGTGATTGTGACTGTGTGATTGTGTGAGTGTGTGATTGTGTAATTGAGTGATTGTGTGCCTGTGTGATTGTGTGGTTGTGAGATTGTGTGATTGGGTGATTAGGTGATTGTGTGATTGTTTGATTGTGTGCTTGTGTGCTTGTGTGATTGTGTGGTTGTGTGATTGTGTGATTAGGTGATTGTGTGATTGTGTGATTGTGTGATTGTGTGATTGTGTGATTGTGTGATTGTGTGATTGTGTGATTGTGTGATTGTGGGATTGTGTGATTGTGTGATTGTGACTGTGTGATTGTGTGAGTGTGTGATTGTGTGATTGTGATTGTGTGATTGTGATTGTGTGATTGTGATTGTGTGATTGTGATTGTGTGATTGTGATTGTGTGATTGTGATTGTGTGATTGTGATTGTGTGATTGTGATTGTGTGATTGTGATTGTGTGATTGTGACTGTGTGATTGTGTGAGTGTGTGATTGTGTAATTGAGTGATTGTGTGCCTGTGTGATTGTGTGGTTGTGAGATTGTGTGATTGGGTGATTAGGTGATTGTGTGATTGTTTGATTGTGTGATTGTGTGATTGTGTGATTGTGTGATTGTGTGATTGTGTGATTGTGTGATTGTGTGATTGTGTGATTGTGTGATTGTGTGATTGTGTGATTGTGTGACTGTGTGGTTGTGAGATTGTGTGATTGTGTGATTAGGTGATTGTGTGATTAGGTGATTGTGTGATTGTGTGATTGTGTGATTGTGGTTGTGTGATTGTGATTGTGTGATTGTGATTGTGTGATTGTGTGATTATGTGGTTGTGTGACTGTGTGATTTTGTGATTGTGTGCTTGTGTGATTGTGTGATTGTGTGATTGTGTGATTGTGTGATTGTGTGATTGTGTGATTGTGTGATTGTGTGATTGTGTGATTGTGGGATTGTGTGATTGTGTGATTGTGACTGTGTGATTGTGTGAGTGTGTGATTGTGTGATTGTGTGATTGTGTGATTGTGTAATTGTGAGATTGTGTGATTGTGTGATTGTGTGAGTGCGTGATTGTGTGATTGAGTGATTGTGTGCTTGTGTGATTCTGTGGTTGTGTGATTGTGTGATTAGGTGATTGTGTGATTGTGTGATTGTGAGATTGTGTGATTGTGTGATTGTGTGATTGTGTGATTGTGTAATTGTGATTGTGCGATTGTGATTGTGTGATTGTGTCATTGTGTGGTTGCGTGATTGTGTGATTTTGTGATTGTGTGATTGTGTGATTGTGTGATTGTGTGATTGTGTGATTGTGTGATTGTGTGATTGTGTGATTGTGTGATTGTGTGATTGTGTGACTGTGTGGTTGTGAGATTGTGTGATTAGGTGATTGTGTGATTAGGTGATTGTGTGATTAGGTGATTGTGTGTTTGTGTGATTGTGTGATTGTGATTGTGTGATTGTGTGTGTGTGTGATTGTGTGATTGTGTCATTGTGTGATTGTGTGGTTGTGTGATTGTGTGATTGTGTGATTGTGTGATTGTGTGATTGTGTGATTGTGTGATTGTGTGATTTTGTGATTGTGTGATTGTGTGATTGTGTGATTGTGTGATTGTGTGATTGTGTGATTGTGTGATTGTGTGATTGTGTGATTGTGTGATTGTGTGATTGTGTGATTGTGTGATTGTGTGATTGTGTGATTGTGTAATTGTGATTGTGATTTTGTGATTGTGTGATTGTGTGATTGTGAGGTTGTGTGATTGTGTGCTTGTGTGATTGTGTGATTGTGATTGTGTGATTGTGTGATTGTGTGATTGTGTGATTGTGTGATTGTGTGATTGTGTTGTTGTGTGACCGTGATTGTGTGACCGTGATTGTGTGATCGTGATTGTGTGATCGTGTTAGTGTGACCGCGAATGTGTGATTGCCTGATTGTGATTGCGTG
Source organism: Megachile rotundata (assembly GCF_050947335.1). Classification (NCBI taxonomy): domain Eukaryota; kingdom Metazoa; phylum Arthropoda; class Insecta; order Hymenoptera; family Megachilidae; genus Megachile; species Megachile rotundata. The sequence goes on from NW_027473357.1 coordinate 57,509, forward strand.
ATTGCGATTGCGTAATTGTGATTGCGTGATTGTGTGATTGTGTGATTGTGTGATTGTGTGATTGTGTGATTTTGTGATGGTGTGATTGTGTGATTGTGTGAATGTGTGATTGCGTGATCGTGTGATTGTGTGATCGTGTGATCGTGTGATCGTGTGATTGTGTGATTGTGTGATTTTGCGATTGTGTGATTGTGTGATTGTGTGATTGTGTGAGTGTGTGATTGTGTGATTAAGTGATTGTGTGCTTGTGTGATTGTGTGGTTGTGTGATTGTGTGATTAGGTGATTGTGTGATTCTGTGATTGTGTGATTGTGTGATTGTGTGATTGTGTGATTGTGTGATTGTGTGATTGTGTGACTGTGTGATTGTGTGATTGTGTGAGTGTGTGATTGTGTGATTGTGTGATTGTGTGACTGTGTGATTGTGTGGTTGTGTGACCGTGATTGTGTGACCGTGATTGTGTGATCGAGATTGTGTGATCGTGTTAGTGTGACCGTGAATGTGTGATTGCGTGATTGTGATTGCGTGATTGCGATTGCGTGATTGTGATTGCGTGATTGTGTGATTGTGTGATTGTGTGATTGTGTGATTGTGTGATGGTGTGATTGTGTGATTGTGTGAATGTGTGATTGCGTGATCGTGTGATTGTGTGATCGTGTGATCGTGTGATTGTGTGATTGTGTGATTTTGCGATTGTGTGATAGTGTGATTGTGTGATTGTGTGAGTGTGTGATTGTGTGATTGAGTGATTGTGTGCTTGTGTGATTGTGTGGTTGTGTGATTGTGTGATTAGGTGATTGCGTGATTGTGTGATTGTGTGATTGTGTGAATATGTGATTGCGTGATTGTGATTGCGTGATTGCGATTGCGTGATTGTGATTGCGTGATTGTGTGATTGTGTGATTGTGTGATTGTGTGATTGTGTGAATGTGTGATTGCGTGATCGTGTGATTGTGTGATCGTGTGATCGTGTGATTGTGTGATTGTGTGATTTTGCGATTGTGTGATAGTGTGATTGTGTGATTGTGTGAGTGTGTGATTGTGTGATTGAGTGATTGTGTGCTTGTGTGATTGTGTGGTTGTGTGATTGTGTGATTAGGTGATTGCGTGATTGTGTGATTGTGTGATTGTGTGATTGTGTGATTGTGTGATTGTGTGATTGTGTGATTGTGTGATTGTGTGATTGTGTGATTGTGTGATTGTGTGATTGTGTGATTGTGTGATTGTGTAATTGTGATTGTGCGATTGTGATTGTGTGATTGTGTGATTGTGTGATTGTGTGATTGTGTGATTTTGTGATTGTGTGATTGTGTGATTGTGTGATTGTGTGATTGTGCGATTGTGTGATTGTGTGATTGTGTGATTGTGTGATTGTGTGAATGTGTGATTGTGTGATTGTGGGATTGTGTGATTGTGTGATTGTGACTGTGTGATTGTGTGAGTGTGTGATTGTGTGATTGAGTGATTGTGTGCTTGTATGATTGTGTGGTTTTGTGGATGTGTGATTGTGTGATTGTGTGATTGTGTGATTGTGTAATTGTGATTGTGCGATTGTGATTGTGTGATTGTGTGATTGTGATTGTGTGATTGTGTATTGGGAGATTGTGTGATTGTGTGCTTGTGTGATAGTGTGATTGTGATTGTGTGATTGTGATTGTGTGATTGTGACTGTGTGATTGTGTGAGTGTGTGATTGTGTGATTGAGTGATTGTGTGCTTGTGTGATTGTGTGGTTGTGAGATTGTGTGATTGTTTGATTAGGTGATTGTGTGATTGTGTGATTGTGTGATTGTGTGATTGTGTGATTGTGTGATTGTGTGATTGTGTGATTGTGTGATTGTGTGATTGTGTGAATGTGTGATTGTGTGATTGTGTGAGTGTGTGATTGTGTGATTGAGTGATTGTGTGCTTGTGTGATTGTGTGGTTGTGTGATTGTGTGATTAGGTGATTGTGTGATTGTGTGATTGTGTGGTTGTGAGATTGTGTGATTGATGATTGTGTGATTGTGTGATTGTGTGATTGTGTGATTGTGTGATTGTGTGATTGTGTGATTGTGTGATTGTGTGATTGTGTGATTGTGTGATTGTGTGATTGTGTGATTGTGGGATTGTGTGATTGTGTGATTGTGGGATTGTGACTGTGTGATTGTGTGATTGTGTGATTGTGTGATTGTGTGATTGTGTGATTGTGTGATTGTGTGATTGTGTGATCGTGTGATTGTGTGATTGTGTGATTGTGTGGTTGTGTGACCGTGATTGTGTGACCGTGATGGTGTGACCGTGATTGTGTGACCGTGAATGTGTGACTGCGTGATTCTGATTGCGTGATTGTGATTGCGTGATTGTGTGATTGTGTGATTGTGTGATTGTGTGATGGAGTGATTGTGTGATTGTGTGAATGTGTGATTGTGTGATTGTGTGATGGTGTGATTGTGTGATTGTGTGAATGTGTGATTGCGTGATCGTGTGATTGTGTGATCGTGTGATCGTGTGATCGTGTGATTGTGTGATTGTGTGATTTTGCGATTGTGTGATTGTGTGATTGTGTGATTGTGTGAGTGTGTGATTGTGTGATTGAGTGATGGTGTGCTTGTGTGATTGTGTGGTTGTGTGATTGTGTGATTAGGTGATTGTGTGATTGTGTGATTGTGTGATTGTGCGATTGTGTGATTGTGTGATTGTGTGATTGTGTAATTGTGATTGTGCGATTGTGATTGTGTGATTGTGTGATTGTGTGATTGTGTGATTGTGAGGTTGTGTGATTGTGTGCTTGTGTGATTGTGTGATTGTGATTGTGTGATTTTGTGATTGTGTGATTGTGTGATTGTGTGGTTGTGTGACCGTGATTGTGTGACCGTGATTGTGTGATCGTGATTGTGTGATCGTGTTAGTGTGACCGTGAATGTGTGATTGCGTGATTGTGATTGCGTGATTGCGATTGCGTGATTGTGATTGCGTGATTGTGTGATTGTGTGATTGTGTGATTGTGTGATTGTGTGATGGTGTGATTGTGTGATTGTGTGAATGTGTGATTGCGTGATCGTGTGATTGTGTGATCGTGTGATCGTGTGATTGTGTGATTGTGTGATTTTGCGATTATGTGATTGTGTGATTGTGTGATTGTGTGAGTGTGTGTTTGTGTGATTGAGTGATTGTGTGCTTGTGTGATTGTGTGGTTGTGTGATTGTGTGATTAGGTGATTGTGTGATTGTGTGATTGTGTGATTGTGTGATTGTGTGATTGTGTGATTGTGTGATTGTGTGATTGTGTAATTGTGAGATTGTGTGATTGTGTGCTTGTGTGATTGTGTGATTGTGATTGTGTGATTGTGAGATTGTGTGCTTGTGTGATTGTGTGATTGTGATTGTGTGATTGTGATTGTGTGATTGTGATTGTGTGATTGTGATTGTGTGATTGTGATTGTGTGATTGTGATTGTGTGATTGTGATTGTGTGATTGTGATTGTGTGATTGTGATTGTGTGATTGTGATTGTGTGATTGTGATTGTGTGATTGTGATTGTGTGATTGTGACTGTGTGATTGTGTGAGTGTGTGATTGTGTAATTGAGTGATTGTGTGCCTGTGTGATTGTGTGGTTGTGAGATTGTGTGATTGGGTGATTAGGTGATTGTGTGATTGTTTGATTGTGTGATTGTGTGATTGTGTGATTGTGTGATTGTGTGATTGTGTGATTGTGTGATTGTGTGATTGTGTGATTGTGTGATTGTGTGATTGTGTGATTGTGTGACTGTGTGGTTGTGAGATTGTGTGATTGTGTGATTAGGTGATTGTGTGATTAGGTGATTGTGTGATTGTGTGATTGTGTGATTGTGGTTGTGTGATTGTGATTGTGTGATTGTGATTGTGTGATTGTGTGATTATGTGGTTGTGTGACTGTGTGATTTTGTGATTGTGTGCTTGTGTGATTGTGTGATTGTGTGATTGTGTGATTGTGTGATTGTGTGATTGTGTGATTGTGTGATTGTGTGATTGTGTGATTGTGGGATTGTGTGATTGTGTGATTGTGACTGTGTGATTGTGTGAGTGTGTGATTGTGTGATTGTGTGATTGTGTGATTGTGTAATTGTGAGATTGTGTGATTGTGTGATTGTGTGAGTGTGTGATTGTGTGATTGAGTGATTGTGTGCTTGTGTGATTCTGTGGTTGTGTGATTGTGTGATTAGGTGATTGTGTGATTGTGTGATTGTGAGATTGTGTGATTGTGTGATTGTGTGATTGTGTGATTGTGTAATTGTGATTGTGCGATTGTGATTGTGTGATTGTGTCATTGTGTGGTTGCGTGATTGTGTGATTTTGTGATTGTGTGATTGTGTGATTGTGTGATTGTGTGATTGTGTGATTGTGTGATTGTGTGATTGTGTGATTGTGTGATTGTGTGATTATGTGATTGTGTGATTGTGTGATTGTGTGACTGTGTGGTTGTGAGATTGTGTGATTAGGTGATTGTGTGATTAGGTGATTGTGTGTTTGTGTGATTGTGTGATTGTGATTGTGTGATTGTGTGTGTGTGTGATTGTGTGATTGTGTCATTGTGTGATTGTGTGGTTGTGTGATTGTGTGATTGTGTGATTGTGTGATTGTGTGATTGTGTGATTGTGTGATTGTGTGATTTTGTGATTGTGTGATTGTGTGATTGTGTGATTGTGTGATTGTGTGATTGTGTGATTGTGTGATTGTGTGATTGTGTGATTGTGTGATTGTGTGATTGTGTGATTGTGTAATTGTGATTGTGATTTTGTGATTGTGTGATTGTGTGATTGTGAGGTTGTGTGATTGTGTGCTTGTGTGATTGTGTGATTGTGATTGTGTGATTGTGTGATTGTGTGATTGTGTGATTGTGTGATTGTGTGATTGTGTGATTGTGTGGTTGTGTGACCGTGATTGTGTGACCGTGATTGTGTGATCGAGATTGTGTGATCGTGTTAGTGTGACCGTGAATGTGTGATTGCGTGATTGTGATTGCGTGATTGCGATTGCGTGATTGTGATTGCGTGATTGTGTGATTGTGTGATTGTGTGATTGTGTGATTGTGTGATGGTGTGATTGTGTGATTGTGTGAATGTGTGATTGCGTGATCGTGTGATTGTGTGATCGTGTGATCGTGTGATTGTGTGATTGTGTGATTTTGCGATTGTGTGATAGTGTGATTGTGTGATTGTGTGAGTGTGTGATTGTGTGATTGAGTGATTGTGTGGTTGTGTGATTGTGTGGTTGTGTGATTGTGTGATTAGGTGATTGCGTGATTGTGTGATTGTGTGATTGTGTGATTGTGTGATTGTGTGATTGTGTGATTGTGTGATTGTGTGATTGTGTGATTGTGTGATTGTGTGATTGTGTGATTGTGTGATTGTGTGATTGTGTAATTGTGATTGTGCGATTGTGATTGTGTGATTGTGTGATTGTGTGATTGTGTGATTTTGTGATTGTGTGATTGTGTGATTGTGTGATTGTGTGATTGTGCGATTGTGTGATTGTGGGATTGTGTGATTGTGTGATTGTGTGATTGTGTGATTGGGTGATTGTGGGATTGTGTGATTGTGTGATTGTGACTGTGTGATTGTGTGAGTGTGTGATTGTGTGATTGAGTGATTGTGTGCTTGTATGATTGTGTGGTTTTGTGGTTGTGTGATTGTGTGATTGTGTGATTGTGTGATTGTGTGATTGTGTGATTGTGTGATTGTGTGATTGTGTGATTGTGTGATTGTGTGATTTTGTGATTGTGTGATTGTGTGATTGTGTGATTGTGTGATTGTGTGATTGTGTGATTGTGTGATTGTGTGATTGTGTGATTGTGTGATTGTGTGATTGTGTAATTGTGATTGTGATTTTGTGATTGTGTGATTGTGTGATTGTGAGGTTGTGTGATTGTGTGCTTGTGTGATTGTGTGATTGTGATTGTGTGATTGTGTGATTGTGTGATTGTGTGATTGTGTGATTGTGTGATTGTGTGATTGTGTGATTGTGTGATTGTGTGATTGTGTTGTTGTGTGACCGTGATTGTGTGACCGTGATTGTGTGATCGTGATTGTGTGATCGTGTTAGTGTGACCGCGAATGTGTGATTGCCTGATTGTGATTGCGTGATTGCGATTGCGTAATTGTGATTGCGTGATTGTGTGATTGTGTGATTGTGTGATTATGTGATTGTGTGATTGTGTGATTTTGTGATGGTGTGATTGTGTGATTGTGTGAATGTGTGATTGCGTGATCGTGTGATTGTGTGATCGTGTGATCGTGTGATCGTGTGATTGTGTGATTGTGTGATTTTGCGATTGTGTGATTGTGTGATTGTGTGATTGTGTGAGTGTGTGATTGTGTGATTAAGTGATTGTGTGCTTGTGTGATTGTGTGGTTGTGTGATTGTGTGATTAGGTGATTGTGTGATTCTGTGATTGTGTGATTGTGTGATTGTGTGATTGTGTGATTGTGTGATTGTGTGATTGTGTGACTGTGTGATTGTGTGATTGTGTGAGTGTGTGATTGTGTGATTGTGTGATTGTGTGACTGTGTGATTGTGTGATTGTGTGAGTGTGTGATTGTGTGATTGAGTGATTGTGTGCTTGTGTGATTGTGTGGTTGTGTGATTGTGTGATTAGGTGGTTGTGTGATCGTGTGATTGTGTGATTGTGTGATTTTGCGATTGTGTGATTGTGTGATTGTGTGATTGTGTGAGTGTGTGATTGTGTGATGGAGTGATTGTGGGCTTGTGTGATTGTGTGGTTGTGTGATTGTGTGATTAGGTGATTGTGTGATTTTGTGATTGTGTGATTGTGTGATTGTGTGATTGTGCGATTGTGTGATTGTGTGATTGTGTGATTGTGTGATTGTGTGATTGTGTGATTGTGTGATTGTGTGATTGTGTGATTGTGTGATTGTGTGATTGTGGGATTGTGTGATTGTGTGATTGTGACTGTGTGATTGTGTGAGTGTGTGATTGTGTGATTGAGTGATTGTGTGCTTGTATGATTGTGTGGTTGTGTGGTAGTGTGATTGTGTGATTGTGTAATTGTGATTGTGCGATTGTGATTGTGTGATTGTGTGATTGTGTGATTGTGTGATTGTGATTGTGCGATTGTGATTGTGTGATTGTGTGATTGTGTGACTGTGAGGTCGTGTGATTGTGTGCTTGTGTGATTGTGTGATTGTGATTGTGTGATTGTGTGATTGTGTGATTGTGTGATTGTGTGATTGTGTGATTGTGTGATTGTGTGGTTGTGTGACCGTGATTGTGTGACCGTGATTGTGTGATCGAGATTGTGTGATCGTGTTAGTGTGACCGTGAATGTGTGATTGCGTGATTGTGATTGCGTGATTGCGATTGCGTGATTGTGATTGCGTGATTGTGTGATTGTGTGATTGTGTGATTGTGTGATTGTGTGATGGTGTGATTGTGTGATTGTGTGAATGTGTGATTGCGTGATCGTGTGATTGTGTGATCGTGTGATCGTGTGATTGTGTGATTGTGTGATTTTGCGATTGTGTGATAGTGTGATTGTGTGATTGTGTGAGTGTGTGATTGTGTGATTGAGTGATTGTGCGGTTGTGTGATTGTGTGGTTGTGTGATTGTGTGATTAGGTGATTGCGTGATTGTGTGATTGTGTGATTGTGTGATTGTGTGATTGTGTGATTGTGTGATTGTGTGATGGTGTGATTGTGTGATTGTGTGAATGTGTGATTGCGTGATCGTGTGATTGTGTGATCGTGTGATCGTGTGATTGTGTGATTGTGTGATTTTGCGATTGTGTGATAGTGTGATTGTGTGATTGTGTGATTGTGTGATTGTGTGATTGTGTGATTGTGTGATTGTGTGATTGTGTGATTGTGTGATTGTGTGATTGTGTGATTGTGTGATTGTGTGATTGTGTGATTGTGTGATTGTGTGATTGTGTGATTGTGTGATTGTGTGATTGTGTGATTGTGTGATTGTGGGATTGTGTGATTGTGTGATTGTGACTGTGTGATTGTGTGAGTGTGAGATTGTGTGATTGAGTGATTGTGTGCTTGTATGATTGTGTGGTTGTGTGGTAGTGTGATTGTGTGATTGTGTAATTGTGATTGTGCGATTGTGATTGTGTGATTGTGTGATTGTGTGATTGTGTGAATGTGTGATTGTGTGACCGTGATTGTGTGATTGATGATTGTGTGATTGTGTGATTGTGTAATTGTGATTGTGCGATTGTGATTGTGTGATTGTGTGATTGTGTGATTTTGTGATTGTGTGATTGTGTGATTGTGTGATTGTGTGATTGTGTGATTGTGCGATTGTGTGATTGTGTGATTGTGTGACTGTGTGACTGTGTGATTGTGCGATTGTGTGATTGTGTGATTGTGTGATTGTGTGATTGTGTGATTGTGTGATGGTGTGATTGTGTGATTGTGTGAATGTGTGATTGCGTGATCGTGTGATTGTGTGATCGTGTGATCGTGTGATCGTGTGATTGTGTGATTGTGTGATTTTGCGATTGTGTGATTGTGTGATTGTGTGATTGTGTGAGTGTGTGATTGTGTGATTGAGTGATTGTGTGCTTGTGTGATTGTGTGGTTGTGTGATTGTGTGATTAGGTGATTGTGTGATTGTGTGATTGTGTGATTGTGTGATTGTGTGATTGTGTGATTGTGTGATTGTGTAATTGTGATTGTGCGATTGTGATTGTGTGATTGTGTGATTGTGTGATTGTGTGATTGTGTGATTTTGTGATTGTGTGATTGTGTGATTGTGTGATTGTGTGATTGTGTGATTGTGTGATTGTGTGATTGTGTGATTGTGTGATTGTGTGATTGTGTGATTGTGTGATTGTGTGATTGTGTGATTGTGTGATTGTGTGATTGTGTGATTGTGTGATTGTGTGATTGTGTGATTTTGTGATTGTGTGATTGTGTGATTGTGTGATTGTGTGATTGTGTGATTTTGTGATTGTGTGATTGTGTGATTGTGTGATTGTGTGATTGTTTGATTGTGTGATTGTGTGATTGTGTGATTGTGTGATTGTGTGATTGTGTGATTGTGTGATTGTGTGCTTGTATGATTGTGTGGTTGTGTGGTTGTGTGATTGTGTGATTGTGTGATAGTGTGATTAAGTGATTGTCTGATTGTGTGGTTGTGAGATTGTGTGATTGTGTGATTGTGTGATTGTGTGATTGTGTGATTGTGTGATTGTGTGATTGTGTGCTTGTATGATTGTGTGGTTGTGTGGTTGTGTGATTGTGTGATTATGTGATTGTGTGATTGTGTGATTGTGTGATTGTGTAATTGTGATTGTGCGATTGTGATTGTGTGATTGTGTGATTGTGTGATTGTGTGATTGTGTGAATGTGTGATTGTGTGATTGTGTGATTGTGTGATTGTGGGATTGTGTGATTGTGTGATTGTGTGATTGTGTGATTGTGTGATTGTGTGATTGTGTATTTGTGATTGTGCGATTGTGTGATTGTGGGATTGTGTGATTGTGTAATTGTGAGATTGTGTGATTGTGTGCTTGTGTGATTGTGTGATTGTGATTGTGTGATTGTGGTTGTGTGATTGTGATTGTGTGATTGTGGTTGTGTGATTGTGATTGTGTGATTGTGATTGTGTGATTGTGTGATTGTGTGATTGTGTGATTGTGTGATTGTGTGATTGTGTGATTGTGTGGTTGTGTGACCGTGATTGTGTGACCGTGATTGTGTGATCGAGATTGTGTGATCGTGTTAGTGTGACCGTGAATGTGTGATTGCGTGATTGTGATTGCGTGATTGCGATTGCGTGATTGTGATTGCGTGATTGTGTGATTGTGTGATTGTGTGATTGTGTGATTGTGTGATTGTGTGATTGTGTGATTGTATGATTGTGTGATTGTGTGATTGTGTGATTGTGTGATTGTGTGATTGTGTGATTGTGTGATTGTGTAATTGTGATTGTGCGATTGTGATTGTGTGATTGTGTGATTGTGTGATTGTGTGATTGTGTGATTTTGTGATTGTGTGATTGTGTGATTGTGTGATTGTGTGATTGTGCGATTGTGTGATTGTGTGATTGTGTGATTGTGTGATTGTGTGATTGTGTGATTGTGTGATTGTGGGATTGTGTGATTGTGTGATTGTGACTGTGTGATTGTGTGAGTGTGTGATTGTGTGATTGAGTGATTGTGTGCTTGTATGATTGTGTGGTTTTGTGGTTGTGTGATTGTGTGATTGTGTGATTGTGTGATTGTGTGATTGTGTGATTGTGTGATTGTGTGATTGTGTGATTTTGTGATTGTGTGATTGTGAGATTGTGTGATTGTGTGATTGTGTGATTGTGTGATTGTGTGATTGTGTGATTGTGTGATTGTGTGATTGTGTGATTGTGGGATTGTGTGATTGTGTGATTGTGACTGTGTGATTGTGTGAGTGTGAGATTGTGTGATTGAGTGATTGTGTGCTTGTGTGATTGTGTGGTTGTGTGATTGTGTGATTAGGTGATTGCGTGATTGTGTGATTGTGTGATTGTGTGATTGTGTGATTGTGTGATTGTGTGATTGTGTGATTGTGTGATTGTGTGATTGTGTGATTGTGTGATTGTGTAATTGTGATTGTGCGATTGTGATTGTGTGATTGTGTGATTGTGTGATTGTGTGATTGTGTGATTTTGTGATTGTGTGATTGTGTGATTGTGTGATTGTGTGATTGTGTGATTGTGCGATTGTGTGATTGTGTGATTGTGTGATTGTGTGATTGTGTGATTGTGTGATTGTGTGATTGTGGGATTGTGTGATTGTGTGATTGTGACTGTGTGATTGTGTGAGTGTGTGATTGTGTGATTGAGTGATTGTGTGCTTGTATGATTGTGTGGTTTTGTGGTTGTGTGATTGTGTGATTGTGTGATTGTGTGATTGTGTGATTGTGTGATTGTGTGATTGTGTGATTTTGTGATTGTGTGATTGTGAGATTGTGTGATTGTGTGATTGTGTGATTGTGTGATTGTGTGATTGTGTGATTGTGTGATTGTGTGATTGTGTGATTGTGTGATTGTGGGATTGTGTGATTGTGTGATTGTGACTGTGTGATTGTGTGAGTGTGAGATTGTGTGATTGAGTGATTGTGTGCTTGTATGATTGTGTGGTTGTGTGGTAGTGTGATTGTGTGATTGTGTAATTGTGATTGTGCGATTGTGATTGTGTGATTGTGTGATTGTGTGATTGTGTGAATGTGTGATTGTGTGACCGTGATTGTGTGATGGATGATTGTGTGATTGTGTGATTGTGTGATTGTGTAATTGTGATTGTGCGATTGTGATTGTGTGATTGTGTGATTGTGTGATTTTGTGATTGTGTGATTGTGTGATTGTGTGATTGTGTGATTGTGTGATTGTGCGATTGTGTGATTGTGTGATTGTGTGACTGTGTGACTGTGTGATTGTGTGATTGTGTGATTGTGTGATTGTGTGATTGTGTGATTGTGTGATTGTGTGATGGTGTGATTGTGTGATTGTGTAAATGTGTGATTGCGTGATCGTGTGATTGTGTGATCGTGTGATCGTGTGATCGTGTGATTGTGTGATTGTGTGATTTTGCGATTGTGTGATTGTGTGATTGTGTGATTGTGTGAGTGTGTGATTGTGTGATTGAGTGATTGTGTGCTTGTGTGATTGTGTGGTTGTGTGATTGTGTGATTAGGTGATTGTGTGATTGTGTGATTGTGTGATTGTGTGATTGTGTGATTGTGTGATTGTGTGATTGTGTAATTGTGATTGTGCGATTGTGATTGTGTGATTGTGTGATTGTGTGATTGTGTGATTGTGTGATTTTGTGATTGTGTGATTGTGTGATTGTGTGATTGTGTGATTGTGTGATTGTGTGATTGTGTGATTGTGTGATTGTGTGATTGTGTGATTGTGTGATTGTGTGATTGTGTGATTGTGTGATTGTGTGATTGTGTGATTGTGTGATTGTGTGATTTTGTGATTGTGTGATTGTGTGATTGTGTGATTGTGTGATTGTGTGATTTTGTGATTGTGTGATTGTGTGATTGTGTGATTGTGTGATTGTGTGATTGTGTGATTGTGTGATTGTGTGATTGTGTGATTGTGTGATTGTGTGATTGTGTGATTGTGTGATTGTGTGCTTGTATGATTGTGTGGTTGTGTGGTTGTGTGATTGTGTGATTGTGTGATAGTGTGATTAAGTGATTGTCTGATTGTGTGATTGCGTGGTTGTGAGATTGTGTGATTGTGTGATTGTGTGATTGTGTGATTGTGTGATTGTGTGATTGTGTGATTGTGTGATTGTGTGCTTGTATGATTGTGTGGTTGCGTGGTTGTGTGATTGTGTGATTATGTGATTGTGTGATTGTGTGATTGTGTGATTGTGTAATTGTGATTGTGCGATTGTGATTGTGTGATTGTGTGATTGTGTGATTGTGTGATTGTGTGATTGTGTGATTGTGTGATTGTGTGAATGTGTGATTGTGTGATTGTGTGATTGTGTGATTGTGGGATTGTGTGATTGTGTGATTGTGTGATTGTGTGATTGTGTGATTGTGTGATTGTGTATTTGTGATTGTGCGATTGTGTGATTGTGGGATTGTGTGATTGTGTAATTGTGAGATTGTGTGATTGTGTGCTTGTGTGATTGTGTGATTGTGATTGTGTGATTGTGGTTGTGTGATTGTGATTGTGTGATTGTGGTTGTGTGATTGTGATTGTGTGATTGTGATTGTGTGATTGTGATTGTGTGATTGTGACTGTGTGATTGTGTGAGTGTGTGATTGTGTGATTGTGTGACTGTGTGGTTGTGAGATTGTGTGATTGTGTGATTAGGTGATTGTGTGATTGTGTGATTGTGTGATTGTGATTGTGTGATTGTGACTGTGTGATTGTGTGTGTGTGTGATTGTGTGATTGTGTCATTGTGTGATTGTGTTGTTGTGTGATTGTGTGATTGTGTGATTGTGTGATTTTGTGATTGTGTGATTGTGTGATTGTGTGATAGTGTGATTGAGTGATTGTGTGATTGTGTGATTGTGTGGTTGTGAGATTGTGTGATTGTGTGATTAGGTGATTGTGTGATTGTGAGATTGCGTGATTGTGTGATTGTGTGATTGTGTGATTGTGTGATTGAGTGATTGTGTGATTGTGTGATTGTGTGGTTGTGAGATTGTGTGATTGTGTGATTAGGTGATTGTGTGATTGTGTGATTGTGAGATTGTGTGATTGTGTGATTGTGTGATTGTGTGATTGTGTGATTGTGTGATTGTGTGATTGTGTGATTGTGTGCTTGTATGATTGTGTGGTTGTGTGGTTGTGTGATTGTGTGATTGTGTGATTGTGTGATTGTGTGATTGTGTAATTGTGATTGTGCGATTGTGATTGTGTGATTGTGTGATTGTGTGATTGTGTGATTGTGTGATTGTGTGATTGTGTGAATGTGTGATTGTGTGATTGTGTGATTGTGTGATTGTGGGATTGTGTGATTGTGTGATTGTGTGCTTGTGTGATTGTGTGATTGTGATTGTGTGATTGTGATTGTGTGATTCTGATTGTGTGATTGTGATTGTGTGATTCTGATTGTGTGATTGTGGTTGTGTGATTGTGATTGTGTGATTGTGGTTGCGTGATTGTGATTGTGTGATTGTGATTGTGTGATTGTGACTGTGTGATTGTGTGAGTGTGTGATTGTGTGATTGTGTGACTGTGTGGTTGTGAGATTGTGTGATTGTGTGATTAGGTGATTGTGTGATTGTGTGATTAGGTGATTGTGTTATTAGGTGATTGTGTGATTGTGTGATTGTGTGATTGTGTGATTGTGTGATTGTGTGATTGTGTGATTGTGATTGTGATTGTGTGATTGTGATTGTGTGATTGTGGTTGTGTGATTGTGATTGTGTGATTGTGACTGTGTGATTGTGTGAGTGTGTGATTGTGTGCTTGTGTGATTGTGTGGTTGTGTGGTTGTGTGATTGTGTGATTGTGTGATTGTGTGATTGTGTGATTGTGTGATTGTGTGATTGGGTGATTGTGTGATTGCGTGATTGTGTGATTGTGTGACTGTGTGATTGTGTGATTGTGTGATTGTGTGAGTGTGTGATTGTGTGATTGTGTGATTGTGTGATTGTGTGATTGTGTGATTGTGTGATTGTGTGATTGTGTGATTGTGTGATTGTGTGATTGTGTGATTGTGTGATTGCGTGATTGTGTGATTGTGTGATTGTGTGATTGTGTGATTGTGTGATTTTGTGATTGTGTGATTGTGTGATTGTGTGATTGTGTGATTGTGTGATTTTGTGATTGTGTGATTGTGTGATTGTGTGATTGTGTGATTGTGTGATTGTGTGATTGTGTGATTGTGTGATTGTGTGATTGTGTGATTGTGTGATTGTGTGATTGTGTGCTTGTATGATTGTGTGGTTGTGTGGTTGTGTGATTGTGTGATTGTGTGATAGTGTGATTAAGTGATTGTCTGATTGTGTGATTGTGTGGTTGTGAGATTGTGTGATTGTGTGATTGTGTGATTGTGTGATTGTGTGATTGTGTGATTGTGTGATTGTGTGCTTGTATGATTGTGTGGTTGTGTGGTTGTGTGATTGTGTGATTATGTGATTGTGTGATTGTGTGATTGTGTGATTGTGTAATTGTGATTGTGCGATTGTGATTGTGTGATTGTGTGATTGTGTGATTGTGTGATTGTGTGATTGTGTGATTGTGTGAATGTGTGATTGTGTGATTGTGTGATAGTGTGATTGTGGGATTGTGTGATTGTGTGATTGTGTGATTGTGTGATTGTGTGATTGTGTGATTGTGTATTTGTGATTGTGCGATTGTGTGATTGTGGGATTGTGTGATTGTGTAATTGTGAGATTGTGTGATTGTGTGCTTGTGTGATTGTGTGATTGTGATTGTGTGATTGTGGTTGTGTGATTGTGATTGTGTGATTGTGGTTGTGTGATTGTGATTGTGTGATTGTGATTGTGTGATTGTGATTGTGTGATTGTGACTGTGTGATTGTGTGAGTGTGTGATTGTGTGATTGTGTGACTGTGTGGTTGTGAGATTGTGTGATTGTGTGATTAGGTGATTGTGTGATTGTGTGATTGTGTGATTGTGATTGTGTGATTGTGACTGTGTGATTGTGTGTGTGTGTGATTGTGTGATTGTGTCATTGTGTGATTGTGTTGTTGTGTGATTGTGTGATTGTGTGATTGTGTGATTTTGTGATTGCGTGATTGTGTGATTGTGTGATAGTGTGATTGAGTGATTGTGTGATTGTGTGATTGTGTGGTTGTGAGATTGTGTGATTGTGTGATTAGGTGATTGTGTGACTGTGAGATTGCGTGATTGTGTGATTGTGTGATTGTGTGATTGTGTGATTGAGTGATTGTGTGATTGTGTGATTGTGTGGTTGTGAGATTGTGTGATTGTGTGATTAGGTGATTGTGTGATTGTGTGATTGTGAGATTGTGTGATTGTGTGATTGTGTGATTGTGTGATTGTGTGATTGTGTGATTGTGTGCTTGTATGATTGTGTGGTTGTGTGGTTGTGTGATTGTGTGATTGTGTGATTGTGTGATTGTGTGATTGTGTGATTGTGTAATTGTGATTGTGCGATTGTGATTGTGTGATTGTGTGATTGTGTGATTGTGTGATTGTGTGATTGTGTGAATGTGTGATTGTGTGATTGTGTGATTGTGTGATTGTGGGATTGTGTGATTGTGTGATTGTGTGCTTGTGTGATTGTGTGATTGTGATTGTGTGATTGTGATTGTGTGATTCTGATTGTGTGATTGTGATTGTGTGATTCTGATTGTGTGACTGTGGTTGTGTGATTGTGATTGTGTGATTGTGGTTGCGTGATTGTGATTGTGTGATTGTGATTGTGTGATTGTGACTGTGTGATTGTGTGAGTGTGTGATTGTGTGATTGTGTGATTTTGTGATTGTGTGATTGTGTGATTGTGTGATTGTGTGATTGTGTGATTGTGTGATTGTGAGATTGTGTGATTGTGTGATTGTGTGATTGTGTGATTGTGTGATTGTGTGATTGTGTGCTTGTATGATTGTGTGGTTGTGTGGTTGTGTGATTGTGTGATTGTGTGATTGTGTGATTGTGTGATTGTGTGATTGTGTAATTGTGATTGTGCGATTGTGATTGTGTGATTGTGTGATTGTGTGATTGTGTGATTGTGTGATTGTGTGAATGTGTGATTGTGTGATTGTGTGATTGTGTGATTGTGGGATTGTGTGATTGTGTGATTGTGTGCTTGTGTGATTGTGTGATTGTGATTGTGTGATTGTGATTGTGTGATTCTGATTGTGTGATTGTGATTGTGTGATTCTGATTGTGTGACTGTGGTTGTGTGATTGTGATTGTGTGATTGTGGTTGCGTGATTGTGATTGTGTGATTGTGATTGTGTGATTGTGACTGTGTGATTGTGTGAGTGTGTGATTGTGTGATTGTGTGATTTTGTGATTGTGTGATTGTGTGATTGTGTGATTGTGTGATTGTGTGATTGTGTGATTGTGTGATTGTGTGATTGTGTGATTGTGTGATTGTGTGATTGTGTGATTGTGTGATTGTGTGATTGTGTGATTGTGTGCTTGTATGATTGTGTGGTTGTGTGGTTGTGTGATTGTGTGATTGTGTGATAGTGTGATTAAGTGATTGTCTGATTGTGTGATTGTGTGATTGTGTGATTGTGTGATTGTGTGATTGTGTGATTGTGTGATTGTGTGATTGTGTGATTGTGTGATTGTGTAATTGTGATTGTGCGATTGTGATTGTGTGATTGTGTGATTGTGTGATTGTGTGATTGTGTGATTTTGTGATTGTGTGATTGTGTGATTGTGTGATTGTGTGATTGTGCGATTGTGTGATTGTGTGATTGTGTGATTGTGTGATTGTGTGATTGTGTGATTGTGTGATTGTGGGATTGTGTGATTGTGTGATTGTGACTGTGTGATTGTGTGAGTGTGTGATTGTGTGATTGAGTGATTGTGTGCTTGTATGATTGTGTGGTTTTGTGGTTGTGTGATTGTGTGATTGTGTGATTGTGTGATTGTGTGATTGTGTGATTGTGTGATTGTGTGATTTTGTGATTGTGTGATTGTGAGATTGTGTGATTGTGTGATTGTGTGATTGTGTGATTGTGTGATTGTGTGATTGTGTGATTGTGTGATTGTGTGATTGTGGGATTGTGTGATTGTGTGATTGTGACTGTGTGATTGTGTGAGTGTGAGATTGTGTGATTGAGTGATTGTGTGCTTGTATGATTGTGTGGTTGTGTGGTAGTGTGATTGTGTGATTGTGTAATTGTGATTGTGCGATTGTGATTGTGTGATTGTGTGATTGTGTGATTGTGTGAATGTGTGATTGTGTGACCGTGATTGTGTGATGGATGATTGTGTGATTGTGTGATTGTGTGATTGTGTAATTGTGATTGTGCGATTGTGATTGTGTGATTGTGTGATTGTGTGATTTTGTGATTGTGTGATTGTGTGATTGTGTGATTGTGTGATTGTGTGATTGTGCGATTGTGTGATTGTGTGATTGTGTGACTGTGTGACTGTGTGATTGTGTGATTGTGTGATTGTGTGATTGTGTGATTGTGTGATTGTGTGATTGTGTGATGGTGTGATTGTGTGATTGTGTGAATGTGTGATTGCGTGATCGTGTGATTGTGTGATCGTGTGATCGTGTGATCGTGTGATTGTGTGATTGTGTGATTTTGCGATTGTGTGATTGTGTGATTGTGTGATTGTGTGAGTGTGTGATTGTGTGATTGAGTGATTGTGTGCTTGTGTGATTGTGTGGTTGTGTGATTGTGTGATTAGGTGATTGTGTGATTGTGTGATTGTGTGATTGTGTGATTGTGTGATTGTGTAATTGTGATTGTGCGATTGTGATTGTGTGATTGTGTGATTGTGTGATTGTGTGATTGTGTGATTTTGTGATTGTGTGATTGTGTGATTGTGTGATTGTGTGATTGTGTGATTGTGTGATTGTGTGATTGTGTGATTGTGTGATTGTGTGATTGTGTGATTGTGTGATTGTGTGATTGTGTGATTGTGTGATTGTGTGATTGTGTGATTGTGTGATTGTGTGATTGTGTGATTGTGTGATTGTGTGATTTTGTGATTGTGTGATTGTGTGATTGTGTGATTGTGTGATTGTGTGATTTTGTGATTGTGTGATTGTGTGATTGTGTGATTGTGTGATTGTGTGATTGTGTGATTGTGTGATTGTGTGATTGTGTGATTGTGTGCTTGTATGATTGTGTGGTTGTGTGGTTGTGTGATTGTGTGATTGTGTGATAGTGTGATTAAGTGATTGTCTGATTGTGTGATTGTGTGGTTGTGAGATTGTGTGATTGTGTGATTGTGTGATTGTGTGATTGTGTGATTGTGTGATTGTGTGATTGTGTGATTGTGTGCTTGTATGATTGTGTGGTTGTGTGGTTGTGTGATTGTGTGATTATGTGATTGTGTGATTGTGTGATTGTGTGATTGTGTAATTGTGATTGTGCGATTGTGATTGTGTGATTGTGTGATTGTGTGATTGTGTGATTGTGTGATTGTGTGATTGTGTGAATGTGTGATTGTGTGATTGTGTGATTGTGTGATTGTGGGATTGTGTGATTGTGTGATTGTGTGATTGTGTGATTGTGTGATTGTGTGATTGTGTATTTGTGATTGTGCGATTGTGTGATTGTGGGATTGTGTGATTGTGTAATTGTGAGATTGTGTGATTGTGTGCTTGTGTGATTGTGTGATTGTGATTGTGTGATTGTGGTTGTGTGATTGTGATTGTGTGATTGTGGTTGTGTGATTGTGATTGTGTGATTGTGATTGTGTGATTGTGATTGTGTGATTGTGACTGTGTGATTGTGTGAGTGTGTGATTGTGTGATTGTGTGACTGTGTGGTTGTGAGATTGTGTGATTGTGTGATTAGGTGATTGTGTGATTGTGTGATTGTGTGATTGTGATTGTGTGATTGTGACTGTGTGATTGTGTGTGTGTGTGATTGTGTGATTGTGTCATTGTGTGATTGTGTTGTTGTGTGATTGTGTGATTGTGTGATTGTGTGATTTTGTGATTGTGTGATTGTGTGATTGTGTGATAGTGTGATTGAGTGATTGTGTGATTGTGTGATTGTGTGGTTGTGAGATTGTGTGATTGTGTGATTAGGTGATTGTGTGATTGTGAGATTGCGTGATTGTGTGATTGTGTGATTGTGTGATTGTGTGATTGAGTGATTGTGTGATTGTGTGATTGTGTGGTTGTGAGATTGTGTGATTGTGTGATTAGGTGATTGTGTGATTGTGTGATTGTGAGATTGTGTGATTGTGTGATTGTGTGATTGTGTGATTGTGTGATTGTGTGATTGTGTGATTGTGTGCTTGTATGATTGTGTGGTTGTGTGGTTGTGTGATTGTGTGATTGTGTGATTGTGTGATTGTGTGATTGTGTAATTGTGATTGTGCGATTGTGATTGTGTGATTGTGTGATTGTGTGATTGTGTGATTGTGTGATTGTGTGATTGTGTGAATGTGTGATTGTGTGATTGTGTGATTGTGTGATTGTGGGATTGTGTGATTGTGTGATTGTGTGCTTGTGTGATTGTGTGATTGTGATTGTGTGATTGTGATTGTGTGATTCTGATTGTGTGATTGTGATTGTGTGATTCTGATTGTGTGATTGTGGTTGTGTGATTGTGATTGTGTGATTGTGGTTGCGTGATTGTGATTGTGTGATTGTGATTGTGTGATTGTGACTGTGTGATTGTGTGAGTGTGTGATTGTGTGATTGTGTGACTGTGTGGTTGTGAGATTGTGTGATTGTGTGATTAGGTGATTGTGTGATTGTGTGATTAGGTGATTGTGTTATTAGGTGATTGTGTGATTGTGTGATTGTGTGATTGTGTGATTGTGTGATTGTGTGATTGTGATTGTGGTTTTGTGATTGTGATTGTGTGATTGTGGTTGTGTGATTGTGATTGTGTGATTGTGACTGTGTGATTGTGTGAGTGTGTGATTGTGTGATTGTGTGATTGTGTGATTGTGTGGTTGTGTGATTGTGTGAGTGTGTGATTGTGTGATTGTGTGATTGTGTGATTGTGTGATTGTGTGATTGTGTGATTGTGTGATTGTGTGATTGTGTGATTGTGTGATTGTGTGATTGTGTGATTGCGTGATTGTGTGATTGTGTGATTGTGTGATTGTGTGATTGTGTGATTTTGTGATTGTGTGATTGTGTGATTGTGTGATTGTGTGATTGTGTGATTTTGTGATTGTGTGATTGTGTGATTGTGTGATTGTGTGATTGTGTGATTGTGTGATTGTGTGATTGTGTGATTGTGTGATTGTGTGATTGTGTGATTGTGTGATTGTGTGATTGTGTGATTGTGTGATTGTGTGCTTGTATGATTGTGTGGTTGTGTGGTTGTGTGATTGTGTGATTGTGTGATAGTGTGATTAAGTGATTGTCTGATTGTGTGATTGTGTGGTTGTGATTGTGTGATTCTGATTGTGTGATTGTGATTGTGTGATTCTGATTGTGTGATTGTGGTTGTGTGATTGTGATTGTATGATTGTGGTTGCGTGATTGTGATTGTGTGATTGTGATTGTGTGATTGTGACTGTGTGATTGTGTGAGTGTGTGATTGTGTGATTGTGTGACTGTGTGGTTGTGAGATTGTGTGATTGTGTGATTAGGTGATTGTGTGATTGTGTGATTAGGTGATTGTGTTATTAGGTGATTGTGTGATTGTGTGATTGTGTGATTGTGTGATTGTGTGATTGTGTGATTGTGATTGTGATTGTGTGATTGTGATTGTGTGATTGTGGTTGTGTGATTGTGATTGTGTGATTGTGACTGTGTGATTGTGTGAGTGTGTGATTGTGTGATTGTGTGATTGTGTGATTGTGTGGTTGTGTGATTGTGTGATTGTGTGATTGTGTGATTTTGTGATTGTGTGATTGTGTGATTGTGTGGTTGTGTGATTGTGTGATTGTGTGATTGTGTGATTGTGTGATTGTGTGATTGTGTGATTGTGACTGTGCGATTGTGTGAGTGTGTGATTGTGTGATTGAGTGATTGTGTGCTTGTGTGATTGTGTGGTTGTGTGGTTGTGTGATTGTGTGATTGTGTGATTGTGTGATTGTGTGATTGTGTGATTGTGTGATTGGGTGATTGTGTGATTGCGTGATTGTGTGATTGTGTGACTGTGTGATTGTGTGATTGTGTGATTGTGTGAGTGTGTGATTGTGTGATTGTGTGATTGTGTGATTGTGTGATTGTGTGATTGTGTGATTGTGTGATTGTGTGATTGTGTGATTGTGTGATTGTGTGATTGTGTGATTGTGTGATTGTGTGATTGCGTGATTGTGTGCTTGTGTGATTGTGTGGTTGTGTGATTGTGTTATTAGGTGATTGTTTGATTGTGTGATTGTGTGATTGTGTGATTGTGTGATTGTGTGATTGTGTGATTGTGTAATTGTGATTGTGTGATTGGGTGTTTGTGTGATTGCGTGATTGTGTGATTGTCTGACTGTGTGATTGTGTGATTGTGTGATTGTGTGAGTGTGTGATTGTGTGATTGTGTGATTGTGTGATTGTGTGATTGTGTGATTTTGTGATTGTGTGATTGTGTGATTGTGTGGTTGTGTGATTGTGTGATTGTGTGATTGTGTGATTGTGTGATTGTGTGATTGTGACTGTGTGATTGTGTGAGTGTGTGATTGTGTGATTGAGTGATTGTGTGCTTGTGTGATTGTGTGGTTGTGTGGTTGTGTGATTGTGTGACTGTGTGATTGTGTGGTTGTGTGGTTGTGTGATTGTGTGATTGTGTGATTGTGTGATTGTGTGATTGAGTGATTGTGTGCTTGTGTGATTGTGTGGTTGTGTGATTGTGATTGTGTGATTGTGGTTGTGTGATTGTGATTGTGTGATTGTGACTGTGTGATTGTGTGAGTGTGTGATTGTGTGATTGTGTGATTGTGTGATTGTGTGGTTGTGTGATTGTGTGATTGTGTGATTGTGTGATTTTGTGATTGTGTGATTGTGTGATTGTGTGGTTGTGTGATTGTGTGATTGTGTGATTGTGTGATTGTGTGATTGTGTGATTGTGACTGTGTGATTGTGTGAGTGTGTGATTGTGTGATTGAGTGATTGTGTGCTTGTGTGATTGTGTGGTTGTGTGGTTGTGTGATTGTGTGACTGTGTGATTGTGTGATTGTGTGATTGTGTGATTGTGTGATTGGGTGATTGTGTGATTGCGTGATTGTGTGATTGTGTGACTGTGTGATTGTGTGATTGTGTGATTGTGTGATTGTGTGATTGTGTGATTGTGTTATTGTGTGATTGTGTAATTGTGTGATTGTGTGATGGTGTGACTGTGATTGTGATTGTGTGATTGTGATTGTGTGATTGTGATTGTGTGATTGTGGTTGTGTGATTGTGATTGTGTGATTGTGACTGTGTGATTGTGTGAGTGTGTGATTGTGTGATTGTGTGATTGTGTGCTTGTGTGATTGTATACTTGTGTGATTGTCTGATTGTGTGATTGTGCGATTGTGTGCTTGTGTGATTGTGTGATTGTGTGATTGCGTGATTGTGTGATTGTGTGACTGTGTGATTGTGTGATTGTGTGATTGTGTGAGTGTGTGATTGTGTGATTGAGTGATTGTGTGCTTGTGTGATTGTGTGGTTGTGTGATTGTGTTATTGTGTGATTGTGTAATTGTGTGATTGTGTGATGGTGTGACTGTGATTGTGATTGTGTGATTGTGATTGTGTGATTGTGATTGTGTGATTGTGGTTGTGTGATTGTGATTGTGTGATTGTGACTGTGTGATTGTGTGAGTGTGTGATTGTGTGATTGTGTGATTGTGTGATTGTGTGATTGTGTGGTTGTGTGATTGTGTGATTGTGTAATTGTGTGATTGTGTGATTTTGTGATTGTGTGATTGTGTGATTGTGTGATTGTGTGATTGTGTGATTGTGTGATTGTGTGGTTGTGCGATCGTGATTGTGTGATCGTGATTGTCTGATCGTGATTGCGTGATCGTGATTGTGTGATCGTGATTGTGCGATTGCGTGCTTGTGACTGTGTGATTGTGTGATTGTGACTGTGTGATTGTGTGAGTGTGTGATTGTGTGATTGAGCGATTGTGTGATTGTGTGATTGTGTGGTTGTGTGATTGTGTGATTGTGTGATTGTGTGATTGTGTGATTGTGTGATTGTGTGATTGTGTGATTGTGTGATTGTGTGATTGTGTGATTGTGTGATTGTGTGATTGTGTGGTTGTGCGATCGTGATTGTGTGATCGTGATTGTGGGTCCGTGATTGAGTGACCGTGATTGTGTGACCGTGATTGTGTGACCGTGATAGTGTGACCGTGAATGTGTGATTGCGTGATTGTGATTGCGTGATTGTGATTGCGTGATTGTGATTGCGTGATTGTGATTGCGTGATTGTGATTGCGTGATTGTGATTGCGTGATTGTGATTGCGTGATTGCGTGATTGTGTAACTGTGTGATTGTGTGATGGTGTGATTGTGTGAATGTGTGATTGTGTGATCGTGTGATTGTGTGATCGTGTGATCGTGTGATTGTGTTATTGTGTGATTGTGTGATTGTGTGATTGTGTGATTGTGTGATTGTGTGATTGTGATTGTGATTGTGTGATTGTGATTGTGTGATTGTGGTTGTGTGATTGTGATCGTGTGATTGTGACTGTGTGATTGTGTGAGTGTGTGATTGTGTGATTGTGTGATTGTGTGATTGTGTGGTTGTGTGATTGTGTGATTGTGTAATTGTGTGATTGTGTGATTTTGTGATTGTGTGATTGTGTGATTGGGTGATTGTGTGATTGCGTGATTGTGTGATTGTGTGATTGTGTTATTGTGTGATTGTGTGATTGTGTGATTGTGTGATTGTGTGAGTGTGTGATTGTGTGATTGTGTGACTGTGTGATTGTGTGGTTGTGTGATTGTGTGAGTGTGTGATTGTGTGATTGAGTGATTGTGTGCTTGTGTGATTGTGTGGTTGTGTGATTGTGTTATTGTGTGATTGTGTGATTGTGTGATTGTGTGATTGTGTGAGTGTGTGATTGTGTGATTGTGTGACTGTGTGATTGTGTGGTTGTGTGATTGTGTGATTGTGTGATTGTGTGATTTTGTGATTGTATGATTGTGTGATTGTGTGGTTGTGTGATTGTGTGATTGTGTGATTGTGTGGTTGTGTGATTGTGTGATTGTGTGATTGTGTGATTTTGTGATTGTATGATTGTGTGATTGTGTGGTTGTATGATTGTGTGATTGTGTGATTGTGTGATTGTGTGATTGTGTGATTGTGACTGTGTGATTGTGTGAGTGTGTGATTGTGTGATTGAGTGATTGTGTGCTTGTGTGAATGTGTGGTTGTGTGGTTGTGTGATTGTGTGATTGTGTGATTGTGTGATTGTGTAATTGTGTGATTGTGTGATTGGGTGATTGTGTGATTGCGTGATTGTGTGATTGTGTGACTGTGTGATTGTGTGATTGTGTGATTGTGTGAGTGTGTGATTGTGTGATTGTGTGATTGTGTGATTGTGTGATTGTGTGATTGTGTGATTGTGTGATTGTGTGATTGTGTGATTGTGTGATTGTGTGATTGTGTGATTGTGTGATTGTGTGATTGTGTGGTTGTGCGATCGTGATTGTGTGATCGTGATTGTCTGATCGTGATTGCGTGATCGTGATTGTGTGATCGTGATTGTGCGATTGCGTGCTTGTGACTGTGTGATTGTGTGATTGTGACTGTGTGATTGTGTGAGTGTGTGATTGTGTGATTGAGCGATTGTGTGATTGTGTGATTGTGTGATTGTGTGGTTGTGTGATTGTGTGATTGTGTGATTGTGTGATTGTGTGATTGTGTGATTGTGTGATTGTGTGATTGTGTGATTGTGTGATTGTGTGGTTGTGCGATCGTGATTGTGTGATCGTGATTGTCTGATCGTGATTGCGTGATCGTGATTGTGTGATCGTGATTGTGCGATTGCGTTCTTGTGACTGTGTGATTGTGTGACTGTGTGATTGTGTGATTGTGACTGTGTGATTGTGTGAGTGTGTGATTGTGTGATTGAGCGATTGTGTGATTGTGTGATTGTGTGGTTGTGTGATTGTGTGATTGTGTGGTTGTGTGACCGTGATTGTGTGACCGTGATTGTGTGATCGTGATTGTGTGATCGTGATTGTGGGTCCGTGATTGAGTGACCGTGATTGTGTGACCGTGATTGTGTGACCGTGATAGTGTGACCGTGAATGTGTGATTGCGTGATTGTGATTGCGTGATTGTGATTGCGTGATTGTGATTGCGTGATTGCGTGATTGTGTAACTGTGTGATTGTGTGATGGTGTGATTGTGTGAATGTGTGATTGTGTGATCGTGTGATTGTGTGATCGTGTGATCGTGTGATCGTGTGATTGTGTGATTGTGTGATTTTGCGATTGTGTGATTGTGTGATTGTGTGATTGTGTGAGTGTGTGATTGTGTGATTGCGTGATTGTGTGCTTGTGTGATTGTGTGGTTGTGTTATTGTGTGATTAGGTGATTGTGTGATTGTGTGATTGTGTGATTATGTGATTGTGTGATTGTGTGATTGTGTGATTGTGTAATTGTGATTGTGCGATTGTGTGATTGTGTGATTGTGTGATTGTGTGATTGTGTAATTGTGATTGTGCGATTGTGATTGTGTGATTGTGTGATTGTGTGATTGTGTGATTGTGTGATTATGTGATTGTGTGATTGTGTGATTGTGTGATTGTGTGGTTGTGCGATCGTGATTGTGTGATCGTGATTGTCTGATCGTGATTGCGTGATCGTGATTGTGTGATCGTGATTGTGCGATTGCGTGCTTGTGACTGTGTGATTGTGTGACTGTGTGATTGTGTGATTGTGACTGTGTGATTGTGTGAGTGTGTGATTGTGTGATTGAGCGATTGTGTGATTGTGTGATTGTGTGGTTGTGTGATTGTGTGATTGTGTGATAGTGTGATTGTGTGATTGTGTGATTGTGTGATTGTGTGATTGTGTGATTGTGTGATTGTGTGATTGTGTGATTGCGTGATTGTGTGCTTGTGTGATTGTGTGGTTGTGTGATTGTGTGATTGTGTGAGTGTGTGATTGTGTGATTGAGCGATTGTGTGATTGTGTGATTGTGTGGTTGTGTGATTGTGTGATTGTGTGATAGTGTGATTGTGTGATTGTGTGATTGTGTGATTGTGTGATTGTGTGATTGTGTGATTGTGTGATTGTGTGATTGCGTGATTGTGTGCTTGTGTGATTGTGTGGTTGTGTGATTGTGTGATTAGGTGATTGTGTGATTGTGTGATTGTGTGATTGTGTGATTGTGTGATTGTGTGATTGTGTGATTGTGTGATTGTGTGATTGTGTGATTGTGTGATTGTGTAATTGTGATTGTGTGATTGTGTGATTGTGTGATTGTGTGATTGTGCGATTGTGTGATTGTGTGATTGTGTGATTGTGTGATTGTGTGGTTGTGTGATTGTGTGATTGTGTGATAGTGTGATTGTGTGATTGTGTGATTGTGTGGTTGTGTGATTGTGTGATTGTGTGAGTGTGTGATTGTGTGATTGAGCGATTGTGTGATTGTGTGATTGTGTGGTTGTGTGATTGTGTGATTGTGTGATAGTGTGATTGTGTGATTGTGTGCTTGTGTGATTGTGTGGTTGTGTGATTGTGTGATTAGGTGATTGTGTGATTGTGTGATTGTGTGATTGTGAGATTGTGTGATAGTGTGATTGTGTGATTGTGTGATTGTGTGATTGTGTGATTGTGTGATTGTGATTGTGATTGTGTGATTGTGATTGTGTGATTGTGGTTGTGTGATTGTGATTGTGTGATTGTGACTGTGTGATTGTGTGAGTGTGTGATTGTGTGATTGTGTGATTGTGTGATTGTGTGATTGTGTGATTGTGTGATTGTGTGATTGTGTGATTGTGTGATTGTGTGATTGTGTGATTGTGTGATTGTGTGATTGCGTGATTGTGTGCTTGTGTGATTGTGTGGTTGTGTGATTGTGTGATTAGGTGATTGTGTGATTGTGATTGTGTGATTGAGTGATTGTGTGCTTGTGTGATTGTATACTTGTGTGATTGTCTGATTGTGTGATTGTGCGATTGTGTGCTTGTGTGATTGTGTGATTGTGTGATTGTGTGATTGTGTGATTGTGTGACTGTGTGATTGTGTGATTGTGTGATTGTGTGATTGTGTGATTGAGTGATTGTGTGCTTGTGTGATTGTGTGGTTGTGTGATTGTGTTATTGTGTGATTGTGTGATTGTGAGGTTGTGTGATTGTGTGATTGTGTAATTGTGTGATTGTGTGATTTTGTGATTGTGTGATTGTGTGATTGTGTGGTTGTGTGATTGTGTGATTGTGTGATTGTGTGATTGTGTGATTGTGTGATTGGGACTGTGTGATTGTGTGAGTGTGTGATTGTGTGATTGAGTGATTGTGTGCTTGTGTGATTGTGTGGTTGTGTGGTTGTGTGATTGTGTGATTGTGTGATTGTGTGATTGTGTGATTGTGTGATTGGGTGATTGTGTGATTGCGTGATTGTGTGATTGTGTGACTGTGTGATTGTGTGATTGTGTGATTGTGTGAGTGTGTGATTGTGTGATTGTGTGATTGAGTGATTGTGTGCTTGTGTGATTGTATACTTGTGTGATTGTCTGATTGTGTGATTGTGCGATTGTGTGATTGTGTGATTGTGTGATTGTGTGATTGTGTGATTGTGTGATTGTGTGATTGTGATTGTGATTGTGTGATTGTGATTGTGTGATTGTGGTTGTGTGATTGTGATTGTGTGATTGTGACTGTGTGATTGTGTGAGTGTGTGATTGTGTGATTGTGACTGTGTGATTGTGTGAGTGTGTGATTGTGTGATTGAGTGATTGTGTGCTTGTGTGATTGTGTGGTTGTGTGGTTGTGTGATTGTGTGATTGTGTGATTGTGTGATTGAGTGATTGTGTGCTTGTGTGATTGTGTGATTGTGTGATAGTGTGATTGTGTGATTGTGTGATTGTGTGATTGTGTGATTGTGTGATTGTGTGATTGTGTGATTGTGTGATTGCGTGATTGTGTGCTTGTGTGATTGTGTGGTTGCGTGATTGTGTGATTGTGTGACTGTGTGACTGTGTGATTGTGTGCTTGTGTGATTGTGTGATTGAGTGATTGTGTGCTTGTGTGATTGTGTGATTGTGTGATAGTGTGATTGTGTGATTGTGTGACTGTGTGACTGTGTGATTGTGTGATTGTGTGAGTCTGTGATTGTGTGACTGAGTGATTGTGTGCTTGTGTGATTGTGTGGTTGTGTGATTGTGTTATTGTGTGATTGTGTGATTGTGTGATTGTGTGATTGTGTGATTGTGATTGTGATTGTGTGATTGTGATTGTGTGATTGTGGTTGTGTGATTGTGATTGTGTGATTGTGACTGCGTGATTGTGTGAGTGTGTGATTGTGTGATTGTGTGATTGTGTGATTGTGTGGTTGTGTGATTGTGTGATTGTGTGATTGTGTGATTTTGTGATTGTATGATTGTGTGATTGTGTGGTTGTGTGATTGTGTGATTGTGTGATTGTGTGATTGTGTGATTGTGTGATTGTGTGATTGTGACTGTGTGATTGTGTGAGTGTGTGATTGTGTGATTGAGTGATTGTGTGCTTGTGTGAATGTGTGGTTGTGTGGTTGTGTGATTGTGTGATTGTGTGATTGTGTGATTGTGTGATTGTGTGATTGTGTGATTGGGTGATTGTGTGATTGCGTGATTGTGTGATTGTGTGACTGTGTGATTGTGTGATTGTGTGATTGTGTGAGTGTGTGATTGTGTGATTGTGTGATTGAGTGAATGTGGGCTTGTGTGATTGTATACTTGTGTGATTGTCTGATTGTGTGATTGTGCGATTGTGTGATTGTGTGATTGTGTGATTGTGTGATTGTGTGATTGTGTGATTGTGTGATTGTGTGATTGTGTGATTGTGTGATTGTGTGATTGTGTGGTTGTGCGATCGTGATTGTGTGATCGTGATTGTCTGATCGTGATTGCGTGATCGTGATTGTGTGATCGCGATTGTGCGATTGCGTGCTTGTGACTGTGTGATTGTGTGACTGTGTGATTGTGTGATTGTGACTGTGTGATTGTGTGAGTGTGTGATTGTGTGATTGAGCGATTGTGTGATTGTGTGATTGTGTGGTTGTGTGATTGTGTGATTGTGTGATTAGGTGATTGTGTGATTGTGTGATTATGTGATTGTGTGATTGTGTGATTGTGTGATTGTGTGATTGTGTGATTGTGTAATTGTGATTGTGCGATTGTGTGATTGTGTGATTGTGTGATTGTGTAATTGTGATTGTGCGATTGTGATTGTGTGATTGTGTGATTGTGTGATTGTGTGATTGTGTGATTATGTGATTGTGTGATTGTGTGATTGTGTGATTGTGTGGTTGTGCGATCGTGATTGTGTGATCGTGATTGTCTGATCGTGATTGTGTGATCGTGATTGTGTGATCGTGATTGTGCGATTGCGTGCTTGTGACTGTGTGATTGTGTGACTGTGTGATTGTGTGATTGTGACTGTGTGATTGTGTGAGTGTGTGATTGTGTGATTGAGCGATTGTGTGATTGTGTGATTGTGTGGTTGTGTGATTGTGTGATTGTGTGATAGTGTGATTGTGTGATTGTGTGATTGTGTGATTGTGTGATTGTGTGATTGTGTGATTGTGTGATTGTGTGATTGTGTGATTGTGTGATTGCGTGATTGTGTGCTTGTGTGATTGTGTGGTTGTGTGATTGTGTGATTAGGTGATTGTGTGATTGTGTGATTGTGTGATTGTGTGATTGTGCGATTGTGTGATTGTGTGATTGTGTAATTGTGATTGTGTGATTGTGTGATTGTGTGATTGTGTGATTGTGCGATTGTGTGATTGTGTGATTGTGTGATTGTGTGATTGTGTGACTGTGTGATTGTGTGATTGTGTGATTGTGTGATTGTGTGATTGTGTGATTGTGTGATTGTGAGATTGTGTGATAGTGTGATTGCGTGATTGTGTGATTGTGATTGTGATTGTGTGATTGTGATTGTGTGATTGAGTGATTGTGTGCTTGTGTGATTGTATACTTGTGTGATTGTCTGATTGTGTGATTGTGCGATTGTGTGCTTGTGTGATTGTGTGATTGTGTGATTGCGTGATTGTGTGATTGCGTGACTGTGTGATTGTGTGATTGTGTGATTGTGTGAGTGTGTGATTGTGTGATTGAGTGATTGTGTGCTTGTGTGATTGTGTGGTTGTGTGATTGTGTTATTGTGTGATTGTGTCATTGTGTGATTGTGTGATTGTGTGATTGTGATTGTGATTGTGTGATTGTGATTGTGTGATTGTGGTTGTGTGATTGTGATTGTGTGATTGTGACTGTGTGATTGTGTGAGTGTGTGATTGTGTGATTGTGTGATTGTGTGATTGTGCGGTTGTGTGATTGTGTGATTGTGTAATTGTGTGATTGTGTGATTTTGTGATTGTGTGATTGTGTGATTGTGTGGTTGTGTGATTGTGTGATTGTGTGATTGTGTGATTGTGTGATTGTGTGATTGTGACTGTGTGATTGTGTGAGTGTGTGATTGTGTGATTGAGTGATTGTGTGCTTGTGTGATTGTGTGGTTGTGTGGTTGTGTGATTGTGTGATTGTGTGATTGTGTGATTGTGTGATTGTGTGATTGGGTGATTGTGTGATTGCGTGATTGTGTGATTGTGTGACTGTGTGATTGTGTGATTGTGTGATTGTGTGAGTGTGTGATTGTGTGATTGTGTGATTGAGTGATTGTGTGCTTGTGTGATTGTATACTTGTGTGATTGTCTGATTGTGTGATTGTGCGATTGTGTGATTGTGTGATTGTGTGAGTGTGTGATTGTGTGATTGCGTGATTGTGTGCTTGTGTGATTGTGTGGTTGTGTGATTGTGTGATTAGGTGATTGTGTGATTGTGTGATTGTGTGATTGTGTGATTGTGTGATTGTGTGATTGTGTGATTGTGTAATTGTGATTGTGCGATTGTGTGATTGTGTGATTGTGTGATTGTGTGATTGCGTAATTGTGATTGTGCGATTGTGATTGTGTGATTGAGTGATTGTGTGATTGTGTGATTGTGTGATTGTGTGATTGTGTGATTATGTGATTGTGTGATTGTATGATTGTGTGATTGTGTGGTTGTGCGATCGTCATTGTGTGATCGTGATTGTCTGATCGTGATTATGTGATCGTGATTGTGTGATCGTGATTGTGCGATTGCGTGCTTGTGACTGTGTGATTGTGTGACTGTGTGATTGTGTGATTGTGACTGTGTGATTGTGTGAGTGTGTGATTGTGTGATTGAGCGATTGTGTGATTGTGTGATTGTGTGGTTGTGTGATTGTGTGATTGTGTGATTGTGTGATTGTGAGATTGTGTGATTGTGTGATTGTGTGATTGTGTGATTGTGATTGTGATTGTGTGATTGTGATTGTGTGATTGAGTGATTGTGTGCTTGTGTGATTGTATACTTGTGTGATTGTCTGATTGTGTGATTGTGCGATTGTGTGCTTGTGTGATTGTGTGATTGTGTGATTGCGTGATTGTGTGATTGTGTGACTGTGTGACTGTGTGATTGTGTGATTGTGTGAGTGTGTGATTGTGTGATTGAGTGATTGTGTGCTTGTGTGATTGTGTGGTTGTGTGATTGTGTTATTGTGTGATTGTGTGATTGTGTGATTGTGTGATTGTGTGATTGTGATTGTGATTGTGTGATTGTGATTGTGTGATTGTGGTTGTGTGATTGTGATTGTGTGATTGTGACTGCGTGATTGTGTGAGTGTGTGATTGTGTGATTGTGTGATTGTGTGATTGTGTGGTTGTGTGATTGTGTGATTGTGTGATTGTGTGATTTTGTGATTGTATGATTGTGTGATTGTGTGGTTGTGTGATTGTGTGACTGTGTGATTGTGTGATTGTGTGATTGTGTGATTGTGTGATTGTGTGATTGTGACTGTGTGATTGTGTGAGTGTGTGATTGTGTGATTGAGTGATTGTGTGCTTGTGTGAATGTGTGGTTGTGTGGTTGTGTGATTGTGTGATTGTGTGATTGTGTGATTGTGTGATTGTGTGATTGTGTGATTGGGTGATTGTGTGATTGCGTGATTGTGTGATTGTGTGATTGTGTGATTATGTGATTGTGTGATTGTGTGATTGTGTGATTGTGTGATTGTGTGATTGTGTAATTGTGATTGTGCGATTGTGTGATTGTGTGATTGTGTGATTGTGTAATTGTGATTGTGCGATTGTGATTGTGTGATTGTGTGATTGTGTGATTGTGTGATTGTGTGATTATGTGATTGTGTGATTGTGTGATTGTGTGATTGTGTGGTTGTGCGATCGTGATTGTGTGATCGTGATTGTCTGATCGTGATTGTGTGATCGTGATTGTGTGATCGTGATTGTGCGATTGCGTGCTTGTGACTGTGTGATTGTGTGACTGTGTGATTGTGTGATTGTGACTGTGTGATTGTGTGAGTGTGTGATTGTGTGATTGAGCGATTGTGTGATTGTGTGATTGTGTGGTTGTGTGATTGTGTGATTGTGTGATAGTGTGATTGTGTGATTGAGCGATTGTGTGATTGTGTGATTGTGTGATTGTGTGATTGTGTGATTGTGTGATTGTGTGATGGTGTGATTTTGTGATTGTATGATTGTGTGATTGTGTGGTTGTGTGATTGTGTGACTGTGTGATTGTGTGATTGTGTGATTGTGTGATTGTGTGATTGTGACTGTGTGATTGTGTGAGTGTGTGATTGTGTGATTGAGTGATTGTGTGCTTGTGTGAATGTGTGGTTGTGTGGTTGTGTGATTGTGTGATTGTGTGATTGTGTGATTGTGTGATTGTGTGATTGTGTGATTGTGTGATTGTGTGATTGTGTGATTGTGTGATTGTGTGATTGTGTAATTGTGTGATTGTGTGATTGGGTGATTGTGTGATTGCGTGATTGTGTGATTGTGTGACTGTGTGATTGTGTGATTGTGTGATTGTGTGAGTGTGTGATTGTGTGATTGTGTGATTGTGTGATTGTGTGATTGTGTGATTGTGTGATTGTGTGATTGTGTGATTGTGTGATTGTGTGATTGTGTGATTGTGTGATTGTGTGATTGTGTGGTTGTGCGATCGTGATTGTGTGATCGTGATTGTCTGATCGTGATTGCGTGATCGTGATTGTGTGATCGTGATTGTGCGATTGCGTGCTTGTGACTGTGTGATTGTGTGATTGTGACTGTGTGATTGTGTGAGTGTGTGATTGTGTGATTGAGCGATTGTGTGATTGTGTGATTGTGTGGTTGTGTGATTGTGTGATTGTGTGATTGTGTGATTGTGTGATTGTGTGATTGTGTGATTGTGTGATTGTGTGATTGTGTGGTTGTGCGATCGTGATTGTGTGATCGTGATTGTCTGATCGTGATTGCGTGATCGTGATTGTGTGATCGTGATTGTGCGATTGCGTTCTTGTGACTGTGTGATTGTGTGACTGTGTGATTGTGTGATTGTGACTGTGTGATTGTGTGAGTGTGTGATTGTGTGATTGTGTGATTGTGACTGTGCGATTGTGTGAGTGTGTGATTGTGTGATTGTGTGATTGTGTGATTGTGTGATTGTGTGATTGTGACTGTGCGATTGTGTGAGTGTGTGATTGTGTGATTGAGTGATTGTGTGCTTGTGTGATTGTGTGGTTGTGTGGTTGTGTGATTGTGTGATTGTGTGATTGTGTGATTGTGTGATTGTGTGATTGTGTGATTGGGTGATTGTGTGATTGCGTGATTGTGTGATTGTGTGACTGTGTGATTGTGTGATTGTGTGATTGTGTGAGTGTGTGATTGTGTGATTGTGTGATTGTGTGATTGTGTGATTGTGTGATTGTGTGATTGTGTGATTGTGTGATTGTGTGATTGTGTGATTGTGTGATTGTGTGATTGTGTGATTGTGTGATTGCGTGATTGTGTGCTTGTGTGATTGTGTGGTTGTGTGATTGTGTTATTAGGTGATTGTTTGATTGTGTGATTGTGTGATTGTGTGATTGTGTGATTGTGTGATTGTGTGATTGTGTAATTGTGATTGTGTGATTGGGTGTTTGTGTGATTGCGTGATTGTGTGATTGTCTGACTGTGTGATTGTGTGATTGTGTGATTGTGTGAGTGTGTGATTGTGTGATTGTGTGATTGTGTGATTGTGTGATTGTGTGATTTTGTGATTGTGTGATTGTGTGATTGTGTGGTTGTGTGATTGTGTGATTGTGTGATTGTGTGATTGTGTGATTGTGTGATTGTGACTGTGTGATTGTGTGAGTGTGTGATTGTGTGATTGAGTGATTGTGTGCTTGTGTGATTGTGTGGTTGTGTGGTTGTGTGATTGTGTGACTGTGTGATTGTGTGGTTGTGTGGTTGTGTGATTGTGTGATTGTGTGATTGTGTGATTGTGTGATTGAGTGATTGTGTGCTTGTGTGATTGTGTGGTTGTGTGATTGTGATTGTGTGATTGTGGTTGTGTGATTGTGATTGTGTGATTGTGACTGTGTGATTGTGTGAGTGTGTGATTGTGTGATTGTGTGATTGTGTGATTGTGTGGTTGTGTGATTGTGTGATTGTGTGATTGTGTGATTTTGTGATTGTGTGATTGTGTGATTGTGTGGTTGTGTGATTGTGTGATTGTGTGATTGTGTGATTGTGTGATTGTGTGATTGTGACTGTGTGATTGTGTGAGTGTGTGATTGTGTGATTGAGTGATTGTGTGCTTGTGTGATTGTGTGGTTGTGTGGTTGTGTGATTGTGTGACTGTGTGATTGTGTGATTGTGTGATTGTGTGATTGTGTGATTGGGTGATTGTGTGATTGCGTGATTGTGTGATTGTGTGACTGTGTGATTGTGTGATTGTGTGATTGTGTGATTGTGTGATTGTGTGATTGTGTTATTGTGTGATTGTGTAATTGTGTGATTGTGTGATGGTGTGACTGTGATTGTGATTGTGTGATTGTGATTGTGTGATTGTGATTGTGTGATTGTGGTTGTGTGATTGTGATTGTGTGATTGTGACTGTGTGATTGTGTGAGTGTGTGATTGTGTGATTGTGTGATTGTGTGCTTGTGTGATTGTATACTTGTGTGATTGTCTGATTGTGTGATTGTGCGATTGTGTGCTTGTGTGATTGTGTGATTGTGTGATTGCGTGATTGTGTGATTGTGTGACTGTGTGATTGTGTGATTGTGTGATTGTGTGAGTGTGTGATTGTGTGATTGAGTGATTGTGTGCTTGTGTGATTGTGTGGTTGTGTGATTGTGTTATTGTGTGATTGTGTAATTGTGTGATTGTGTGATGGTGTGACTGTGATTGTGATTGTGTGATTGTGATTGTGTGATTGTGATTGTGTGATTGTGGTTGTGTGATTGTGATTGTGTGATTGTGACTGTGTGATTGTGTGAGTGTGTGATTGTGTGATTGTGTGATTGTGTGATTGTGTGATTGTGTGGTTGTGTGATTGTGTGATTGTGTAATTGTGTGATTGTGTGATTTTGTGATTGTGTGATTGTGTGATTGTGTGATTGTGTGATTGTGTGATTGTGTGATTGTGTGGTTGTGCGATCGTGATTGTGTGATCGTGATTGTCTGATCGTGATTGCGTGATCGTGATTGTGTGATCGTGATTGTGCGATTGCGTGCTTGTGACTGTGTGATTGTGTGATTGTGACTGTGTGATTGTGTGAGTGTGTGATTGTGTGATTGAGCGATTGTGTGATTGTGTGATTGTGTGGTTGTGTGATTGTGTGATTGTGTGATTGTGTGATTGTGTGATTGTGTGATTGTGTGATTGTGTGATTGTGTGATTGTGTGATTGTGTGATTGTGTGATTGTGTGATTGTGTGGTTGTGCGATCGTGATTGTGTGATCGTGATTGTGGGTCCGTGATTGAGTGACCGTGATTGTGTGACCGTGATTGTGTGACCGTGATAGTGTGACCGTGAATGTGTGATTGCGTGATTGTGATTGCGTGATTGTGATTGCGTGATTGTGATTGCGTGATTGTGATTGCGTGATTGTGATTGCGTGATTGTGATTGCGTGATTGTGATTGCGTGATTGCGTGATTGTGTAACTGTGTGATTGTGTGATGGTGTGATTGTGTGAATGTGTGATTGTGTGATCGTGTGATTGTGTGATCGTGTGATCGTGTGATTGTGTTATTGTGTGATTGTGTGATTGTGTGATTGTGTGATTGTGTGATTGTGTGATTGTGATTGTGATTGTGTGATTGTGATTGTGTGATTGTGGTTGTGTGATTGTGATCGTGTGATTGTGACTGTGTGATTGTGTGAGTGTGTGATTGTGTGATTGTGTGATTGTGTGATTGTGTGGTTGTGTGATTGTGTGATTGTGTAATTGTGTGATTGTGTGATTTTGTGATTGTGTGATTGTGTGATTGGGTGATTGTGTGATTGCGTGATTGTGTGATTGTGTGATTGTGTTATTGTGTGATTGTGTGATTGTGTGATTGTGTGATTGTGTGAGTGTGTGATTGTGTGATTGTGTGACTGTGTGATTGTGTGGTTGTGTGATTGTGTGAGTGTGTGATTGTGTGATTGAGTGATTGTGTGCTTGTGTGATTGTGTGGTTGTGTGATTGTGTTATTGTGTGATTGTGTGATTGTGTGATTGTGTGATTGTGTGAGTGTGTGATTGTGTGATTGTGTGACTGTGTGATTGTGTGGTTGTGTGATTGTGTGATTGTGTGATTGTGTGATTTTGTGATTGTATGATTGTGTGATTGTGTGGTTGTGTGATTGTGTGATTGTGTGATTGTGTGGTTGTGTGATTGTGTGATTGTGTGATTGTGTGATTTTGTGATTGTATGATTGTGTGATTGTGTGGTTGTATGATTGTGTGATTGTGTGATTGTGTGATTGTGTGATTGTGTGATTGTGACTGTGTGATTGTGTGAGTGTGTGATTGTGTGATTGAGTGATTGTGTGCTTGTGTGAATGTGTGGTTGTGTGGTTGTGTGATTGTGTGATTGTGTGATTGTGTGATTGTGTAATTGTGTGATTGTGTGATTGGGTGATTGTGTGATTGCGTGATTGTGTGATTGTGTGACTGTGTGATTGTGTGATTGTGTGATTGTGTGAGTGTGTGATTGTGTGATTGTGTGATTGTGTGATTGTGTGATTGTGTGATTGTGTGATTGTGTGATTGTGTGATTGTGTGATTGTGTGATTGTGTGATTGTGTGATTGTGTGATTGTGTGATTGTGTGGTTGTGCGATCGTGATTGTGTGATCGTGATTGTCTGATCGTGATTGCGTGATCGTGATTGTGTGATCGTGATTGTGCGATTGCGTGCTTGTGACTGTGTGATTGTGTGATTGTGACTGTGTGATTGTGTGAGTGTGTGATTGTGTGATTGAGCGATTGTGTGATTGTGTGATTGTGTGATTGTGTGGTTGTGTGATTGTGTGATTGTGTGATTGTGTGATTGTGTGATTGTGTGATTGTGTGATTGTGTGATTGTGTGATTGTGTGATTGTGTGGTTGTGCGATCGTGATTGTGTGATCGTGATTGTCTGATCGTGATTGCGTGATCGTGATTGTGTGATCGTGATTGTGCGATTGCGTTCTTGTGACTGTGTGATTGTGTGACTGTGTGATTGTGTGATTGTGACTGTGTGATTGTGTGAGTGTGTGATTGTGTGATTGAGCGATTGTGTGATTGTGTGATTGTGTGGTTGTGTGATTGTGTGATTGTGTGGTTGTGTG
Source organism: Megachile rotundata (assembly GCF_050947335.1). Classification (NCBI taxonomy): domain Eukaryota; kingdom Metazoa; phylum Arthropoda; class Insecta; order Hymenoptera; family Megachilidae; genus Megachile; species Megachile rotundata. Next base: position 95,350 of record NW_027473357.1, read on the forward strand.
ACCGTGATTGTGTGACCGTGATTGTGTGATCGTGATTGTGTGATCGTGATTGTGGGTCCGTGATTGAGTGACCGTGATTGTGTGACCGTGATTGTGTGACCGTGATAGTGTGACCGTGAATGTGTGATTGCGTGATTGTGATTGCGTGATTGTGATTGCGTGATTGTGATTGCGTGATTGCGTGATTGTGTAACTGTGTGATTGTGTGATGGTGTGATTGTGTGAATGTGTGATTGTGTGATCGTGTGATTGTGTGATCGTGTGATCGTGTGATCGTGTGATTGTGTGATTGTGTGATTTTGCGATTGTGTGATTGTGTGATTGTGTGATTGTGTGAGTGTGTGATTGTGTGATTGCGTGATTGTGTGCTTGTGTGATTGTGTGGTTGTGTTATTGTGTGATTAGGTGATTGTGTGATTGTGTGATTGTGTGATTATGTGATTGTGTGATTGTGTGATTGTGTGATTGTGTAATTGTGATTGTGCGATTGTGTGATTGTGTGATTGTGTGATTGTGTGATTGTGTAATTGTGATTGTGCGATTGTGATTGTGTGATTGTGTGATTGTGTGATTGTGTGATTGTGTGATTATGTGATTGTGTGATTGTGTGATTGTGTGATTGTGTGGTTGTGCGATCGTGATTGTGTGATCGTGATTGTCTGATCGTGATTGCGTGATCGTGATTGTGTGATCGTGATTGTGCGATTGCGTGCTTGTGACTGTGTGATTGTGTGACTGTGTGATTGTGTGATTGTGACTGTGTGATTGTGTGAGTGTGTGATTGTGTGATTGAGCGATTGTGTGATTGTGTGATTGTGTGGTTGTGTGATTGTGTGATTGTGTGATAGTGTGATTGTGTGATTGTGTGATTGTGTGATTGTGTGATTGTGTGATTGTGTGATTGTGTGATTGTGTGATTGCGTGATTGTGTGCTTGTGTGATTGTGTGGTTGTGTGATTGTGTGATTGTGTGAGTGTGTGATTGTGTGATTGAGCGATTGTGTGATTGTGTGATTGTGTGGTTGTGTGATTGTGTGATTGTGTGATAGTGTGATTGTGTGATTGTGTGATTGTGTGATTGTGTGATTGTGTGATTGTGTGATTGTGTGATTGTGTGATTGCGTGATTGTGTGCTTGTGTGATTGTGTGGTTGTGTGATTGTGTGATTAGGTGATTGTGTGATTGTGTGATTGTGTGATTGTGTGATTGTGTGATTGTGTGATTGTGTGATTGTGTGATTGTGTGATTGTGTGATTGTGTGATTGTGTAATTGTGATTGTGTGATTGTGTGATTGTGTGATTGTGTGATTGTGCGATTGTGTGATTGTGTGATTGTGTGATTGTGTGATTGTGTGGTTGTGTGATTGTGTGATTGTGTGATAGTGTGATTGTGTGATTGTGTGATTGTGTGGTTGTGTGATTGTGTGATTGTGTGAGTGTGTGATTGTGTGATTGAGCGATTGTGTGATTGTGTGATTGTGTGGTTGTGTGATTGTGTGATTGTGTGATAGTGTGATTGTGTGATTGTGTGCTTGTGTGATTGTGTGGTTGTGTGATTGTGTGATTAGGTGATTGTGTGATTGTGTGATTGTGTGATTGTGAGATTGTGTGATAGTGTGATTGTGTGATTGTGTGATTGTGTGATTGTGTGATTGTGTGATTGTGATTGTGATTGTGTGATTGTGATTGTGTGATTGTGGTTGTGTGATTGTGATTGTGTGATTGTGACTGTGTGATTGTGTGAGTGTGTGATTGTGTGATTGTGTGATTGTGTGATTGTGTGATTGTGTGATTGTGTGATTGTGTGATTGTGTGATTGTGTGATTGTGTGATTGTGTGATTGTGTGATTGTGTGATTGCGTGATTGTGTGCTTGTGTGATTGTGTGGTTGTGTGATTGTGTGATTAGGTGATTGTGTGATTGTGATTGTGTGATTGAGTGATTGTGTGCTTGTGTGATTGTATACTTGTGTGATTGTCTGATTGTGTGATTGTGCGATTGTGTGCTTGTGTGATTGTGTGATTGTGTGATTGTGTGATTGTGTGATTGTGTGACTGTGTGATTGTGTGATTGTGTGATTGTGTGATTGTGTGATTGAGTGATTGTGTGCTTGTGTGATTGTGTGGTTGTGTGATTGTGTTATTGTGTGATTGTGTGATTGTGAGGTTGTGTGATTGTGTGATTGTGTAATTGTGTGATTGTGTGATTTTGTGATTGTGTGATTGTGTGATTGTGTGGTTGTGTGATTGTGTGATTGTGTGATTGTGTGATTGTGTGATTGTGTGATTGGGACTGTGTGATTGTGTGAGTGTGTGATTGTGTGATTGAGTGATTGTGTGCTTGTGTGATTGTGTGGTTGTGTGGTTGTGTGATTGTGTGATTGTGTGATTGTGTGATTGTGTGATTGTGTGATTGGGTGATTGTGTGATTGCGTGATTGTGTGATTGTGTGACTGTGTGATTGTGTGATTGTGTGATTGTGTGAGTGTGTGATTGTGTGATTGTGTGATTGAGTGATTGTGTGCTTGTGTGATTGTATACTTGTGTGATTGTCTGATTGTGTGATTGTGCGATTGTGTGATTGTGTGATTGTGTGATTGTGTGATTGTGTGATTGTGTGATTGTGTGATTGTGATTGTGATTGTGTGATTGTGATTGTGTGATTGTGGTTGTGTGATTGTGATTGTGTGATTGTGACTGTGTGATTGTGTGAGTGTGTGATTGTGTGATTGTGACTGTGTGATTGTGTGAGTGTGTGATTGTGTGATTGAGTGATTGTGTGCTTGTGTGATTGTGTGGTTGTGTGGTTGTGTGATTGTGTGATTGTGTGATTGTGTGATTGAGTGATTGTGTGCTTGTGTGATTGTGTGATTGTGTGATAGTGTGATTGTGTGATTGTGTGATTGTGTGATTGTGTGATTGTGTGATTGTGTGATTGTGTGATTGTGTGATTGCGTGATTGTGTGCTTGTGTGATTGTGTGGTTGCGTGATTGTGTGATTGTGTGACTGTGTGACTGTGTGATTGTGTGCTTGTGTGATTGTGTGATTGAGTGATTGTGTGCTTGTGTGATTGTGTGATTGTGTGATAGTGTGATTGTGTGATTGTGTGACTGTGTGACTGTGTGATTGTGTGATTGTGTGAGTCTGTGATTGTGTGACTGAGTGATTGTGTGCTTGTGTGATTGTGTGGTTGTGTGATTGTGTTATTGTGTGATTGTGTGATTGTGTGATTGTGTGATTGTGTGATTGTGATTGTGATTGTGTGATTGTGATTGTGTGATTGTGGTTGTGTGATTGTGATTGTGTGATTGTGACTGCGTGATTGTGTGAGTGTGTGATTGTGTGATTGTGTGATTGTGTGATTGTGTGGTTGTGTGATTGTGTGATTGTGTGATTGTGTGATTTTGTGATTGTATGATTGTGTGATTGTGTGGTTGTGTGATTGTGTGATTGTGTGATTGTGTGATTGTGTGATTGTGTGATTGTGTGATTGTGACTGTGTGATTGTGTGAGTGTGTGATTGTGTGATTGAGTGATTGTGTGCTTGTGTGAATGTGTGGTTGTGTGGTTGTGTGATTGTGTGATTGTGTGATTGTGTGATTGTGTGATTGTGTGATTGTGTGATTGGGTGATTGTGTGATTGCGTGATTGTGTGATTGTGTGACTGTGTGATTGTGTGATTGTGTGATTGTGTGAGTGTGTGATTGTGTGATTGTGTGATTGAGTGAATGTGGGCTTGTGTGATTGTATACTTGTGTGATTGTCTGATTGTGTGATTGTGCGATTGTGTGATTGTGTGATTGTGTGATTGTGTGATTGTGTGATTGTGTGATTGTGTGATTGTGTGATTGTGTGATTGTGTGATTGTGTGATTGTGTGGTTGTGCGATCGTGATTGTGTGATCGTGATTGTCTGATCGTGATTGCGTGATCGTGATTGTGTGATCGCGATTGTGCGATTGCGTGCTTGTGACTGTGTGATTGTGTGACTGTGTGATTGTGTGATTGTGACTGTGTGATTGTGTGAGTGTGTGATTGTGTGATTGAGCGATTGTGTGATTGTGTGATTGTGTGGTTGTGTGATTGTGTGATTGTGTGATTAGGTGATTGTGTGATTGTGTGATTATGTGATTGTGTGATTGTGTGATTGTGTGATTGTGTGATTGTGTGATTGTGTAATTGTGATTGTGCGATTGTGTGATTGTGTGATTGTGTGATTGTGTAATTGTGATTGTGCGATTGTGATTGTGTGATTGTGTGATTGTGTGATTGTGTGATTGTGTGATTATGTGATTGTGTGATTGTGTGATTGTGTGATTGTGTGGTTGTGCGATCGTGATTGTGTGATCGTGATTGTCTGATCGTGATTGTGTGATCGTGATTGTGTGATCGTGATTGTGCGATTGCGTGCTTGTGACTGTGTGATTGTGTGACTGTGTGATTGTGTGATTGTGACTGTGTGATTGTGTGAGTGTGTGATTGTGTGATTGAGCGATTGTGTGATTGTGTGATTGTGTGGTTGTGTGATTGTGTGATTGTGTGATAGTGTGATTGTGTGATTGTGTGATTGTGTGATTGTGTGATTGTGTGATTGTGTGATTGTGTGATTGTGTGATTGTGTGATTGTGTGATTGCGTGATTGTGTGCTTGTGTGATTGTGTGGTTGTGTGATTGTGTGATTAGGTGATTGTGTGATTGTGTGATTGTGTGATTGTGTGATTGTGCGATTGTGTGATTGTGTGATTGTGTAATTGTGATTGTGTGATTGTGTGATTGTGTGATTGTGTGATTGTGCGATTGTGTGATTGTGTGATTGTGTGATTGTGTGATTGTGTGACTGTGTGATTGTGTGATTGTGTGATTGTGTGATTGTGTGATTGTGTGATTGTGTGATTGTGAGATTGTGTGATAGTGTGATTGCGTGATTGTGTGATTGTGATTGTGATTGTGTGATTGTGATTGTGTGATTGAGTGATTGTGTGCTTGTGTGATTGTATACTTGTGTGATTGTCTGATTGTGTGATTGTGCGATTGTGTGCTTGTGTGATTGTGTGATTGTGTGATTGCGTGATTGTGTGATTGCGTGACTGTGTGATTGTGTGATTGTGTGATTGTGTGAGTGTGTGATTGTGTGATTGAGTGATTGTGTGCTTGTGTGATTGTGTGGTTGTGTGATTGTGTTATTGTGTGATTGTGTCATTGTGTGATTGTGTGATTGTGTGATTGTGATTGTGATTGTGTGATTGTGATTGTGTGATTGTGGTTGTGTGATTGTGATTGTGTGATTGTGACTGTGTGATTGTGTGAGTGTGTGATTGTGTGATTGTGTGATTGTGTGATTGTGTGGTTGTGTGATTGTGTGATTGTGTAATTGTGTGATTGTGTGATTTTGTGATTGTGTGATTGTGTGATTGTGTGGTTGTGTGATTGTGTGATTGTGTGATTGTGTGATTGTGTGATTGTGTGATTGTGACTGTGTGATTGTGTGAGTGTGTGATTGTGTGATTGAGTGATTGTGTGCTTGTGTGATTGTGTGGTTGTGTGGTTGTGTGATTGTGTGATTGTGTGATTGTGTGATTGTGTGATTGTGTGATTGGGTGATTGTGTGATTGCGTGATTGTGTGATTGTGTGACTGTGTGATTGTGTGATTGTGTGATTGTGTGAGTGTGTGATTGTGTGATTGTGTGATTGAGTGATTGTGTGCTTGTGTGATTGTATACTTGTGTGATTGTCTGATTGTGTGATTGTGCGATTGTGTGATTGTGTGATTGTGTGAGTGTGTGATTGTGTGATTGCGTGATTGTGTGCTTGTGTGATTGTGTGGTTGTGTGATTGTGTGATTAGGTGATTGTGTGATTGTGTGATTGTGTGATTGTGTGATTGTGTGATTGTGTGATTGTGTGATTGTGTAATTGTGATTGTGCGATTGTGTGATTGTGTGATTGTGTGATTGTGTGATTGCGTAATTGTGATTGTGCGATTGTGATTGTGTGATTGAGTGATTGTGTGATTGTGTGATTGTGTGATTGTGTGATTGTGTGATTATGTGATTGTGTGATTGTATGATTGTGTGATTGTGTGGTTGTGCGATCGTCATTGTGTGATCGTGATTGTCTGATCGTGATTATGTGATCGTGATTGTGTGATCGTGATTGTGCGATTGCGTGCTTGTGACTGTGTGATTGTGTGACTGTGTGATTGTGTGATTGTGACTGTGTGATTGTGTGAGTGTGTGATTGTGTGATTGAGCGATTGTGTGATTGTGTGATTGTGTGGTTGTGTGATTGTGTGATTGTGTGATTGTGTGATTGTGAGATTGTGTGATTGTGTGATTGTGTGATTGTGTGATTGTGATTGTGATTGTGTGATTGTGATTGTGTGATTGAGTGATTGTGTGCTTGTGTGATTGTATACTTGTGTGATTGTCTGATTGTGTGATTGTGCGATTGTGTGCTTGTGTGATTGTGTGATTGTGTGATTGCGTGATTGTGTGATTGTGTGACTGTGTGACTGTGTGATTGTGTGATTGTGTGAGTGTGTGATTGTGTGATTGAGTGATTGTGTGCTTGTGTGATTGTGTGGTTGTGTGATTGTGTTATTGTGTGATTGTGTGATTGTGTGATTGTGTGATTGTGTGATTGTGATTGTGATTGTGTGATTGTGATTGTGTGATTGTGGTTGTGTGATTGTGATTGTGTGATTGTGACTGCGTGATTGTGTGAGTGTGTGATTGTGTGATTGTGTGATTGTGTGATTGTGTGGTTGTGTGATTGTGTGATTGTGTGATTGTGTGATTTTGTGATTGTATGATTGTGTGATTGTGTGGTTGTGTGATTGTGTGACTGTGTGATTGTGTGATTGTGTGATTGTGTGATTGTGTGATTGTGTGATTGTGACTGTGTGATTGTGTGAGTGTGTGATTGTGTGATTGAGTGATTGTGTGCTTGTGTGAATGTGTGGTTGTGTGGTTGTGTGATTGTGTGATTGTGTGATTGTGTGATTGTGTGATTGTGTGATTGTGTGATTGGGTGATTGTGTGATTGCGTGATTGTGTGATTGTGTGATTGTGTGATTATGTGATTGTGTGATTGTGTGATTGTGTGATTGTGTGATTGTGTGATTGTGTAATTGTGATTGTGCGATTGTGTGATTGTGTGATTGTGTGATTGTGTAATTGTGATTGTGCGATTGTGATTGTGTGATTGTGTGATTGTGTGATTGTGTGATTGTGTGATTATGTGATTGTGTGATTGTGTGATTGTGTGATTGTGTGGTTGTGCGATCGTGATTGTGTGATCGTGATTGTCTGATCGTGATTGTGTGATCGTGATTGTGTGATCGTGATTGTGCGATTGCGTGCTTGTGACTGTGTGATTGTGTGACTGTGTGATTGTGTGATTGTGACTGTGTGATTGTGTGAGTGTGTGATTGTGTGATTGAGCGATTGTGTGATTGTGTGATTGTGTGGTTGTGTGATTGTGTGATTGTGTGATAGTGTGATTGTGTGATTGAGCGATTGTGTGATTGTGTGATTGTGTGATTGTGTGATTGTGTGATTGTGTGATTGTGTGATGGTGTGATTTTGTGATTGTATGATTGTGTGATTGTGTGGTTGTGTGATTGTGTGACTGTGTGATTGTGTGATTGTGTGATTGTGTGATTGTGTGATTGTGACTGTGTGATTGTGTGAGTGTGTGATTGTGTGATTGAGTGATTGTGTGCTTGTGTGAATGTGTGGTTGTGTGGTTGTGTGATTGTGTGATTGTGTGATTGTGTGATTGTGTGATTGTGTGATTGTGTGATTGTGTGATTGTGTGATTGTGTGATTGTGTGATTGTGTGATTGTGTAATTGTGTGATTGTGTGATTGGGTGATTGTGTGATTGCGTGATTGTGTGATTGTGTGACTGTGTGATTGTGTGATTGTGTGATTGTGTGAGTGTGTGATTGTGTGATTGTGTGATTGTGTGATTGTGTGATTGTGTGATTGTGTGATTGTGTGATTGTGTGATTGTGTGATTGTGTGATTGTGTGATTGTGTGATTGTGTGATTGTGTGGTTGTGCGATCGTGATTGTGTGATCGTGATTGTCTGATCGTGATTGCGTGATCGTGATTGTGTGATCGTGATTGTGCGATTGCGTGCTTGTGACTGTGTGATTGTGTGATTGTGACTGTGTGATTGTGTGAGTGTGTGATTGTGTGATTGAGCGATTGTGTGATTGTGTGATTGTGTGGTTGTGTGATTGTGTGATTGTGTGATTGTGTGATTGTGTGATTGTGTGATTGTGTGATTGTGTGATTGTGTGATTGTGTGGTTGTGCGATCGTGATTGTGTGATCGTGATTGTCTGATCGTGATTGCGTGATCGTGATTGTGTGATCGTGATTGTGCGATTGCGTTCTTGTGACTGTGTGATTGTGTGACTGTGTGATTGTGTGATTGTGACTGTGTGATTGTGTGAGTGTGTGATTGTGTGATTGAGCGATTGTGTGATTGTGTGATTGTGTGGTTGTGTGATTGTGTGATTGTGTGGTTGTGTGACCGTGATTGTGTGACCGTGATTGTGTGATCGTGATTGTGTGATCGTGATTGTGGGTCCGTGATTGAGTGACCGTGATTGTGTGACCGTGATTGTGTGACCGTGATAGTGTGACCGTGAATGTGTGATTGCGTGATTGTGATTGCGTGATTGTGATTGCGTGATTGTGATTGCGTGATTGTGATTGCGTGATTGCGTGATTGTGTAACTGTGTGATTGTGTGATGGTGTGATTGTGTGAATGTGTGATTGTGTGATCGTGTGATTGTGTGATCGTGTGATCGTGTGATCGTGTGATTGTGTGATTGTGTGATTTTGCGATTGTGTGATTGTGTGATTGTGTGATTGTGTGAGTGTGTGATTGTGTGATTGCGTGATTGTGTGCTTGTGTGATTGTGTGGTTGTGTTATTGTGTGATTAGGTGATTGTGTGATTGTGTGATTGTGTGATTATGTGATTGTGTGATTGTGTGATTGTGTGATTGTGTAATTGTGATTGTGCGATTGTGTGATTGTGTGATTGTGTGATTGTGTAATTGTGATTGTGCGATTGTGATTGTGTGATTGTGTGATTGTGTGATTGTGTGATTGTGTGATTATGTGATTGTGTGATTGTGTGATTGTGTGATTGTGTGGTTGTGCGATCGTGATTGTGTGATCGTGATTGTGCGATTGCGTGCTTGTGACTGTGTGATTGTGTGACTGTGTGATTGTGTGATTGTGACTGTGTGATTGTGTGAGTGTGTGATTGTGTGATTGAGCGATTGTGTGATTGTGTGATTGTGTGGTTGTGTGCTTGTGTGATTGTGTGATTGTGCGATTGTGTGATTGTGTGATTGTGTGATTGTGTGATTGTGTGACTGTGTGATTGTGTGATTGTGTGATTGTGTGATTGTGTGATTGTGTGATTGTGTGATTGTGAGATTGTGTGATAGTGTGATTGTGTGATTGTGTGATTGTGATTGTGATTGTGATTGTGTGATCGTGATTGTGTGATTGAGTGATTGTGTGCTTGTGTGATTGTATACTTGTGTGATTGTCTGATTGTGTGATTGTGCGATTGTGTGCTTGTGTGATTGTGTGATTGTGTGATTGCGTGATTGTGTGATTGTGTGACTGTGTGATTGTGTGATTGTGTGATTGTGTGAGTGTGTGATTGTGTGATTGAGTGATTGTGTGCTTGTGTGGTTGTGTGATCGTGTTATTGTGTGATTGTGTGATTGTGTGATTGTGTGATTGTGTGATTGTGATTGTGATTGTGATTGTGTGATTGTGATTGTGTGATTGTGGTTGTGTGATTGTGATTGTGTGATTGTGACTGTGTGATTGTGTGAGTGTGTGATTGTGTGATTGTGTGATTGTGTGATTGTGTGGTTGTGTGATTGTGTGATTGTGTAATTGTGTGATTGTGTGATTTTGTGATTGTGTGATTGTGTGATTGTGTGGTTGTGTGATTGTGTGATTGTGTGTTTGTGTGATTGTGTGATTGTGTGATTGTGACTGTGTGATTGTGTGAGTGTGTGATTGTGTGATTGAGTGATTGTGTTCTTGTGTGATTGTGTGGTTGTGTGGTTGTGTGATTGTGTGATTGTGTGATTGTGTGATTGTGTGATTGTGTGATTGGGTGATTGTGTGATTGCGTGATTGTGTGATTGTGAGACTGTGTGATTGTGTGATTGTGTGATTGTGTGAGTGTGTGATTGTGTGATTGTGTGATTGAGTGATTGTGTGCTTGTGTGATTGTATACTTGTGTGATTGTCTGATTGTGTGATTGTGCGATTGTGTGATTGTGTGATTGTGTGATTGTGTGATTGTGTGATTGTGTGATTGTGTGATTGTGATTGTGATTGTGTGATTGTGGTTGTGTGATTGTGATTGTGTGATTGTGACTGTGTGATTGTGTGAGTGTGTGATTGTGTGATTGTGACTGTGTGATTGTGTGAGTGTGTGATTGTGTGATTGAGTGATTGTGTGCTTGTGTGATTGTGTGGTTGTGTGGTTGTGTGATTGTGTGATTGTGTGGTTGTGTGGTTGTGTGATTGTGTGACTGTGTGATTGTGTGATTGTGTGATTGTGTGATTGTGTGATTGGGTGAGTGTGTGATTGTGTGATTGTGTGATTGAGTGATTGTGTGCTTGTGTGATTGTATACTTGTGTGATTGTCTGATTGCGTGATTGTGCGATTGTGTGATTGCGTGATTGTGTGCTTGTGTGATTGTGTGGTTGTGTGATTGTGTGATTAGGTGATTGTGTGATTGTGTGATTGTGTGATTGTGTGATTGTGTGATTGTGTGATTGTGTGATTGTGCGATTGTGTGATTGTGTGATTGTGTGATTGTGTGATTGTGTGACTGTGTGATTGTGTGATTGTGTGATTGTGTGATTGTGTGATTGTGAGATTGTGTTATAGTGTGATTGTGTGATTGTGTGATTGTGATTGTGATTGTGTGATTGTGATTGTGTGTTTGAGTGATTGTGTGCTTGTGTGATTGTATACTTGTGTGATTGTCTGATTGTGTGATTGTGCGATTGTGTGCTTGTGTGATTGTGTGATTGTGTGATTGAGTGATTGTGTGCTTGTGTGATTGTATACTTGTGTGATTGTCTGATTGTGTGATTGTGCGATTGTGTGCTTGTGTGATTGTGTGATTGTGTGATTGTGTGATTGCGTGATTGTGTGATTGTGTGACTGTGTGATTGTGTGATTGTGTGATTGTGTGAGTGTGTGATTGTGTGATTGAGTGATTGTGTGCTTGTGTGATTGTGTGGTTGTGTGATTGTGTTATTGTGTGATTGTGTGATTGTGTGATTGTGTGATTGTGTGATTGTGTGATTGTGTGATTGTGATTGTGATTGTGTGATTGTGATTGTGTGATTGTGGTTGTGTGATTGTGATTGTGTGATTGTGACTGTGTGATTGTGTGAGTGTGTGATTGTGTGATTGTGTGATTGTGTGATTGTGTGGTTGTGTGATTGTGTGATTGTGTAATTGTGTGATTGTGTGATTTTGTGATTGTGTGATTGTGTGATTGTGTGGTTGTGTGATTGTGTGATTGTGTGATTGTGTGATTGTGTGATTGTGTGATTGTGTGATTGGGACTGTGTGATTGTGTGAGTGTGTGATTGTGTGATTGAGTGATTGTGTGCTTGTGTGATTGTGTGGTTGTGTGGTTGTGTGATTGTGTGATTGTGTGATTTTGTGATTGTGTGATTGTGTGATTGGGTGATTGTGTGATTGCGTGATTGTGTGATTGTGTGACTGTGTGATTGTGTGATTGTGTGATTGTGTGAGTGTGTGATTGTGTGATTGTGTGATTGAGTGATTGTGTGCTTGTGTGATTGTATACTTGTGTGATTGTCTGATTGTGTGATTGTGCGATTGTGTGATTGTGTGATTGTGTGATTGTGTGATTGTGTGATTGTGTGATTGTGATTGTGATTGTGTGATTGTGATTGTGTGATTGTGGTTGTGTGATTGTGATTGTGTGATTGTGACTGTGTGATTGTGTGAGTGTGTGATTGTGTGATTGTGTGATTGTGTGATTGTGTGGTTGTGTGATTGTGTGATTGTGTGATAGTGTGATGGTGTGATTGTGTGATTGTGTGATTGTGTGATTGTGTGATTGTGTGATTGTGTGATTGTGTGATTGCGTGATTGTGTGCTTGTGTGATTGTGTGGTTGTGTGATTGTGTGATTAGGTGATTGTGTGATTGTGATTGTGTGATTGAGTGATTGTGTGCTTGTGTGATTGTATACTTGTGTGATTGTCTGATTGTGTGATTGTGCGATTGTGTGCTTGTGTGATTGTGTGATTGTGTGATTGTGTGATTGTGTGATTGTGTGATTGTGTGACTGTGTGATTGTGTGATTGTGTGATTGTGTGATTGTGTGATTGAGTGATTGTGTGCTTGTGTGATTGTGTGGTTGTGTGATTGTGTTATTGTGTGATTGTGTGATTGTGTGATTGTGTGATTGTGTGATTGTGATTGTGATTGTGTGATTGTGATTGAGTGATTGTGGTTGTGTGATTGTGATTGTGTGATTGTGACTGTGTGATTGTGTGAGTGTGTGATTGTGTGATTGTGTGATTGTGTGATTGTGTGGTTGTGTGAGTGTGTGATTGTGTGATTGTGTGATTGTGTGATTGTGTGGTTGTGTGATTGTGTGATTGTGTAATTGTGTGATTGTGTGATTTTGTGATTGTGTGATTGTGTGATTGTGAGATTGTGTGATAGTGTGATTGTGTGATTGTGTGATTGTGTGATTGTGTGATTGCGTGATTGTGTGCTTGTGTGATTGTGTGGTGGTGTGATTGTGTGATTGTGTGAGTGTGTGATTGTGTGATTGAGCGATTGTGTGATTGTGTGATTGTGTGGTTGTGTGATTGTGTGATTGTGTGATAGTGTGATTGTGTGATTGTGTGATTGTGTGATTGTGTGATTGTGTGATTGTGTGACTGTGTGATTGTGTGATTGCGTGATTGTGTGCTTGTGTGATTGTGTGGTTGTGTGATTGTGTGATTAGGTGATTGTGTGATTGTGTGATTGTGTGATTGTGTGATTGTGTGATTGTGTGATTGTGTGATTGTGTGATTGTGTGATTGTGTAATTGTGATTGTGTGATTGTGTGATTGTGTGATTGTGTGATTGTGCGATTGTGTGATTGTGTGATTGTGTGATTGTGTGATTGTGTGACTGTGTGATTGTGTGATTGTGTGATTGTGTGATTGTGTGATTGTGTGATTGTGAGATTGTGTGATAGTGTGATTGTGTGATTGTGTGATTGTGTGATTGTGTGATTGTGATTGTGATTGTGTGATTGTGATTGTGTGATTGTGGTTGTGTGATTGTGATTGTGTGATTGTGACTGTGTGATTGTGTGAGTGTGTGATTGTGTGATTGTGTGATTGTGTGATTGTGTGGTTGTGTGATTGTGTGATTGTGTGATAGTGTGATGGTGTGATTGTGTGATTGTGTGATTGTGTGATTGAGTGATTGTGTGCTTGTGTGATTGTGTGGTTGTGTGATTGTGCTATTGTGTGATTGTGTGATTGTGTGATTGTGTGGTTGTGTGATTGTGTGATTGTGTGATAGTGTGATTGTGTGATTGTGTGATTGTGTGATTGTGTGATTGTGTGATTGTGTGATTGTGTGATTGTGTGATTGCGTGATTGTGTGCTTGTGTGATTGTGTGGTTGTGTGATTGTGTGATTAGGTGATTGTGTGATTGTGTGATTGTGTGATTGTGTGATTGTGTGATTGTGTGATTGTGTGATTGTGTGATTGTGTGATTGTGTGATTGTGTGATTGTGTAATTGTGATTGTGTGATTGTGTGATTGTGTGATTGTGTGATTGTGCGATTGTGTGATTGTGTGATTGTGTGATTGTGTGATTGTGTGATTGTGTGATTGTGTGATTGTGTGATTGTGTGGTTGTGCGATCGTGATTGTGTGATCGTGATTGTCTGATCGTGATTGCGTGATCGTGATTGTGTGATCGCGATTGTGCGATTGCGTGCTTGTGACTGTGTGATTGTGTGACTGTGTGATTGTGTGATTGTGACTGTGTGATTGTGTGAGTGTGTGATTGTGTGATTGAGCGATTGTGTGATTGTGTGATTGTGTGGTTGTGTGATTGTGTGATTGTGTGATTAGGTGATTGTGTGATTGTGTGATTATGTGATTGTGTGATTGTGTGATTGTGTGATTGTGTGATTGTGTGATTGTGTAATTGTGATTGTGCGATTGTGTGATTGTGTGATTGTGTGATTGTGTAATTGTGATTGTGCGATTGTGATTGTGTGATTGTGTGATTGTGTGATTGTGTGATTGTGTGATTATGTGATTGTGTGATTGTGTGATTGTGTGATTGTGTGGTTGTGCGATCGTGATTGTGTGATCGTGATTGTCTGATCGTGATTGTGTGATCGTGATTGTGTGATCGTGATTGTGCGATTGCGTGCTTGTGACTGTGTGATTGTGTGACTGTGTGATTGTGTGATTGTGACTGTGTGATTGTGTGAGTGTGTGATTGTGTGATTGAGCGATTGTGTGATTGTGTGATTGTGTGGTTGTGTGATTGTGTGATTGTGTGATAGTGTGATTGTGTGATTGTGTGATTGTGTGATTGTGTGATTGTGTGATTGTGTGATTGTGTGATTGTGTGATTGTGTGATTGCGTGATTGTGTGCTTGTGTGATTGTGTGGTTGTGTGATTGTGTGATTAGGTGATTGTGTGATTGTGTGATTGTGTGATTGTGTGATTGTGCGATTGTGTGATTGTGTGATTGTGTAATTGTGATTGTGTGATTGTGTGATTGTGTGATTGTGTGATTGTGCGATTGTGTGATTGTGTGATTGTGTGATTGTGTGATTGTGTGACTGTGTGATTGTGTGATTGTGTGATTGTGTGGTTGTGTGATTGTGTTATTGTGTGATTGTGTGATTGTGTGATTGTGTGATTGTGTGATTGTGATTGTGATTGTGTGATTGTGATTGTGTGATTGTGGTTGTGTGATTGTGATTGTGTGATTGTGACTGTGTGATTGTGTGAGTGTGTGATTGTGTGATTGTGTGATTGTGTGATTGTGTGGTTGTGTGATTGTGTGATTGTGTAATTGTGTGATTGTGTGATTTTGTGATTGTGTGATTGTGTGATTGTGTGGTTGTGTGATTGTGTGATTGTGTGATTGTGTGATTGTGTGATTGTGTGATTGTGACTGTGTGATTGTGTGAGTGTGTGATTGTGTGATTGAGTGATTGTGTGCTTGTGTGATTGTGTGGTTGTGTGGTTGTGTGATTGTGTGATTGTGTGATTGTGTGATTGTGTGATTGTGTGATTGGGTGATTGTGTGATTGCGTGATTGTGTGATTGTGTGACTGTGTGATTGTGTGATTGTGTGATTGTGTGAGTGTGTGATTGTGTGATTGTGTGATTGAGTGATTGTGTGCTTGTGTGATTGTATACTTGTGTGATTGTCTGATTGTGTGATTGTGCGATTGTGTGATTGTGTGATTGTGTGAGTGTGTGATTGTGTGATTGCGTGATTGTGTGCTTGTGTGATTGTGTGGTTGTGTGATTGTGTGATTAGGTGATTGTGTGATTGTGTGATTGTGTGATTGTGTGATTGTGTGATTGTGTGATTGTGTGATTGTGTAATTGTGATTGTGCGATTGTGTGATTGTGTGATTGTGTGATTGTGTGATTGCGTAATTGTGATTGTGCGATTGTGATTGTGTGATTGAGTGATTGTGTGATTGTGTGATTGTGTGATTGTGTGATTGTGTGATTATGTGATTGTGTGATTGTATGATTGTGTGATTGTGTGGTTGTGCGATCGTCATTGTGTGATCGTGATTGTCTGATCGTGATTATGTGATCGTGATTGTGTGATCGTGATTGTGCGATTGCGTGCTTGTGACTGTGTGATTGTGTGACTGTGTGATTGTGTGATTGTGACTGTGTGATTGTGTGAGTGTGTGATTGTGTGATTGAGCGATTGTGTGATTGTGTGATTGTGTGGTTGTGTGATTGTGTGATTGTGTGATTGTGTGATTGTGAGATTGTGTGATTGTGTGATTGTGTGATTGTGTGATTGTGATTGTGATTGTGTGATTGTGATTGTGTGATTGAGTGATTGTGTGCTTGTGTGATTGTATACTTGTGTGATTGTCTGATTGTGTGATTGTGCGATTGTGTGCTTGTGTGATTGTGTGATTGTGTGATTGCGTGATTGTGTGATTGTGTGACTGTGTGACTGTGTGATTGTGTGATTGTGTGAGTGTGTGATTGTGTGATTGAGTGATTGTGTGCTTGTGTGATTGTGTGGTTGTGTGATTGTGTTATTGTGTGATTGTGTGATTGTGTGATTGTGTGATTGTGTGATTGTGATTGTGATTGTGTGATTGTGATTGTGTGATTGTGGTTGTGTGATTGTGATTGTGTGATTGTGACTGCGTGATTGTGTGAGTGTGTGATTGTGTGATTGTGTGATTGTGTGATTGTGTGGTTGTGTGATTGTGTGATTGTGTGATTGTGTGATTTTGTGATTGTATGATTGTGTGATTGTGTGGTTGTGTGATTGTGTGACTGTGTGATTGTGTGATTGTGTGATTGTGTGATTGTGTGATTGTGTGATTGTGACTGTGTGATTGTGTGAGTGTGTGATTGTGTGATTGAGTGATTGTGTGCTTGTGTGAATGTGTGGTTGTGTGGTTGTGTGATTGTGTGATTGTGTGATTGTGTGATTGTGTGATTGTGTGATTGTGTGATTGGGTGATTGTGTGATTGCGTGATTGTGTGATTGTGTGATTGTGTGATTATGTGATTGTGTGATTGTGTGATTGTGTGATTGTGTGATTGTGTGATTGTGTAATTGTGATTGTGCGATTGTGTGATTGTGTGATTGTGTGATTGTGTAATTGTGATTGTGCGATTGTGATTGTGTGATTGTGTGATTGTGTGATTGTGTGATTGTGTGATTATGTGATTGTGTGATTGTGTGATTGTGTGATTGTGTGGTTGTGCGATCGTGATTGTGTGATCGTGATTGTCTGATCGTGATTGTGTGATCGTGATTGTGTGATCGTGATTGTGCGATTGCGTGCTTGTGACTGTGTGA
Source organism: Megachile rotundata (assembly GCF_050947335.1). Classification (NCBI taxonomy): domain Eukaryota; kingdom Metazoa; phylum Arthropoda; class Insecta; order Hymenoptera; family Megachilidae; genus Megachile; species Megachile rotundata. The sequence continues at coordinate 112,509 of NW_027473357.1, forward strand.
TTGTGTGACTGTGTGATTGTGTGATTGTGACTGTGTGATTGTGTGAGTGTGTGATTGTGTGATTGAGCGATTGTGTGATTGTGTGATTGTGTGGTTGTGTGATTGTGTGATTGTGTGATAGTGTGATTGTGTGATTGAGCGATTGTGTGATTGTGTGATTGTGTGATTGTGTGATTGTGTGATTGTGTGATTGTGTGATGGTGTGATTTTGTGATTGTATGATTGTGTGATTGTGTGGTTGTGTGATTGTGTGACTGTGTGATTGTGTGATTGTGTGATTGTGTGATTGTGTGATTGTGACTGTGTGATTGTGTGAGTGTGTGATTGTGTGATTGAGTGATTGTGTGCTTGTGTGAATGTGTGGTTGTGTGGTTGTGTGATTGTGTGATTGTGTGATTGTGTGATTGTGTGCTTGTGTGATTGTGTGATTGGGTGATTGTGTGATTGTGTGATTGTGTGATTATGTGATTGTGTGATTGTGTGATTGTGTGATTGTGTGATTGTGTGATTGTGTAATTGTGATTGTGCGATTGTGTGATTGTGTGATTGTGTGATTGTGTAATTGTGATTGTGCGATTGTGATTGTGTGATTGTGTGATTGTGTGATTGTGTGATTGTGTGATTATGTGATTGTGTGATTGTGTGATTGTGTGATTGTGTGGTTGTGCGATCGTGATTGTGTGATCGTGATTGTCTGATCGTGATTGTGTGATCGTGATTGTGTGATCGTGATTGTGCGATTGCGTGCTTGTGACTGTGTGATTGTGTGACTGTGTGATTGTGTGATTGTGACTGTGTGATTGTGTGAGTGTGTGATTGTGTGATTGAGCGATTGTGTGATTGTGTGATTGTGTGGTTGTGTGATTGTGTGATTGTGTGATAGTGTGATTGTGTGATTGTGTGATTGTGTGATTGTGTGATTGTGTGATTGTGTGATTGTGTGATTGTGTGATTGTGTGATTGTGTGATTGTGTGATTGTGTGATTGTGTGATTGTGTAATTGTGTGATTGTGTGATTGGGTGATTGTGTGATTGCGTGATTGTGTGATTGTGTGACTGTGTGATTGTGTGATTGTGTGATTGTGTGAGTGTGTGATTGTGTGATTGTGTGATTGTGTGATTGTGTGATTGTGTGATTGTGTGATTGTGTGATTGTGTGATTGTGTGATTGTGTGATTGTGTGATTGTGTGATTGTGTGGTTGTGCGATCGTGATTGTGTGATCGTGATTGTCTGATCGTGATTGCGTGATCGTGATTGTGTGATCGTGATTGTGCGATTGCGTGCTTGTGACTGTGTGATTGTGTGATTGTGACTGTGTGATTGTGTGAGTGTGTGATTGTGTGATTGAGCGATTGTGTGATTGTGTGATTGTGTGGTTGTGTGATTGTGTGATTGTGTGATTGTGTGATTGTGTGATTGTGTGATTGTGTGATTGTGTGATTGTGTGATTGTGTGATTGTGTGGTTGTGCGATCGTGATTGTGTGATCGTGATTGTCTGATCGTGATTGCGTGATCGTGATTGTGTGATCGTGATTGTGCGATTGCGTTCTTGTGACTGTGTGATTGTGTGACTGTGTGATTGTGTGATTGTGACTGTGTGATTGTGTGAGTGTGTGATTGTGTGATTGAGCGATTGTGTGATTGTGTGATTGTGTGGTTGTGTGATTGTGTGATTGTGTGGTTGTGTGACCGTGATTGTGTGACCGTGATTGTGTGATCGTGATTGTGTGATCGTGATTGTGGGTCCGTGATTGAGTGACCGTGATTGTGTGACCGTGATTGTGTGACCGTGATAGTGTGACCGTGAATGTGTGATTGCGTGATTGTGATTGCGTGATTGTGATTGCGTGATTGTGATTGCGTGATTGTGATTGCGTGATTGCGTGATTGTGTAACTGTGTGATTGTGTGATGGTGTGATTGTGTGAATGTGTGATTGTGTGATCGTGTGATTGTGTGATCGTGTGATCGTGTGATCGTGTGATTGTGTGATTGTGTGATTTTGCGATTGTGTGATTGTGTGATTGTGTGATTGTGTGAGTGTGTGATTGTGTGATTGCGTGATTGTGTGCTTGTGTGATTGTGTGGTTGTGTTATTGTGTGATTAGGTGATTGTGTGATTGTGTGATTGTGTGATTATGTGATTGTGTGATTGTGTGATTGTGTGATTGTGTAATTGTGATTGTGCGATTGTGTGATTGTGTGATTGTGTGATTGTGTAATTGTGATTGTGCGATTGTGATTGTGTGATTGTGTGATTGTGTGATTGTGTGATTGTGTGATTATGTGATTGTGTGATTGTGTGATTGTGTGATTGTGTGGTTGTGCGATCGTGATTGTGTGATCGTGATTGTGCGATTGCGTGCTTGTGACTGTGTGATTGTGTGACTGTGTGATTGTGTGATTGTGACTGTGTGATTGTGTGAGTGTGTGATTGTGTGATTGAGCGATTGTGTGATTGTGTGATTGTGTGGTTGTGTGCTTGTGTGATTGTGTGATTGTGCGATTGTGTGATTGTGTGATTGTGTGATTGTGTGATTGTGTGACTGTGTGATTGTGTGATTGTGTGATTGTGTGATTGTGTGATTGTGTGATTGTGTGATTGTGAGATTGTGTGATAGTGTGATTGTGTGATTGTGTGATTGTGATTGTGATTGTGATTGTGTGATCGTGATTGTGTGATTGAGTGATTGTGTGCTTGTGTGATTGTATACTTGTGTGATTGTCTGATTGTGTGATTGTGCGATTGTGTGCTTGTGTGATTGTGTGATTGTGTGATTGCGTGATTGTGTGATTGTGTGACTGTGTGATTGTGTGATTGTGTGATTGTGTGAGTGTGTGATTGTGTGATTGAGTGATTGTGTGCTTGTGTGGTTGTGTGATCGTGTTATTGTGTGATTGTGTGATTGTGTGATTGTGTGATTGTGTGATTGTGATTGTGATTGTGATTGTGTGATTGTGATTGTGTGATTGTGGTTGTGTGATTGTGATTGTGTGATTGTGACTGTGTGATTGTGTGAGTGTGTGATTGTGTGATTGTGTGATTGTGTGATTGTGTGATTGTGTGGTTGTGTGATTGTGTGATTGTGTAATTGTGTGATTGTGTGATTTTGTGATTGTGTGATTGTGTGATTGTGTGGTTGTGTGATTGTGTGATTGTGTGTTTGTGTGATTGTGTGATTGTGTGATTGTGACTGTGTGATTGTGTGAGTGTGTGATTGTGTGATTGAGTGATTGTGTTCTTGTGTGATTGTGTGGTTGTGTGGTTGTGTGATTGTGTGATTGTGTGATTGTGTGATTGTGTGATTGTGTGATTGGGTGATTGTGTGATTGCGTGATTGTGTGATTGTGAGACTGTGTGATTGTGTGATTGTGTGATTGTGTGAGTGTGTGATTGTGTGATTGTGTGATTGAGTGATTGTGTGCTTGTGTGATTGTATACTTGTGTGATTGTCTGATTGTGTGATTGTGCGATTGTGTGATTGTGTGATTGTGTGATTGTGTGATTGTGTGATTGTGTGATTGTGTGATTGTGATTGTGATTGTGTGATTGTGGTTGTGTGATTGTGATTGTGTGATTGTGACTGTGTGATTGTGTGAGTGTGTGATTGTGTGATTGTGACTGTGTGATTGTGTGAGTGTGTGATTGTGTGATTGAGTGATTGTGTGCTTGTGTGATTGTGTGGTTGTGTGGTTGTGTGATTGTGTGATTGTGTGGTTGTGTGGTTGTGTGATTGTGTGACTGTGTGATTGTGTGATTGTGTGATTGTGTGATTGTGTGATTGGGTGAGTGTGTGATTGTGTGATTGTGTGATTGAGTGATTGTGTGCTTGTGTGATTGTATACTTGTGTGATTGTCTGATTGCGTGATTGTGCGATTGTGTGATTGCGTGATTGTGTGCTTGTGTGATTGTGTGGTTGTGTGATTGTGTGATTAGGTGATTGTGTGATTGTGTGATTGTGTGATTGTGTGATTGTGTGATTGTGTGATTGTGTGATTGTGCGATTGTGTGATTGTGTGATTGTGTGATTGTGTGATTGTGTGACTGTGTGATTGTGTGATTGTGTGATTGTGTGATTGTGTGATTGTGTGATTGTGAGATTGTGTTATAGTGTGATTGTGTGATTGTGTGATTGTGATTGTGATTGTGTGATTGTGATTGTGTGTTTGAGTGATTGTGTGCTTGTGTGATTGTATACTTGTGTGATTGTCTGATTGTGTGATTGTGCGATTGTGTGCTTGTGTGATTGTGTGATTGTGTGATTGAGTGATTGTGTGCTTGTGTGATTGTATACTTGTGTGATTGTCTGATTGTGTGATTGTGCGATTGTGTGCTTGTGTGATTGTGTGATTGTGTGATTGTGTGATTGCGTGATTGTGTGATTGTGTGACTGTGTGATTGTGTGATTGTGTGATTGTGTGAGTGTGTGATTGTGTGATTGAGTGATTGTGTGCTTGTGTGATTGTGTGGTTGTGTGATTGTGTTATTGTGTGATTGTGTGATTGTGTGATTGTGTGATTGTGTGATTGTGTGATTGTGTGATTGTGATTGTGATTGTGTGATTGTGATTGTGTGATTGTGGTTGTGTGATTGTGATTGTGTGATTGTGACTGTGTGATTGTGTGAGTGTGTGATTGTGTGATTGTGTGATTGTGTGATTGTGTGGTTGTGTGATTGTGTGATTGTGTAATTGTGTGATTGTGTGATTTTGTGATTGTGTGATTGTGTGATTGTGTGGTTGTGTGATTGTGTGATTGTGTGATTGTGTGATTGTGTGATTGTGTGATTGTGTGATTGGGACTGTGTGATTGTGTGAGTGTGTGATTGTGTGATTGAGTGATTGTGTGCTTGTGTGATTGTGTGGTTGTGTGGTTGTGTGATTGTGTGATTGTGTGATTGTGTGATTGTGTGATTGTGTGATTGGGTGATTGTGTGATTGCGTGATTGTGTGATTGTGTGATTGTATACTTGTGTGATTGTCTGATTGTGTGATTGTGCGATTGTGTGATTGTGTGATTGTGTGATTGTGTGATTGTGTGATTGTGTGATTGTGATTGTGATTGTGTGATTGTGATTGTGTGATTGTGGTTGTGTGATTGCGATTGCGTGCTTGTGACTGTGTGATTGTGTGATCGTGATTGTGCGATTGCGTGCTTGTGACTGTGTGATTGTGTGCCTGTGTGATTGTGTGATTGTGACTGTGTGATCGTGTGAGTGTGTGATTGTGTGATTGAGCGATTGTGTGATTGTGTGATTGTGTGGTTGTGTGATTGTGTGATTGTGTGGTTGTGTGACCGTGATTGTGTGACCGTGATTGTGTGATCGTGATTGTGTGATCGTGTGATCGTGTGATCGTGTGATTGTGTGATTGTGTGATTTTGCGATTGTGCGATTGTGTGATTGTGTGATTGTATACTTGTGTGATTGTCTGATTGTGTGATTGTGCGATTGTGTGCTTGTGTGATTGTGTGATTGTGTGATTGTGTGATTGCGTGATTGTGTGATTGTGTGACTGTGTGATTGTGTGATTGTGTGATTGTGTGAGTGTGTGATTGTGTGATTGTGTGATTGTGTGATTGTGTAATTGTGTGATTGTGTGATTGTGTGGTTGTGCGATCGTGATTGTGTGATCGTGATTGTCTGATCGTGATTGCGTGATCGTGATTGTGTGATCGTGATTGTGCGATTGCGTGCTTGTGACTGTGTGATTGTGTGACTGTGTGATTGTGTGATTGTGACTGTGTGATTGTGTGAGTGTGTGATTGTGTGATTGAGCGATTGTGTGATTGTGTGATTGTGTGGTTGTGTGATTGTGTGATTGTGTGATAGTGTGATTGTGTGATTGTGTGATTGTGTGATTGTGTGATTGTGTGATTGTGTGATTGCGTGATTGTGTGCTTGTGTGATTGTGTGGTGGTGTGATTGTGTGATTGTGTGAGTGTGTGATTGTGTGATTGAGCGATTGTGTGATTGTGTGATTGTGTGGTTGTGTGATTGTGTGATTGTGTGATAGTGTGATTGTGTGATTGTGTGATTGTGTGATTGTGTGATTGTGTGATTGTGTGATTGTGTGATTGTGTGATTGCGTGATTGTGTGCTTGTGTGATTGTGTGGTTGTGTGATTGTGTGATTAGGTGATTGTGTGATTGTGTGATTGTGTGATTGTGTGATTGTGTGATTGTGTGATTGTGTGATTGTGTGATTGTGTGATTGTGTAATTGTGATTGTGTGATTGTGTGATTGTGTGATTGTGTGATTGTGCGATTGTGTGATTGTGTGATTGTGTGATTGTGTGATTGTGTGACTGTGTGATTGTGTGATTGTGTGATTGTGTGATTGTGTGATTGTGTGATTGTGAGATTGTGTGATAGTGTGATTGTGTGATTGTGTGATTGTGTGATTGTGTGATTGTGATTGTGATTGTGTGATTGTGATTGTGTGATTGTGGTTGTGTGATTGTGATTGTGTGATTGTGACTGTGTGATTGTGTGAGTGTGTGATTGTGTGATTGTGTGATTGTGTGATTGTGTGGTTGTGTGATTGTGTGATTGTGTGATAGTGTGATGGTGTGATTGTGTGATTGTGTGATTGTGTGATTGTGTGATTGTGTGATTGTGTGATTGTGTGATTGCGTGATTGTGTGCTTGTGTGATTGTGTGGTTGTGTGATTGTGTGATTAGGTGATTGTGTGATTGTGATTGTGTGATTGAGTGATTGTGTGCTTGTGTGATTGTATACTTGTGTGATTGTCTGATTGTGTGATTGTGCGATTGTGTGCTTGTGTGATTGTGTGATTGTGTGATTGTGTGATTGTGTGATTGTGTGATTGTGTGACTGTGTGATTGTGTGATTGTGTGATTGTGTGATTGTGTGATTGAGTGATTGTGTGCTTGTGTGATTGTGTGGTTGTGTGATTGTGTTATTGTGTGATTGTGTGATTGTGTGATTGTGTGATTGTGTGATTGTGATTGTGATTGTGTGATTGTGATTGAGTGATTGTGGTTGTGTGATTGTGATTGTGTGATTGTGACTGTGTGATTGTGTGAGTGTGTGATTGTGTGATTGTGTGATTGTGTGATTGTGTGGTTGTGTGATTGTGTGATTGTGTAATTGTGTGATTGTGTGATTTTGTGATTGTGTGATTGTGTGATTGTGTGGTTGTGTGATTGTGTGATTGTGTGATTGTGTGATTGTGTGATTGTGTGATTGGGACTGTGTGATTGTGTGATTGTGTGATTGAGTGATTGTGTGCTTGTGTGATTGTGTGGTTGTGTGGTTGTGTGATTGTGTGATTGTGTGATTGTGTGATTGTGTGATTGTGTGATTGGGTGATTGTGTGATTGCGTGATTGTGTGATTGTGTGACTGTGTGATTGTGTGATTGTGTGATTGTGTGAGTGTGTGATTGTGTGATTGTGTGATTGAGTGATTGTGTGCTTGTGTGATTGTATACTTGTGTGATTGTCTGATTGTGTGATTGTGCGATTGTGTGATTGTGTGATTGTGTGATTGTGTGATTGTGTGATTGTGTGATTGTGTGATTGTGATTGTGATTGTGTGATTGTGATTGTGTGATTGTGGTTGTGTGATTGTGATTGTGTGATTGTGACTGTGTGATTGTGTGAGTGTGTGATTGTGTGATTGTGACTGTGTGATTGTGTGAGTGTGTGATTGTGTGATTGAGTGATTGTGTGCTTGTGTGATTGTGTGGTTGTGTGGTTGTGTGATTGTGTGATTGTGTGATTGTGTGATTGTGTGATTGAGTGATTGTGTGCTTGTGTGATTGTGTGGTTGTGTGATTGTGCTATTGTGTGATTGTGTGATTGTGTGATTGTGTGGTTGTGTGATTGTGTGATTGTGTGATAGTGTGATTGTGTGATTGTGTGATTGTGTGATTGTGTGATTGTGTGATTGTGTGATTGTGTGATTGTGTGATTGCGTGATTGTGTGCTTGTGTGATTGTGTGGTTGTGTGATTGTGTGATTAGGTGATTGTGTGATTGTGTGATTGTGTGATTGTGTGATTGTGTGATTGTGTGATTGTGTGATTGTGTGATTGTGTGATTGTGTAATTGTGATTGTGTGATTGTGTGATTGTGTGATTGTGTGATTGTGCGATTGTGTGATTGTGTGATTGTGTGATTGTGTGATTGTGTGACTGTGTGATTGTGTGATTGTGTGATTGTGTGATTGTGTGATTGTGTGATTGTGAGATTGTGTGATAGTGTGATTGTGTGATTGTGTGATTGTGTGATTGTGTGATTGTGTGATTGTGATTGTGATTGTGTGATTGTGATTGTGTGATTGTGGTTGTGTGATTGTGATTGTGTGATTGTGACTGTGTGATTGTGTGAGTGTGTGATTGTGTGATTGTGTGATTGTGTGATTGTGTGGTTGTGTGATTGTGTGATTGTGTGATAGTGTGATTGTGTGATTGTGTGATTGTGTGATTGTGTGATTGTGTGATTGTGTGATTGTGTGATTGTGTGATTGCGTGATTGTGTGCTTGTGTGATTGTGTGGTTGTGTGATTGTGTGATTAGGTGATTGTGTGATTGTGATTGTGTGATTGAGTGATTGTGTGCTTGTGTGATTGTATACTTGTGTGATTGTCTGATTGTGTGATTGTGCGATTGTGTGCTTGTGTGATTGTGTGATTGTGTGATTGTGTGATTGTGTGATTGTGTGATTGTGTGACTGTGTGATTGTGTGATTGTGTGATTGTGTGATTGTGTGATTGAGTGATTGTGTGCTTGTGTGATTGTGTGGTTGTGTGATTGTGTTATTGTGTGATTGTGTGATTGTGTGATTGTGTGATTGTGTGATTGTGATTGTGATTGTGTGATTGTGATTGAGTGATTGTGGTTGTGTGATTGTGATTGTGTGATTGTGACTGTGTGATTGTGTGAGTGTGTGATTGTGTGATTGTGTGATTGTGTGATTGTGTGGTTGTGTGATTGTGTGATTGTGTAATTGTGTGATTGTGTGATTTTGTGATTGTGTGATTGTGTGATTGTGTGGTTGTGTGATTGTGTGATTGTGTGATTGTGTGATTGTGTGATTGTGTGATTGGGACTGTGTGATTGTGTGATTGTGTGATTGAGTGATTGTGTGCTTGTGTGATTGTGTGGTTGTGTGGTTGTGTGATTGTGTGATTGTGTGATTGTGTGATTGTGTGATTGTGTGATTGGGTGATTGTGTGATTGCGTGATTGTGTGATTGTGTGACTGTGTGATTGTGTGATTGTGTGATTGTGTGAGTGTGTGATTGTGTGATTGTGTGATTGAGTGATTGTGTGCTTGTGTGATTGTATACTTGTGTGATTGTCTGATAGTGTGATTGTGCGATTGTGTGATTGTGTGATTGTGTGATTGTGTGATTGTGTGATTGTGTGATTGTGTGATTGTGATTGTGATTGTGTGATTGTGATTGTGTGATTGTGGTTGTGTGATTGTGATTGTGTGATTGTGACTGTGTGATTGTGTGAGTGTGTGATTGTGTGATTGTGACTGTGTGATTGTGTGAGTGTGTGATTGTGTGATTGAGTGATTGTGTGCTTGTGTGATTGTGTGGTTGTGTGGTTGTGTGATTGTGTGATTGTGTGATTGTGTGATTGTGTGATTGAGTGATTGTGTGCTTGTGTGATTGTGTGGTTGTGTGATTGTGCTATTGTGTGATTGTGTGATTGTGTGATTGTGTGATTGTGATTGTGATTGTGTGATTGTGATTGTGTGATTGTGGTTGTGTGATTGTGATTGTGTGATTGTGACTGTGTGATTGTGTGAGCGTGTGATTGTGTGATTGTGTGATTGTGTGATTGTGTGGTTGTGTGATTGTGTGATTGTGTGATTGTGTGATTTTGTGATTGTGTGATTGTGTGATTGTGTGGTTGTGTGATTGTGTGATTGTGTGATTGTGTGATTGTGTGATTGTGACTGTGTGATTGTGTGAGTGTGTGATTGTGTGATTGAGTGATTGTGTGCTTGTGTGATTGTGTGGTTGTGTGGTTGTGTGATTGTGTGACTGTGTGATTGTGTGATTGTGTGATTGTGTGATTGTGTGATTGGGTGATTGTGTGATTGCGTGATTGTGTGATTGTGTGACTGTGTGATTGTGTGATTGTGTGATTGTGTGATTGTGTGAGTGTGTGATTGTGTGATTGTGTGATTGAGTGATTGTGTGCTTGTGTGATTGTATACTTGTGTGATTGTCTGATTGTGTGATTGTGCGATTGTGTGCTTGTGTGATTGTGTGATTGTGTGATTGCGTGATTGTGTGATTGTGTGACTGTGTGATTGTGTGATTGTGTGATTGTGTGAGTGTGTGATTGTGTGATTGAGTGATTGTGTGCTTGTGTGATTGTGTGGTTGTGTGATTGTGTTATTGTGTGATTGTGTAATTGTGTGATTGTGTGATTGTGTGACTGTGATTGTGATTGTGTGATTGTGATTGTGTGATTGTGGTTGTGTGATTGTGATTGTGTGATTGTGACTGTGTGATTGTGTGAGTGTGTGATTGTGTGATTGTGATTGTGTGATTGTGGTTGTGTGATTGTGATTGTGTGATTGTGACTGTGTGATTGTGTGAGTGTGTGATTGTGTGATTGTGTGATTGTGTGGTTGTGTGATTGTGTGATTGTGTGATTGTGTGATTGTGTGATTGTGTGATTGTGACTGTGTGATTGTGTGAGTGTGTGATTGTGTGATTGAGTGATTGTGTGCTTGTGTGATTGTGTGGTTGTGTGGTCGTGTGATTGTGTGATTGTGTGATTGTGTGATTGTGTGATTGTGTGATTGGGTGATTGTGTGATTGCGTGATTGTGTGATTGTGTGACTGTGTGATTGTGTGATTGTGTGATTGTGTGAGTGTGTGATTGTGTGATTGTGTGATTGAGTGATTGTGTGCTTGTGTGATTGTATACTTGTGTGATTGTCTGATTGTGTGATTGTGCGATTGTGTGATTGTGTGATTGTGTGATTGTGTGATTGTGTGATTGTGTGATTGCGTGATTGTGTGATTGTGCGATTGTGCGATTGTGTGGTTGTGCGATCGTGATTGTGTGATCGTGATTGTCTGATCGTGATTGCGTGATCGTGATTGTGTGATCGTGATTGTGCGATTGCGTGCTTGTGACTGTGTGATTGTGTGATCGTGATTGTGCGATTGCGTGCTTGTGACTGTGTGATTGTGTGCCTGTGTGATTGTGTGATTGTGACTGTGTGATCGTGTGAGTGTGTGATTGTGTGATTGCGTAATTGTGATTGTGCGATTGTGATTGTGTGATTGAGTGATTGTGTGATTGTGTGATTGTGTGATTGTGTGATTGTGTGATTGTGTGATTATGTGATTGTGTGATTGTGTGGTTGTGCGATCGCCATTGTGTGATCGTGATTGTCTGATCGTGATTGTGTGATCGTGATTGTGTGATCGTGATTGTGCGATTGCGTGCTTGTGACTGTGTGATTGTGTGACTGTGTGATTGTGTGATTGTGACTGTGTGATTGTGTGAGTGTGTGATTGTGTGATTGAGCGATTGTGTGATTGTGTGATTGTGTGGTTGTGTGATTGTGTGATTGTGTGATTGTGTGATTGTGAGATTGTGTGATTGTGTGATTGTGTGATTGTGTGATTGTGATTGTGATTGTGTGATTGTGATTGTGTGATTGAGTGATTGTGTGCTTGTGTGATTGTATACTTGTGTGATTGTCTGATTGTGTGATTGTGCGATTGTGTGCTTGTGTGATTGTGTGATTGTGTGATTGCGTGATTGTGTGATTGTGTGACTGTGTGACTGTGTGATTGTGTGATTGTGTGAGTGTGTGATTGTGTGATTGAGTGATTGTGTGGTTGTGTGATTGTGTTATTGTGTGATTGTGTGATTGTGTGATTGTGTGATTGTGTGATTGTGATTGTGATTGTGTGATTGTGATTGTGTGATTGTGGTTGTGTGATTGTGATTGTGTGATTGTGACTGCGTGATTGTGTGAGTGTGTGATTGTGTGATTGTGTGATTGTGTGATTGTGTGATTGTGTGGTTGTGTGATTGTGTGATTGTGTGATTGTGTGATTTTGTGATTGTATGATTGTGTGATTGTGTGGTTGTGTGATTGTGTGATTGTGTGATTGTGTGATTGTGTGATTGTGTGATTGTGACTGTGTGATTGTGTGAGTGTGTGATTGTGTGAATGTGTGGTTGTGTGGTTGTGTGATTGTGTGATTGTGTGATTGTGTGATTGTGTGATTGTGTGATTGTGTGATTGGGTGATTGTGTGATTGCGTGATTGTGTGATTGTGTGATTGTGTGACTGTGTGATTGTGTGATTGTGTGATTGTGTGAGTGTGTGATTGTGTGATTGTGTGATTGAGTGATTGTGGGCTTGTGTGATTGTATACTTGTGTGATTGTCTGATTGTGTGATTGTGCGATTGTGTGATTGTGTGATTGTGTGATTGTGTGATTGTGTGATTGTGTGATTGTGTGATTGTGTGATTGTGTGATTGTGTGATTGTGTGATTGTGTGATTGTGTGGTTGTGCGATCGTGATTGTGTGATCGTGATTGTCTGATCGTGATTGCGTGATCGTGATTGTGTGATCGCGATTGTGCGATTGCGTGCTTGTGACTGTGTGATTGTGTGACTGTGTGATTGTGTGATTGTGACTGTGTGATTGTGTGAGTGTGTGATTGTGTGATTGAGCGATTGTGTGATTGTGTGATTGTGTGGTTGTGTGATTGTGTGATTGTGTGATTAGGTGATTGTGTGATTGTGTGATTATGTGATTGTGTGATTGTGTGATTGTGTGATTGTGTGATTGTGTGATTGTGTAATTGTGATTGTGCGATTGTGTGATTGTGTGATTGTGTGATTGTGTAATTGTGATTGTGCGATTGTGATTGTGTGATTGTGTGATTGTGTGATTGTGTGATTGTGTGATTATGTGATTGTGTGATTGTGTGATTGTGTGATTGTGTGGTTGTGCGATCGTGATTGTGTGATCGTGATTGTCTGATCGTGATTGTGTGATCGTGATTGTGTGATCGTGATTGTGCGATTGCGTGCTTGTGACTGTGTGATTGTGTGACTGTGTGATTGTGTGATTGTGACTGTGTGATTGTGTGATTGTGTGATTGTGTAATTGTGATTGTGCGATTGTGTGATTGTGTGATTGTGTGATTGTGTGATTGCGTAATTGTGATTGTGCGATTGTGATTGTGTGATTGAGTGATTGTGTGATTGTGTGATCGTGTGATTGTGTGATTGTGTGATTGTGTGATTGTGTGATTATGTGATTGTGTGATTGTATGATTGTGTGATTGTGTGGTTGTGCGATCGTCATTGTGTGATCGTGATTGTCTGATCGTGATTGTGTGATCGTGATTGTGTGATCGTGATTGTGCGATTGCGTGCTTGTGACTGTGTGATTGTGTGACTGTGTGATTCTGTGATTGTGACTGTGTGATTGTGTGAGTGTGTGATTGTGTGATTGAGCGATTGTGTGATTGTGTGATTGTGTGGTTGTGTGATTGTGTGATTGTGTGATTGTGTGATTGTGAGATTGTGTGATTGTGTGATTGTGTGATTGTGTGATTGTGATTGTGATTGTGTGATTGTGATTGTGTGATTGAGTGATTGTGTGCTTGTGTGATTGTATACTTGTGTGATTGTCTGATTGTGTGATTGTGTGATTGTGCGATTGTGTGCTTGTGTGATTGTGTGATTGTGTGATTGCGTGATTGTGTGATTGTGTGACTGTGTGACTGTGTGATTGTGTGATTGTGTGAGTGTGTGATTGTGTGATTGAGTGATTGTGTGCTTGTGTGATTGTGTGGTTGTGTGATTGTGTTATTGTGTGATTGTGTGATTGTGTGATTGTGTGATTGTGTGATTGTGATTGTGATTGTGTGATTGTGATTGTGTGATTGTGGTTGTGTGATTGTGATTGTGTGATTGTGACTGCGTGATTGTGTGAGTGTGTGATTGTGTGATTGTGTGATTGTGTGATTGTGTGGTTGTGTGATTGTGTGATTGTGTGATTGTGTGATTTTGTGATTGTATGATTGTGTGATTGTGTGGTTGTGTGATTGTGTGACTGTGTGATTGTGTGATTGTGTGATTGTGTGATTGTGTGATTGTGACTGTGTGATCTTGTGAGTGTGTGATTGTGTGATTGAGTGATTGTGTGCTTGTGTGAATGTGTGGTTGTGTGGTTGTGTGATTGTGTGATTGTGTGATTGTGTGATTGTGTGATTGTGTGATTGTGTGATTGGGTGATTGTGTGATTGCGTGATTGTGTGATTGTGTGATTGTGTGATTATGTGATTGTGTGATTGTGTGATTGTGTGATTGTGTGATTGTGTGATTGTGTAATTGTGATTGTGCGATTGTGTGATTGTGTGATTGTGTGATTGTGTAATTGTGATTGTGCGATTGTGATTGTGTGATTGTGTGATTGTGTGATTGTGTGATTGTGTGATTATGTGATTGTGTGATTGTGTGATTGTGTGATTGTGTGGTTGTGCGATCGTGATTGTGTGATCGTGATTGTCTGATCGTGATTGTGTGATCGTGATTGTGTGATCGTGATTGTGCGATTGCGTGCTTGTGACTGTGTGATTGTGTGACTGTGTGATTGTGTGATTGTGACTGTGTGATTGTGTGAGTGTGTGATTGTGTGATTGAGCGATTGTGTGATTGTGTGATTGTGTGGTTGTGTGATTGTGTGATTGTGTGATAGTGTGATTGTGTGATTGAGCGATTGTGTGATTGTGTGATTGTGTGATTGTGTGATTGTGTGATTGTGTGATTGTGTGATGGTGTGATTTTGTGATTGTATGATTGTGTGATTGTGTGGTTGTGTGCTTGTGTGAATGTGTGGTTGTGTGGTTGTGTGATTGTGTGATTGTGTGATTGTGTGACTGTGTGATTGTGTGATGGTGTGATTGTGTGATTGTGTGATTGTGTGATTGTGTGATTGTGTGATTGGGTGATTGTGTGATTGCGTGATTGTGTGATTGTGTGATTGTGTGATTATGTGATTGTGTGATTGTGTGATTGTGTGATTGTGTGATTGTGTGATTGTGTAATTGTGATTGTGCGATTGTGTGATTGTGTGATTGTGTGATTGTGTAATTGTGATTGTGCGATTGTGATTGTGTGGTTGTGTGATTGTGTGATTGTGTGATTGTGTGATTATGTGATTGTGTGATTGTGTGATTGTGTGATTGTGTGGTTGTGCGATCGTGATTGTGTGATCGTGATTGTCTGATCGTGATTGTGTGATCGTGATTGTGTGATCGTGATTGTGCGATTGCGTGCTTGTGACTGTGTGATTGTGTGATTGTGACTGTGTGATTGTGTGAGTGTGTGATTGTGTGATTGAGCGATTGTGTGATTGTGTGATTGTGTGGTTGTGTGATTGTGTGATTGTGTGATAGTGTGATTGTGTGATTGTGTGATTGTGTGATTGTGTGATTGTGTGATTGTGTGATTGTGTGATTGTGTGATTGTGTGATTGCGTGATTGTGTGCTTGTGTGATTGTGTGGTTGTGTGATTGTCTGATTGTGTGATTGTGCGATTGTGTGCTTGTGTGATTGTGTGATTGTGTGATTGCGTGATTGTGTGATTGTGTGACTGTGTGATTGTGTGATTGTGTGATTGTGTGAGTGTGTGATTGTGTGATTGAGTGATTGTGTGCTTGTGTGATTGTGTGGTTGTGTGATTGTGTTATTGTGTGATTGTGTGATTGTGTGATTGTGATTGTGATTGTGTGATTGTGATTGTGTGATTGTGGTTGTGTGATTGTGATCGTGTGATTGTGACTGTGTGATTGTGTGAGTGTGTGATTGTGTGATTGTGTGATTGTGTGATTGTGTGGTTGTGTGATTGTGTGATTGTGTAATTGTGTGATTGTGTGATTTTGTGATTGTGTGATTGTGTGATTGCGTGATTGTGTGATTGTGTGACTGTGTGATTGTGTGATTGTGTGATTGTGTGAGTGTGTGATTGTGTGATTGTGTGATTGAGTGATTGTGTGCTTGTGTGATTGTATACTTGTGTGATTGTCTGATTGTGTGATTGTGCGATTGTGTGATTGTGTGATTGTGTGAGTGTGTGATTGTGTGATTGCGTGATTGTGTGCTTGTGTGATTGTGTGGTTGTGTGATTGTGTGATTAGGTGATTGTGTGATTGTGTGGTTGTGTGATTGTGTGATTGTGTGATTGTGTGATTGTGTGATTGTGTGATTGTGACTGTGTGATTGTGTGAGTGTGTGATTGTGTGATTGAGTGATTGTGTGCTTGTGTGATTGTGTGGTTGTGTGGTTGTGTGATTGTGTGATTGTGTGATTGTGTGATTGTGTGATTGTGTGATTGGGTGATTGTGTGATTGCGTGATTGTGTGATTGTGTGACTGTGTGATTGTGTGATTGTGTGATTGTGTGAGTGTGTGATTGTGTGATTGTGTGATTGAGTGATTGTGTGCTTGTGTGATTGTATACTTGTGTGATTGTCTGATTGTGTGATTGTGCGATTGTGTGATTGTGTGATTGTGTGAGTGTGTGATTGTGTGATTGCGTGATTGTGTGCTTGTGTGATTGTGTGGTTGTGTGATTGTGTGATTAGGTGATTGTGTGATTGTGTGATTGTGTGATTGTGTGATTGTGTGATTGTGTGATTGTGTGATTGTGTAATTGTGATTGTGCGATTGTGTGATTGTGTGATTGTGTGATTGTGTGATTGCGTAATTGTGATTGTGCGATTGTGATTGTGTGATTGAGTGATTGTGTGATTGTGTGATTGTGTGATTGTGTGATTGTGTGATTATGTGATTGTGTGATTGTATGATTGTGTGATTGTGTGGTTGTGCGATCGTCATTGTGTGATCGTGATTGTCTGATCGTGATTATGTGATCGTGATTGTGTGATCGTGATTGTGCGATTGCGTGCTTGTGACTGTGTGATTGTGTGACTGTGTGATTGTGTGATTGTGACTGTGTGATTGTGTGAGTGTGTGATTGTGTGATTGAGCGATTGTGTGATTGTGTGATTGTGTGGTTGTGTGATTGTGTGATTGTGTGATTGTGTGATTGTGAGATTGTGTGATTGTGTGATTGTGTGATTGTGTGATTGTGATTGTGATTGTGTGATTGTGATTGTGTGATTGAGTGATTGTGTGCTTGTGTGATTGTATACTTGTGTGATTGTCTGATTGTGTGATTGTGCGATTGTGTGCTTGTGTGATTGTGTGATTGTGTGATTGCGTGATTGTGTGATTGTGTGACTGTGTGACTGTGTGATTGTGTGATTGTGTGAGTGTGTGATTGTGTGATTGAGTGATTGTGTGCTTGTGTGATTGTGTGGTTGTGTGATTGTGTTATTGTGTGATTGTGTGATTGTGTGATTGTGTGATTGTGTGATTGTGATTGTGATTGTGTGATTGTGATTGTGTGATTGTGGTTGTGTGATTGTGATTGTGTGATTGTGACTGCGTGATTGTGTGAGTGTGTGATTGTGTGATTGTGTGATTGTGTGATTGTGTGGTTGTGTGATTGTGTGATTGTGTGATTGTGTGATTTTGTGATTGTATGATTGTGTGATTGTGTGGTTGTGTGATTGTGTGACTGTGTGATTGTGTGATTGTGTGATTGTGTGATTGTGTGATTGTGTGATTGTGACTGTGTGATTGTGTGAGTGTGTGATTGTGTGATTGAGTGATTGTGTGCTTGTGTGAATGTGTGGTTGTGTGGTTGTGTGATTGTGTGATTGTGTGATTGTGTGATTGTGTGATTGTGTGATTGTGTGATTGGGTGATTGTGTGATTGCGTGATTGTGTGATTGTGTGATTGTGTGATTATGTGATTGTGTGATTGTGTGATTGTGTGATTGTGTGATTGTGTGATTGTGTAATTGTGATTGTGCGATTGTGTGATTGTGTGATTGTGTGATTGTGTAATTGTGATTGTGCGATTGTGATTGTGTGATTGTGTGATTGTGTGATTGTGTGATTGTGTGATTATGTGATTGTGTGATTGTGTGATTGTGTGATTGTGTGGTTGTGCGATCGTGATTGTGTGATCGTGATTGTCTGATCGTGATTGTGTGATCGTGATTGTGTGATCGTGATTGTGCGATTGCGTGCTTGTGACTGTGTGATTGTGTGACTGTGTGATTGTGTGATTGTGACTGTGTGATTGTGTGAGTGTGTGATTGTGTGATTGAGCGATTGTGTGATTGTGTGATTGTGTGGTTGTGTGATTGTGTGATTGTGTGATAGTGTGATTGTGTGATTGAGCGATTGTGTGATTGTGTGATTGTGTGATTGTGTGATTGTGTGATTGTGTGATTGTGTGATGGTGTGATTTTGTGATTGTATGATTGTGTGATTGTGTGGTTGTGTGATTGTGTGACTGTGTGATTGTGTGATTGTGTGATTGTGTGATTGTGTGATTGTGACTGTGTGATTGTGTGAGTGTGTGATTGTGTGATTGAGTGATTGTGTGCTTGTGTGAATGTGTGGTTGTGTGGTTGTGTGATTGTGTGATTGTGTGATTGTGTGATTGTGTGATTGTGTGATTGTGTGATTGGGTGATTGTGTGATTGTGTGATTGTGTGATTATGTGATTGTGTGATTGTGTGATTGTGTGATTGTGTGATTGTGTGATTGTGTAATTGTGATTGTGCGATTGTGTGATTGTGTGATTGTGTGATTGTGTAATTGTGATTGTGCGATTGTGATTGTGTGATTGTGTGATTGTGTGATTGTGTGATTGTGTGATTATGTGATTGTGTGATTGTGTGATTGTGTGATTGTGTGGTTGTGCGATCGTGATTGTGTGATCGTGATTGTCTGATCGTGATTGTGTGATCGTGATTGTGTGATCGTGATTGTGCGATTGCGTGCTTGTGACTGTGTGATTGTGTGACTGTGTGATTGTGTGATTGTGACTGTGTGATTGTGTGAGTGTGTGATTGTGTGATTGAGCGATTGTGTGATTGTGTGATTGTGTGGTTGTGTGATTGTGTGATTGTGTGATAGTGTGATTGTGTGATTGTGTGATTGTGTGATTGTGTGATTGTGTGATTGTGTGATTGTGTGATTGTGTGATTGTGTGATTGTGTGATTGTGTGATTGTGTGATTGTGTAATTGTGTGATTGTGTGATTGGGTGATTGTGTGATTGCGTGATTGTGTGATTGTGTGACTGTGTGATTGTGTGATTGTGTGATTGTGTGAGTGTGTGATTGTGTGATTGTGTGATTGTGTGATTGTGTGATTGTGTGATTGTGTGATTGTGTGATTGTGTGATTGTGTGATTGTGTGATTGTGTGATTGTGTGATTGTGTGATTGTGTGGTTGTGCGATCGTGATTGTGTGATCGTGATTGTCTGATCGTGATTGCGTGATCGTGATTGTGTGATCGTGATTGTGCGATTGCGTGCTTGTGACTGTGTGATTGTGTGATTGTGACTGTGTGATTGTGTGAGTGTGTGATTGTGTGATTGAGCGATTGTGTGATTGTGTGATTGTGTGGTTGTGTGATTGTGTGATTGTGTGATTGTGTGATTGTGTGATTGTGTGATTGTGTGATTGTGTGATTGTGTGATTGTGTGATTGTGTGATTGTGTGGTTGTGCGATCGTGATTGTGTGATCGTGATTGTCTGATCGTGATTGCGTGATCGTGATTGTGTGATCGTGATTGTGCGATTGCGTTCTTGTGACTGTGTGATTGTGTGACTGTGTGATTGTGTGATTGTGACTGTGTGATTGTGTGAGTGTGTGATTGTGTGATTGAGCGATTGTGTGATTGTGTGATTGTGTGGTTGTGTGATTGTGTGATTGTGTGGTTGTGTGACCGTGATTGTGTGACCGTGATTGTGTGATCGTGATTGTGTGATCGTGATTGTGGGTCCGTGATTGAGTGACCGTGATTGTGTGACCGTGATTGTGTGACCGTGATAGTGTGACCGTGAATGTGTGATTGCGTGATTGTGATTGCGTGATTGTGATTGCGTGATTGTGATTGCGTGATTGTGATTGCGTGATTGCGTGATTGTGTAACTGTGTGATTGTGTGATGGTGTGATTGTGTGAATGTGTGATTGTGTGATCGTGTGATTGTGTGATCGTGTGATCGTGTGATCGTGTGATTGTGTGATTGTGTGATTTTGCGATTGTGTGATTGTGTGATTGTGTGATTGTGTGAGTGTGTGATTGTGTGATTGCGTGATTGTGTGCTTGTGTGATTGTGTGGTTGTGTTATTGTGTGATTAGGTGATTGTGTGATTGTGTGATTGTGTGATTATGTGATTGTGTGATTGTGTGATTGTGTGATTGTGTAATTGTGATTGTGCGATTGTGTGATTGTGTGATTGTGTGATTGTGTAATTGTGATTGTGCGATTGTGATTGTGTGATTGTGTGATTGTGTGATTGTGTGATTGTGTGATTATGTGATTGTGTGATTGTGTGATTGTGTGATTGTGTGGTTGTGCGATCGTGATTGTGTGATCGTGATTGTGCGATTGCGTGCTTGTGACTGTGTGATTGTGTGACTGTGTGATTGTGTGATTGTGACTGTGTGATTGTGTGAGTGTGTGATTGTGTGATTGAGCGATTGTGTGATTGTGTGATTGTGTGGTTGTGTGCTTGTGTGATTGTGTGATTGTGCGATTGTGTGATTGTGTGATTGTGTGATTGTGTGATTGTGTGACTGTGTGATTGTGTGATTGTGTGATTGTGTGATTGTGTGATTGTGTGATTGTGTGATTGTGAGATTGTGTGATAGTGTGATTGTGTGATTGTGTCATTGTGATTGTGATTGTGATTGTGTGATCGTGATTGTGTGATTGAGTGATTGTGTGCTTGTGTGATTGTATACTTGTGTGATTGTCTGATTGTGTGATTGTGCGATTGTGTGCTTGTGTGATTGTGTGATTGTGTGATTGCGTGATTGTGTGATTGTGTGACTGTGTGATTGTGTGATTGTGTGATTGTGTGAGTGTGTGATTGTGTGATTGAGTGATTGTGTGCTTGTGTGGTTGTGTGATCGTGTTATTGTGTGATTGTGTGATTGTGTGATTGTGTGATTGTGTGATTGTGATTGTGATTGTGATTGTGTGATTGTGATTGTGTGATTGTGGTTGTGTGATTGTGATTGTGTGATTGTGACTGTGTGATTGTGTGAGTGTGTGATTGTGTGATTGTGTGATAGTGTGATTGTGTGGTTGTGTGATTGTGTGATTGTGTAATTGTGTGATTGTGTGATTTTGTGATTGTGTGATTGTGTGATTGTGTGGTTGTGTGATTGTGTGATTGTGTGTTTGTGTGATTGTGTGATTGTGTGATTGTGACTGTGTGATTGTGTGAGTGTGTGATTGTGTGATTGAGTGATTGTGTTCTTGTGTGATTGTGTGGTTGTGTGGTTGTGTGATTGTGTGATTGTGTGATTGTGTGATTGTGTGATTGTGTGATTGGGTGATTGTGTGATTGCGTGATTGTGTGATTGTGAGACTGTGTGATTGTGTGATTGTGTGATTGTGTGAGTGTGTGATTGTGTGATTGTGTGATTGAGTGATTGTGTGCTTGTGTGATTGTATACTTGTGTGATTGTCTGATTGTGTGATTGTGCGATTGTGTGATTGTGTGATTGTGTGATTGTGTGATTGTGTGATTGTGTGATTGTGTGATTGTGTGATTGTGATTGTGATTGTGTGATTGTGGTTGTGTGATTGTGATTGTGTGATTGTGACTGTGTGATTGTGTGAGTGTGTGATTGTGTGATTGTGACTGTGTGATTGTGTGAGTGTGTGATTGTGTGATTGAGTGATTGTGTGCTTGTGTGATTGTGTGGTTGTGTGGTTGTGTGATTGTGTGATTGTGTGGTTGTGTGGTTGTGTGATTGTGTGACTGTGTGATTGTGTGATTGTGTGATTGTGTGATTGTGTGATTGGGTGAGTGTGTGATTGTGTGATTGTGTGATTGAGTGATTGTGTGCTTGTGTGATTGTATACTTGTGTGATTGTCTGATTGCGTGATTGTGCGATTGTGTGATTGCGTGATTGTGTGCTTGTGTGATTGTGTGGTTGTGTGATTGTGTGATTAGGTGATTGTGTGATTGTGTGATTGTGTGATTGTGTGATTGTGTGATTGTGTGATTGTGTGATTGTGCGATTGTGTGATTGTGTGATTGTGTGATTGTGTGATTGTGTGACTGTGTGATTGTGTGATTGTGTGATTGTGTGATTGTGTGATTGTGTGATTGTGAGATTGTGTTATAGTGTGATTGTGTGATTGTGTGATTGTGATTGTGATTGTGTGATTGTGATTGTGTGTTTGAGTGATTGTGTGCTTGTGTGATTGTATACTTGTGTGATTGTCTGATTGTGTGATTGTGCGATTGTGTGCTTGTGTGATTGTGTGATTGTGTGATTGAGTGATTGTGTGCTTGTGTGATTGTATACTTGTGTGATTGTCTGATTGTGTGATTGTGCGATTGTGTGCTTGTGTGATTGTGTGATTGTGTGATTGTGTGATTGCGTGATTGTGTGATTGTGTGACTGTGTGATTGTGTGATTGTGTGATTGTGTGAGTGTGTGATTGTGTGATTGAGTAATTGTGTGCTTGTGTGATTGTGTGGTTGTGTGATTGTGTTATTGTGTGATTGTGTGATTGTGTGATTGTGTGATTGTGTGATTGTGTGATTGTGTGATTGTGATTGTGATTGTGTGATTGTGATTGTGTGATTGTGGTTGTGTGATTGTGATTGTGTGATTGTGACTGTGTGATTGTGTGAGTGTGTGATTGTGTGATTGTGTGATTGTGTGATTGTGTGGTTGTGTGATTGTGTGATTGTGTAATTGTGTGATTGTGTGATTTTGTGATTGTGTGATTGTGTGATTGTGTGATTGTGTGGTTGTGTGATTGTGTGATTGTGTGATTGTGTGATTGTGTGATTGTGTGATTGTGTGATTGGGACTGTGTGATTGTGTGAGTGTGTGATTGTGTGATTGAGTGATTGTGTGCTTGTGTGATTGTGTGGTTGTGTGGTTGTGTGATTGTGTGATTGTGTGATTGTGTGATTGTGTGATTGTGTGATTGGGTGATTGTGTGATTGCGTGATTGTGTGATTGTGTGACTGTGTGATTGTGTGATTGTGTGATTGTGTGAGTGTGTGATTGTGTGATTGTGTGATTGAGTGATTGTGTGCTTGTGTGATTGTATACTTGTGTGATTGTCTGATTGTGTGATTGTGCGATTGTGTGATTGTGTGATTGTGTGATTGTGTGATTGTGTGATTGTGTGATTGTGATTGTGATTGTGTGATTGTGATTGTGTGATTGTGGTTGTGTGATTGCGATTGCGTGCTTGTGACTGTGTGATTGTGTGATCGTGATTGTGCGATTGCGTGCTTGTGACTGTGTGATTGTGTGCCTGTGTGATTGTGTGATTGTGACTGTGTGATCGTGTGAGTGTGTGATTGTGTGATTGAGCGATTGTGTGATTGTGTGATTGTGTGGTTGTGTGATTGTGTGATTGTGTGGTTGTGTGACCGTGATTGTGTGACCGTGATTGTGTGATCGTGATTGTGTGATCGTGTGATCGTGTGATCGTGTGATTGTGTGATTGTGTGATTTTGCGATTGTGCGATTGTGTGATTGTGTGATTGTGTGAGTGTGTGATTGTGTGATTGCGTGATTGTGTGCTTGTGTGATTGTGTGATTGTGTGATTGTGTGATTGTGTGATTGTGTGATTGTGTGATTGTGTGATTGTGTGATTGTGTGATTGTGTGATTGTGTAATTGTGTGATTGTGTGATTGTGTGGTTGTGCGATCGTGATTGTGTGATCGTGATTGTCTGATCGTGATTGCGTGATCGTGATTGTGTGATCGTGATTGTGCGATTGCGTGCTTGTGACTGTGTGATTGTGTGACTGTGTGATTGTGTGATTGTGACTGTGTGATTGTGTGAGTGTGTGATTGTGTGATTGAGCGATTGTGTGATTGTGTGATTGTGTGGTTGTGTGATTGTGTGATTGTGTGATAGTGTGATTGTGTGATTGTGTGATTGTGTGATTGTGTGATTGTGTGATTGTGTGATTGCGTGATTGTGTGCTTGTGTGATTGTGTGGTGGTGTGATTGTGTGATTGTGTGAGTGTGTGATTGTGTGATTGAGCGATTGTGTGATTGTGTGATTGTGTGGTTGTGTGATTGTGTGATTGTGTGATAGTGTGATTGTGTGATTGTGTGATTGTGTGATTGTGTGATTGTGTGATTGTGTGATTGTGTGATTGTGTGATTGCGTGATTGTGTGCTTGTGTGATTGTGTGGTTGTGTGATTGTGTGATTAGGTGATTGTGTGATTGTGTGATTGTGTGATTGTGTGATTGTGTGATTGTGTGATTGTGTGATTGTGTGATTGTGTGATTGTGTAATTGTGATTGTGTGATTGTGTGATTGTGTGATTGTGTGATTGTGCGATTGTGTGATTGTGTGATTGTGTGATTGTGTGATTGTGTGACTGTGTGATTGTGTGATTGTGTGATTGTGTGATTGTGTGATTGTGTGATTGTGAGATTGTGTGATAGTGTGATTGTGTGATTGTGTGATTGTGTGATTGTGTGATTGTGATTGTGATTGTGTGATTGTGATTGTGTGATTGTGGTTGTGTGATTGTGATTGTGTGATTGTGACTGTGTGATTGTGTGAGTGTGTGATTGTGTGATTGTGTGATTGTGTGATTGTGTGGTTGTGTGATTGTGTGATTGTGTGATAGTGTGATGGTGTGATTGTGTGATTGTGTGATTGTGTGATTGTGTGATTGTGTGATTGTGTGATTGTGTGATTGCGTGATTGTGTGCTTGTGTGATTGTGTGGTTGTGTGATTGTGTGATTAGGTGATTGTGTGATTGTGATTGTGTGATTGAGTGATTGTGTGCTTGTGTGATTGTATACTTGTGTGATTGTCTGATTGTGTGATTGTGCGATTGTGTGCTTGTGTGATTGTGTGATTGTGTGATTGTGTGATTGTGTGATTGTGTGATTGTGTGACTGTGTGATTGTGTGATTGTGTGATTGTGTGATTGTGTGATTGAGTGATTGTGTGCTTGTGTGATTGTGTGGTTGTGTGATTGTGTTATTGTGTGATTGTGTGATTGTGTGATTGTGTGATTGTGTGATTGTGATTGTGATTGTGTGATTGTGATTGAGTGATTGTGGTTGTGTGATTGTGATTGTGTGATTGTGACTGTGTGATTGTGTGAGTGTGTGATTGTGTGATTGTGTGATTGTGTGATTGTGTGGTTGTGTGATTGTGTGATTGTGTAATTGTGTGATTGTGTGATTTTGTGATTGTGTGATTGTGTGATTGTGTGGTTGTGTGATTGTGTGATTGTGTGATTGTGTGATTGTGTGATTGTGTGATTGGGACTGTGTGATTGTGTGATTGTGTGATTGAGTGATTGTGTGCTTGTGTGATTGTGTGGTTGTGTGGTTGTGTGATTGTGTGATTGTGTGATTGTGTGATTGTGTGATTGGGTGATTGTGTGATTGCGTGATTGTGTGATTGTGTGACTGTGTGATTGTGTGATTGTGTGATTGTGTGAGTGTGTGATTGTGTGATTGTGTGATTGAGTGATTGTGTGCTTGTGTGATTGTATACTTGTGTGATTGTCTGATTGTGTGATTGTGCGATTGTGTGATTGTGTGATTGTGTGATTGTGTGATTGTGTGATTGTGTGATTGTGTGATTGTGTGATTGTGATTGTGATTGTGTGATTGTGATTGTGTGATTGTGGTTGTGTGATTGTGATTGTGTGATTGTGACTGTGTGATTGTGTGAGTGTGTGATTGTGTGATTGTGACTGTGTGATTGTGTGAGTGTGTGATTGTGTGATTGAGTGATTGTGTGCTTGTGTGATTGTGTGGTTGTGTGGTTGTGTGATTGTGTGATTGTGTGATTGTGTGATTGTGTGATTGAGTGATTGTGTGCTTGTGTGATTGTGTGGTTGTGTGATTGTGCTATTGTGTGATTGTGTGATTGTGTGATTGTGTGGTTGTGTGATTGTGTGATTGTGTGATAGTGTGATTGTGTGATTGTGTGATTGTGTGATTGTGTGATTGTGTGATTGTGTGATTGTGTGATTGTGTGATTGCGTGATTGTGTGCTTGTGTGATTGTGTGGTTGTGTGATTGTGTGATTAGGTGATTGTGTGATTGTGTGATTGTGTGATTGTGTGATTGTGTGATTGTGTGATTGTGTGATTGTGTGATTGTGTGATTGTGTAATTGTGATTGTGTGATTGTGTGATTGTGTGATTGTGTGATTGTGCGATTGTGTGATTGTGTGATTGTGTGATTGTGTGATTGTGTGACTGTGTGATTGTGTGATTGTGTGATTGTGTGATTGTGTGATTGTGTGATTGTGAGATTGTGTGATAGTGTGATTGTGTGATTGTGTGATTGTGTGATTGTGTGATTGTGTGATTGTGATTGTGATTGTGTGATTGTGATTGTGTGATTGTGGTTGTGTGATTGTGATTGTGTGATTGTGACTGTGTGATTGTGTGAGTGTGTGATTGTGTGATTGTGTGATTGTGTGATTGTGTGGTTGTGTGATTGTGTGATTGTGTGATAGTGTGATTGTGTGATTGTGTGATTGTGTGATTGTGTGATTGTGTGATTGTGTGATTGTGTGATTGTGTGATTGCGTGATTGTGTGCTTGTGTGATTGTGTGGTTGTGTGATTGTGTGATTAGGTGATTGTGTGATTGTGATTGTGTGATTGAGTGATTGTGTGCTTGTGTGATTGTATACTTGTGTGATTGTCTGATTGTGTGATTGTGCGATTGTGTGCTTGTGTGATTGTGTGATTGTGTGATTGTGTGATTGTGTGATTGTGTGATTGTGTGACTGTGTGATTGTGTGATTGTGTGATTGTGTGATTGTGTGATTGAGTGATTGTGTGCTTGTGTGATTGTGTGGTTGTGTGATTGTGTTATTGTGTGATTGTGTGATTGTGTGATTGTGTGATTGTGTGATTGTGATTGTGATTGTGTGATTGTGATTGAGTGATTGTGGTTGTGTGATTGTGATTGTGTGATTGTGACTGTGTGATTGTGTGAGTGTGTGATTGTGTGATTGTGTGATTGTGTGATTGTGTGGTTGTGTGATTGTGTGATTGTGTAATTGTGTGATTGTGTGATTTTGTGATTGTGTGATTGTGTGATTGTGTGGTTGTGTGATTGTGTGATTGTGTGATTGTGTGATTGTGTGATTGTGTGATTGGGACTGTGTGATTGTGTGATTGTGTGATTGAGTGATTGTGTGCTTGTGTGATTGTGTGGTTGTGTGGTTGTGTGATTGTGTGATTGTGTGATTGTGTGATTGTGTGATTGTGTGATTGGGTGATTGTGTGATTGCGTGATTGTGTGATTGTGTGACTGTGTGATTGTGTGATTGTGTGATTGTGTGAGTGTGTGATTGTGTGATTGTGTGATTGAGTGATTGTGTGCTTGTGTGATTGTATACTTGTGTGATTGTCTGATTGTGTGATTGTGCGATTGTGTGATTGTGTGATTGTGTGATTGTGTGATTGTGTGATTGTGTGATTGTGTGATTGTGATTGTGATTGTGTGATTGTGATTGTGTGATTGTGGTTGTGTGATTGTGATTGTGTGATTGTGACTGTGTGATTGTGTGAGTGTGTGATTGTGTGATTGTGACTGTGTGATTGTGTGAGTGTGTGATTGTGTGATTGAGTGATTGTGTGCTTGTGTGATTGTGTGGTTGTGTGGTTGTGTGATTGTGTGATTGTGTGATTGTGTGATTGTGTGATTGAGTGATTGTGTGCTTGTGTGATTGTGTGCTTGTGTGATTGTGCTATTGTGTGATTGTGTGATTGTGTGATTGTGTGATTGTGATTGTGATTGTGTGATTGTGATTGTGTGATTGTGGTTGTGTGATTGTGATTGTGTGATTGTGACTGTGTGATTGTGTGAGCGTGTGATTGTGTGATTGTGTGATTGTGTGATTGTGTGGTTGTGTGATTGTGTGATTGTGTGATTGTGTGATTTTGTGATTGTGTGATTGTGTGATTGTGTGGTTGTGTGATTGTGTGATTGTGTGATTGTGTGATTGTGTGATTGTGACTGTGTGATTGTGTGAGTGTGTGATTGTGTGATTGAGTGATTGTGTGCTTGTGTGATTGTGTGGTTGTGTGGTTGTGTGATTGTGTGACTGTGTGATTGTGTGATTGTGTGATTGTGTGATTGTGTGATTGGGTGATTGTGTGATTGCGTGATTGTGTGATTGTGTGACTGTGTGATTGTGTGATTGTGTGATTGTGTGATTGTGTGAGTGTGTGATTGTGTGATTGTGTGATTGAGTGATTGTGTGCTTGTGTGATTGTATACTTGTGTGATTGTCTGATTGTGTGATTGTGCGATTGTGTGCTTGTGTGATTGTGTGATTGTGTGATTGCGTGATTGTGTGATTGTGTGACTGTGTGATTGTGTGATTGTGTGATTGTGTGAGTGTGTGATTGTGTGATTGAGTGATTGTGTGCTTGTGTGATTGTGTGGTTGTGTGATTGTGTTATTGTGTGATTGTGTAATTGTGTGATTGTGTGATTGTGTGACTGTGATTGTGATTGTGTGATTGTGATTGTGTGATTGTGGTTGTGTGATTGTGATTGTGTGATTGTGACTGTGTGATTGTGTGAGTGTGTGATTGTGTGATTGTGATTGTGTGATTGTGGTTGTGTGATTGTGATTGTGTGATTGTGACTGTGTGATTGTGTGAGTGTGTGATTGTGTGATTGTGTGATTGTGTGGTTGTGTGATTGTGTGATTGTGTGATTGTGTGATTGTGTGATTGTGTGATTGTGACTGTGTGATTGTGTGAGTGTGTGATTGTGTGATTGAGTGATTGTGTGCTTGTGTGATTGTGTGGTTGTGTGGTCGTGTGATTGTGTGATTGTGTGATTGTGTGATTGTGTGATTGTGTGATTGGGTGATTGTGTGATTGCGTGATTGTGTGATTGTGTGACTGTGTGATTGTGTGATTGTGTGATTGTGTGAGTGTGTGATTGTGTGATTGTGTGATTGAGTGATTGTGTGCTTGTGTGATTGTATACTTGTGTGATTGTCTGATTGTGTGATTGTGCGATTGTGTGATTGTGTGATTGTGTGATTGTGTGATTGTGTGATTGTGTGATTGCGTGATTGTGTGATTGTGCGATTGTGCGATTGTGTGGTTGTGCGATCGTGATTGTGTGATCGTGATTGTCTGATCGTGATTGCGTGATCGTGATTGTGTGATCGTGATTGTGCGATTGCGTGCTTGTGACTGTGTGATTGTGTGATCGTGATTGTGCGATTGCGTGCTTGTGACTGTGTGATTGTGTGCCTGTGTGATTGTGTGATTGTGACTGTGTGATCGTGTGAGTGTGTGATTGTGTGATTGCGTAATTGTGATTGTGCGATTGTGATTGTGTGATTGAGTGATTGTGTGATTGTGTGATTGTGTGATTGTGTGATTGTGTGATTGTGTGATTATGTGATTGTGTGATTGTGTGGTTGTGCGATCGCCATTGTGTGATCGTGATTGTCTGATCGTGATTGTGTGATCGTGATTGTGTGATCGTGATTGTGCGATTGCGTGCTTGTGACTGTGTGATTGTGTGACTGTGTGATTGTGTGATTGTGACTGTGTGATTGTGTGAGTGTGTGATTGTGTGATTGAGCGATTGTGTGATTGTGTGATTGTGTGGTTGTGTGATTGTGTGATTGTGTGATTGTGTGATTGTGAGATTGTGTGATTGTGTGATTGTGTGATTGTGTGATTGTGATTGTGATTGTGTGATTGTGATTGTGTGATTGAGTGATTGTGTGCTTGTGTGATTGTATACTTGTGTGATTGTCTGATTGTGTGATTGTGCGATTGTGTGCTTGTGTGATTGTGTGATTGTGTGATTGCGTGATTGTGTGATTGTGTGACTGTGTGACTGTGTGATTGTGTGATTGTGTGAGTGTGTGATTGTGTGATTGAGTGATTGTGTGGTTGTGTGATTGTGTTATTGTGTGATTGTGTGATTGTGTGATTGTGTGATTGTGTGATTGTGATTGTGATTGTGTGATTGTGATTGTGTGATTGTGGTTGTGTGATTGTGATTGTGTGATTGTGACTGCGTGATTGTGTGAGTGTGTGATTGTGTGATTGTGTGATTGTGTGATTGTGTGATTGTGTGGTTGTGTGATTGTGTGATTGTGTGATTGTGTGATTTTGTGATTGTATGATTGTGTGATTGTGTGGATGTGTGATTGTGTGATTGTGTGATTGTGTGATTGTGTGATTGTGTGATTGTGTGATTGTGACTGTGTGATTGTGTGAGTGTGTGATTGTGTGAATGTGTGGTTGTGTGGTTGTGTGATTGTGTGATTGTGTGATTGTGTGATTGTGTGATTGTGTGATTGTGTGATTGGGTGATTGTGTGATTGCGTGATTGTGTGATTGTGTGACTGTGTGATTGTGTGATTGTGTGATTGTGTGAGTGTGTGATTGTGTGATTGTGTGATTGAGTGATTGTGGGCTTGTGTGATTGTATACTTGTGTGATTGTCTGATTGTGTGATTGTGCGATTGTGTGATTGTGTGATTGTGTGATTGTGTGATTGTGTGATTGTGTGATTGTGTGATTGTGTGATTGTGTGATTGTGTGATTGTGTGATTGTGTGATTGTGTGATTGTGTGATTGTGTGGTTGTGCGATCGTGATTGTGTGATCGTGATTGTCTGATCGTGATTGCGTGATCGTGATTGTGTGATCGCGATTGTGCGATTGCGTGCTTGTGACTGTGTGATTGTGTGACTGTGTGATTGTGTGATTGTGACTGTGTGATTGTGTGAGTGTGTGATTGTGTGATTGAGCGATTGTGTGATTGTGTGATTGTGTGGTTGTGTGATTGTGTGATTGTGTGATTAGGTGATTGTGTGATTGTGTGATTATGTGATTGTGTGATTGTGTGATTGTGTGATTGTGTGATTGTGTGATTGTGTAATTGTGATTGTGCGATTGTGTGATTGTGTGATTGTGTGATTGTGTAATTGTGATTGTGCGATTGTGATTGTGTGATTGTGTGATTGTGTGATTGTGTGATTGTGTGATTATGTGATTGTGTGATTGTGTGATTGTGTGATTGTGTGGTTGTGCGATCGTGATTGTGTGATCGTGATTGTCTGATCGTGATTGTGTGATCGTGATTGTGTGATCGTGATTGTGCGATTGCGTGCTTGTGACTGTGTGATTGTGTGACTGTGTGATTGTGTGATTGTGACTGTGTGATTGTGTGATTGTGTGATTGTGTAATTGTGATTGTGCGATTGTGTGATTGTGTGATTGTGTGATTGTGTGATTGCGTAATTGTGATTGTGCGATTGTGATTGTGTGATTGAGTGATTGTGTGATTGTGTGATCGTGTGATTGTGTGATTGTGTGATTGTGTGATTGTGTGATTATGTGATTGTGTGATTGTATGATTGTGTGATTGTGTGGTTGTGCGATCGTCATTGTGTGATCGTGATTGTCTGATCGTGATTGTGTGATCGTGATTGTGTGATCGTGATTGTGCGATTGCGTGCTTGTGACTGTGTGATTGTGTGACTGTGTGATTCTGTGATTGTGACTGTGTGATTGTGTGAGTGTGTGATTGTGTGATTGAGCGATTGTGTGATTGTGTGATTGTGTGGTTGTGTGATTGTGTGATTGTGTGATTGTGTGATTGTGAGATTGTGTGATTGTGTGATTGTGTGATTGTGTGATTGTGATTGTGATTGTGTGATTGTGATTGTGTGATTGAGTGATTGTGTGCTTGTGTGATTGTATACTTGTGTGATTGTCTGATTGTGTGATTGTGTGATTGTGCGATTGTGTGCTTGTGTGATTGTGTGATTGTGTGATTGCGTGATTGTGTGATTGTGTGACTGTGTGACTGTGTGATTGTGTGATTGTGTGAGTGTGTGATTGTGTGATTGAGTGATTGTGTGCTTGTGTGATTGTGTGGTTGTGTGATTGTGTTATTGTGTGATTGTGTGATTGTGTGATTGTGTGATTGTGTGATTGTGATTGTGATTGTGTGATTGTGATTGTGTGATTGTGGTTGTGTGATTGTGATTGTGTGATTGTGACTGCGTGATTGTGTGAGTGTGTGATTGTGTGATTGTGTGATTGTGTGATTGTGTGGTTGTGTGATTGTGTGATTGTGTGATTGTGTGATTTTGTGATTGTATGATTGTGTGATTGTGTGGTTGTGTGATTGTGTGACTGTGTGATTGTGTGATTGTGTGATTGTGTGATTGTGTGATTGTGACTGTGTGATCTTGTGAGTGTGTGATTGTGTGATTGAGTGATTGTGTGCTTGTGTGAATGTGTGGTTGTGTGGTTGTGTGATTGTGTGATTGTGTGATTGTGTGATTGTGTGATTGTGTGATTGTGTGATTGGGTGATTGTGTGATTGCGTGATTGTGTGATTGTGTGATTGTGTGATTATGTGATTGTGTGATTGTGTGATTGTGTGATTGTGTGATTGTGTGATTGTGTAATTGTGATTGTGCGATTGTGTGATTGTGTGATTGTGTGATTGTGTAATTGTGATTGTGCGATTGTGATTGTGTGATTGTGTGATTGTGTGATTGTGTGATTGTGTGATTATGTGATTGTGTGATTGTGTGATTGTGTGATTGTGTGGTTGTGCGATCGTGATTGTGTGATCGTGATTGTCTGATCGTGATTGTGTGATCGTGATTGTGTGATCGTGATTGTGCGATTGCGTGCTTGTGACTGTGTGATTGTGTGACTGTGTGATTGTGTGATTGTGACTGTGTGATTGTGTGAGTGTGTGATTGTGTGATTGAGCGATTGTGTGACTGTGTGATTGTGTGGTTGTGTGATTGTGTGATTGTGTGATAGTGTGATTGTGTGATTGAGCGATTGTGTGATTGTGTGATTGTGTGATTGTGTGATTGTGTGATTGTGTGATTGTGTGATGGTGTGATTTTGTGATTGTATGATTGTGTGATTGTGTGGTTGTGTGCTTGTGTGAATGTGTGGTTGTGTGGTTGTGTGATTGTGTGATTGTGTGATTGTGTGACTGTGTGATTGTGTGATGGTGTGATTGTGTGATTGTGTGATTGTGTGATTGTGTGATTGTGTGATTGGGTGATTGTGTGATTGCGTGATTGTGTGATTGTGTGATTGTGTGATTATGTGATTGTGTGATTGTGTGATTGTGTGATTGTGTGATTGTGTGATTGTGTAATTGTGATTGTGCGATTGTGTGATTGTGTGATTGTGTGATTGTGTAATTGTGATTGTGCGATTGTGATTGTGTGATTGTGTGATTGTGTGATTGTGTGATTGTGTGATTATGTGATTGTGTGATTGTGTGATTGTGTGATTGTGTGGTTGTGCGATCGTGATTGTGTGATCGTGATTGTCTGATCGTGATTGTGTGATCGTGATTGTGTGATCGTGATTGTGCGATTGCGTGCTTGTGACTGTGTGATTGTGTGATTGTGTGATTGTGACTGTGTGATTGTGTGAGTGTGTGATTGTGTGATTGAGCGATTGTGTGATTGTGTGATTGTGTGGTTGTGTGATTGTGTGATTGTGTGATAGTGTGATTGTGTGATTGTGTGATTGTGTGATTGTGTGATTGTGTGATTGTGTGATTGTGTGATTGTGTGATTGTGTGATTGCGTGATTGTGTGCTTGTGTGATTGTGTGGTTGTGTGATTGTCTGATTGTGTGATTGTGCGATTGTGTGCTTGTGTGATTGTGTGATTGTGTGATTGCGTGATTGTGTGATTGTGTGACTGTGTGATTGTGTGATTGTGTGATTGTGTGAGTGTGTGATTGTGTGATTGAGTGATTGTGTGCTTGTGTGATTGTGTGGTTGTGTGATTGTGTTATTGTGTGATTGTGTGATTGTGTGATTGTGATTGTGATTGTGTGATTGTGATTGTGTGATTGTGGTTGTGTGATTGTGATCGTGTGATTGTGACTGTGTGATTGTGTGAGTGTGTGATTGTGTGATTGTGTGATTGTGTGATTGTGTGGTTGTGTGATTGTGTGATTGTGTAATTGTGTGATTGTGTGATTTTGTGATTGTGTGATTGTGTGATTGTGTGGTTGTGTGATTGTGTGATTGTGTGATTGTGTGATTGTGTGATTGTGTGATTGTGACTGTGTGATTGTGTGAGTGTGTGATTGTGTGATTGAGTGATTGTGTGCTTGTGTGATTGTGTGGTTGTGTGGTTGTGTGATTGTGTGATTGTGTGATTGTGTGATTGTGTGATTGTGTGATTGGGTGATTGTGTGATTGCGTGATTGTGTGATTGTGTGACTGTGTGATTGTGTGATTGTGTGATTGTGTGAGTGTGTGATTGTGTGATTGTGTGATTGAGTGATTGTGTGCTTGTGTGATTGTATACTTGTGTGATTGTCTGATTGTGTGATTGTGCGATTGTGTGATTGTGTGATTGTGTGATTGTGTGATTGTGTGATTGTGTGATTGTGTGATTGTGTGATTGTGTGATTGGGTGATTGTGTGATTGCGTGATTGTGTGATTGTGTGACTGTGTGATTGTGTGATTGTGTGATTGTGTGAGTGTGTGATTGTGTGATTGTGTGATTGAGTGATTGTGGGCTTGTGTGATTGTATACTTGTGTGATTGTCTGATTGTGTGATTGTGCGATTGTGTGATTGTGTGATTGTGTGATTGTGTGATTGTGTGATTGTGTGATTGTGTGATTGTGTGATTGTGTGATTGTGTGATTGTGTGGTTGTGCGATCGTGATTGTGTGATCGTGATTGTCTGATCGTGATTGCGTGATCGTGATTGTGTGATCGTGATTGTGCGATTGCGTGCTTGTGACTGTGTGATTGTGTGACTGTGTGATTGTGTGATTGTGACTGTGTGATTGTGTGAGTGTGTGATTGTGTGATTGAGCGATTGTGTGATTGTGTGATTGTGTGGTTGTGTGATTGTGTGATTGTGTGATTGTGTGATTGTGTGATTGTGTGATTGTGTGGTTGTGCGATCGTGATTGTGTGATCGTGATTGTCTGATCGTGATTGCGTGATCGTGATTGTGTGATCGCGATTGTGCGATTGCGTGCTTGTGACTGTGTGATTGTGTGACTGTGTGATTGTGTGATTGTGACTGTGTGATTGTGTGAGTGTGTGATTGTGTGATTGAGCGATTGTGTGATTGTGTGATTGTGTGGTTGTGTGATTGTGTGATTGTGTGATTAGGTGATTGTGTGATTGTGTGATTGTGTGATTGTGTGATTGTGTGACTATGTGATTGTGTGATTGTGTGATTATGTGATTGTGTGGTTGTGCGATCGTGATTTGTGATCGTGATTGTCTGATCGTGATTGTGTGATCGTGATTGTGTGATCGTGATTGTGCGATCGTGATTGTGCGATTGCGTGCTTGTGACTGTGTGATTGTGTGACTGTGTGATTGTGTGATTGTGACTGTGTGATTGTGTGAGTGTGTGATTGTGTGATTGAGCGATTGTGTGATTGTGTGATTGTGTGGTTGTGTGATTGTGTGATTGTGTGATTGTGTGATTAGGTGATTGTGTGATTGTGTGATTGTGTGATTGTGTGATTGTGAGATTGTGTGATTGTGTGATTGTGTGATTGTGTGATTGTGTGATTGTGTGATTGTGTAATTGTGATTGTGTGATTGTGTGATTGTGTGATTGTGCGATTGTGTGATTGTGTGATTGTGTGATTGTGTGACTGTGTGATTGTGTGCTTGTGCGATTGTGTGATTGTGTGATTGCGTGATTGTGTGATTGTGTGACTGTGTGATTGTGTGATTGTGTGATTGTGTGAGTGTGTGATTGTGTGATTGAGTGATTGTGTGCTTGTGTGATTGTGTGGTTGTGTGATTGTGTTATTGTGTGATTGTGTGATTGTGTGATTGTGTGATTGTGTGATTGTGATTGTGATTGTGTGATTGTGATTGTGTGATTGTGGTTGTGTGATTGTGATTGTGTGATTGTGACTGTGTGATTGTGTGATTGTGACTGTGTGATTGTGTGAGTGTGTGATTGTGTGATTGAGTGATTGTGTGCTTGTGTGATTGTGTGGTTGTGTGGTTGTGTGATTGTGTGATTGTGTGATTGTGTGAGTGTGTGATTGTGTGATTGTGTGATTGAGTGATTGTGTGCTTGTGTGATTGTCTGATTGTGTGATTGTGCGATTGTGTGATTGTGTGATTGTGTGATTGTGTGATTGTGTGATTGTGATTGTGATTGTGTGATTGTGATTGTGTGATTGTGGTTGTGTGATTGTGATTGTGTGATTGTGACTGTGTGATTGTGTGAGTGTGTGATTGTGTGATTGTGACTGTGTGATTGTGTGAGTGTGTGATTGTGTGATTGAGTGATTGTGTGCTTGTGTGATTGTGTGGTTGTGTGGTTGTGTGATTGTGTGATTGTGTGATTGTGTGATTGTGTGATTGAGTGATTGTGTGCTTGTGTGATTGTGTGGTTCTGTGATTGTGTGATTGTGATTGTGATTGTGTGATTGTGATTGTGTGATTGTGGTTGTGTGATTGTGATTGTGTGATTGTGACTGTGTGATTGTGTGAGTGTGTGATTGTGTGATTGTGTGATTGTGTGATTGTGTGGTTGTGTGATTGTGTGATTGTGTGATTGTGTGATTTTGTGATTGTGTGATTGTGTGATTGTGTGGTTGTGTGATTGTGTGATTGTGTGATTGTGTGATTGTGTGATTGTGTGATTGTGACTGTGTGATTGTGTGAGTGTGTGATTGTGTGATTGAGTGATTGTGTGCTTGTGTGATTGTGTGGTTGTGTGGTTGTGTGATTGTGTGACTGTGTGATTGTGTGATTGTGTGATTGTGTGATTGTGTGATTGGGTGATTGTGTGATTGCGTGATTGTGTGATTGTGTGACTGTGTGATTGTGTGATTGTGTGATTGTGTGAGTGTGTGATTGTGTGATTGTGTGATTGAGTGATTGTGTGCTTGTGTGATTGTATACTTGTGTGATTGTCTGATTGTGTGATTGTGTGATTGTGTGCTTGTGTGATTGTGTGATTGTGTGATTGCGTGATTGTGTGATTGTGTGACTGTGTGATTGTGTGATTGTGTGATTGTGTGAGTGTGTGATTGTGTGATTGAGTGATTGTGTGCTTGTGTGATTGTGTGGTTGTGTGATTGTGTTATTGTGTGATTGTGTAATTGTGTGATTGTGTGATTGTGTGACTGTGATTGTGATTGTGTGATTGTGATTGTGTGATTGTGGTTGTGTGATTGTGATTGTGTGATTGTGACTGTGTGATTGTGTGAGTGTGTGATTGTCTGATTGTGTGATTGTGTGATTGTGTGATTGTGTGGTTGTGTGATTGTGTGATTGTGTAATTGTGTGATTGTGTGATTTTGTGATTGTGTGATTGTGTGATTGTGTGGTTGTGTGATTGTGTGATTGTGTGATTGTGTGATTGTGTGATTGTGTGATTGTGACTGTGTGATTGTGTGAGTGTGTGATTGTGTGATTGAGTGATTGTGTGCTTGTGTGATTGTGTGGTTGTGTGGTTGTGTGATTGTGTGATTGTGTGATTGTGTGATTGTGTGATTGTGTGATTGTGTGATTGTGTGATTGTGTGATTGTGATTGTGATTGTGTGATTGTGATTGTGTGATTGTGGTTGTGTGATTGTGATTGTGTGATTGTGACTGTGTGATTGTGTGAGTGTGTGATTGTGTGATTGTGACTGTGTGATTGTGTGAGTGTGTGATTGTGTGATTGAGTGATTGTGTGCTTGTGTGATTGTGTGGTTGTGTGGTTGTGTGATTGTGTGATTGTGTGATTGTGTGGTTGTGTGATTGTGTGATTGTGTGATTGTGTGATTGTGTGATTGTGTGATTGTGACTGTGTGATTGTGTGAGTGTGTGATTGTGTGATTGAGTGATTGTGTGCTTGTGTGATTGTGTGGTTGTGTGGTTGTGTGATTGTGTGATTGTGTGATTGTGTGATTGTGTGATTGTGTGATTGTGTGATTGTGTGATTGTGTGATTGTGTGATTGGGTGATTGTGTGATTGCGTGATTGTGTGATTGTGTGACTGTGTGATTGTGTGATTGTGTGATTGTGTGAGTGTGTGATTGTGTGATTGTGTGATTGAGTGATTGTGTGCTTGTGTGATTGTATACTTGTGTGATTGTCTGATTGTGTGATTGTGCGATTGTGTGATTGTGTGATTGTGTGATTGTGTGATTGTGTGATTGTGTGATTGTGTGATTGTGTGATTGTGTGATTGTGTGATTGTGTGATTGTGTGGTTGTGCGATCGTGATTGTGTGATCGTGATTGTCTGATCGTGATTGCGTGATCGTGATTGTGTGATCGTGATTGTGCGATTGCGTGCTTGTGACTGTGTGATTGTGTGATCGTGATTGTGCGATTGCGTGCTTGTGACTGTGTGATTGTGTGCCTGTGTGATTGTGTGATTGTGACTGTGTGATCGTGTGAGTGTGTGATTGTGTGATTGAGCGATTGTGTGATTGTGTGATTGTGTGGTTGTGTGATTGTGTGATTGTGTGGTTGTGTGACCGTGATTGTGTGACCGTGATTGTGTGATCGTGATTGTGTGATCGTGTGATCGTGTGATCGTGTGATGGTGTGATTGTGTGATTTTGCGATTTTGCGATTGTGTGATTGTGTGATTGTGTGAGTGTGTGATTGTGTGATTGCGTGATAGTGTGCTTGTGTGATTGTGTGGTTGTGTGATTGTGTGATTAGGTGATTGTGTGATTGTGTGATTGTGTGATTGTGTGATTGTGTAATTGTGATTGTGCGATTGTGTGATTGTGTGATTGTGTGATTGTGTGATTGTGTAATTGTGATTGTGCGATTGTGATTGTGTGATTGTGTGATTGTGTGATTGTGTGATTGTGTGATTGTGTGATTGTGTGATTATGTGATTGTGTGATTGTGTGATTGTGTGATTGTGTGGTTGTGCGATCGT
This sequence comes from Megachile rotundata, assembly GCF_050947335.1. Lineage (NCBI taxonomy): Eukaryota > Metazoa > Arthropoda > Insecta > Hymenoptera > Megachilidae > Megachile > Megachile rotundata. The sequence goes on from NW_027473357.1 coordinate 151,566, forward strand.
CATTGTGTGATCGTGATTGTCTGATCGTGATTGTGTGATCGTGATTGTGTGATCGTGATTGTGCGATTGCGTGCTTGTGACTGTGTGATTGTGTGACTGTGTGATTGTGTGATTGTGACTGTGTGATTGTGTGAGTGTGTGACTGTGTGATTGAGCGATTGTGTGATAGTGTGATTGTGTGGTTGTGTGATTGTGTGATTGTGTGATTGTGTGATTGTGTGGTTGTGTGATTGTGTGATTGTGTGATTGTGTGATTGTGTGATTGTGAGATTGTGTGATTGTGTGATTGTGTGATTGTGTGATTGTGATTGTGATTGTGTGATTGTGATTGTGTGATTGAGTGATTGTGTGCTTTTGTGATTGTATACTTGTGTGATTGTCTGATTGTGTGATTGTGCGATTGTGTGCTTGTGTGATTGTGTGACTGTGTGATTGTGTGATTGTGTGATTGTGTGATTGTGTGATTGTGAGATTGTGTGATAGTGTGATTGTGTGATTGTGTGATTGTGATTGTGATTGTGTGATTGTGATTGTGTGATTGAGTGATTGTGTGCTTGTGTGATTGTGTGGTTGTGTGATTGTGTTATTGTGTGATTGTGTGATTGTGTGATTGTGTGATTGTGTGATTGTGATTGTGATTGTGTGATTGTGATTGTGTGATTGTGATTGTGTGATTGTGGTTGTGTGATTGTGATTGTGTGATTGTGACTGTGTGATTGTGTGTGTGTGTGATTGTGTGATTGTGTGATTGTGTGATTGTGTGGTTGTGTGATTGTGTGATTGTGTAATTGTGTGATTGTGTGATTTTGTGATTGTGTGATTGTGTGATTGTGTGGTTGTGTGATTGTGTGATTGTGTGATTGTGTGATTGTGTGATTGCGTGATTGTGTGCTTGTGTGATTGTGTGGTTGTGTGATTGTGTGATTAGGTGATTGTGTGATTGTGTGATTGTGTGATTGTGTGATTGTGTGATTGTGTGATTGTGTGATTGTGTGATTGTGTGATTGTGTAATTGTGATTGTGTGATTGTGTGATTGTGTGATTGTGTGATTGTGCGATTGTGTGATTGTGTGATTGTGTGATTGTGTGATTGTGTGACTGTGTGATTGTGTGATTGTGTGATTGTGTGATTGTGTGATTGTGAGATTGTGTGATAGTGTGATTGTGTGATTGTGTGATTGTGATTGTGATTGTGTGATTGTGATTGTGTGATTGAGTGATTGTGTGCTTGTGTGATTGTATACTTGTGTGATTGTCTGATTGTGTGATTGTGCGATTGTGTGCATGTGTGATTGTGTGATTGTGTGATTGCGTGATTGTGTGATTGTGTGACTGTGTGATTGTGTGATTGTGTGATTGTGTGAGTGTGTGATTGTGTGATTGAGTGATTGTGTGCTTGTGTGATTGTGTGGTTGTGTGATTGTGTTATTGTGTTATTGTGTGATTGTGTGATTGTGTGATTCTGTGATTGTGTGATTGTGATTGTGATTGTGATTGTGTGATTGTGGTTGTGTGATTGTGATTGTGTGATTGTGACTGTGTGATTGTGTGAGTGTGTGATTGTGTGATTGTGTGATTGTGTGATTGTGTGATTGTGTGGTTGTGTGATTGTGTGATTGTGTAATTGTGTGATTGTGTGATTTTGTGATTGTGTGATTGTGTGATTGTGTGGTTGTGTGATTGTGTGATTGTGTGATTGTGTGATTGTGTGATTGTGTGATTGTGTGATTGTGACTGTGTGATTGTGTGAGTGTGTGATTGTGTGATTGAGTGATTGTGTGCTTGTGTGATTGTGTGGTTGTGTGGTTGTGTGATTGTGTGATTGTGTGATTGTGTGATTGTGTGATTGTGTGATTGGGTGATTGTGTGATTGCGTGATTGTGTGATTGTGTGACTGTGTGATTGTGTGATTGTGTGATTGTGTGAGTGTGTGATTGTGTGATTGTGTGATTGAGTGATTGTGTGCTTGTGTGATTGTATACTTGTGTGATTGTCTGATTGTGTGATTGTGCGATTGTGTGATTGTGTGATTGTGTGATTGTGTGATTGTGTGATTGTGTGATTGTGTGACTGTGATTGTGATTGTGTGATTGTGATTGTGTGATTGTGTGACTGTGATTGTGATTGTGTGATTGTGATTGTGTGATTGTGGTTGTGTGATTGTGATTGTGTGATTGTGACTGTGTGATTGTGTGAGTGTGTGATTGTGTGATTGTGTGATTGTGTGATTGTGTGATTGTGTGGTTGTGTGATTGTGTGATTGTGTAATTGTGTGATTGTGTGATTTTGTGATTGTGTGATTGTGTGATTGTGTGGTTGTGTGATTGTGTGATTGTGTGATTGTGTGATTGTGACTGTGTGATTGTGTGAGTGTGTGATTGTGTGATTGAGTGATTGTGTGCTTGTGTGATTGTGTGGTTGTGTGGTTGTGTGATTGTGTGATTGTGTGATTGTGTGATTGTGTGATTGTGTGATTGTGTGGTTGTGTGGTTGTGTGATTGTGTGATTGTGTGATTGTGTGATTGTGTGATTGTGTGATTGGGTGATTGTATGATTGTGTGATTGTGTGGTTGTGTGAGTGTGTGATTGTGTGATTGAGTGATTGTGTGGTTGTGTGATTGTGTTATTGTGTGATTGTGTGATTGTGTGATTGTGTGATTGTGTGATTGTGATTGTGATTGTGTGATTGTGATTGTGTGATTGTGGTTGTGTGATTGTGATTGTGTGATTGTGACTGCGTGATTGTGTGAGTGTGTGATTGTGTGATTGTGTGATTGTGTGATTGTGTGATTGTGTGGTTGTGTGATTGTGTGATTGTGTGATTGTGTGATTTTGTGATTGTATGATTGTGTGATTGTGTGGTTGTGTGATTGTGTGATTGTGTGATTGTGTGATTGTGTGATTGTGTGATTGTGTGATTGTGACTGTGTGATTGTGTGACTGTGTGATTGAGCGATTGTGTGATAGTGTGATTGTGTGGTTGTGTGATTGTGTGATTGTGTGATTGTGTGATTGTGTGGTTGTGTGATTGTGTGATTGTGTGATTGTGTGATTGTGTGATTGTGAGATTGTGTGATTGTGTGATTGTGTGATTGTGTGATTGTGATTGTGATTGTGTGATTGTGATTGTGTGATTGAGTGATTGTGTGCTTTTGTGATTGTATACTTGTGTGATTGTCTGATTGTGTGATTGTGCGATTGTGTGCTTGTGTGATTGTGTGACTGTGTGATTGTGTGATTGTGTGATTGTGTGATTGTGTGATTGTGAGATTGTGTGATAGTGTGATTGTGTGATTGTGTGATTGTGATTGTGATTGTGTGATTGTGATTGTGTGATTGAGTGATTGTGTGCTTGTGTGATTGTGTGGTTGTGTGATTGTGTTATTGTGTGATTGTGTGATTGTGTGATTGTGTGATTGTGTGATTGTGATTGTGATTGTGTGATTGTGATTGTGTGATTGTGATTGTGTGATTGTGGTTGTGTGATTGTGATTGTGTGATTGTGACTGTGTGATTGTGTGTGTGTGTGATTGTGTGATTGTGTGATTGTGTGATTGTGTGGTTGTGTGATTGTGTGATTGTGTAATTGTGTGATTGTGTGATTTTGTGATTGTGTGATTGTGTGATTGTGTGGTTGTGTGATTGTGTGATTGTGTGATTGTGTGATTGTGTGATTGCGTGATTGTGTGCTTGTGTGATTGTGTGGTTGTGTGATTGTGTGATTAGGTGATTGTGTGATTGTGTGATTGTGTGATTGTGTGATTGTGTGATTGTGTGATTGTGTGATTGTGTGATTGTGTGATTGTGTAATTGTGATTGTGTGATTGTGTGATTGTGTGATTGTGTGATTGTGCGATTGTGTGATTGTGTGATTGTGTGATTGTGTGATTGTGTGACTGTGTGATTGTGTGATTGTGTGATTGTGTGATTGTGTGATTGTGAGATTGTGTGATAGTGTGATTGTGTGATTGTGTGATTGTGATTGTGATTGTGTGATTGTGATTGTGTGATTGAGTGATTGTGTGCTTGTGTGATTGTATACTTGTGTGATTGTCTGATTGTGTGATTGTGCGATTGTGTGCATGTGTGATTGTGTGATTGTGTGATTGCGTGATTGTGTGATTGTGTGACTGTGTGATTGTGTGATTGTGTGATTGTGTGAGTGTGTGATTGTGTGATTGAGTGATTGTGTGCTTGTGTGATTGTGTGGTTGTGTGATTGTGTTATTGTGTTATTGTGTGATTGTGTGATTGTGTGATTCTGTGATTGTGTGATTGTGATTGTGATTGTGATTGTGTGATTGTGGTTGTGTGATTGTGATTGTGTGATTGTGACTGTGTGATTGTGTGAGTGTGTGATTGTGTGATTGTGTGATTGTGTGATTGTGTGATTGTGTGGTTGTGTGATTGTGTGATTGTGTAATTGTGTGATTGTGTGATTTTGTGATTGTGTGATTGTGTGATTGTGTGGTTGTGTGATTGTGTGATTGTGTGATTGTGTGATTGTGTGATTGTGTGATTGTGTGATTGTGACTGTGTGATTGTGTGAGTGTGTGATTGTGTGATTGAGTGATTGTGTGCTTGTGTGATTGTGTGGTTGTGTGGTTGTGTGATTGTGTGATTGTGTGATTGTGTGATTGTGTGATTGTGTGATTGGGTGATTGTGTGATTGCGTGATTGTGTGATTGTGTGACTGTGTGATTGTGTGATTGTGTGATTGTGTGAGTGTGTGATTGTGTGATTGTGTGATTGAGTGATTGTGTGCTTGTGTGATTGTATACTTGTGTGATTGTCTGATTGTGTGATTGTGCGATTGTGTGATTGTGTGATTGTGTGATTGTGTGATTGTGTGATTGTGTGATTGTGTGACTGTGATTGTGATTGTGTGATTGTGATTGTGTGATTGTGTGACTGTGATTGTGATTGTGTGATTGTGATTGTGTGATTGTGGTTGTGTGATTGTGATTGTGTGATTGTGACTGTGTGATTGTGTGAGTGTGTGATTGTGTGATTGTGTGATTGTGTGATTGTGTGATTGTGTGGTTGTGTGATTGTGTGATTGTGTAATTGTGTGATTGTGTGATTTTGTGATTGTGTGATTGTGTGATTGTGTGGTTGTGTGATTGTGTGATTGTGTGATTGTGTGATTGTGACTGTGTGATTGTGTGAGTGTGTGATTGTGTGATTGAGTGATTGTGTGCTTGTGTGATTGTGTGGTTGTGTGGTTGTGTGATTGTGTGATTGTGTGATTGTGTGATTGTGTGATTGTGTGATTGTGTGGTTGTGTGGTTGTGTGATTGTGTGATTGTGTGATTGTGTGATTGTGTGATTGTGTGATTGGGTGATTGTATGATTGTGTGATTGTGTGGTTGTGTGAGTGTGTGATTGTGTGATTGAGTGATTGTGTGGTTGTGTGATTGTGTTATTGTGTGATTGTGTGATTGTGTGATTGTGTGATTGTGTGATTGTGATTGTGATTGTGTGATTGTGATTGTGTGATTGTGGTTGTGTGATTGTGATTGTGTGATTGTGACTGCGTGATTGTGTGAGTGTGTGATTGTGTGATTGTGTGATTGTGTGATTGTGTGATTGTGTGGTTGTGTGATTGTGTGATTGTGTGATTGTGTGATTTTGTGATTGTATGATTGTGTGATTGTGTGGTTGTGTGATTGTGTGATTGTGTGATTGTGTGATTGTGTGATTGTGTGATTGTGTGATTGTGACTGTGTGATTGTGTGAGTGTGTGATTGTGTGATTGAGTGATTGTGTGCTTGTGTGAATGTGTGGTTGTGTGGTTGTGTGATTGTGTGATTGTGTGATTGTGTGATTGTGTGATTGTGTGATTGTGTGATTGGGTGATTGTGTGATTGCGTGATTGTGTGATTGTGTGACTGTGTGATTGTGTGATTGTGTGATTGTGTGAGTGTGTGATTGTGTGATTGTGTGATTGAGTGATTGTGGGCTTGTGTGATTGTATACTTGTGTGATTGTCTGATTGTGTGATTGTGCGATTGTGTGATTGTGTGATTGTGTGATTGTGTGATTGTGTGATTGTGTGATTGTGTGATTGTGTGATTGTGTGATTGTGTGATTGTGTGATTGTGTGATTGTGTGGTTGTGCGATCGTGATTGTGTGATCGTGATTGTCTGATCGTGATTGCGTGATCGTGATTGTGTGATCGCGATTGTGCGATTGCGTGCTTGTGACTGTGTGATTGTGTGACTGTGTGATTGTGTGATTGTGACTGTGTGATTGTGTGAGTGTGTGATTGTGTGATTGAGCGATTGTGTGATTGTGTGATTGTGTGGTTGTGTGATTGTGTGATTGTGTGATTAGGTGATTGTGTGATTGTGTGATTATGTGATTGTGTGATTGTGTGATTGTGTGATTGTGTGATTGTGTGATTGTGTAATTGTGATTGTGCGATTGTGTGATTGTGTGATTGTGTGATTGTGTAATTGTGATTGTGCGATTGTGATTGTGTGATTGTGTGATTGTGTGATTGTGTGATTGTGTGATTATGTGATTGTGTGATTGTGTGATTGTGTGATTGTGTGGTTGTGCGATCGTGATTGTGTGATCGTGATTGTCTGATCGTGATTGTGTGATCGTGATTGTGTGATCGTGATTGTGCGATTGCGTGCTTGTGACTGTGTGATTGTGTGACTGTGTGATTGTGTGATTGTGACTGTGTGATTGTGTGATTGTGTGATTGTGTAATTGTGATTGTGCGATTGTGTGATTGTGTGATTGTGTGATTGTGTGATTGCGTAATTGTGATTGTGCGATTGTGATTGTGTGATTGAGTGATTGTGTGATTGTGTGATTGTGTGATTGTGTGATTGGGTGATTGTGTGATTGCGTGATTGTGTGATTGTGTGACTGTGTGATTGTGTGATTGTGTGATTGTGTGATTGTGTGAGTGTGTGATTGTGTGATTGTGTGATTGAGTGATTGTGTGCTTGTGTGATTATATACTTGTGTGATTGTCTGATTGTGTGATTGTGCGATTGTGTGCTTGTGTGATTGTGTGATTGTGTGATTGCGTGATTGTGTGATTGTGTGACTGTGTGATTGTGTGATTGTGTGATTGTGTGAGTGTGTGATTGTGTGATTGTGTGATTGGGTGATTGTGTGATTGCGTGATTGTGTGATTGTGTGATTGTGTGATTATGTGATTGTGTGATTGTGTGATTGTGTGATTGTGTGATTGTGTGATTGTGTAATTGTGATTGTGCGATTGTGTGATTGTGTGATTGTGTGATTGTGTAATTGTGATTGTGCGATTGTGATTGTGTGATTGTGTGATTGTGTGATTGTGTGATTGTGTGATTATGTGATTGTGTGATTGTGTGATTGTGTGATTGTGTGGTTGTGCGATCGTGATTGTGTGATCGTGATTGTCTGATCGTGATTGTGTGATCGTGATTGTGTGATCGTGATTGTGCGATTGCGTGCTTGTGACTGTCTGATTGTGTGACTGTGTGATTGTGTGATTGTGACTGTGTGATTGTGTGAGTGTGTGATTGTGTGATTGAGCGATTGTGTGATTGTGTGATTGTGTGGTTGTGTGATTGTGTGATTGTGTGATAGTGTGATTGTGTGATTGAGCGATTGTGTGATTGTGTGATTGTGTGATTGTGTGATTGTGTGATTGTGTGATTGTGTGATTGTGTGATTGTGTGATTGTGTGATTGTGTGATTGAGTGATTGTGTGCTTGTGTGATTGTATACTTGTGTGATTGTCTGATTGTGTGATTGTGCGATTGTGTGCTTGTGTGATTGTGTGATTGTGTGATTGCGTGATTGTGTGATTGTGTGACTGTGTGATTGTGTGATTGTGTGATTGTGTGAGTGTGTGATTGTGTGATTGAGCGATTGTGTGATTGTGTGATTGTGTGGTTGTGTGATTGTGTGATTGTGTGATTGTGTGATTGTGAGATTGTGTGATTGTGTGATTGTGTGATTGTGTGATTGTGATTGTGATTGTGTGATTGTGATTGTGTGATTGAGTGATTGTGTGCTTGTGTGATTGTATACTTGTGTGATTGTCTGATTGTGTGATTGTGTGATTGTGCGATTGTGTGCTTGTGTGATTGTGTGATTGTGTGATTGCGTGATTGTGTGATTGTGTGACTGTGTGACTGTGTGATTGTGTGATTGTGTGAGTGTGTGATTGTGTGATTGAGTGATTGTGTGCTTGTGTGATTGTGTGGTTGTGTGATTGTGTTATTGTGTGATTGTGTGATTGTGTGATTGCGTGATTGTGTGATTGTGATTGTGATTGTGTGATTGTGATTGTGTGATTGTGGTTGTGTGATTGTGATTGTGTGATTGTGACTGCGTGATTGTGTGAGTGTGTGATTGTGTGATTGTGTGATTGTGTGATTGTGTGGTTGTGTGATTGTGTGATTGTGTGATTGTGTGATTTTGTGATTGTATGATTGTGTGATTGTGTGGTTGTGTGATTGTGTGACTGTGTGATTGTGTGATTGTGTGATTGTGTGATTGTGTGATTGTGACTGTGTGATCTTGTGAGTGTGTGATTGTGTGATTGAGTGATTGTGTGCTTGTGTGAATGTGTGGTTGTGTGGTTGTGTGATTGTGTGATTGTGTGATTGTGTGATTGTGTGATTGTGTGATTGTGTGATTGGGTGATTGTGTGATTGCGTGATTGTGTGATTGTGTGATTGTGTGATTATGTGATTGTGTGATTGTGTGATTGTGTGATTGTGTGATTGTGTGATTGTGTAATTGTGATTGTGCGATTGTGTGATTGTGTGATTGTGTGATTGTGTAATTGTGATTGTGCGATTGTGATTGTGTGATTGTGTGATTGTGTGATTGTGTGATTGTGTGATTATGTGATTGTGTGATTGTGTGATTGTGTGATTGTGTGGTTGTGCGATCGTGATTGTGTGATCGTGATTGTCTGATCGTGATTGTGTGATCGTGATTGTGTGATCGTGATTGTGCGATTGCGTGCTTGTGACTGTCTGATTGTGTGACTGTGTGATTGTGTGATTGTGACTGTGTGATTGTGTGAGTGTGTGATTGTGTGATTGAGCGATTGTGTGATTGTGTGATTGTGTGGTTGTGTGATTGTGTGATTGTGTGATAGTGTGATTGTGTGATTGAGCGATTGTGTGATTGTGTGATTGTGTGATTGTGTGATTGTGTGATTGTGTGATTGTGTGATGGTGTGATTTTGTGATTGTATGATTGTGTGATTGTGTGGTTGTGTGCTTGTGTGAATGTGTGGTTGTGTGGTTGTGTGATTGTGTGATTGTGTGATTGTGTGACTGTGTGATTGTGTGATGGTGTGATTGTGTGATTGTGTGATTGTGTGATTGTGTGATTGTGTGATTGGGTGATTGTGTGATTGCGTGATTGTGTGATTGTGTGATTGTGTGATTATGTGATTGTGTGATTGTGTGATTGTGTGATTGTGTGATTGTGTGATTGTGTAATTGTGATTGTGCGATTGTGTGATTGTGTGATTGTGTGATTGTGTAATTGTGATTGTGCGATTGTGATTGTGTGATTGTGTGATTGTGTGATTGTGTGATTGTGTGATTATGTGATTGTGTGATTGTGTGATTGTGTGATTGTGTGGTTGTGCGATCGTGATTGTGTGATCGTGATTGTCTGATCGTGATTGTGTGATCGTGATTGTGTGATCGTGATTGTGCGATTGCGTGCTTGTGACTGTGTGATTGTGTGATTGTGACTGTGTGATTGTGTGAGTGTGTGATTGTGTGATTGAGCGATTGTGTGATTGTGTGATTGTGTGGTTGTGTGATTGTGTGATTGTGTGATAGTGTGATTGTGTGATTGTGTGATTGTGTGATTGTGTGATTGTGTGATTGTGTGATTGTGTGATTGTGTGATTGTGTGATTGCGTGATTGTGTGCTTGTGTGATTGTGTGGTTGTGTGATTGTCTGATTGTGTGATTGTGCGATTGTGTGCTTGTGTGATTGTGTGATTGTGTGATTGCGTGATTGTGTGATTGTGTGACTGTGTGATTGTGTGATTGTGTGATTGTGTGAGTGTGTGATTGTGTGGTTGAGTGATTGTGTGCTTGTGTGATTGTGTGGTTGTGTGATTGTGTTATTGTGTGATTGTGTGATTGTGTGATTGTGTGATTGTGTGATTGTGATTGTGATTGTGTGATTGTGATTGTGTGATTGTGGTTGTGTGATTGTGATCGTGTGATTGTGACTGTGTGATTGTGTGAGTGTGTGATTGTGTGATTGTGTGATTGTGTGATTGTGTGGTTGTGTGATTGTGTGATTGTGTAATTGTGTGATTGTGTGATTTTGTGATTGTGTGATTGTGTGATTGTGTGGTTGTGTGATTGTGTGATTGTGTGATTGTGTGATTGTGTGATTGTGTGATTGTGACTGTGTGATTGTGTGAGTGTGTGATTGTGTGATTGAGTGATTGTGTGCTTGTGTGATTGTGTGGTTGTGTGGTTGTGTGATTGTGTGATTGTGTGATTGTGTGATTGTGTGATTGTGTGATTGGGTGATTGTGTGATTGCGTGATTGTGTGATTGTGTGACTGTGTGATTGTGTGATTGTGTGATTGTGTGAGTGTGTGATTGTGTGATTGTGTGATTGAGTGATTGTGTGCTTGTGTGATTGTATACTTGTGTGATTGTCTGATTGTGTGATTGTGCGATTGTGTGATTGTGTGATTGTGTGATTGTGTGATTGTGTGATTGTGTGATTGTGTGATTGTGTGATTGTGTGATTGGGTGATTGTGTGATTGCGTGATTGTGTGATTGTGTGACTGTGTGATTGTGTGATTGTGTGATTGTGTGAGTGTGTGATTGTGTGATTGTGTGATTGAGTGATTGTGGGCTTGTGTGATTGTATACTTGTGTGATTGTCTGATTGTGTGATTGTGCGATTGTGTGATTGTGTGATTGTGTGATTGTGTGATTGTGTGATTGTGTGATTGTGTGATTGTGTGATTGTGTGATTGTGTGATTGTGTGGTTGTGCGATCGTGATTGTGTGATCGTGATTGTCTGATCGTGATTGCGTGATCGTGATTGTGTGATCGTGATTGTGCGATTGCGTGCTTGTGACTGTGTGATTGTGTGACTGTGTGATTGTGTGATTGTGACTGTGTGATTGTGTGAGTGTGTGATTGTGTGATTGAGCGATTGTGTGATTGTGTGATTGTGTGGTTGTGTGATTGTGTGATTGTGTGATTGTGTGATTGTGTGATTGTGTGATTGTGTGGTTGTGCGATCGTGATTGTGTGATCGTGATTGTCTGATCGTGATTGCGTGATCGTGATTGTGTGATCGCGATTGTGCGATTGCGTGCTTGTGACTGTGTGATTGTGTGACTGTGTGATTGTGTGATTGTGACTGTGTGATTGTGTGAGTGTGTGATTGTGTGATTGAGCGATTGTGTGATTGTGTGATTGTGTGGTTGTGTGATTGTGTGATTGTGTGATTAGGTGATTGTGTGATTGTGTGATTGTGTGATTGTGTGATTGTGTGACTATGTGATTGTGTGATTGTGTGATTATGTGATTGTGTGGTTGTGCGATCGTGATTTGTGATCGTGATTGTCTGATCGTGATTGTGTGATCGTGATTGTGTGATCGTGATTGTGCGATTGCGTGCTTGTGACTGTGTGATTGTGTGACTGTGTGATTGTGTGATTGTGACTGTGTGATTGTGTGAGTGTGTGATTGTGTGATTGAGCGATTGTGTGATTGTGTGATTGTGTGGTTGTGTGATTGTGTGATTGTGTGATTGTGTGATTAGGTGATTGTGTGATTGTGTGATTGTGTGATTGTGTGATTGTGTGATTGTGTGATTGTGTGATTGTGTGATTGTGTGATTGTGTGATTGTGTGATTGTGTAATTGTGATTGTGTGATTGTGTGATTGTGTGATTGTGCGATTGTGTGATTGTGTGATTGTGTGATTGTGTGACTGTGTGATTGTGTGATTGTGTGATTGTGTGATTGTGTGATTGTGTGATTGTGTGATTGTGAGATTGTGTGATTGTGTGATTGTGTGATTGTGTGATTGTGTGATTGTGTGGTTGTGCGATCGTGATTGTGTGATCGTGATTGTCTGATCGTGATTGCGTGATCGTGATTGTGTGGTCGTGATTGTGCGATTGCGTGCTTGTGACTGTGTGATTGTGTGATTGTGTGATTGTGTGATTGTGTGATTGTGTGATTGTGTGATTGTGTGATTGTGTGATTGTGTGATTGTGTGATTGTGTGATTGTGAGATTGTGTGATAGTGTGATTATGTGATTGTGTGATTGTGATTGTGATTGTGTGATTGTGATTGTGTGATTGAGTGATTGTGTGCTTGTGTGATTGTATACTTGTGTGATTGTCTGATTGTGTGATTGTGCGATTGTGTGCTTGTGCGATTGTGTGATTGTGTGATTGCGTGATTGTGTGATTGTGTGACTGTGTGATTGTGTGATTGTGTGATTGTGTGAGTGTGTGATTGTGTGATTGAGTGATTGTGTGCTTGTGTGATTGTGTGGTTGTGTGATTGTGTTATTGTGTGATTGTGTGATTGTGTGATTGTGTGATTGTGTGATTGTGTGATTGTGATTGTGATTGTGTGATTGTGATTGTGTGATTGTGGTTGTGTGATTGTGATTGTGTGATTGTGACTGTGTGATTGTGTGATTGTGACTGTGTGATTGTGTGAGTGTGTGATTGTGTGATTGAGTGATTGTGTGCTTGTGTGATTGTGTGGTTGTGTGGTTGTGTGATTGTGTGATTGTGTGATTGTGTGAGTGTGTGATTGTGTGATTGTGTGATTGAGTGATTGTGTGCTTGTGTGATTGTCTGATTGTGTGATTGTGCGATTGTGTGATTGTGTGATTGTGTGATTGTGTGATTGTGTGATTGTGATTGTGATTGTGTGATTGTGATTGTGTGATTGTGGTTGTGTGATTGTGATTGTGTGATTGTGACTGTGTGATTGTGTGAGTGTGTGATTGTGTGATTGTGACTGTGTGATTGTGTGAGTGTGTGATTGTGTGATTGAGTGATTGTGTGCTTGTGTGATTGTGTGGTTGTGTGGTTGTGTGATTGTGTGATTGTGTGATTGTGTGATTGTGTGATTGAGTGATTGTGTGCTTGTGTGATTGTGTGGTTGTGTGATTGTGTGATTGTGATTGTGATTGTGTGATTGTGATTGTGTGATTGTGGTTGTGTGATTGTGATTGTGTGATTGTGACTGTGTGATTGTGTGAGTGTGTGATTGTGTGATTGTGTGATTGTGTGATTGTGTGGTTGTGTGATTGTGTGATTGTGTGATTGTGTGATTTTGTGATTGTGTGATTGTGTGATTGTGTGGTTGTGTGATTGTGTGATTGTGTGATTGTGTGATTGTGTGATTGTGTGATTGTGACTGTGTGATTGTGTGAGTGTGTGATTGTGTGATTGAGTGATTGTGTGCTTGTGTGATTGTGTGGTTGTGTGGTTGTGTGATTGTGTGACTGTGTGATTGTGTGATTGTGTGATTGTGTGATTGTGTGATTGGGTGATTGTGTGATTGCGTGATTGTGTGATTGTGTGACTGTGTGATTGTGTGATTGTGTGATTGTGTGAGTGTGTGATTGTGTGATTGTGTGATTGAGTGATTGTGTGCTTGTGTGATTGTATACTTGTGTGATTGTCTGATTGTGTGATTGTGTGATTGTGTGCTTGTGTGATTGTGTGATTGTGTGATTGCGTGATTGTGTGATTGTGTGACTGTGTGATTGTGTGATTGTGTGATTGTGTGAGTGTGTGATTGTGTGATTGAGTGATTGTGTGCTTGTGTGATTGTGTGGTTGTGTGATTGTGTTATTGTGTGATTGTGTAATTGTGTGATTGTGTGATTGTGTGACTGTGATTGTGATTGTGTGATTGTGATTGTGTGATTGTGGTTGTGTGATTGTGATTGTGTGATTGTGACTGTGTGATTGTGTGAGTGTGTGATTGTCTGATTGTGTGATTGTGTGATTGTGTGATTGTGTGGTTGTGTGATTGTGTGATTGTGTAATTGTGTGATTGTGTGATTTTGTGATTGTGTGATTGTGTGATTGTGTGGTTGTGTGATTGTGTGATTGTGTGATTGTGTGATTGTGTGATTGTGTGATTGTGACTGTGTGATTGTGTGAGTGTGTGATTGTGTGATTGAGTGATTGTGTGCTTGTGTGATTGTGTGGTTGTGTGGTTGTGTGATTGTGTGATTGTGTGATTGTGTGATTGTGTGATTGTGTGATTGTGTGATTGTGTGATTGTGTGATTGTGTGATTGGGTGATTGTGTGATTGTGTGCTTGTGTGATTGTGTGGTTGTGTGGTTGTGTGATTGTGTGATTGTGTGATTGTGTGAGTGTGTGATTGTGTGATTGTGTGATTGAGTGATTGTGTGCTTGTGTGATTGTATACTTGTGTGATTGTCTGATTGTGTGATTGTGCGATTGTGTGATTGTGTGATTGTGTGATTGTGTGATTGTGTGATTGTGATTGTGATTGTGTGATTGTGATTGTGTGATTGTGGTTGTGTGATTGTGATTGTGTGATTGTGACTGTGTGATTGTGTGAGTGTGTGATTGTGTGATTGTGACTGTGTGATTGTGTGAGTGTGTGATTGTGTGATTGAGTGATTGTGTGCTTGTGTGATTGTGTGGTTGTGTGGTTGTGTGATTGTGTGATTGTGTGATTGTGTGGTTGTGTGATTGTGTGATTGTGTGATTGTGTGATTGTGTGATTGTGTGATTGTGACTGTGTGATTGTGTGAGTGTGTGATTGTGTGATTGAGTGATTGTGTGCTTGTGTGATTGTGTGGTTGTGTGGTTGTGTGATTGTGTGATTGTGTGATTGTGTGATTGTGTGATTGTGTGATTGTGTGATTGTGTGATTGTGTGATTGTGTGATTGGGTGATTGTGTGATTGCGTGATTGTGTGATTGTGTGACTGTGTGATTGTGTGATTGTGTGATTGTGTGAGTGTGTGATTGTGTGATTGTGTGATTGAGTGATTGTGTGCTTGTGTGATTGTATACTTGTGTGATTGTCTGATTGTGTGATTGTGCGATTGTGTGATTGTGTGATTGTGTGATTGTGTGATTGTGTGATTGTGTGATTGTGTGATTGTGTGATTGTGTGATTGTGTGATTGTGTGATTGTGTGGTTGTGCGATCGTGATTGTGTGATCGTGATTGTCTGATCGTGATTGCGTGATCGTGATTGTGTGATCGTGATTGTGCGATTGCGTGCTTGTGACTGTGTGATTGTGTGATCGTGATTGTGCGATTGCGTGCTTGTGACTGTGTGATTGTGTGCCTGTGTGATTGTGTGATTGTGACTGTGTGATCGTGTGAGTGTGTGATTGTGTGATTGAGCGATTGTGTGATTGTGTGATTGTGTGGTTGTGTGATTGTGTGATTGTGTGGTTGTGTGACCGTGATTGTGTGACCGTGATTGTGTGATCGTGATTGTGTGATCGTGTGATCGTGTGATCGTGTGATGGTGTGATTGTGTGATTTTGCGATTTTGCGATTGTGTGATTGTGTGATTGTGTGAGTGTGTGATTGTGTGATTGCGTGATAGTGTGCTTGTGTGATTGTGTGGTTGTGTGATTGTGTGATTAGGTGATTGTGTGATTGTGTGATTGTGTGATTGTGTGATTGTGTAATTGTGATTGTGCGATTGTGTGATTGTGTGATTGTGTGATTGTGTGATTGTGTAATTGTGATTGTGCGATTGTGATTGTGTGATTGTGTGATTGTGTGATTGTGTGATTGTGTGATTGTGTGATTGTGTGATTATGTGATTGTGTGATTGTGTGATTGTGTGATTGTGTGGTTGTGCGATCGTCATTGTGTGATCGTGATTGTCTGATCGTGATTGTGTGATCGTGATTGTGTGATCGTGATTGTGCGATTGCGTGCTTGTGACTGTGTGATTGTGTGACTGTGTGATTGTGTGATTGTGACTGTGTGATTGTGTGAGTGTGTGATTGTGTGATTGAGCGATTGTGTGATAGTGTGATTGTGTGGTTGTGTGATTGTGTGATTGTGTGATTGTGTGATTGTGTGATTGTGTGGTTGTGTGATTGTGTGATTGTGTGATTGTGTGATTGTGTGATTGTGAGATTGTGTGATTGTGTGATTGTGTGATTGTGTGATTGTGATTGTGATTGTGTGATTGTGATTGTGTGATTGAGTGATTGTGTGCTTTTGTGATTGTATACTTGTGTGATTGTCTGATTGTGTGATTGTGCGATTGTGTGCTTGTGTGATTGTGTGACTGTGTGATTGTGTGATTGTGTGATTGTGTGATTGTGTGATTGTGAGATTGTGTGATAGTGTGATTGTGTGATTGTGTGATTGTGATTGTGATTGTGTGATTGTGATTGTGTGATTGAGTGATTGTGTGCTTGTGTGATTGTGTGGTTGTGTGATTGTGTTATTGTGTGATTGTGTGATTGTGTGATTGTGTGATTGTGTGATTGTGATTGTGATTGTGTGATTGTGATTGTGTGATTGTGATTGTGTGATTGTGGTTGTGTGATTGTGATTGTGTGATTGTGACTGTGTGATTGTGTGTGTGTGTGATTGTGTGATTGTGTGATTGTGTGATTGTGTGGTTGTGTGATTGTGTGATTGTGTAATTGTGTGATTGTGTGATTTTGTGATTGTGTGATTGTGTGATTGTGTGGTTGTGTGATTGTGTGATTGTGTGATTGTGTGATTGTGTGATTGCGTGATTGTGTGCTTGTGTGATTGTGTGGTTGTGTGATTGTGTGATTAGGTGATTGTGTGATTGTGTGATTGTGTGATTGTGTGATTGTGTGATTGTGTGATTGTGTGATTGTGTGATTGTGTAATTGTGATTGTGTGATTGTGTGATTGTGTGATTGTGTGATTGTGCGATTGTGTGATTGTGTGATTGTGTGATTGTGTGATTGTGTGACTGTGTGATTGTGTGATTGTGTGATTGTGTGATTGTGTGATTGTGAGATTGTGTGATAGTGTGATTGTGTGATTGTGTGATTGTGATTGTGATTGTGTGATTGTGATTGTGTGATTGAGTGATTGTGTGCTTGTGTGATTGTATACTTGTGTGATTGTCTGATTGTGTGATTGTGCGATTGTGTGCATGTGTGATTGTGTGATTGTGTGATTGCGTGATTGTGTGATTGTGTGACTGTGTGATTGTGTGATTGTGTGATTGTGTGAGTGTGTGATTGTGTGATTGAGTGATTGTGTGCTTGTGTGATTGTGTGGTTGTGTGATTGTGTTATTGTGTTATTGTGTGATTGTGTGATTGTGTGATTGTGTGATTGTGTGATTGTGATTGTGATTGTGATTGTGTGATTGTGGTTGTGTGATTGTGATTGTGTGATTGTGACTGTGTGATTGTGTGAGTGTGTGATTGTGTGATTGTGTGATTGTGTGATTGTGTGATTGTGTGGTTGTGTGATTGTGTGATTGTGTAATTGTGTGATTGTGTGATTTTGTGATTGTGTGATTGTGTGATTGTGTGGTTGTGTGATTGTGTGATTGTGTGATTGTGTGATTGTGTGATTGTGTGATTGTGTGATTGTGACTGTGTGATTGTGTGAGTGTGTGATTGTGTGATTGAGTGATTGTGTGCTTGTGTGATTGTGTGGTTGTGTGGTTGTGTGATTGTGTGATTGTGTGATTGTGTGATTGTGTGGTTGTGTGATTGTGTGATTGTGTAATTGTGTGATTGTGTGATTTTGTGATTGTGTGATTGTGTGATTGTGTGGTTGTGTGATTGTGTGATTGTGTGATTGTGTGATTGTGTGATTGCGTGATTGTGTGCTTGTGTGATTGTGTGGTTGTGTGATTGTGTGATTAGGTGATTGTGTGATTGTGTGATTGTGTGATTGTGTGATTGTGTGATTGTGTGATTGTGTGATTGTGTGATTGTGTAATTGTGATTGTGTGATTGTGTGATTGTGTGATTGTGTGATTGTGCGATTGTGTGATTGTGTGATTGTGTGATTGTGTGATTGTGTGACTGTGTGATTGTGTGATTGTGTGATTGTGTGATTGTGTGATTGTGAGATTGTGTGATAGTGTGATTGTGTGATTGTGTGATTGTGATTGTGATTGTGTGATTGTGATTGTGTGATTGAGTGATTGTGTGCTTGTGTGATTGTATACTTGTGTGATTGTCTGATTGTGTGATTGTGCGATTGTGTGCATGTGTGATTGTGTGATTGTGTGATTGCGTGATTGTGTGATTGTGTGACTGTGTGATTGTGTGATTGTGTGATTGTGTGAGTGTGTGATTGTGTGATTGAGTGATTGTGTGCTTGTGTGATTGTGTGGTTGTGTGATTGTGTTATTGTGTTATTGTGTGATTGTGTGATTGTGTGATTGTGTGATTGTGTGATTGTGATTGTGATTGTGATTGTGTGATTGTGGTTGTGTGATTGTGATTGTGTGATTGTGACTGTGTGATTGTGTGAGTGTGTGATTGTGTGATTGTGTGATTGTGTGATTGTGTGATTGTGTGGTTGTGTGATTGTGTGATTGTGTAATTGTGTGATTGTGTGATTTTGTGATTGTGTGATTGTGTGATTGTGTGGTTGTGTGATTGTGTGATTGTGTGATTGTGTGATTGTGTGATTGTGTGATTGTGTGATTGTGACTGTGTGATTGTGTGAGTGTGTGATTGTGTGATTGAGTGATTGTGTGCTTGTGTGATTGTGTGGTTGTGTGGTTGTGTGATTGTGTGATTGTGTGATTGTGTGATTGTGTGATTGTGTGATTGGGTGATTGTGTGATTGCGTGATTGTGTGATTGTGTGACTGTGTGATTGTGTGATTGTGTGATTGTGTGATTGTGTGAGTGTGTGATTGTGTGATTGTGTGATTGAGTGATTGTGTGCTTGTGTGATTGTATACTTGTGTGATTGTCTGATTGTGTGATTGTGCGATTGTGTGATTGTGTGATTGTGTGATTGTGTGATTGTGTGATTGTGTGATTGTGTGACTGTGATTGTGATTGTGTGATTGTGATTGTGTGATTGTGTGACTGTGATTGTGATTGTGTGATTGTGATTGTGTGATTGTGGTTGTGTGATTGTGATTGTGTGATTGTGACTGTGTGATTGTGTGAGTGTGTGATTGTGTGATTGTGTGATTGTGTGATTGTGTGATTGTGTGATTGTGTGGTTGTGTGATTGTGTGATTGTGTAATTGTGTGATTGTGTGATTTTGTGATTGTGTGATTGTGTGATTGTGTGGTTGTGTGATTGTGTGATTGTGTGATTGTGTGATTGTGACTGTGTGATTGTGTGAGTGTGTGATTGTGTGATTGAGTGATTGTGTGCTTGTGTGATTGTGTGGTTGTGTGGTTGTGTGATTGTGTGATTGTGTGATTGTGTGATTGTGTGATTGTGTGATTGTGTGGTTGTGTGGTTGTGTGATTGTGTGATTGTGTGATTGTGTGATTGTGTGATTGTGTGATTGGGTGATTGTATGATTGTGTGATTGTGTGGTTGTGTGAGTGTGTGATTGTGTGATTGAGTGATTGTGTGGTTGTGTGATTGTGTTATTGTGTGATTGTGTGATTGTGTGATTGTGTGATTGTGTGATTGTGATTGTGATTGTGTGATTGTGATTGTGTGATTGTGGTTGTGTGATTGTGATTGTGTGATTGTGACTGCGTGATTGTGTGAGTGTGTGATTGTGTGATTGTGTGATTGTGTGATTGTGTGATTGTGTGGTTGTGTGATTGTGTGATTGTGTGATTGTGTGATTTTGTGATTGTATGATTGTGTGATTGTGTGGTTGTGTGATTGTGTGATTGTGTGATTGTGTGATTGTGTGATTGTGTGATTGTGTGATTGTGACTGTGTGATTGTGTGAGTGTGTGATTGTGTGATTGAGTGATTGTGTGCTTGTGTGAATGTGTGGTTGTGTGGTTGTGTGATTGTGTGATTGTGTGATTGTGTGATTGTGTGATTGTGTGATTGTGTGATTGGGTGATTGTGTGATTGCGTGATTGTGTGATTGTGTGACTGTGTGATTGTGTGATTGTGTGATTGTGTGAGTGTGTGATTGTGTGATTGTGTGATTGAGTGATTGTGGGCTTGTGTGATTGTATACTTGTGTGATTGTCTGATTGTGTGATTGTGCGATTGTGTGATTGTGTGATTGTGTGATTGTGTGATTGTGTGATTGTGTGATTGTGTGATTGTGTGATTGTGTGATTGTGTGATTGTGTGATTGTGTGGTTGTGCGATCGTGATTGTGTGATCGTGATTGTCTGATCGTGATTGCGTGATCGTGATTGTGTGATCGCGATTGTGCGATTGCGTGCTTGTGACTGTGTGATTGTGTGACTGTGTGATTGTGTGATTGTGACTGTGTGATTGTGTGAGTGTGTGATTGTGTGATTGAGCGATTGTGTGATTGTGTGATTGTGTGGTTGTGTGATTGTGTGATTGTGTGATTAGGTGATTGTGTGATTGTGTGATTATGTGATTGTGTGATTGTGTGATTGTGTGATTGTGTGATTGTGTGATTGTGTAATTGTGATTGTGCGATTGTGTGATTGTGTGATTGTGTGATTGTGTAATTGTGATTGTGCGATTGTGATTGTGTGATTGTGTGATTGTGTGATTGTGTGATTGTGTGATTATGTGATTGTGTGATTGTGTGATTGTGTGATTGTGTGGTTGTGCGATCGTGATTGTGTGATCGTGATTGTCTGATCGTGATTGTGTGATCGTGATTGTGTGATCGTGATTGTGCGATTGCGTGCTTGTGACTGTGTGATTGTGTGACTGTGTGATTGTGTGATTGTGACTGTGTGATTGTGTGATTGTGTGATTGTGTAATTGTGATTGTGCGATTGTGTGATTGTGTGATTGTGTGATTGTGTGATTGCGTAATTGTGATTGTGCGATTGTGATTGTGTGATTGAGTGATTGTGTGATTGTGTGATCGTGTGATTGTGTGATTGTGTGATTGTGTGATTGTGTGATTATGTGATTGTGTGATTGTATGATTGTGTGATTGTGTGGTTGTGCGATCGTCATTGTGTGATCGTGATTGTCTGATCGTGATTGTGTGATCGTGATTGTGTGATCGTGATTGTGCGATTGCGTGCTTGTGACTGTGTGATTGTGTGACTGTGTGATTCTGTGATTGTGACTGTGTGATTGTGTGAGTGTGTGATTGTGTGATTGAGCGATTGTGTGATTGTGTGATTGTGTGGTTGTGTGATTGTGTGATTGTGTGATTGTGTGATTGTGAGATTGTGTGATTGTGTGATTGTGTGATTGTGTGATTGTGATTGTGATTGTGTGATTGTGATTGTGTGATTGAGTGATTGTGTGCTTGTGTGATTGTATACTTGTGTGATTGTCTGATTGTGTGATTGTGTGATTGTGCGATTGTGTGCTTGTGTGATTGTGTGATTGTGTGATTGCGTGATTGTGTGATTGTGTGACTGTGTGACTGTGTGATTGTGTGATTGTGTGAGTGTGTGATTGTGTGATTGAGTGATTGTGTGCTTGTGTGATTGTGTGGTTGTGTGATTGTGTTATTGTGTGATTGTGTGATTGTGTGATTGTGTGATTGTGTGATTGTGATTGTGATTGTGTGATTGTGATTGTGTGATTGTGGTTGTGTGATTGTGATTGTGTGATTGTGACTGCGTGATTGTGTGAGTGTGTGATTGTGTGATTGTGTGATTGTGTGATTGTGTGGTTGTGTGATTGTGTGATTGTGTGATTGTGTGATTGTGTGATTTTGTGATTGTATGATTGTGTGATTGTGTGGTTGTGTGATTGTGTGACTGTGTGATTGTGTGATTGTGTGATTGTGTGATTGTGTGATTGTGACTGTGTGATCTTGTGAGTGTGTGATTGTGTGATTGAGTGATTGTGTGCTTGTGTGAATGTGTGGTTGTGTGGTTGTGTGATTGTGTGATTGTGTGATTGTGTGATTGTGTGATTGTGTGATTGGGTGATTGTGTGATTGCGTGATTGTGTGATTGTGTGATTGTGTGATTATGTGATTGTGTGATTGTGTGATTGTGTGATTGTGTGATTGTGTGATTGTGTAATTGTGATTGTGCGATTGTGTGATTGTGTGATTGTGTGATTGTGTAATTGTGATTGTGCGATTGTGATTGTGTGATTGTGTGATTGTGTGATTGTGTGATTGTGTGATTATGTGATTGTGTGATTGTGTGATTGTGTGATTGTGTGGTTGTGCGATCGTGATTGTGTGATCGTGGTTGTCTGATCGTGATTGTGTGATCGTGATTGTGTGATCGTGATTGTGCGATTGCGTGCTTGTGACTGTGTGATTGTGTGATTGTGACTGTGTGATTGTGTGAGTGTGTGATTGTGTGATTGAGCGATTGTGTGATTGTGTGATTGTGTGATTGTGTGATGGTGTGATTGTGTGATTGTGTGATTGTGTGATTGTGTGATTGTGTGATTGGGTGATTGTGTGATTGCGTGATTGTGTGATTGTGTGATTGTGTGATTATGTGATTGTGTGATTGTGTGATTGTGTGATTGTGTGATTGTGTGATTGTGTAATTGTGATTGTGCGATTGTGTGATTGTGTGATTGTGTGATTGTGTGATTGTGTAATTGTGATTGTGCGATTGTGATTGTGTGATTGTGTGATTGTGTGATTGTGTGATTGTGTGATTGTGTGATTGTGTGATTGTGTGATTGTGTGGTTGTGCGATCGTGATTGTGTGATCGTGATTGTCTGATCGTGATTGTGTGATCGTGATTGTGTGATCGTGATTGTGCGATTGCGTGCTTGTGACTGTGTGATTGTGTGATTGTGACTGTGTGATTGTGTGAGTGTGTGATTGTGTGATTGAGCGATTGTGTGATTGTGTGATTGTGTGGTTGTGTGATTGTGTGATTGTGTGATAGTGTGATTGTGTGATTGTGTGATTGTGTGATTGTGTGATTGTGTGATTGTGTGATTGTGTGATTGTGTGATTGTGTGATTGCGTGATTGTGTGCTTGTGTGATTGTGTGGTTGTGTGATTGTCTGATTGTGTGATTGTGCGATTGTGTGCTTGTGTGATTGTGTGATTGTGTGATTGCGTGATTGTGTGATTGTGTGACTGTGTGATTGTGTGATTGTGTGATTGTGTGAGTGTGTGATTGTGTGATTGAGTGATTGTGTGCTTGTGTGATTGTGTGGTTGTGTGATTGTGTTATTGTGTGATTGTGTGATTGTGTGATTGTGTGATTGTGTGATTGTGATTGTGATTGTGTGATTGTGATTGTGTGATTGTGGTTGTGTGATTGTGATCGTGTGATTGTGACTGTGTGATTGTGTGAGTGTGTGATTGTGTGATTGTGTGATTGTGTGATTGTGTGGTTGTGTGATTGTGTGATTGTGTAATTGTGTGATTGTGTGATTTTGTGATTGTGTGATTGTGTGATTGTGTGGTTGTGTGATTGTGTGATTGTGTGATTGTGTGATTGTGTGATTGTGTGATTGTGACTGTGTGATTGTGTGAGTGTGTGATTGTGTGATTGAGTGATTGTGTGCTTGTGTGATTGTGTGGTTGTGTGGTTGTGTGATTGTGTGATTGTGTGATTGTGTGATTGTGTGATTGTGTGATTGGGTGATTGTGTGATTGCGTGATTGTGTGATTGTGTGACTGTGTGATTGTGTGATTGTGTGATTGTGTGAGTGTGTGATTGTGTGATTGTGTGATTGAGTGATTGTGTGCTTGTGTGATTGTATACTTGTGTGATTGTCTGATTGTGTGATTGTGCGATTGTGTGATTGTGTGATTGTGTGATTGTGTGATTGTGTGATTGTGTGATTGTGTGATTGTGTGATTGTGTGATTGGGTGATTGTGTGATTGCGTGATTGTGTGATTGTGTGACTGTGTGATTGTGTGATTGTGTGATTGTGTGAGTGTGTGATTGTGTGATTGTGTGATTGAGTGATTGTGGGCTTGTGTGATTGTATACTTGTGTGATTGTCTGATTGTGTGATTGTGCGATTGTGTGATTGTGTGATTGTGTGATTGTGTGATTGTGTGATTGTGTGATTGTGTGATTGTGTGATTGTGTGATTGTGTGATTGTGTGGTTGTGCGATCGTGATTGTGTGATCGTGATTGTCTGATCGTGATTGCGTGATCGTGATTGTGTGATCGTGATTGTGCGATTGCGTGCTTGTGACTGTGTGATTGTGTGACTGTGTGATTGTGTGATTGTGACTGTGTGATTGTGTGAGTGTGTGATTGTGTGATTGAGCGATTGTGTGATTGTGTGATTGTGTGGTTGTGTGATTGTGTGATTGTGTGATTGTGTGATTGTGTGATTGTGTGATTGTGTGGTTGTGCGATCGTGATTGTGTGAACGTGATTGTCTGATCGTGATTGCGTGATCGTGATTGTGTGATCGCGATTGTGCGATTGCGTGCTTGTGACTGTGTGATTGTGTGACTGTGTGATTGTGTGATTGTGACTGTGTGATTGTGTGAGTGTGTGATTGTGTGATTGAGCGATTGTGTGATTGTGTGATTGTGTGGTTGTGTGATTGTGTGATTGTGTGATTAGGTGATTGTGTGATTGTGTGATTGTGTGATTGTGTGATTGTGTGACTATGTGATTGTGTGATTGTGTGATTATGTGATTGTGTGGTTGTGCGCTCGTGATTTGTGATCGTGATTGTCTGATCGTGATTGTGTGATCGTGATTGTGTGATCGTGATTGTGCGATTGCGTGCTTGTGACTGTGTGATTGTGTGACTGTGTGATTGTGTGATTGTGACTGTGTGATTGTGTGAGTGTGTGATTGTGTGATTGAGCGATTGTGTGATTGTGTGATTGTGTAATTGTGTGATTGTGTGATTTTGTGATTGTGTGATTAGGTGATTGTGTGATTGTGTGATTGTGTGATTGTGTGATTGTGTGATTGTGTGATTGTGTGATTGTGTGATTGTGTGATTGTGTGATTGTGTAATTGTGATTGTGTGATTGTGATTGTGTGATTGTGTGATTGAGTGATTGTGTGCTTGTGTGATTGAGTGATTGTGTGCTTGTGTGATTGTATACTTGTGTGATTGTCTGATTGTGTGATTGTGCGATTGTGTGCTTGTGCGATTGTGTGATTGTGTGATTGCGTGATTGTGTGATTGTGTGACTGTGTGATTGTGTGATTGTGTGATTGTGTGAGTGTGTGATTGTGTGATTGAGTGATTGTGTGCTTGTGTGATTGTGTGGTTGTGTGATTGTGTTATTGTGTGATTGTGTGATTGTGTGATTGTGTGATTGTGTGATTGTGATTGTGTGATTGTGGTTGTGTGATTGTGATTGTGTGATTGTGACTGTGTGATTGTGTGAGTGTGTGATTGTGTGATTGTGTGATTGTGTGATTGTGTGGTTGTGTGATTGTGTGATTGTGTAATTGTGTGATTGTGTGATTTTGTGATTGTGTGATTGTGTGATTGTGTGGTTGTGTGATTGTGTGATTGTGTGATTGTGTGATTGTGTGATTGTGTGATTGTGTGATTGTGACTGTGTGATTGTGTGAGTGTGTGATTGTGTGATTGAGTGATTGTGTGCTTGTGTGATTGTGTGGTTGTGTGGTTGTGTGATTGTGTGATTGTGTGATTGTGTGAGTGTGTGATTGTGTGATTGTGTGATTGAGTGATTGTGTGCTTGTGTGATTGTATACTTGTGTGATTGTCTGATTGTGTGATTGTGCGATTGTGTGATTGTGTGATTGTGTGATTGTGTGATTGTGTGATTGTGATTGTGATTGTGTGATTGTGATTGTGTGATTGTGGTTGTGTGATTGTGATTGTGTGATTGTGACTGTGTGATTGTGTGAGTGTGTGATTGTGTGATTGTGACTGTGTGATTGTGTGAGTGTGTGATTGTGTGATTGAGTGATTGTGTGCTTGTGTGATTGTGTGGTTGTGTGGTTGTGTGATTGTGTGATTGTGTGATTGTGTGATTGTGTGATTGAGTGATTGTGTGGTTGTGTGATTGTGTGGTTGTGTGATTGTGTGATTGTGATTGTGATTGTGTGATTGTGATTGTGTGATTGTGGTTGTGTGATTGTGATTGTGTGATTGTGACTGTGTGATTGTGTGAGTGTGTGATTGTGTGATTGTGTGATTGTGTGATTGTGTGGTTGTGTGATTGTGTGATTGTGTGATTGTGTGATTTTGTGATTGTGTGATTGTGTGATTGTGTGGTTGTGTGATTGTGTGATTGTGTGATTGTGTGATTGTGTGATTGTGTGATTGTGACTGTGTGATTGTGTGAGTGTGTGATTGTGTGATTGAGTGATTGTGTGCTTGTGTGATTGTGTGGTTGTGTGGTTGTGTGATTGTGTGACTGTGTGATTGTGTGAATGTGTGATTGTGTGATTGTGTGATTGGGTGATTGTGTGATTGCGTGATTGTGTGATTGTGTGACTGTGTGATTGTGTGATTGTGTGATTGTGTGAGTGTGTGATTGTGTGATTGTGTGATTGAGTGATTGTGTGCTTGTGTGATTGTATACTTGTGTGATTGTCTGATTGTGTGATTGTGTGATTGTGTGCTTGTGTGATTGTGTGATTGTGTGATTGCGTGATTGTGTGATTGTGTGACTGTGTGATTGTGTGATTGTGTGATTGTGTGAGTGTGTGATTGTGTGATTGAGTGATTGTGTGCTTGTGTGATTGTGTGGTTGTGTGATTGTGTTATTGTGTGATTGTGTAATTGTGTGATTGTGTGATTGTGTGACTGTGATTGTGATTGTGTGATTGTGATTGTGTGATTGTGGTTGTGTGATTGTGATTGTGTGATTGTGACTGTGTGATTGTGTGAGTGTGTGATTGTCTGATTGTGTGATTGTGTGATTGTGTGATTGTGTGGTTGTGTGATTGTGTGATTGTGTAATTGTGTGATTGTGTGATTTTGTGATTGTGTGATTGTGTGATTGTGTGGTTGTGTGATTGTGTGGTTGTGTGGTTGTGTGATTGTGTGATTGTGTGATTGTGTGATTGTGTGATTGTGTGATTGTGTGATTGTGTGATTGTGTGATTGTGTGATTGTGTGATTGGGTGATTGTGTGATTGCGTGATTGTGTGATTGTGTGACTGTGTGATTGTGTGATTGTGTGATTGTGTGAGTGTGTGATTGTGTGATTGTGTGATTGAGTGATTGTGTGCTTGTGTGATTGTATAC
Source organism: Megachile rotundata (assembly GCF_050947335.1). Classification (NCBI taxonomy): domain Eukaryota; kingdom Metazoa; phylum Arthropoda; class Insecta; order Hymenoptera; family Megachilidae; genus Megachile; species Megachile rotundata. The sequence goes on from NW_027473357.1 coordinate 178,782, forward strand.
TTGTGTGATTGTCTGATTGTGTGATTGTGCGATTGTGTGATTGTGTGATTGTGTGATTGTGTGATTGTGTGATTGTGTGATTGTGTGATTGTGTGATTGTGTGATTGTGTGATTGTGTGATTGTGTGATTGTGTGATTGTGTGGTTGTGCGATCGTGATTGTGTGATCGTGATTGTCTGATCGTGATTGCGTGATCGTGATTGTGTGATCGTGATTGTGCGATTGCGTGCTTGTGACTGTGTGATTGTGTGATCGTGATTGTGCGATTGCGTGCTTGTGACTGTGTGATTGTGTGCCTGTGTGATTGTGTGATTGTGACTGTGTGATCGTGTGAGTGTGTGATTGTGTGATTGAGCGATTGTGTGATTGTGTGATTGTGTGGTTGTGTGATTGTGTGATTGTGTGGTTGTGTGACCGTGATTGTGTGACCGTGATTGTGTGATCGTGATTGTGTGATCGTGTGATCGTGTGATCGTGTGATGGTGTGATTGTGTGATTTTGCGATTTTGCGATTGTGTGATTGTGTGATTGTGTGAGTGTGTGATTGTGTGATTGCGTGATTGTGTGCTTGTGTGATTGTGTGGTTGTGTGATTGTGTGATTAGGTGATTGTGTGATTGTGTGATTGTGTGATTGTGTGATTGTGTAATTGTGATTGTGCGATTGTGTGATTGTGTGATTGTGTGATTGTGTGATTGTGTAATTGTGATTGTGCGATTGTGATTGTGTGATTGTGTGATTGTGTGATTGTGTGATTGTGTGATTGTGTGATTATGTGATTGTGTGATTGTGTGATTGTGTGGTTGTGCGATCGTCATTGTGTGATCGTGATTGTCTGATCGTGATTGTGTGATCGTGATTGTGTGATCGTGATTGTGCGATTGCGTGCTTGTGACTGTGTGATTGTGTGATTGTGACTGTGTGATTGTGTGAGTGTGTGATTGTGTGATTGAGCGATTGTGTGATAGTGTGATTGTGTGGTTGTGTGATTGTGTGATTGTGTGATTGTGTGATTGTGTGATTGTGTGGTTGTGTGATTGTGTGATTGTGTGATTGTGTGATTGTGTGATTGTGAGATTGTGTGATTGTGTGATTGTGTGATTGTGTGATTGTGTGATTGTGATTGTGTGATTGAGTGATTGTGACTGTGTGATTGTGTGAGTGTGTGATTGTGTGATTGAGTGATTGTGTGCTTGTGTGATTGTGTGGTTGTGTGGTTGTGTGATTGTGTGATTGTGTGATTGTGTGATTGTGTGATTGTGTGATTGTGTGATTGTGTGATTGTGTGATTGTGTGATTGGGTGATTGTGTGATTGTGTGATTGTGTGATTGTGTGGTTGTGTGATTGTGTGATTGTGTGATTGTGTGATTGTGTGATTGTGTGATTGTGACTGTGTGATTGTGTGAGTGTGTGATTGTGTGATTGAGTGATTGTGTGCTTGTGTGATTGTGTGGTTGTGTGGTTGTGTGATTGTGTGACTGTGTGATTGTGTGATTGTGTGATTGTGTGATTGTGTGATTGGGTGATTGTGTGATTGCGTGATTGTGTGATTGTGTGACTGTGTGATTGTGTGATTGTGTGATTGTGTGAGTGTGTGATTGTGTGATTGTGTGATTGAGTGATTGTGTGCTTGTGTGATTGTATACTTGTGTGATTGTCTGATTGTGTGATTGTGTGATTGTGTGCTTGTGTGATTGTGTGATTGTGTGATTGCGTGATTGTGTGATTGTGTGACTGTGTGATTGTGTGATTGTGTGATTGTGTGAGTGTGTGATTGTGTGATTGAGTGATTGTGTGCTTGTGTGATTGTGTGGTTGTGTGATTGTGTTATTGTGTGATTGTGTAATTGTGTGATTGTGTGATTGTGTGACTGTGATTGTGATTGTGTGATTGTGATTGTGTGATTGTGGTTGTGTGATTGTGATTGTGTGATTGTGACTGTGTGATTGTGTGAGTGTGTGATTGTCTGATTGTGTGATTGTGTGATTGTGTGATTGTGTGGTTGTGTGATTGTGTGATTGTGTAATTGTGTGATTGTGTGATTTTGTGATTGTGTGATTGTGTGATTGTGTGGTTGTGTGATTGTGTGATTGTGTGATTGTGTGATTGTGTGATTGTGTGATTGTGACTGTGTGATTGTGTGAGTGTGTGATTGTGTGATTGAGTGATTGTGTGCTTGTGTGATTGTGTGGTTGTGTGGTTGTGTGATTGTGTGATTGTGTGATTGTGTGATTGTGTGATTGTGTGATTGTGTGATTGTGTGATTGTGTGATTGTGTGATTGGGTGATTGTGTGATTGCGTGATTGTGTGATTGTGTGACTGTGTGATTGTGTGATTGTGTGATTGTGTGAGTGTGTGATTGTGTGATTGTGTGATTGAGTGATTGTGTGCTTGTGTGATTGTATACTTGTGTGATTGTCTGATTGTGTGATTGTGCGATTGTGTGATTGTGTGATTGTGTGATTGTGTGATTGTGTGATTGTGTGATTGTGTGATTGTGTGATTGTGTGATTGTGTGATTGTGTGATTGTGTGATTGTGTGGTTGTGCGATCGTGATTGTGTGATCGTGATTGTCTGATCGTGATTGCGTGATCGTGATTGTGTGATCGTGATTGTGCGATTGCGTGCTTGTGACTGTGTGATTGTGTGATCGTGATTGTGCGATTGCGTGCTTGTGACTGTGTGATTGTGTGCCTGTGTGATTGTGTGATTGTGACTGTGTGATCGTGTGAGTGTGTGATTGTGTGATTGAGCGATTGTGTGATTGTGTGATTGTGTGGTTGTGTGATTGTGTGATTGTGTGGTTGTGTGACCGTGATTGTGTGACCGTGATTGTGTGATCGTGATTGTGCGATTGCGTGCTTGTGACTGTGTGATTGTGTGACTGTGTGATTGTGTGATTGTGACTGTGTGATTGTGTGAGTGTGTGATTGTGTGATTGAGCGATTGTGTGATTGTGTGATTGTGTGATTGTGTGATGGTGTGATTGTGTGATTGTGTGATTGTGTGATTGTGTGATTGTGTGATTGGGTGATTGTGTGATTGCGTGATTGTGTGATTGTGTGATTGTGTGATTATGTGATTGTGTGATTGTGTGATTGTGTGATTGTGTGATTGTGTGATTGTGTAATTGTGATTGTGCGATTGTGTGATTGTGTGATTGTGTGATTGTGTAATTGTGATTGTGCGATTGTGATTGTGTGATTGTGTGATTGTGTGATTGTGTGATTGTGTGATTATGTGATTGTGTGATTGTGTGATTGTGTGATTGTGTGGTTGTGCGATCGTGATTGTGTGATCGTGATTGTCTGATCGTGATTATGTGATCGTGATTGTGTGATCGTGATTGTGCGATTGCGTGCTTGTGACTGTGTGATTGTGTGATTGTGACTGTGTGATTGTGTGAGTGTGTGATTGTGTGATTGAGCGATTGTGTGATTGTGTGATTGTGTGGTTGTGTGATTGTGTGATTGTGTGATAGTGTGATTGTGTGATTGTGTGATTGTGTGATTGTGTGATTGTGTGATTGTGTGATTGTGTGATTGTGTGATTGTGTGATTGCGTGATTGTGTGCTTGTGTGATTGTGTGGTTGTGTGATTGTCTGATTGTGTGATTGTGCGATTGTGTGCTTGTGTGATTGTGTGATTGTGTGATTGCGTGATTGTGTGATTGTGTGACTGTGTGATTGTGTGATTGTGTGATTGTGTGAGTGTGTGATTGTGTGATTGAGTGATTGTGTGCTTGTGTGATTGTGTGGTTGTGTGATTGTGTTATTGTGTGATTGTGTGATTGTGTGATTGTGTGATTGTGTGATTGTGATTGTGATTGTGTGATTGTGATTGTGTGATTGTGGTTGTGTGATTGTGATCGTGTGATTGTGACTGTGTGATTGTGTGAGTGTGTGATTGTGTGATTGTGTGATTGTGTGATTGTGTGGTTGTGTGATTGTGTGATTGTGTAATTGTGTGATTGTGTGATTTTGTGATTGTGTGATTGTGTGATTGTGTGGTTGTGTGATTGTGTGATTGTGTGATTGTGTGATTGTGTGATTGTGTGATTGTGACTGTGTGATTGTGTGAGTGTGTGATTGTGTGATTGAGTGATTGTGTGCTTGTGTGATTGTGTGGTTGTGTGGTTGTGTGATTGTGTGATTGTGTGATTGTGTGATTGTGTGATTGTGTGATTGGGTGATTGTGTGATTGCGTGATTGTGTGATTGTGTGACTGTGTGATTGTGTGATTGTGTGATTGTGTGAGTGTGTGATTGTGTGATTGTGTGATTGAGTGATTGTGTGCTTGTGTGATTGTATACTTGTGTGATTGTCTGATTGTGTGATTGTGCGATTGTGTGATTGTGTGATTGTGTGATTGTGTGATTGTGTGATTGTGTGATTGTGTGATTGTGTGATTGTGTGATTGGGTGATTGTGTGATTGCGTGATTGTGTGATTGTGTGACTGTGTGATTGTGTGATTGTGTGATTGTGTGAGTGTGTGATTGTGTGATTGTGTGATTGAGTGATTGTGGGCTTGTGTGATTGTATACTTGTGTGATTGTCTGATTGTGTGATTGTGCGATTGTGTGATTGTGTGATTGTGTGATTGTGTGATTGTGTGATTGTGTGATTGTGTGATTGTGTGATTGTGTGGTTGTGCGATCGTGATTGTGTGATCGTGATTGTCTGATCGTGATTGCGTGATCGTGATTGTGTGATCGTGATTGTGCGATTGCGTGCTTGTGACTGTTTGATTGTGTGACTGTGTGATTGTGTGATTGTGACTGTGTGATTGTGTGAGTGTGTGATTGTGTGATTGAGCGATTGTGTGATTGTGTGATTGTGTGGTTGTGTGATTGTGTGATTGTGTGATTGTGTGATTGTGTGATTGTGTGATTGTGTGGTTGTGCGATCGTGATTGTGTGATCGTGATTGTCTGATCGTGATTGCGTGATCGTGATTGTGTGATCGCGATTGTGCGATTGCGTGCTTGTGACTGTGTGATTGTGTGACTGTGTGATTGTGTGATTGTGACTGTGTGATTGTGTGAGTGTGTGATTGTGTGATTGAGCGATTGTGTGATTGTGTGATTGTGTGGTTGTGTGATTGTGTGATTGTGTGATTAGGTGATTGTGTGATTGTGTGATTGTGTGATTGTGTGATTGTGTGACTATGTGATTGTGTGATTGTGTGATTATGTGATTGTGTGGTTGTGCGCTCGTGATTTGTGATCGTGATTGTCTGATCGTGATTGTGTGATCGTGATTGTGTGATCGTGATTGTGCGATTGCGTGCTTGTGACTGTGTGATTGTGTGACTGTGTGATTGTGTGATTGTGACTGTGTGATTGTGTGAGTGTGTGATTGTGTGATTGAGCGATTGTGTGATTGTGTGATTGTGTAATTGTGTGATTGTGTGATTTTGTGATTGTGTGATTAGGTGATTGTGTGATTGTGTGATTGTGTGATTGTGTGATTGTGTGATTGTGTGATTGTGTGATTGTGTGATTGTGTGATTGTGTGATTGTGTAATTGTGATTGTGTGATTGTGTGATTGTGTGATTGTGCGATTGTGTGATTGTGTGATTGTGTGATTGTGTGACTGTGTGATTGTGTGATTGTGTGATTGTGTGATTGTGTGATTGTGTGATTGTGTGATTGTGAGATTGTGTGATTGTGTGATTGTGTGATTGTGTGATTGTGTGATTGTGTGGTTGTGCGATCGTGATTGTGTGATCGTGATTGTCTGATCGTGATTGCGTGATCGTGATTGTGTGGTCGTGATTGTGCGATTGCGTGCTTGTGACTGTGTGATTGTGTGATTGTGTGATTGTGTGATTGTGTGATTGTGTGATTGTGTGATTGTGTGATTGTGTGATTGTGTGATTGTGTGATTGTGTGATTGTGTGATTGTGTGATTGTGAGATTGTGTGATAGTGTGATTATGTGATTGTGTGATTGTGATTGTGATTGTGTGATTGTGATTGTGTGATTGTGTGATTGAGTGATTGTGTGCTTGTGTGATTGTATACTTGTGTGATTGTCTGATTGTGTGATTGTGCGATTGTGTGCTTGTGCGATTGTGTGATTGTGTGATTGCGTGATTGTGTGATTGTGTGACTGTGTGATTGTGTGATTGTGTGATTGTGTGAGTGTGTGATTGTGTGATTGAGTGATTGTGTGCTTGTGTGATTGTGTGGTTGTGTGATTGTGTTATTGTGTGATTGTGTGATTGTGTGATTGTGTGATTGTGTGATTGTGATTGTGATTGTGTGATTGTGATTGTGTGATTGTGGTTGTGTGATTGTGATTGTGTGATTGTGACTGTGTGATTGTGTGAGTGTGTGATTGTGTGATTGTGTGATTGTGTGATTGTGTGGTTGTGTGATTGTGTGATTGTGTAATTGTGTGATTGTGTGATTGTGTGATTGTGTGGTTGTGTGATTGTGTGATTGTGTGATTGTGTGATTGTGTGATTGTGTGATTGTGTGATTGTGTGATTGTGACTGTGTGATTGTGTGAGTGTGTGATTGTGTGATTGAGTGATTGTGTGCTTGTGTGATTGTGTGGTTGTGTGGTTGTGTGATTGTGTGATTGTGTGATTGTGTGAGTGTGTGATTGTGTGATTGTGTGATTGAGTGATTGTGTGCTTGTGTGATTGTATACTTGTGTGATTGTCTGATTGTGTGATTGTGCGATTGTGTGATTGTGTGATTGTGTGATTGTGTGATTGTGTGATTGTGATTGTGATTGTGTGATTGTGATTGTGTGATTGTGGTTGTGTGATTGTGATTGTGTGATTGTGACTGTGTGATTGTGTGAGTGTGTGATTGTGTGATTGTGACTGTGTGATTGTGTGAGTGTGTGATTGTGTGATTGAGTGATTGTGTGCTTGTGTGATTGTGTGGTTGTGTGGTTGTGTGATTGTGTGATTGTGTGATTGTGTGATTGTGTGATTGAGTGATTGTGTGGTTGTGTGATTGTGTGGTTGTGTGATTGTGTGATTGTGATTGTGATTGTGTGATTGTGATTGTGTGATTGTGGTTGTGTGATTGTGATTGTGTGATTGTGACTGTGTGATTGTGTGAGTGTGTGATTGTGTGATTGTGTGATTGTGTGATTGTGTGGTTGTGTGATTGTGTGATTGTGTGATTGTGTGATTTTGTGATTGTGTGATTGTGTGATTGTGTGGTTGTGTGATTGTGTGATTGTGTGATTGTGTGATTGTGTGATTGTGTGATTGTGTGATTGTGACTGTGTGATTGTGTGAGTGTGTGATTGTGTGATTGAGTGATTGTGTGCTTGTGTGATTGTGTGGTTGTGTGACTGTGTGATTGTGTGAGTGTGTGATTGTGTGATTGTGTGATTGTGTGATTGTGTGATTGGGTGATTGTGTGATTGCGTGATTGTGTGATTGTGTGACTGTGTGATTGTGTGATTGTGTGATTGTGTGAGTGTGTGATTGTGTGATTGTGTGATTGAGTGATTGTGTGCTTGTGTGATTGTATACTTGTGTGATTGTCTGATTGTGTGATTGTGTGATTGTGTGCTTGTGTGATTGTGTGATTGTGTGATTGCGTGATTGTGTGATTGTGTGACTGTGTGATTGTGTGATTGTGTGATTGTGTGAGTGTGTGATTGTGTGATTGAGTGATTGTGTGCTTGTGTGATTGTGTGGTTGTGTGATTGTGTTATTGTGTGATTGTGTAATTGTGTGATTGTGTGATTGTGTGACTGTGATTGTGATTGTGTGATTGTGATTGTGTGATTGTGATTGTGTGATTGTGATTGTGTGATTGTGACTGTGTGATTGTGTGAGTGTGTGATTGTCTGATTGTGTGATTGTGTGATTGTGTGATTGTGTGGTTGTGTGATTGTGTGATTGTGTAATTGTGTGATTGTGTGATTTTGTGATTGTGTGATTGTGTGATTGTGTGGTTGTGTGATTGTGTGATTGTGTGATTGTGTGATTGTGTGATTGTGTGATTGTGACTGTGTGATTGTGTGAGTGTGTGATTGTGTGATTGAGTGATTGTGTGCTTGTGTGATTGTGTGGTTGTGTGGTTGTGTGATTGTGTGATTGTGTGATTGTGTGATTGTGTGATTGTGTGATTGTGTGATTGTGTGATTGTGTGATTGTGTGATTGGGTGATTGTGTGATTGCGTGATTGTGTGATTGTGTGACTGTGTGATTGTGTGATTGTGTGATTGTGTGAGTGTGTGATTGTGTGATTGTGTGATTGAGTGATTGTGTGCTTGTGTGATTGTATACTTGTGTGATTGTCTGATTGTGTGATTGTGCGATTGTGTGATTGTGTGATTGTGTGATTGTGTGATTGTGTGATTGTGTGATTGTGTGATTGTGTGATTGTGTGATTGTGTGATTGTGTGATTGTGTGATTGTGTGGTTGTGCGATCGTGATTGTGTGATCGTGATTGTCTGATCGTGATTGCGTGATCGTGATTGTGTGATCGTGATTGTGCGATTGCGTGCTTGTGACTGTGTGATTGTGTGATCGTGATTGTGCGATTGCGTGCTTGTGACTGTGTGATTGTGTGCCTGTGTGATTGTGTGATTGTGACTGTGTGATCGTGTGAGTGTGTGATTGTGTGATTGAGCGATTGTGTGATTGTGTGATTGTGTGGTTGTGTGATTGTGTGATTGTGTGGTTGTGTGACCGTGATTGTGTGACCGTGATTGTGTGATCGTGATTGTGTGATCGTGTGATCGTGTGATCGTGTGATGGTGTGATTGTGTGATTTTGCGATTTTGCGATTGTGTGATTGTGTGATTGTGTGAGTGTGTGATTGTGTGATTGCGTGATTGTGTGCTTGTGTGATTGTGTGGTTGTGTGATTGTGTGATTAGGTGATTGTGTGATTGTGTGATTGTGTGATTGTGTGATTGTGTAATTGTGATTGTGCGATTGTGTGATTGTGTGATTGTGTGATTGTGTGATTGTGTAATTGTGATTGTGCGATTGTGATTGTGTGATTGTGTGATTGTGTGATTGTGTGATTGTGTGATTATGTGATTGTGTGATTGTGTGATTGTGTGGTTGTGCGATCGTCATTGTGTGATCGTGATTGTCTGATCGTGATTGTGTGATCGTGATTGTGTGATCGTGATTGTGCGATTGCGTGCTTGTGACTGTGTGATTGTGTGACTGTGTGATTGTGTGATTGTGACTGTGTGATTGTGTGAGTGTGTGATTGTGTGATTGAGCGATTGTGTGATAGTGTGATTGTGTGGTTGTGTGATTGTGTGATTGTGTGATTGTGTGATTGTGTGATTGTGTGGTTGTGTGATTGTGTGATTGTGTGATTGTGTGATTGTGTGATTGTGAGATTGTGTGATTGTGTGATTGTGTGATTGTGTGATTGTGTGATTGTGATTGTGTGATTGAGTGATTGTGTGCTTTTGTGATTGTATACTTGTGTGATTGTCTGATTGTGTGATTGTGCGATTGTGTGCTTGTGTGATTGTGTGACTGTGTGATTGTGTGATTGTGTGATTGTGTGATTGTGTGATTGTGAGATTGTGTGATAGTGTGATTGTGTGATTGTGTGATTGTGATTGTGATTGTGTGATTGTGATTGTGTGATTGAGTGATTGTGTGCTTGTGTGATTGTGTGGTTGTGTGATTGTGTTATTGTGTGATTGTGTGATTGTGTGATTGTGTGATTGTGATTGTGATTGTGTGATTGTGATTGTGTGATTGTGGTTGTGTGATTGTGATTGTGTGATTGTGACTGTGTGATTGTGTGTGTGTGTGATTGTGTGATTGTGTGATTGTGTGATTGTGTGGTTGTGTGATTGTGTGATTGTGTAATTGTGTGATTGTGTGATTTTGTGATTGTGTGATTGTGTGATTGTGTGGTTGTGTGATTGTGTGATTGTGTGATTGTGTGATTGTGTGATTGCGTGATTGTGTGCTTGTGTGATTGTGTGGTTGTGTGATTGTGTGATTAGGTGATTGTGTGATTGTGTGATTGTGTGATTGTGTGATTGTGTGATTGTGTGATTGTGTGATTGTGTGATTGTGTAATTGTGATTGTGTGATTGTGTGATTGTGTGATTGTGTGATTGTGCGATTGTGTGATTGTGTGATTGTGTGATTGTGTGATTGTGTGACTGTGTGATTGTGTGATTGTGTGATAGTGTGATTGTGTGATTGTGTGATTGTGATTGTGATTGTGTGATTGTGATTGTGTGATTGAATGATTGTGTGCTTGTGTGATTGTATACTTGTGTGATTGTCTGATTGTGTGATTGTGCGATTGTGTGCATGTGTGATTGTGTGATTGTGTGATTGCGTGATTGTGTGATTGTGTGACTGTGTGATTGTGTGATTGTGTGATTGTGTGAGTGTGTGATTGTGTGATTGAGTGATTGTGTGCTTGTGTGATTGTGTGGTTGTGTGATTGTGTTATTGTGTGATTGTGTGATTGTGTGATTGTGTGATTGTGTGATTGTGATTGTGATTGTGTGATTGTGATTGTGTGATTGTGGTTGTGTGATTGTGATTGTGTGATTGTGACTGTGTGATTGTGTGAGTGTGTGATTGTGTGATTGTGTGATTGTGTGATTGTGTGGTTGTGTGATTGTGTGATTGTGTAATTGTGTGATTGTGTGATTTTGTGATTGTGTGATTGTGTGATTGTGTGGTTGTGTGATTGTGTGATTGTGTGATTGTGTGATTGTGTGATTGTGTGATTGTGACTGTGTGATTGTGTGAGTGTGTGATTGTGTGATTGAGTGATTGTGTGCTTGTGTGATTGTGTGGTTGTGTGGTTGTGTGATTGTGTGATTGTGTGATTGTGTGAGTGTGTGATTGTGTGATTGTGTGATTGAGTGATTGTGTGCTTGTGTGATTGTATACTTGTGTGATTGTCTGATTGTGTGATTGTGCGATTGTGTGATTGTGTGATTGTGTGATTGTGTGATTGTGTGATTGTGATTGTGATTGTGTGATTGTGATTGTGTGATTGTGGTTGTGTGATTGTGATTGTGTGATTGTGACTGTGTGATTGTGTGAGTGTGTGATTGTGTGATTGTGACTGTGTGATTGTGTGAGTGTGTGATTGTGTGATTGAGTGATTGTGTGCTTGTGTGATTGTGTGGTTGTGTGGTTGTGTGATTGTGTGATTGTGTGATTGTGTGATTGTGTGATTGAGTGATTGTGTGCTTGTGTGATTGTGTGGTTGTGTGATTGTGTGATTGTGATTGTGATTGTGTGATTGTGATTGTGTGATTGTGGTTGTGTGATTGTGATTGTGTGATTGTGACTGTGTGATTGTGTGAGTGTGTGATTGTGTGATTGTGTGATTGTGTGATTGTGTGGTTGTGTGATTGTGTGATTGTGTGATTGTGTGATTTTGTGATTGTGTGATTGTGTGATTGTGTGGTTGTGTGATTGTGTGATTGTGTGATTGTGTGATTGTGTGATTGTGTGATTGTGACTGTGTGATTGTGTGAGTGTGTGATTGTGTGATTGAGTGATTGTGTGCTTGTGTGATTGTGTGGTTGTGTGGTTGTGTAATTGTGTGATTGTGTGATTGTGTGACTGTGATTGTGATTGTGTGATTGTGATTGTGTGATTGTGGTTGTGTGATTGTGATTGTGTGATTGTGACTGTGTGATTGTGTGAGTGTGTGATTGTCTGATTGTGTGATTGTGTGATTGTGTGATTGTGTGGTTGTGTGATTGTGTGATTGTGTAATTGTGTGATTGTGTGATTTTGTGATTGTGTGATTGTGTGATTGTGTGGTTGTGTGATTGTGTGATTGTGTGATTGTGTGATTGTGTGATTGTGTGATTGTGACTGTGTGATTGTGTGAGTGTGTGATTGTGTGATTGAGTGATTGTGTGCTTGTGTGATTGTGTGGTTGTGTGGTTGTGTGATTGTGTGATTGTGTGATTGTGTGATTGTGTGATTGTGTGATTGTGTGATTGTGTGATTGTGTGATTGTGTGATTGGGTGATTGTGTGATTGCGTGATTGTGTGATTGCGTGATTGTGTGCTTGTGTGATTGTGTGGTTGTGTGATTGTGTGATTAGGTGATTGTGTGATTGTGTGATTGTGTGATTGTGTGATTGTGTGATTGTGTGATTGTGTGATTGTGTGATTGTGTAATTGTGATTGTGTGATTGTGTGATTGTGTGATTGTGTGATTGTGCGATTGTGTGATTGTGTGATTGTGTGATTGTGTGATTGTGTGACTGTGTGATTGTGTGATTGTGTGATAGTGTGATTGTGTGATTGTGTGATTGTGATTGTGATTGTGTGATTGTGATTGTGTGATTGAGTGATTGTGTGCTTGTGTGATTGTATACTTGTGTGATTGTCTGATTGTGTGATTGTGCGATTGTGTGCATGTGTGATTGTGTGATTGTGTGATTGCGTGATTGTGTGATTGTGTGACTGTGTGATTGTGTGATTGTGTGATTGTGTGAGTGTGTGATTGTGTGATTGAGTGATTGTGTGCTTGTGTGATTGTGTGGTTGTGTGATTGTGTTATTGTGTGATTGTGTGATTGTGTGATTGTGTGATTGTGTGATTGTGATTGTGATTGTGTGATTGTGATTGTGTGATTGTGGTTGTGTGATTGTGATTGTGTGATTGTGACTGTGTGATTGTGTGAGTGTGTGATTGTGTGATTGTGTGATTGTGTGATTGTGTGGTTGTGTGATTGTGTGATTGTGTAATTGTGTGATTGTGTGATTTTGTGATTGTGTGATTGTGTGATTGTGTGGTTGTGTGATTGTGTGATTGTGTGATTGTGTGATTGTGTGATTGTGTGATTGTGACTGTGTGATTGTGTGAGTGTGTGATTGTGTGATTGAGTGATTGTGTGCTTGTGTGATTGTGTGGTTGTGTGGTTGTGTGATTGTGTGATTGTGTGATTGTGTGAGTGTGTGATTGTGTGATTGTGTGATTGAGTGATTGTGTGCTTGTGTGATTGTATACTTGTGTGATTGTCTGATTGTGTGATTGTGCGATTGTGTGATTGTGTGATTGTGTGATTGTGTGATTGTGTGATTGTGATTGTGATTGTGTGATTGTGATTGTGTGATTGTGGTTGTGTGATTGTGATTGTGTGATTGTGACTGTGTGATTGTGTGAGTGTGTGATTGTGTGATTGTGACTGTGTGATTGTGTGAGTGTGTGATTGTGTGATTGAGTGATTGTGTGCTTGTGTGATTGTGTGGTTGTGTGGTTGTGTGATTGTGTGATTGTGTGATTGTGTGATTGTGTGATTGAGTGATTGTGTGCTTGTGTGATTGTGTGGTTGTGTGATTGTGTGATTGTGATTGTGATTGTGTGATTGTGATTGTGTGATTGTGGTTGTGTGATTGTGATTGTGTGATTGTGACTGTGTGATTGTGTGAGTGTGTGATTGTGTGATTGTGTGATTGTGTGATTGTGTGGTTGTGTGATTGTGTGATTGTGATTGTGATTGTGTGATTGTGATTGTGTGATTGTGATTGTGTGATTGTGACTGTGTGATTGTGTGAGTGTGTGATTGTGTGATTGTGTGATTGTGTGATTGTGTGGTTGTGTGATTGTGTGATTGTGTGATTGTGTGATTTTGTGATTGTGTGATTGTGTGATTGTGTTATTGTGTGATTGTGTGATTGTGTGATTGTGTGATTGTGTGATTGTGATTGTGATTGTGTGATTGTGATTGTGTGATTGTGGTTGTGTGATTGTGATTGTGTGATTGTGACTGTGTGATTGTGTGAGTGTGTGATTGTGTGATTGTGTGATTGTGTGATTGTGTGGTTGTGTGATTGTGTGATTGTGTAATTGTGTGATTGTGTGATTTTGTGATTGTGTGATTGTGTGATTGTGTGGTTGTGTGATTGTGTGATTGTGTGATTGTGTGATTGTGTGATTGTGTGATTGTGACTGTGTGATTGTGTGAGTGTGTGATTGTGTGATTGAGTGATTGTGTGCTTGTGTGATTGTGTGGTTGTGTGGTTGTGTGATTGTGTGATTGTGTGATTGTGTGATTGTGTGATTGAGTGATTGTGTGCTTGTGTGATTGTGTGGTTGTGTGATTGTGTGATTGTGATTGTGATTGTGTGATTGTGATTGTGTGATTGTGGTTGTGTGATTGTGATTGTGTGATTGTGATTGTGTGATTGTGGTTGTGTGATTGTGATTGTGTGATTGTGACTGTGTGATTGTGTGAGTGTGTGATTGTCTGATTGTGTGATTGTGTGATTGTGTGATTGTGTGGTTGTGTGATTGTGTGATTGTGTAATTGTGTGATTGTGTGATTTTGTGATTGTGTGATTGTGTGATTGTGTGGTTGTGTGATTGTGTGATTGTGTGATTGTGTGATTGTGTGATTGTGTGATTGTGACTGTGTGATTGTGTGAGTGTGTGATTGTGTGATTGAGTGATTGTGTGCTTGTGTGATTGTGTGGTTGTGTGGTTGTGTGATTGTGTGATTGTGTGATTGTGTGATTGTGTGATTGTGTGATTGTGTGATTGTGTGATTGTGTGATTGTGTGATTGGGTGATTGTGTGATTGCGTGATTGTGTGATTGTGTGACTGTGTGATTGTGTGATTGTGTGATTGTGTGAGTGTGTGATTGTGTGATTGTGTGATTGAGTGATTGTGTGCTTGTGTGATTGTATACTTGTGTGATTGTCTGATTGTGTGATTGTGCGATTGTGTGATTGTGTGATTGTGTGATTGTGTGATTGTGTGATTGTGTGATTGTGTGATTGTGTGATTGTGTGATTGTGTGATTGTGTGATTGTGTGATTGTGTGGTTGTGCGATCGTGATTGTGTGATCGTGATTGTCTGATCGTGATTGCGTGATCGTGATTGTGTGATCGTGATTGTGCGATTGCGTGCTTGTGACTGTGTGATTGTGTGATCGTGATTGTGCGATTGCGTGCTTGTGACTGTGTGATTGTGTGCCTGTGTGATTGTGTGATTGTGACTGTGTGATCGTGTGAGTGTGTGATTGTGTGATTGAGCGATTGTGTGATTGTGTGATTGTGTGGTTGTGTGATTGTGTGATTGTGTGGTTGTGTGACCGTGATTGTGTGACCGTGATTGTGTGATCGTGATTGTGCGATTGCGTGCTTGTGACTGTGTGATTGTGTGACTGTGTGATTGTGTGATTGTGACTGTGTGATTGTGTGAGTGTGTGATTGTGTGATTGAGCGATTGTGTGATTGTGTGATTGTGTGATTGTGTGATGGTGTGATTGTGTGATTGTGTGATTGTGTGATTGTGTGATTGTGTGATTGGGTGATTGTGTGATTGCGTGATTGTGTGATTGTGTGATTGTGTGATTATGTGATTGTGTGATTGTGTGATTGTGTGATTGTGTGATTGTGTGATTGTGTAATTGTGATTGTGCGATTGTGTGATTGTGTGATTGTGTGATTGTGTAATTGTGATTGTGCGATTGTGATTGTGTGATTGTGTGATTGTGTGATTGTGTGATTGTGTGATTATGTGATTGTGTGATTGTGTGATTGTGTGATTGTGTGGTTGTGCGATCGTGATTGTGTGATCGTGATTGTCTGATCGTGATTGTGTGATCGTGATTGTGTGATCGTGATTGTGCGATTGCGTGCTTGTGACTGTGTGATTGTGTGATTGTGACTGTGTGATTGTGTGAGTGTGTGATTGTGTGATTGAGCGATTGTGTGATTGTGTGATTGTGTGGTTGTGTGATTGTGTGATTGTGTGATAGTGTGATTGTGTGATTGTGTGATTATGTGATTGTGTGATTGTGTGATTGTGTGATTGTGTGATTGTGTGATTGTGTGATTGCGTGATTGTGTGCTTGTGTGATTGTGTGGTTGTGTGATTGTCTGATTGTGTGATTGTGCGATTGTGTGCTTGTGTGATTGTGTGATTGTGTGATTGCGTGATTGTGTGATTGTGTGACTGTGTGATTGTGTGATTGTGTGATTGTGTGAGTGTGTGATTGTGTGATTGAGTGATTGTGTGCTTGTGTGATTGTGTGGTTGTGTGATTGTGTTATTGTGTGATTGTGTGATTGTGTGATTGTGTGATTGTGTGATTGTGATTGTGATTGTGTGATTGTGATTGTGTGATTGTGGTTGTGTGATTGTGATCGTGTGATTGTGACTGTGTGATTGTGTGAGTGTGTGATTGTGTGATTGTGTGATTGTGTGATTGTGTGGTTGTGTGATTGTGTGATTGTGTAATTGTGTGATTGTGTGATTTTGTGATTGTGTGATTGTGTGATTGTGTGGTTGTGTGATTGTGTGATTGTGTGATTGTGTGATTGTGTGATTGTGTGATTGTGACTGTGTGATTGTGTGAGTGTGTGATTGTGTGATTGAGTGATTGTGTGCTTGTGTGATTGTGTGGTTGTGTGGTTGTGTGATTGTGTGATTGTGTGATTGTGTGATTGTGTGATTGTGTGATTGGGTGATTGTGTGATTGCGTGATTGTGTGATTGTGTGACTGTGTGATTGTGTGATTGTGTGATTGTGTGAGTGTGTGATTGTGTGATTGTGTGATTGAGTGATTGTGTGCTTGTGTGATTGTATACTTGTGTGATTGTCTGATTGTGTGATTGTGCGATTGTGTGATTGTGTGATTGTGTGATTGTGTGATTGTGTGAGTGTGTGATTGTGTGATTGTGACTGTGTGATTGTGTGAGTGTGTGATTGTGTGATTGAGTGATTGTGTGCTTGTGTGATTGTGTGGTTGTGTGGTTGTGTGATTGTGTGATTGTGTGATTGTGTGATTGAGTGATTGTGTGCTTGTGTGATTGTGTGGTTGTGTGATTGTGTGATTGTGATTGTGATTGTGTGATTGTGATTGTGTGATTGTGGTTGTGTGATTGTGATTGTGTGATTGTGACTGTGTGATTGTGTGAGTGTGTGATTGTGTGATTGTGTGATTGTGTGATTGTGTGGTTGTGTGATTGTGTGATTGTGATTGTGATTGTGTGATTGTGATTGTGTGATTGTGATTGTGTGATTGTGACTGTGTGATTGTGTGAGTGTGTGATTGTGTGATTGTGTGATTGTGTGATTGTGTGGTTGTGTGATTGTGTGATTGTGTGATTGTGTGATTTTGTGATTGTGTGATTGTGTGATTGTGTTATTGTGTGATTGTGTGATTGTGTGATTGTGTGATTGTGTGATTGTGATTGTGATTGTGTGATTGTGATTGTGTGATTGTGGTTGTGTGATTGTGATTGTGTGATTGTGACTGTGTGATTGTGTGAGTGTGTGATTGTGTGATTGTGTGATTGTGTGATTGTGTGGTTGTGTGATTGTGTGATTGTGTAATTGTGTGATTGTGTGATTTTGTGATTGTGTGATTGTGTGATTGTGTGGTTGTGTGATTGTGTGATTGTGTGATTGTGTGATTGTGTGATTGTGTGATTGTGACTGTGTGATTGTGTGAGTGTGTGATTGTGTGATTGAGTGATTGTGTGCTTGTGTGATTGTGTGGTTGTGTGGTTGTGTGATTGTGTGATTGTGTGATTGTGTGATTGTGTGATTGAGTGATTGTGTGCTTGTGTGATTGTGTGGTTGTGTGATTGTGTGATTGTGATTGTGATTGTGTGATTGTGATTGTGTGATTGTGGTTGTGTGATTGTGATTGTGTGATTGTGATTGTGTGATTGTGGTTGTGTGATTGTGATTGTGTGATTGTGACTGTGTGATTGTGTGAGTGTGTGATTGTCTGATTGTGTGATTGTGTGATTGTGTGATTGTGTGGTTGTGTGATTGTGTGATTGTGTAATTGTGTGATTGTGTGATTTTGTGATTGTGTGATTGTGTGATTGTGTGGTTGTGTGATTGTGTGATTGTGTGATTGTGTGATTGTGTGATTGTGTGATTGTGACTGTGTGATTGTGTGAGTGTGTGATTGTGTGATTGAGTGATTGTGTGCTTGTGTGATTGTGTGGTTGTGTGGTTGTGTGATTGTGTGATTGTGTGATTGTGTGATTGTGTGATTGTGTGATTGTGTGATTGTGTGATTGTGTGATTGTGTGATTGGGTGATTGTGTGATTGCGTGATTGTGTGATTGTGTGACTGTGTGATTGTGTGATTGTGTGATTGTGTGAGTGTGTGATTGTGTGATTGTGTGATTGAGTGATTGTGTGCTTGTGTGATTGTATACTTGTGTGATTGTCTGATTGTGTGATTGTGCGATTGTGTGATTGTGTGATTGTGTGATTGTGTGATTGTGTGATTGTGTGATTGTGTGATTGTGTGATTGTGTGATTGTGTGATTGTGTGATTGTGTGATTGTGTGGTTGTGCGATCGTGATTGTGTGATCGTGATTGTCTGATCGTGATTGCGTGATCGTGATTGTGTGATCGTGATTGTGCGATTGCGTGCTTGTGACTGTGTGATTGTGTGATCGTGATTGTGCGATTGCGTGCTTGTGACTGTGTGATTGTGTGCCTGTGTGATTGTGTGATTGTGACTGTGTGATCGTGTGAGTGTGTGATTGTGTGATTGAGCGATTGTGTGATTGTGTGATTGTGTGGTTGTGTGATTGTGTGATTGTGTGGTTGTGTGACCGTGATTGTGTGACCGTGATTGTGTGATCGTGATTGTGCGATTGCGTGCTTGTGACTGTGTGATTGTGTGACTGTGTGATTGTGTGATTGTGACTGTGTGATTGTGTGAGTGTGTGATTGTGTGATTGAGCGATTGTGTGATTGTGTGATTGTGTGATTGTGTGATGGTGTGATTGTGTGATTGTGTGATTGTGTGATTGTGTGATTGTGTGATTGGGTGATTGTGTGATTGCGTGATTGTGTGATTGTGTGATTGTGTGATTATGTGATTGTGTGATTGTGTGATTGTGTGATTGTGTGATTGTGTGATTGTGTAATTGTGATTGTGCGATTGTGTGATTGTGTGATTGTGTGATTGTGTAATTGTGATTGTGCGATTGTGATTGTGTGATTGTGTGATTGTGTGATTGTGTGATTGTGTGATTATGTGATTGTGTGATTGTGTGATTGTGTGATTGTGTGGTTGTGCGATCGTGATTGTGTGATCGTGATTGTCTGATCGTGATTGTGTGATCGTGATTGTGTGATCGTGATTGTGCGATTGCGTGCTTGTGACTGTGTGATTGTGTGATTGTGACTGTGTGATTGTGTGAGTGTGTGATTGTGTGATTGAGCGATTGTGTGATTGTGTGATTGTGTGGTTGTGTGATTGTGTGATTGTGTGATAGTGTGATTGTGTGATTGTGTGATTGTGTGATTGTGTGATTGTGTGATTGTGTGATTGTGTGATTGTGTGATTGTGTGATTGCGTGATTGTGTGCTTGTGTGATTGTGTGGTTGTGTGATTGTCTGATTGTGTGATTGTGCGATTGTGTGCTTGTGTGATTGTGTGATTGTGTGATTGCGTGATTGTGTGATTGTGTGACTGTGTGATTGTGTGATTGTGTGATTGTGTGAGTGTGTGATTGTGTGATTGAGTGATTGTGTGCTTGTGTGATTGTGTGGTTGTGTGATTGTGTTATTGTGTGATTGTGTGATTGTGTGATTGTGTGATTGTGTGATTGTGATTGTGATTGTGTGATTGTGATTGTGTGATTGTGGTTGTGTGATTGTGATCGTGTGATTGTGACTGTGTGATTGTGTGAGTGTGTGATTGTGTGATTGTGTGATTGTGTGATTGTGTGGTTGTGTGATTGTGTGATTGTGTAATTGTGTGATTGTGTGATTTTGTGATTGTGTGATTGTGTGATTGTGTGGTTGTGTGATTGTGTGATTGTGTGATTGTGTGATTGTGTGATTGTGTGATTGTGACTGTGTGATTGTGTGAGTGTGTGATTGTGTGATTGAGTGATTGTGTGCTTGTGTGATTGTGTGGTTGTGTGGTTGTGTGATTGTGTGATTGTGTGATTGTGTGATTGTGTGATTGTGTGATTGGGTGATTGTGTGATTGCGTGATTGTGTGATTGTGTGACTGTGTGATTGTGTGATTGTGTGATTGTGTGAGTGTGTGATTGTGTGATTGTGTGATTGAGTGATTGTGTGCTTGTGTGATTGTATACTTGTGTGATTGTCTGATTGTGTGATTGTGCGATTGTGTGATTGTGTGATTGTGTGATTGTGTGATTGTGTGATTGTGTGATTGTGTGATTGTGTGATTGTGTGATTGGGTGATTGTGTGATTGCGTGATTGTGTGATTGTGTGACTGTGTGATTGTGTGATTGTGTGATTGTGTGAGTGTGTGATTGTGTGATTGTGTGATTGAGTGATTGTGGGCTTGTGTGATTGTATACTTGTGTGATTGTCTGATTGTGTGATTGTGCGATTGTGTGATTGTGTGATTGTGTGATTGTGTGATTGTGTGATTGTGTGATTGTGTGATTGTGTGATTGTGTGATTGTGTGGTTGTGCGATCGTGATTGTGTGATCGTATTGTCTGATCGTGATTGCGTGATCGTGATTGTGTGATCGTGATTGTGCGATTGCGTGCTTGTGACTGTGTGATTGTGTGACTGTGTGATTGTGTGATTGTGACTGTGTGATTGTGTGAGTGTGTGATTGTGTGATTGAGCGATTGTGTGATTGTGTGATTGTGTGGTTGTGTGATTGTGTGATTGTGTGATTGTGTGATTGTGTGATTGTGTGATTGTGTGGTTGTGCGATCGTGATTGTGTGATCGTGATTGTCTGATCGTGATTGCGTGATCGTGATTGTGTGATCGCGATTGTGCGATTGCGTGCTTGTGACTGTGTGATTGTGTGACTGTGTGATTGTGTGATTGTGACTGTGTGATTGTGTGAGTGTGTGATTGTGTGATTGAGCGATTGTGTGATTGTGTGATTGTGTGGTTGTGTGATTGTGTGATTGTGTGATTAGGTGGTTGTGTGATTGTGTGATTGTGTGATTATGTGATTGTGTGGTTGTGCGCTCGTGATTTGTGATCGTGATTGTCTGATCGTGATTGTGTGATCGTGATTGTGTGATCGTGATTGTGCGATTGCGTGCTTGTGACTGTGTGATTGTGTGACTGTGTGATTGTGTGATTGTGACTGTGTGATTGTGTGATTGTGTGATTGTGTGAGTGTGTGATTGTGTGATTGAGTGATTGTGTGCTTGTGTGATTGTGTGGTTGTGTGATTGTGTTATTGTGTGATTGTGTGATTGTGTGATTGTGTGATTGTGTGATTGTGATTGTGATTGTGTGATTGTGATTGTGTGATTGTGGTTGTGTGATTGTGATCGTGTGATTGTGACTGTGTGATTGTGTGAGTGTGTGATTGTGTGATTGTGTGATTGTGTGATTGTGTGGTTGTGTGATTGTGTGATTGTGTAATTGTGTGATTGTGTGATTTTGTGATTGTGTGATTGTGTGATTGTGTGGTTGTGTGATTGTGTGATTGTGTGATTGTGTGATTGTGTGATTGTGTGATTGTGACTGTGTGATTGTGTGAGTGTGTGATTGTGTGATTGAGTGATTGTGTGCTTGTGTGATTGTGTGGTTGTGTGGTTGTGTGATTGTGTGATTGTGTGATTGTGTGATTGTGTGATTGTGTGATTGGGTGATTGTGTGATTGCGTGATTGTGTGATTGTGTGACTGTGTGATTGTGTGATTGTGTGATTGTGTGAGTGTGTGATTGGGTGATTGTGTGATTGAGTGATTGTGTGCTTGTGTGATTGTATACTTGTGTGATTGTCTGATTGTGTGATTGTGCGATTGTGTGATTGTGTGATTGTGTGATTGTGTGATTGTGTGATTGTGTGATTGTGTGATTGTGTGATTGTGTGATTGGGTGATTGTGTGATTGCGTGATTGTGTGATTGTGTGACTGTGTGATTGTGTGATTGTGTGATTGTGTGAGTGTGTGATTGTGTGATTGTGTGATTGAGTGATTGTGGGCTTGTGTGATTGTATACTTGTGTGATTGTCTGATTGTGTGATTGTGCGATTGTGTGATTGTGTGATTGTGTGATTGTGTGATTGTGTGATTGTGTGATTGTGTGATTGTGTGATTGTGTGATTGTGTGGTTGTGCGATCGTGATTGTGTGATCGTATTGTCTGATCGTGATTGCGTGATCGTGATTGTGTGATCGTGATTGTGCGATTGCGTGCTTGTGACTGTGTGATTGTGTGACTGTGTGATTGTGTGATTGTGACTGTGTGATTGTGTGAGTGTGTGATTGTGTGATTGAGCGATTGTGTGATTGTGTGATTGTGTGGTTGTGTGATTGTGTGATTGTGTGATTGTGTGATTGTGTGATTGTGTGATTGTGTGGTTGTGCGATCGTGATTGTGTGATCGTGATTGTCTGATCGTGATTGCGTGATCGTGATTGTGTGATCGCGATTGTGCGATTGCGTGCTTGTGACTGTGTGATTGTGTGACTGTGTGATTGTGTGATTGTGACTGTGTGATTGTGTGAGTGTGTGATTGTGTGATTGAGCGATTGTGTGATTGTGTGATTGTGTGGTTGTGTGATTGTGTGATTGTGTGATTAGGTGGTTGTGTGATTGTGTGATTGTGTGATTATGTGATTGTGTGGTTGTGCGCTCGTGATTTGTGATCGTGATTGTCTGATCGTGATTGTGTGATCGTGATTGTGTGATCGTGATTGTGCGATTGCGTGCTTGTGACTGTGTGATTGTGTGACTGTGTGATTGTGTGATTGTGACTGTGTGATTGTGTGAGTGTGTGATTGTGTGATTGAGCGATTGTGTGATTGTGTGATTGTGTAATTGTGTGATTGTGTGATTTTGTGATTGTGTGATTAGGTGATTGTGTGATTGTGTGATTGTGTGATTGTGTGATTGTGTGATTGTGTGATTGTGTGATTGTGTGATTGTGTGATTGTGTGATTGTGTAATTGTGATTGTGTGATTGTGTGATTGTGTGATTGTGCGATTGTGTGATTGTGTGATTGTGTGATTGTGTGACTGTGTGATTGTGTGATTGTGTGATTGTGTGATTGTGTGATTGTGTGATTGTGTGATTGTGAGATTGTGTGATTGTGTGATTGTGTGATTGTGTGATTGTGTGATTGTGTGGTTGTGCGATCGTGATTGTGTGATCGTGATTGTCTGATCGTGATTGCGTGATCGTGATTGTGTGGTCGTGATTGTGCGATTGCGTGCTTGTGACTGTGTGATTGTGTGATTGTGTGATTGTGTGATTGTGTGATTGTGTGATTGTGTGATTGTGTGATTGTGTGATTGTGTGATTGTGTGATTGTGTGATTGTGTGATTGTGAGATTGTGTGATAGTGTGATTATGTGATTGTGTGATTGTGATTGTGATTGTGTGATTGTGATTGTGTGATTGTGTGATTGAGTGATTGTGTGCTTGTGTGATTGTATACTTGTGTGATTGTCTGATTGTGTGATTGTGCGATTGTGTGCTTGTGCGATTGTGTGATTGTGTGATTGCGTGATTGTGTGATTGTGTGACTGTGTGATTGTGTGATTGTGTGATTGTGTGAGTGTGTGATTGTGTGATTGAGTGATTGTGTGCTTGTGTGATTGTGTGGTTGTGTGATTGTGTTATTGTGTGATTGTGTGATTGTGTGATTGTGTGATTGTGTGATTGTGATTGTGATTGTGTGATTGTGATTGTGTGATTGTGGTTGTGTGATTGTGATTGTGTGATTGTGACTGTGTGATTGTGTGAGTGTGTGATTGTGTGATTGTGTGATTGTGTGATTGTGTGGTTGTGTGATTGTGTGATTGTGTAATTGTGTGATTGTGTGATTTTGTGATTGTGTGATTGTGTGATTGTGTGGTTGTGTGATTGTGTGATTGTGTGATTGTGTGATTGTGTGATTGTGTGATTGTGTGATTGTGACTGTGTGATTGTGTGAGTGTGTGATTGTGTGATTGAGTGATTGTGTGCTTGTGTGATTGTGTGGTTGTGTGGTTGTGTGATTGTGTGATTGTGTGATTGTGTGAGTGTGTGATTGTGTGATTGTGTGATTGAGTGATTGTGTGCTTGTGTGATTGTATACTTGTGTGATTGTCTGATTGTGTGATTGTGCGATTGTGTGATTGTGTGATTGTGTGATTGTGTGATTGTGTGATTGTGATTGTGATTGTGTGATTGTGATTGTGTGATTGTGGTTGTGTGATTGTGATTGTGTGATTGTGACTGTGTGATTGTGTGAGTGTGTGATTGTGTGATTGTGACTGTGTGATTGTGTGAGTGTGTGATTGTGTGATTGAGTGATTGTGTGCTTGTGTGATTGTGTGGTTGTGTGGTTGTGTGATTGTGTGATTGTGTGATTGTGTGATTGTGTGATTGAGTGATTGTGTGGTTGTGTGATTGTGTGGTTGTGTGATTGTGTGATTGTGATTGTGATTGTGTGATTGTGATTGTGTGATTGTGGTTGTGTGATTGTGATTGTGTGATTGTGACTGTGTGATTGTGTGAGTGTGTGATTGTGTGATTGTGTGATTGTGTGATTGTGTGGTTGTGTGATTGTGTGATTGTGTGATTGTGTGATTTTGTGATTGTGTGATTGTGTGATTGTGTGGTTGTGTGATTGTGTGATTGTGTGATTGTGTGATTGTGTGATTGTGTGATTGTGACTGTGTGATTGTGTGAGTGTGTGATTGTGTGATTGAGTGATTGTGTGCTTGTGTGATTGTGTGGTTGTGTGGTTGTGTGATTGTGTGACTGTGTGATTGTGTGATTGTGTGATTGTGTGATTGTGTGATTGGGTGATTGTGTGATTGCGTGATTGTGTGATTGTGTGACTGTGTGATTGTGTGATTGTGTGATTGTGTGAGTGTGTGATTGTGTGATTGTGTGATTGAGTGATTGTGTGCTTGTGTGATTGTATACTTGTGTGATTGTCTGATTGTGTGATTGTGTGATTGTGTGCTTGTGTGATTGTGTGATTGTGTGATTGCGTGATTGTGTGATTGTGTGACTGTGTGATTGTGTGATTGTGTGATTGTGTGAGTGTGTGATTGTGTGATTGAGTGATTGTGTGCTTGTGTGATTGTGTGGTTGTGTGATTGTGTTATTGTGTGATTGTGTAATTGTGTGATTGTGTGATTGTGTGACTGTGATTGTGATTGTGTGATTGTGATTGTGTGATTGTGATTGTGTGATTGTGATTGTGTGATTGTGACTGTGTGATTGTGTGAGTGTGTGATTGTCTGATTGTGTGATTGTGTGATTGTGTGATTGTGTGGTTGTGTGATTGTGTGATTGTGTAATTGTGTGATTGTGTGATTTTGTGATTGTGTGATTGTGTGATTGTGTGGTTGTGTGATTGTGTGATTGTGTGATTGTGTGATTGTGTGATTGTGTGATTGTGACTGTGTGATTGTGTGAGTGTGTGATTGTGTGATTGAGTGATTGTGTGCTTGTGTGATTGTGTGGTTGTGTGGTTGTGTGATTGTGTGATTGTGTGATTGTGTGATTGTGTGATTGTGTGATTGTGTGATTGTGTGATTGTGTGATTGTGTGATTGGGTGATTGTGTGATTGCGTGATTGTGTGATTGTGTGACTGTGTGATTGTGTGATTGTGTGATTGTGTGAGTGTGTGATTGTGTGATTGTGTGATTGAGTGATTGTGTGCTTGTGTGATTGTATACTTGTGTGATTGTCTGATTGTGTGATTGTGCGATTGTGTGATTGTGTGATTGTGTGATTGTGTGATTGTGTGATTGTGTGATTGTGTGATTGTGTGATTGTGTGATTGTGTGATTGTGTGATTGTGTGATTGTGTGGTTGTGCGATCGTGATTGTGTGATCGTGATTGTCTGATCGTGATTGCGTGATCGTGATTGTGTGATCGTGATTGTGCGATTGCGTGCTTGTGACTGTGTGATTGTGTGATCGTGATTGTGCGATTGCGTGCTTGTGACTGTGTGATTGTGTGCCTGTGTGATTGTGTGATTGTGACTGTGTGATCGTGTGAGTGTGTGATTGTGTGATTGAGCGATTGTGTGATTGTGTGATTGTGTGGTTGTGTGATTGTGTGATTGTGTGGTTGTGTGACCGTGATTGTGTGACCGTGATTGTGTGATCGTGATTGTGTGATCGTGTGATCGTGTGATCGTGTGATGGTGTGATTGTGTGATTTTGCGATTTTGCGATTGTGTGATTGTGTGATTGTGTGAGTGTGTGATTGTGTGATTGCGTGATTGTGTGCTTGTGTGATTGTGTGGTTGTGTGATTGTGTGATTAGGTGATTGTGTGATTGTGTGATTGTGTGATTGTGTGATTGTGTAATTGTGATTGTGCGATTGTGTGATTGTGTGATTGTGTGATTGTGTGATTGTGTAATTGTGATTGTGCGATTGTGATTGTGTGATTGTGTGATTGTGTGATTGTGTGATTGTGTGATTGTGTGATTGTGTGATTATGTGATTGTGTGATTGTGTGATTGTGTGGTTGTGCGATCGTCATTGTGTGATCGTGATTGTCTGATCGTGATTGTGTGATCGTGATTGTGTGATCGTGATTGTGCGATTGCGTGCTTGTGACTGTGTGATTGTGTGACTGTGTGATTGTGTGATTGTGACTGTGTGATTGTGTGAGTGTGTGATTGTGTGATTGAGCGATTGTGTGATAGTGTGATTGTGTGGTTGTGTGATTGTGTGATTGTGTGATTGTGTGATTGTGTGATTGTGTGGTTGTGTGATTGTGTGATTGTGTGATTGTGTGATTGTGTGATTGTGAGATTGTGTGATTGTGTGATTGTGTGATTGTGTGATTGTGTGATTGTGATTGTGTGATTGAGTGATTGTGTGCTTTTGTGATTGTATACTTGTGTGATTGTCTGATTGTGTGATTGTGCGATTGTGTGCTTGTGTGATTGTGTGACTGTGTGATTGTGTGATTGTGTGATTGTGTGATTGTGTGATTGTGAGATTGTGTGATAGTGTGATTGTGTGATTGTGTGATTGTGATTGTGATTGTGTGATTGTGATTGTGTGATTGAGTGATTGTGTGCTTGTGTGATTGTGTGGTTGTGTGATTGTGTTATTGTGTGATTGTGTGATTGTGTGATTGTGTGATTGTGTGATTGTGATTGTGATTGTGTGATTGTGATTGTGTGATTGTGGTTGTGTGATTGTGATTGTGTGATTGTGACTGTGTGATTGTGTGTGTGTGTGATTGTGTGATTGTGTGATTGTGTGATTGTGTGGTTGTGTGATTGTGTGATTGTGTAATTGTGTGATTGTGTGATTTTGTGATTGTGTGATTGTGTGATTGTGTGGTTGTGTGATTGTGTGATTGTGTGATTGTGTGATTGTGTGATTGCGTGATTGTGTGCTTGTGTGATTGTGTGGTTGTGTGATTGTGTGATTAGGTGATTGTGTGATTGTGTGATTGTGTGATTGTGTGATTGTGTGATTGTGTGATTGTGTGATTGTGTGATTGTGTAATTGTGATTGTGTGATTGTGTGATTGTGTGATTGTGTGATTGTGCGATTGTGTGATTGTGTGATTGTGTGATTGTGTGATTGTGTGACTGTGTGATTGTGTGATTGTGTGATAGTGTGATTGTGTGATTGTGTGATTGTGATTGTGATTGTGTGATTGTGATTGTGTGATTGAGTGATTGTGTGCTTGTGTGATTGTATACTTGTGTGATTGTCTGATTGTGTGATTGTGCGATTGTGTGCATGTGTGATTGTGTGATTGTGTGATTGCGTGATTGTGTGATTGTGTGACTGTGTGATTGTGTGATTGTGTGATTGTGTGAGTGTGTGATTGTGTGATTGAGTGATTGTGTGCTTGTGTGATTGTGTGGTTGTGTGATTGTGTTATTGTGTGATTGTGTGATTGTGTGATTGTGTGATTGTGTGATTGTGATTGTGATTGTGTGATTGTGACTGTGTGATTGTGTGAGTGTGTGATTGTGTGATTGTGTGATTGTGTGATTGTGTGGTTGTGTGATTGTGTGATTGTGTAATTGTGTGATTGTGTGATTTTGTGATTGTGTGATTGTGTGATTGTGTGGTTGTGTGATTGTGTGATTGTGTGATTGTGTGATTGTGACTGTGTGATTGTGTGAGTGTGTGATTGTGTGATTGAGTCATTGTGTGCTTGTGTGATTGTGTGGTTGTGTGGTTGTGTGATTGTGTGATTGTGTGATTGTGTGAGTGTGTGATTGTGTGATTGTGTGATTGAGTGATTGTGTGCTTGTGTGATTGTATACTTGTGTGATTGTCTGATTGTGTGATTGTCTGATTGTGTGATTGTGCGATTGTGTGATTGTGTGATTGTGTGATTGTGTGATTGTGTGATTGTGATTGTGATTGTGTGATTGTGATTGTGTGATTGTGGTTGTGTGATTGTGATTGTGTGATTGTGACTGTGTGATTGTGTGAGTGTGTGATTGTGTGATTGTGACTGTGTGATTGTGTGAGTGTGTGATTGTGTGATTGAGTGATTGTGTGCTTGTGTGATTGTGTGGTTGTGTGGTTGTGTGATTGTGTGATTGTGTGATTGTGTGATTGTGTGATTGATTGATTGTGTGCTTGTGTGATTGTGTGGTTGTGTGATTGTGTGATTGTGATTGTGATTGTGTGATTGTGATTGTGTGATTGTGGTTGTGTGATTGTGATTGTGTGATTGTGACTGTGTGATTGTGTGAGTGTGTGATTGTGTGATTGTGTGATTGTGTGATTGTGTGGTTGTGTGATTGTGTGATTGTGTGATTGTGTGGTTTTGTGATTGTGTGATTGTGTGATTGTGTGGTTGTGTGATTGTGTGATTGTGTGATTGTGTGATTTTGTGATTGTGTGATTGTGACTGTGTGATTGTGTGAGTGTGTGATTGTGTGATTGAGTGATTGTGTGCTTGTGTGATTGTGTGGTTGTGTGGTTGTGTGATTGTGTGACTGTGTGATTGTGTGATTGTGTGATTGTGTGATTGTGTGATTGGGTGATTGTGTGATTGCGTGATTGTGTGATTGTGTGACTGTGTGATTGTGTGATTGTGTGATTGTGTGAGTGTGTGATTGTGTGATTGTGTGATTGAGTGATTGTGTGCTTGTGTGATTGTATACTTGTGTGATTGTCTGATTGTGTGATTGTGTGATTGTGTGCTTGTGTGATTGTGTGATTGTGTGATTGCGTGATTGTGTGATTGTGTGACTGTGTGATTGTGTGATTGTGTGATTGTGTGAGTGTGTGATTGTGTGATTGAGTGATTGTGTGCTTGTGTGATTGTGTGGTTGTGTGATTGTGTTATTGTGTGATTGTGTAATTGTGTGATTGTGTGATTGTGTGACTGTGATTGTGATTGTGTGATTGTGATTGTGTGATTGTGGTTGTGTGATTGTGATTGTGTGATTGTGACTGTGTGATTGTGTGAGTGTGTGATTGTCTGATTGTGTGATTGTGTGATTGTGTGATTGTGTGGTTGTGTGATTGTGTGATTGTGTAATTGTGTGATTGTGTGATTTTGTGATTGTGTGATTGTGTGATTGTGTGGTTGTGTGATTGTGTGATTGTGTGATTGTGTGATTGTGTGATTGTGTGATTGTGACTGTGTGATTGTGTGAGTGTGTGATTGTGTGATTGAGTGATTGTGTGCTTGTGTGATTGTGTGGTTGTGTGGTTGTGTGATTGTGTGATTGTGTGATTGTGTGATTGTGTGATTGTGTGATTGTGTGATTGTGTGATTGTGTGATTGTGTGATTGGGTGATTGTGTGATTGCGTGATTGTGTGATTGTGTGACTGTGTGATTGTGTGATTGTGTGATTGTGTGAGTGTGTGATTGTGTGATTGTGTGATTGAGTGATTGTGTGCTTGTGTGATTGTATACTTGTGTGATTGTCTGATTGTGTGATTGTGCGATTGTGTGATTGTGTGATTGTGTGATTGTGTGATTGTGTGATTGTGTGATTGTGTGATTGTGTGATTGTGTGATTGTGTGATTGTGTGATTGTGTGATTGTGTGGTTGTGCGATCGTGATTGTGTGATCGTGATTGTCTGATCGTGATTGCGTGATCGTGATTGTGTGATCGTGATTGTGCGATTGCGTGCTTGTGACTGTGTGATTGTGTGATCGTGATTGTGCGATTGCGTGCTTGTGACTGTGTGATTGTGTGCCTGTGTGATTGTGTGATTGTGACTGTGTGATCGTGTGAGTGTGTGATTGTGTGATTGAGCGATTGTGTGATTGTGTGATTGTGTGGTTGTGTGATTGTGTGATTGTGTGGTTGTGTGACCGTGATTGTGTGACCGTGATTGTGTGATCGTGATTGTGTGATCGTGTGATCGTGTGATCGTGTGATGGTGTGATTGTGTGATTTTGCGATTTTGCGATTGTGTGATTGTGTGATTGTGTGAGTGTGTGATTGTGTGATTGCGTGATTGTGTGCTTGTGTGATTGTGTGGTTGTGTGATTGTGTGATTAGGTGATTGTGTGATTGTGTGATTGTGTGATTGTGTGATTGTGTAATTGTGATTGTGCGATTGTGTGATTGTGTGATTGTGTGATTGTGTGATTGTGTAATTGTGATTGTGCGATTGTGATTGTGTGATTGTGTGATTGTGTGATTGTGTGATTGTGTGATTGTGTGATTATGTGATTGTGTGATTGTGTGATTGTGTGGTTGTGCGATCGTCATTGTGTGATCGTGATTGTCTGATCGTGAATGTGTGATCGTGATTGTGTGATCGTGATTGTGCGATTGCGTGCTTGTGACTGTGTGATTGTGTGACTGTGTGATTGTGTGATTGTGACTGTGTGATTGTGTGAGTGTGTGATTGTGTGATTGAGCGATTGTGTGATAGTGTGATTGTGTGGTTGTGTGATTGTGTGATTGTGTGATTGTGTGATTGTGTGATTGTGTGGTTGTGTGATTGTGTGATTGTGTGATTGTGTGATTGTGTGATTGTGAGATTGTGTGATTGTGTGATTGTGTGATTGTGTGATTGTGTGATTGTGATTGTGTGATTGAGTGATTGTGTGCTTTTGTGATTGTATACTTGTGTGATTGTCTGATTGTGTGATTGTGCGATTGTGTGCTTGTGTGATTGTGTGACTGTGTGATTGTGTGATTGTGTGATTGTGTGATTGTGTGATTGTGAGATTGTGTGATAGTGTGATTGTGTGATTGTGTGATTGTGATTGTGATTGTGTGATTGTGATTGTGTGATTGAGTGATTGTGTGCTTGTGTGATTGTGTGGTTGTGTGATTGTGTTATTGTGTGATTGTGTGATTGTGTGATTGTGTGATTGTGATTGTGATTGTGTGATTGTGATTGTGTGATTGTGGTTGTGTGATTGTGATTGTGTGATTGTGACTGTGTGATTGTGTGTGTGTGTGATTGTGTGATTGTGTGATTGTGTGATTGTGTGGTTGTGTAGTTGTGTGATTGTGTGATTTTGTGATTGTGTGATTGTGTGATTGTGTGGTTGTGTGATTGTGTGATTGTGTGATTGTGTGATTGTGTGATTGCGTGATTGTGTGCTTGTGTGATTGTGTGGTTGTGTGATTGTGTGATTAGGTGATTGTGTGATTGTGTGATTGTGTGATTGTGTGATTGTGTGATTGTGTGATTGTGTGATTGTGTGATTGTGTAATTGTGATTGTGTGATTGTGTGATTGTGTGATTGTGTGATTGTGCGATTGTGTGATTGTGTGATTGTGTGATTGTGTGATTGTGTGACTGTGTGATTGTGTGATTGTGTGATTGTGTGATTGTGTGATTGTGAGATTGTGTGATAGTGTGATTGTGTGATTGTGTGATTGTGATTGTGATTGTGTGATTGTGATTGTGTGATTGAGTGATTGTGTGCTTGTGTGATTGTATACTTGTGTGATTGTCTGATTGTGTGATTGTGCGATTGTGTGCATGTGTGATTGTGTGATTGTGTGATTGCGTGATTGTGTGATTGTGTGACTGTGTGATTGTGTGATTGTGTGATTGTGTGAGTGTGTGATTGTGTGATTGAGTGATTGTGTGCTTGTGTGATTGTGTGGTTGTGTGATTGTGTTATTGTGTTATTGTGTGATTGTGTGATTGTGTGATTGTGTGATTGTGTGATTGTGATTGTGATTGTGATTGTGTGATTGTGGTTGTGTGATTGTGATTGTGTGATTGTGACTGTGTGATTGTGTGAGTGTGTGATTGTGTGATTGTGTGATTGTGTGATTGTGTGATTGTGTGGTTGTGTGATTGTGTGATTGTGTAATTGTGTGATTGTGTGATTTTGTGATTGTGTGATTGTGTGATTGTGTGGTTGTGTGATTGTGTGATTGTGTGATTGTGTGATTGTGTGATTGTGTGATTGTGTGATTGTGACTGTGTGATTGTGTGATTGTGTGATTGAGTGATTGTGTGCTTGTGTGATTGTGTGGTTGTGTGGTTGTGTGATTGTGTGATTGTGTGATTGTGTGATTGTGTGATTGTGTGATTGGGTGATTGTGTGATTGCGTGATTGTGTGATTGTGTGACTGTGTGATTGTGTGATTGTGTGATTGTGTGAGTGTGTGATTGTGTGATTGTGTGATTGAGTGATTGTGTGCTTGTGTGATTGTATACTTGTGTGATTGTCTGATTGTGTGATTGTGCGATTGTGTGATTGTGTGATTGTGTGATTGTGTGATTGTGTGATTGTGTGATTGTGTGACTGTGATTGTGATTGTGTGATTGTGATTGTGTGATTGTGTGACTGTGATTGTGATTGTGTGATTGTGATTGTGTGATTGTGGTTGTGTGATTGTGATTGTGTGATTGTGACTGTGTGATTGTGTGAGTGTGTGATTGTGTGATTGTGTGATTGTGTGATTGTGTGATTGTGTGGTTGTGTGATTGTGTGATTGTGTAATTGTGTGATTGTGTGATTTTGTGATTGTGTGATTGTGTGATTGTGTGGTTGTGTGATTGTGTGATTGTGTGATTGTGTGATTGTGACTGTGTGATTGTGTGAGTGTGTGATTGTGTGATTGAGTGATTGTGTGCTTGTGTGATTGTGTGGTTGTGTGGTTGTGTGATTGTGTGATTGTGTGATTGTGTGATTGTGTGATTGTGTGATTGTGTGGTTGTGTGGTTGTGTGATTGTGTGATTGTGTGATTGTGTGATTGTGTGATTGTGTGATTGGGTGATTGTATGATTGTGTGATTGTGTGGTTGTGTGATTGTGTGATTGTGTGATTGTGTGATTGTGTGATTGTGTGATTGTGTGATTGTGTGATTGGGTGATTGTGTGATTGCGTGATTGTGTGATTGTGTGACTGTGTGATTGTGTGATTGTGTGATTGTGTGAGTGTGTGATTGTGTGATTGTGTGATTGTGTAATTGTGATTGTGCGATTGTGTGATTGTGTGATTGTGTGATTGTGTGATTGTGTGAGTGTGTGATTGTGTGATTGTGTGATTGAGTGATTGTGTGCTTGTGTGATTGTATACTTGTGTGATTGTCTGATTGTGTGATTGTGCGATTGTGTGATTGTGTGATTGTGTGATTGTGTGATTGTGTGATTGTGTGATTGTGTGATTGTGTGATTGTGTGATTGTGTGGATGTGCGATCGTGATTGTGTGATCGTGATTGTCTGATCGTGATTGCGTGATCGTGATTGTGTGATCGTGATTGTGCGATTGCGTGCTTGTGACTGTGTGATTGTGTGATCGTGATTGTGCGATTGCGTGCTTGTGACTGTGTGATTGTGTGCCTGTGTGATTGTGTGATTGTGACTGTGTGATCGTGTGAGTGTGTGATTGTGTGATTGAGCGATTGTGTGATTGTGTGATTGTGTGCTTGTGTGATTGTGTGGTTGTGTGGTTGTGTGATTGTGTGACTGTGT
This sequence comes from Megachile rotundata, assembly GCF_050947335.1. Taxonomy (NCBI): domain Eukaryota; kingdom Metazoa; phylum Arthropoda; class Insecta; order Hymenoptera; family Megachilidae; genus Megachile; species Megachile rotundata. The sequence continues at coordinate 212,547 of NW_027473357.1, forward strand.
GATTGTGTGATTGTGTGATTGTGTGATTGTGTGATTGGGTGATTGTGTGATTGCGTGATTGTGTGATTGTGTGACTGTGTGATTGTGTGATTGTGTGATTGTGTGAGTGTGTGATTGTGTGATTGTGTGATTGAGTGATTGTGTGCTTGTGTGATTGTATACTTGTGTGATTGTCTGATTGTGTGATTGTGTGATTGTGTGCTTGTGTGATTGTGTGATTGTGTGATTGCGTGATTGTGTGATTGTGTGACTGTGTGATTGTGTGATTGTGTGATTGTGTGAGTGTGTGATTGTGTGATTGAGTGATTGTGTGCTTGTGTGATTGTGTGGTTGTGTGATTGTGTTATTGTGTGATTGTGTAATTGTGTGATTGTGTGATTGTGTGACTGTGATTGTGATTGTGTGATTGTGATTGTGTGATTGTGATTGTGTGATTGTGATTGTGTGATTGTGACTGTGTGATTGTGTGAGTGTGTGATTGTCTGATTGTGTGATTGTGTGATTGTGTGATTGTGTGGTTGTGTGATTGTGTGATTGTGTAATTGTGTGATTGTGTGATTTTGTGATTGTGTGATTGTGTGATTGTGTGGTTGTGTGATTGTGTGATTGTGTGATTGTGTGATTGTGTGATTGTGTGATTGTGACTGTGTGATTGTGTGAGTGTGTGATTGTGTGATTGAGTGATTGTGTGCTTGTGTGATTGTGTGGTTGTGTGGTTGTGTGATTGTGTGATTGTGTGATTGTGTGATTGTGTGATTGTGTGATTGTGTGATTGTGTGATTGTGTGATTGTGTGATTGGGTGATTGTGTGATTGCGTGATTGTGTGATTGTGTGACTGTGTGATTGTGTGATTGTGTGATTGTGTGAGTGTGTGATTGTGTGATTGTGTGATTGAGTGATTGTGTGCTTGTGTGATTGTATACTTGTGTGATTGTCTGATTGTGTGATTGTGCGATTGTGTGATTGTGTGATTGTGTGATTGTGTGATTGTGTGATTGTGTGATTGTGTGATTGTGTGATTGTGTGATTGTGTGATTGTGTGATTGTGTGATTGTGTGGTTGTGCGATCGTGATTGTGTGATCGTGATTGTCTGATCGTGATTGCGTGATCGTGATTGTGTGATCGTGATTGTGCGATTGCGTGCTTGTGACTGTGTGATTGTGTGATCGTGATTGTGCGATTGCGTGCTTGTGACTGTGTGATTGTGTGCCTGTGTGATTGTGTGATTGTGACTGTGTGATCGTGTGAGTGTGTGATTGTGTGATTGAGCGATTGTGTGATTGTGTGATTGTGTGGTTGTGTGATTGTGTGATTGTGTGGTTGTGTGACCGTGATTGTGTGACCGTGATTGTGTGATCGTGATTGTGTGATCGTGTGATCGTGTGATCGTGTGATGGTGTGATTGTGTGATTTTGCGATTTTGCGATTGTGTGATTGTGTGATTGTGTGAGTGTGTGATTGTGTGATTGCGTGATTGTGTGCTTGTGTGATTGTGTGGTTGTGTGATTGTGTGATTAGGTGATTGTGTGATTGTGTGATTGTGTGATTGTGTGATTGTGTAATTGTGATTGTGCGATTGTGTGATTGTGTGATTGTGTGATTGTGTGATTGTGTAATTGTGATTGTGCGATTGTGATTGTGTGATTGTGTGATTGTGTGATTGTGTGATTGTGTGATTGTGTGATTGTGTGATTATGTGATTGTGTGATTGTGTGATTGTGTGGTTGTGCGATCGTCATTGTGTGATCGTGATTGTCTGATCGTGATTGTGTGATCGTGATTGTGTGATCGTGATTGTGCGATTGCGTGCTTGTGACTGTGTGATTGTGTGACTGTGTGATTGTGTGATTGTGACTGTGTGATTGTGTGAGTGTGTGATTGTGTGATTGAGCGATTGTGTGATAGTGTGATTGTGTGGTTGTGTGATTGTGTGATTGTGTGATTGTGTGATTGTGTGATTGTGTGGTTGTGTGATTGTGTGATTGTGTGATTGTGTGATTGTGTGATTGTGAGATTGTGTGATTGTGTGATTGTGTGATTGTGTGATTGTGTGATTGTGATTGTGTGATTGAGTGATTGTGTGCTTTTGTGATTGTATACTTGTGTGATTGTCTGATTGTGTGATTGTGCGATTGTGTGCTTGTGTGATTGTGTGACTGTGTGATTGTGTGATTGTGTGATTGTGTGATTGTGTGATTGTGAGATTGTGTGATAGTGTGATTGTGTGATTGTGTGATTGTGATTGTGATTGTGTGATTGTGATTGTGTGATTGAGTGATTGTGTGCTTGTGTGATTGTGTGGTTGTGTGATTGTGTTATTGTGTGATTGTGTGATTGTGTGATTGTGTGATTGTGTGATTGTGATTGTGATTGTGTGATTGTGATTGTGTGATTGTGGTTGTGTGATTGTGATTGTGTGATTGTGACTGTGTGATTGTGTGTGTGTGTGATTGTGTGATTGTGTGATTGTGTGATTGTGTGGTTGTGTGATTGTGTGATTGTGTAATTGTGTGATTGTGTGATTTTGTGATTGTGTGATTGTGTGATTGTGTGGTTGTGTGATTGTGTGATTGTGTGATTGTGTGATTGTGTGATTGCGTGATTGTGTGCTTGTGTGATTGTGTGGTTGTGTGATTGTGTGATTAGGTGATTGTGTGATTGTGTGATTGTGTGATTGTGTGATTGTGTGATTGTGTGATTGTGTGATTGTGTGATTGTGTAATTGTGATTGTGTGATTGTGTGATTGTGTGATTGTGTGATTGTGCGATTGTGTGATTGTGTGATTGTGTGATTGTGTGATTGTGTGACTGTGTGATTGTGTGATTGTGTGATAGTGTGATTGTGTGATTGTGTGATTGTGATTGTGATTGTGTGATTGTGATTGTGTGATTGAGTGATTGTGTGCTTGTGTGATTGTATACTTGTGTGATTGTCTGATTGTGTGATTGTGCGATTGTGTGCATGTGTGATTGTGTGATTGTGTGATTGCGTGATTGTGTGATTGTGTGACTGTGTGATTGTGTGATTGTGTGATTGTGTGAGTGTGTGATTGTGTGATTGAGTGATTGTGTGCTTGTGTGATTGTGTGGTTGTGTGATTGTGTTATTGTGTGATTGTGTGATTGTGTGATTGTGTGATTGTGTGATTGTGATTGTGATTGTGTGATTGTGACTGTGTGATTGTGTGAGTGTGTGATTGTGTGATTGTGTGATTGTGTGATTGTGTGGTTGTGTGATTGTGTGATTGTGTAATTGTGTGATTGTGTGATTTTGTGATTGTGTGATTGTGTGATTGTGTGGTTGTGTGATTGTGTGATTGTGTGATTGTGTGATTGTGACTGTGTGATTGTGTGAGTGTGTGATTGTGTGATTGAGTCATTGTGTGCTTGTGTGATTGTGTGGTTGTGTGGTTGTGTGATTGTGTGATTGTGTGATTGTGTGAGTGTGTGATTGTGTGATTGTGTGATTGAGTGATTGTGTGCTTGTGTGATTGTATACTTGTGTGATTGTCTGATTGTGTGATTGTCTGATTGTGTGATTGTGCGATTGTGTGATTGTGTGATTGTGTGATTGTGTGATTGTGTGATTGTGATTGTGATTGTGTGATTGTGATTGTGTGATTGTGGTTGTGTGATTGTGATTGTGTGATTGTGACTGTGTGATTGTGTGAGTGTGTGATTGTGTGATTGTGACTGTGTGATTGTGTCAGTGTGTGATTGTGTGATTGAGTGATTGTGTGCTTGTGTGATTGTGTGGTTGTGTGGTTGTGTGATTGTGTGATTGTGTGATTGTGTGATTGTGTGATTGATTGATTGTGTGCTTGTGTGATTGTGTGGTTGTGTGATTGTGTGATTGTGATTGTGATTGTGTGATTGTGATTGTGTGATTGTGGTTGTGTGATTGTGATTGTGTGATTGTGACTGTGTGATTGTGTGAGTGTGTGATTGTGTGATTGTGTGATTGTGTGATTGTGTGGTTGTGTGATTGTGTGATTGTGTGATTGTGTGGTTTTGTGATTGTGTGATTGTGTGATTGTGTGGTTGTGTGATTGTGTGATTGTGTGATTGTGTGATTTTGTGATTGTGTGATTGTGACTGTGTGATTGTGTGAGTGTGTGATTGTGTGATTGAGTGATTGTGTGCTTGTGTGATTGTGTGGTTGTGTGGTTGTGTGATTGTGTGACTGTGTGATTGTGTGATTGTGTGATTGTGTGATTGTGTGATTGGGTGATTGTGTGATTGCGTGATTGTGTGATTGTGTGACTGTGTGATTGTGTGATTGTGTGATTGTGTGAGTGTGTGATTGTGTGATTGTGTGATTGAGTGATTGTGTGCTTGTGTGATTGTATACTTGTGTGATTGTCTGATTGTGTGATTGTGTGATTGTGTGCTTGTGTGATTGTGTGATTGTGTGATTGCGTGATTGTGTGATTGTGTGACTGTGTGATTGTGTGATTGTGTGATTGTGTGAGTGTGTGATTGTGTGATTGAGTGATTGTGTGCTTGTGTGATTGTGTGGTTGTGTGATTGTGTTATTGTGTGATTGTGTAATTGTGTGATTGTGTGATTGTGTGACTGTGATTGTGATTGTGTGATTGTGATTGTGTGATTGTGGTTGTGTGATTGTGATTGTGTGATTGTGACTGTGTGATTGTGTGAGTGTGTGATTGTCTGATTGTGTGATTGTGTGATTGTGTGATTGTGTGGTTGTGTGATTGTGTGATTGTGTAATTGTGTGATTGTGTGATTTTGTGATTGTGTGATTGTGTGATTGTGTGGTTGTGTGATTGTGTGATTGTGTGATTGTGTGATTGTGTGATTGTGTGATTGTGACTGTGTGATTGTGTGAGTGTGTGATTGTGTGATTGAGTGATTGTGTGCTTGTGTGATTGTGTGGTTGTGTGGTTGTGTGATTGTGTGATTGTGTGATTGTGTGATTGTGTGATTGTGTGATTGTGTGATTGTGTGATTGTGTGATTGTGTGATTGGGTGATTGTGTGATTGCGTGATTGTGTGATTGTGTGACTGTGTGATTGTGTGATTGTGTGATTGTGTGAGTGTGTGATTGTGTGATTGTGTGATTGAGTGATTGTGTGCTTGTGTGATTGTATACTTGTGTGATTGTCTGATTGTGTGATTGTGCGATTGTGTGATTGTGTGATTGTGTGATTGTGTGATTGTGTGATTGTGTGATTGTGTGATTGTGTGATTGTGTGATTGTGTGATTGTGTGATTGTGTGATTGTGTGGTTGTGCGATCGTGATTGTGTGATCGTGATTGTCTGATCGTGATTGCGTGATCGTGATTGTGTGATCGTGATTGTGCGATTGCGTGCTTGTGACTGTGTGATTGTGTGATCGTGATTGTGCGATTGCGTGCTTGTGACTGTGTGATTGTGTGCCTGTGTGATTGTGTGATTGTGACTGTGTGATCGTGTGAGTGTGTGATTGTGTGATTGAGCGATTGTGTGATTGTGTGATTGTGTGGTTGTGTGATTGTGTGATTGTGTGGTTGTGTGACCGTGATTGTGTGACCGTGATTGTGTGATCGTGATTGTGTGATCGTGTGATCGTGTGATCGTGTGATGGTGTGATTGTGTGATTTTGCGATTTTGCGATTGTGTGATTGTGTGATTGTGTGAGTGTGTGATTGTGTGATTGCGTGATTGTGTGCTTGTGTGATTGTGTGGTTGTGTGATTGTGTGATTAGGTGATTGTGTGATTGTGTGATTGTGTGATTGTGTGATTGTGTAATTGTGATTGTGCGATTGTGTGATTGTGTGATTGTGTGATTGTGTGATTGTGTAATTGTGATTGTGCGATTGTGATTGTGTGATTGTGTGATTGTGTGATTGTGTGATTGTGTGATTGTGTGATTATGTGATTGTGTGATTGTGTGATTGTGTGGTTGTGCGATCGTCATTGTGTGATCGTGATTGTCTGATCGTGAATGTGTGATCGTGATTGTGTGATCGTGATTGTGCGATTGCGTGCTTGTGACTGTGTGATTGTGTGACTGTGTGATTGTGTGATTGTGACTGTGTGATTGTGTGAGTGTGTGATTGTGTGATTGAGCGATTGTGTGATAGTGTGATTGTGTGGTTGTGTGATTGTGTGATTGTGTGATTGTGTGATTGTGTGATTGTGTGGTTGTGTGATTGTGTGATTGTGTGATTGTGTGATTGTGTGATTGTGAGATTGTGTGATTGTGTGATTGTGTGATTGTGTGATTGTGTGATTGTGATTGTGTGATTGAGTGATTGTGTGCTTTTGTGATTGTATACTTGTGTGATTGTCTGATTGTGTGATTGTGCGATTGTGTGCTTGTGTGATTGTGTGACTGTGTGATTGTGTGATTGTGTGATTGTGTGATTGTGTGATTGTGAGATTGTGTGATAGTGTGATTGTGTGATTGTGTGATTGTGATTGTGATTGTGTGATTGTGATTGTGTGATTGAGTGATTGTGTGCTTGTGTGATTGTGTGGTTGTGTGATTGTGTTATTGTGTGATTGTGTGATTGTGTGATTGTGTGATTGTGATTGTGATTGTGTGATTGTGATTGTGTGATTGTGGTTGTGTGATTGTGATTGTGTGATTGTGACTGTGTGATTGTGTGTGTGTGTGATTGTGTGATTGTGTGATTGTGTGATTGTGTGGTTGTGTAGTTGTGTGATTGTGTGATTTTGTGATTGTGTGATTGTGTGATTGTGTGGTTGTGTGATTGTGTGATTGTGTGATTGTGTGATTGTGTGATTGCGTGATTGTGTGCTTGTGTGATTGTGTGGTTGTGTGATTGTGTGATTAGGTGATTGTGTGATTGTGTGATTGTGTGATTGTGTGATTGTGTGATTGTGTGATTGTGTGATTGTGTGATTGTGTAATTGTGATTGTGTGATTGTGTGATTGTGTGATTGTGTGATTGTGCGATTGTGTGATTGTGTGATTGTGTGATTGTGTGATTGTGTGACTGTGTGATTGTGTGATTGTGTGATTGTGTGATTGTGTGATTGTGAGATTGTGTGATAGTGTGATTGTGTGATTGTGTGATTGTGATTGTGATTGTGTGATTGTGATTGTGTGATTGAGTGATTGTGTGCTTGTGTGATTGTATACTTGTGTGATTGTCTGATTGTGTGATTGTGCGATTGTGTGCATGTGTGATTGTGTGATTGTGTGATTGCGTGATTGTGTGATTGTGTGACTGTGTGATTGTGTGATTGTGTGATTGTGTGAGTGTGTGATTGTGTGATTGAGTGATTGTGTGCTTGTGTGATTGTGTGGTTGTGTGATTGTGTTATTGTGTTATTGTGTGATTGTGTGATTGTGTGATTGTGTGATTGTGTGATTGTGATTGTGATTGTGATTGTGTGATTGTGGTTGTGTGATTGTGATTGTGTGATTGTGACTGTGTGATTGTGTGAGTGTGTGATTGTGTGATTGTGTGATTGTGTGATTGTGTGATTGTGTGGTTGTGTGATTGTGTGATTGTGTAATTGTGTGATTGTGTGATTTTGTGATTGTGTGATTGTGTGATTGTGTGGTTGTGTGATTGTGTGATTGTGTGATTGTGTGATTGTGTGATTGTGTGATTGTGTGATTGTGACTGTGTGATTGTGTGATTGTGTGATTGAGTGATTGTGTGCTTGTGTGATTGTGTGGTTGTGTGGTTGTGTGATTGTGTGATTGTGTGATTGTGTGATTGTGTGATTGTGTGATTGTGTGATTGTGTGATTGCGTGATTGTGTGATTGTGTGACTGTGTGATTGTGTGATTGTGTGATTGTGTGAGTGTGTGATTGTGTGATTGTGTGATTGAGTGATTGTGTGCTTGTGTGATTGTATACTTGTGTGATTGTCTGATTGTGTGATTGTGCGATTGTGTGATTGTGTGATTGTGTGATTGTGTGATTGTGTGATTGTGTGATTGTGTGACTGTGATTGTGATTGTGTGATTGTGATTGTGTGATTGTGTGACTGTGATTGTGATTGTGTGATTGTGATTGTGTGATTGTGGTTGTGTGATTGTGATTGTGTGATTGTGACTGTGTGATTGTGTGAGTGTGTGATTGTGTGATTGTGTGATTGTGTGATTGTGTGATTGTGTGGTTGTGTGATTGTGTGATTGTGTAATTGTGTGATTGTGTGATTTTGTGATTGTGTGATTGTGTGATTGTGTGGTTGTGTGATTGTGTGATTGTGTGATTGTGTGATTGTGACTGTGTGATTGTGTGAGTGTGTGATTGTGTGATTGAGTGATTGTGTGCTTGTGTGATTGTGTGGTTGTGTGGTTGTGTGATTGTGTGATTGTGCGATTGTGTGATTGTGTGATTGTGTGATTGTGTGGTTGTGTGGTTGTGTGATTGTGTGATTGTGTGATTGTGTGATTGTGTGATTGTGTGATTGGGTGATTGTATGATTGTGTGATTGTGTGGTTGTGTGATTGTGTGATTGTGTGATTGTGTGATTGTGTGATTGTGTGATTGTGTGATTGTGTGATTGGGTGATTGTGTGATTGCGTGATTGTGTGATTGTGTGACTGTGTGATTGTGTGATTGTGTGATTGTGTGAGTGTGTGATTGTGTGATTGTGTGATTGTGTAATTGTGATTGTGCGATTGTGTGATTGTGTGATTGTGTGATTGTGTGATTGTGTGAGTGTGTGATTGTGTGATTGTGTGATTGAGTGATTGTGTGCTTGTGTGATTGTATACTTGTGTGATTGTCTGATTGTGTGATTGTGCGATTGTGTGATTGTGTGATTGTGTGATTGTGTGATTGTGTGATTGTGTGATTGTGTGATTGTGTGATTGTGTGATTGTGTGATTGTGTGATTGTGTGGATGTGCGATCGTGATTGTGTGATCGTGATTGTCTGATCGTGATTGCGTGATCGTGATTGTGTGATCGTGATTGTGCGATTGCGTGCTTGTGACTGTGTGATTGTGTGCCTGTGTGATTGTGTGATTGTGACTGTGTGATCGTGTGAGTGTGTGATTGTGTGATTGAGCGATTGTGTGATTGTGTGATTGTGTGGTTGTGTGATTTTGTGATTGTGTGGTTGTGTGACCGTGATTGTGTGACCGTGATTGTGTGATCGTGATTGTGTGATCGTGTGATCGTGTGATCGTGTGATTGTGTGATTGTGTGATTTTGCAATTGTGCGATTGTGTGATTGTGTGATTGTGTGAGTGTGTGGTTGTGTGATTGCGTGATTGTGTGCTTGTGTGATTGTGTGGTTGTGTGATTGTGTGATTAGGTGATTGTGTGATTGTGTGATTGTGTGATTGTGTGATTGTGTGATTGTGTGATTGTGTAATTGTGATTGTGCGATTGTGTGATTGTGTGATTGTGTGATTGTGTGATTGTGTAATTGTGATTGTGCGATTGTGATTGTGTGATTGTGTGATTGTGTGATTGTGTGATTGTGTGATTGTGTGATTGTGTGATTATGTGATTGTGTGATTGTGTGATTGTGTGGTTGTGTGATTGTGTGATTGTGTGATTGTGTGATTTTGTGATTGTATGATTGTGTGATTGTGTGGTTGTGTGATTGTGTGATTGTGAGATTGTGTGATTGTGTGATTGTGTGATTGTGTGATTGTGTGATTGTGACTGTGTGATTGTGTGAGTGTGTGATTGTGTGATTGAGTGATTGTGTGCTTGTGTGAATGTGTGGTTGTGTGGTTGTGTGATTGTGTGATTGTGTGATTGTGTGATTGTGTGATTGTGTGATTGGGTGATTGTGTGATTGCGTGATTGTGTGATTGTGTGACTGTGTGATTGTGTGACTGTGTGATTGTGTGAGTGTGTGATTGTGTGATTGTGTGATTGAGTGATTGTGTGCTTGTGTGATTGTATACTTGTGTGATTGTCTGATTGTGTGATTGTGCGATTGTGTGATTGTGTGATTGTGTGACTGTGTGATTGTGTGATTGTGTGATTGTGTGATTGTGTGATTGTGTGATTGTGTGATTGTGTGATTGTGTGATTGTGTGATTGTGTGATTGTGTGATTGTGTGGTTGTGCGATCGTGATTGTGTGATCGTGATTGTCTGATCGTGATTGCGTGATCGTGATTGTGTGATCGTGATTGTGCGATTGCGTGCTTGTGACTGTGTGATTGTGTGACTGTGTGATTGTGTGATTGTGACTGTGTGATTGTGTGAGTGTGTGATTGTGTGATTGAGCGATTGTGTGATTGTGTGATTGTGTGGTTGTGTGATTGTGTGATTGTGTGATTGTGTGATTGTGTGATTGTGTGATTGTGTGATTGTGTGATTGTGTGATTGTGTGATTGTGTGGTTGTGCGATCGTGATTGTGTGATCGTGATTGTCTGATCGTGATTGCGTGATCGTGATTGTGTGATCGTGATTGTGCGATTGCGTGCTTGTTACTGTGTGATTGTGTGATTGTGTGGTTGTGTGATTGTGTGATTGTGTGATTAGGTGATTGTGTGATTGTGTGATTGTGTGATTGTGTGATTGTGTGATTATGTGATTGTGTGATTGTGTGATTGTGTGATTGTGTGGTTGTGCGATCGTGATTTGTGATCGTGATTGTCTGATCGTGATTGTGTGATCGTGATTGTGTGATCGTGATTGTGCGATTGCGTGCTTGTGACTGTGTGATTGTGTGACTGTGTGATTGTGTGATTGTGACTGTGTTATTGTGTGAGTGTGTGATTGTGTGATTGAGCGATTGTGTGATTGTGTGATTGTGTGGTTGTGTGATTGTGTGATTGTGTGATTAGGTGACTGTGTGATTGTGTGATTGTGTGATTGTGTGATTGTGTGATTGTGTGATTGTGTGATTGTGTGATTGTGTAATTGTGATTGTGTGATTGTGTGATTGTGTGATTGTGCGATTGTGTGATTGTGTGATTGTGTGATTGTGTGATTGTGTGACTGTGTGATTGTGTGATTGTGTGATTGTGTGATTGTGTGATTGTGTGATTGTGAGATTGTGTGATTGTGTGATTGTGTGATTGTGTGATTGTGATTGTGATTGTGTGATTGTGATTGTGTGAATGAGTGATTGTGTGCTTGTGTGACTGTATACTTGTGTGATTGTCTGATTGTGTGATTGTGCGATTGTGTGCTTGTGTGATTGTGTGATTGTGTGATTGCGTGATTGTGTGATTGTGTGACAGTGTGATTGTGTGATTGTGTGATTGTGTGAGTGTGTGATTGTGTGATTGTGTGATTGTGTGATTGTGTGAATGTGTGATTGTGTGATCGTGATTGTCTGATCGTGATTGTGTGATCGTGATTGTACGATTGCGTGCTTGTGACTGTGTGATTGTGTGATTGTGTGACTGTGCGATTGTGTGATTGTGATTGTGTGATTGTGATTGTGGGATTGTGATTGTGTGACTGTGTGATTGAGTGACTGTGTGATTGTGTGACCATGATTGTGTGACCGTGATTGTGTGACCGTGATTGTGTGACCGTGATTGTGTCATCGTGATTGTGTGATCGTGATTGTGGGTCCATGATTGAGTGACCGTGATTGAGTGACCGTGATTGTGTGACCGTGATTGTGTGACCGTAATTGTGTGACCGTGATTGTGTGACCGTGATAGTGTGACCGTGAATGTGTGACTGCGTGATTGTGATTGCGTGATTGTGATTGCGTGATTGTGTGATTGTGTGATTGTGTGATTGTGTGATGGTGTGATTGTGTGATTGTGTGAATGCGTGATTGTGTGATCGTGTGATTGTGTGATCGTGTGATTGTGTGATTGTGTGATTGTGTGATTGTGTGATTGTGTGAGTGTGTGATTGTGTGATTGAGTGATTGTGTGCTTGTGTGATTGTGTGGTTGTGTGATTGTGTGATTAGGTGATTGTGTGATTGTGTGATTGTGATTGTGTGATTGTGACTGTGTGATTGTGTGAGTGTGTGATTGTGTGATTGTGTGATCGTGTGACCGTGTGATTGTGTGATCGTGTGATCGTGTGATCGTGTGATTGTGTGATTGTGTGATTTTGCGATTGTGTGATTGTGTGATTGTGTGATTGTGTGAGTGTGTGATTGTGTGATTGCGGGATTGTGTGCTTGTGTGATTGTGTGGTTGTGTGATTGTGTGATTAGGTGATTGTGTGATTGTGTGATTGTGATTGTGCGATTGTGATTGTGTGATTGTGTGATTGTGTGATTGTGTGATTGTTTGATTGTGTGATTGTGTGATTGTGTGATTGTGTGATTGTGTGACCGTGATTGTGTGACCGTGATTGTGTGACCGTGGTTGTGTGACCGTGATTGTGTGACCGTGATTGTGAGACCGTGATTGCGTGACCGTGATAGTGTGACCGTGAATGTGTGAATGCGTGATTGTGATTGCGTGAATGTGATTCCGTGATTGTGTGATTGTGTGATCTTGTGATTGTGTGATTGTGTGACTGTATGGTTGTGTGACCGTGATTGTGTGACCGTGATTGTGTGATCGTGATAGTGTGATCGTGATTATGTGATCGTGATTGTGTGATCGTGATTGTGTGATTGCGTGATTGTGATTGTGTGATTGTGTGACTGTGTGAATGTGTGATTGTGTGATTGTGTGATTGTGATTGTGTGATTGTGATTGTGGGTCCGTGATTGAGTGACCGTGATTGAGTGACCGTGATTGAGTGACCGTGATTGTGTGACCGTGATTGTGTGACCGTGATTGTGTGACCGTGATTGTGAGACCGTGGTTGTGTGACCGTGATTGTGTGACCGTGATTGTGTGACCGTCATAGTGTGACCGTGAATGTGTGAATGCGTGATTGTGATTGTGTGATTGTGTGATTGTGTGATTGTGTGATTGTTTGATTGTGTGATTGTGTGATTGTGTGATTGTGTGATTGTGTGACCGTGATTGTGTGTCCGTGATTGTGTGACGGTGATTGTGTGACCGTGATTGTGTGACCGTGATTGTGTGACCGTGATTGCGTGACCGTGAATGTGTGAATGCGTGATTGTGATTGCGTGATTGTGATTCCGTGATTGTGTGATTGTGTGATCGTGTGATTGTGTGATTGTGTGACTGTGTGGTTGTGTGACCGTGATTGTGATTCCGTGATTGTGTGATTGTGTGATTGTGTGACTGTATGATTGTGTGATTGTGTGATTGTGTGATTGTGTGATTGTGATTGTGGGTCCGTGATTGAGTGACCGTGATTGAGTGACCGTAATTGAGTGACCGTGATTGTGTGACAGTGATTGTGTGACCGTGATTGTGTGACCGTGATTGTGTGACCGTGGTTGTGTGACCGTGATTGTGTGACCGTGATTGTGTGACCGTGATAGTGTGACCGTGAATGTGTGAATGCGTGATTGTGATTGCGTGATTGTGATTCCGGGATTGTGTGATTGTGTGATCGTGTGATCGTGTGATCGTGTGATTGTGTGATCGTGTGATCGTGTGATTGTGTGATTGTGTGATTGTGATTGTGTGATTGTGATTGTGGGATTGTGATTGTGTGATTGTGATTGTGTAATTGTGATTGTGAGATTGTGACTGTGTGATTGTGTGAGTGTGTGATTGTGTGATTGTGTGATTGTGTGATTGTGTGATTGTGTGGTTGTGCGATCGCGATTGTGTGATCGTGATTGTCTGATCGTGATTGCGTGATCGTGATTGTGTGATCGTGATTGTGCGATTGCGTGCTTGTGAGTGTGTGATTGTGTGATTGTGTGATTGTGTGATTGTGTGGTTGTGTGATTGTGTGATTGAGTGATTGTGTGCTTGTGTGATTGTATGATTCCGTGATTGTGTGATTGTGTGATTGTGTGATTGTGTGATTGTGTAATTGTGATTGTGTGATTGTGATTGTGTGATTGTGTGATTGCGTGATTGTGTGATTGAGTGATTGTGTGATTGTGTGATTGTGTGATTGTGTGATTTTGTGATTGTGTGATTGTGTGATTGTGTGAGTGTGTGATCGTGTGATTGTGTGATTGTGTGATTTTGCAATTGTGTGATTGTGTGATTGTGTGATTGTGTGATTGTGTGAGTGTGTGATTGTGTGATTGCGGGATTGTGTGCTTGTGTGATTGTGTGGTTGTATGATTGTGTGATTAGGTGATTGTGTGATTGTGTGATTGTGTGATTGTGTGATTGTGTAATTGTGATTGTGCGATTGTGTGATTGTGTGATTGTGTGATTGTGTGATTGTGTAATTGTGATTGTGCGATTGTGATTGTGTGATTGTGTGATTGTGTGATTGTTTGATTGTGTGATTTTGTGATTGTGTGATTGTGTGATTGTGTGATTGTGTGATTTTGTGATTGTGTGATTGTGTGATTGTGTGATTGTGTGATTGTGTGATTGTGTGATTGTGTGATTGTGTGATTGTGTGATTGTGTGATTGTGTGATTGTGTGATTGTGTGATTGTGTGATTGTGTGATTGTGTGATTGTGTGATTGTGTGATTGTGTGATTGTGTGATTGTGTGATTGTGTGATTGTGTGAATGTGTGATTGTGTGATCGTGATTGTCTGATCGTGATTGTGTGATCGTGATTGTACGATTGCGTGCTTGTGACTGTGTGATTGTGTGATTGTGTGACTGTGTGATTGTGTGATTGTGAATGTGGGATTGTGATTGTGTGACTGTGTGATTGAGTGACTGTGTGATTGTGTGACCATGATTGTGTGACCGTGATTGTGTGACCGTGATTGTGTGACCGTGATTGTGTCATCGTGATTGTGTGATCGTGATTGTGGGTCCGTGATTGAGTGACCGTGATTGAGTGACCGTGATTGAGTGACCGTGATTGTGTGACCGTGATTGTGTGACCGTGATTGTGTGACCGTGATTGTGTGACCGTGATAGTGTGACCGTGAATGTGTGACTGCGTGATTGTGATTGCGTGATTGCGATTGCGTGATTGTGTGATTGTGTGACTGTGTGATTGTGTGATGGTGTGATTGTGTGATTGTGTGAATGCGTGATTGTGTGATCGTGTGATTGTGTGATCGTGTGATTGTGTGATTGTGTGATTGTGTGATTGTGTGATTGTGTGAGTGTGTGATTGTGTGATTGAGTGATTGTGTGCTTGTGTGATTGTGTGGTTGTGTGATTGTGTGATTAGGTGATTGTGTGATTGTGTGATTGTGATTGTGTGATTGTGACTGTGTGATTGTGTGAGTGTGTGATTGTGTGATTGTGTGATCGTGTGACCGTGTGATTGTGTGATCGTGTGATCGTGTGATCGTGTGATTGTGTGATTGTGTGATTTTGCGATTGTGTGATTGTGTGATTGTGTGATTGTGTGAGTGTGTGATTGTGTGATTGCGGGATTGTGTGCTTGTGTGATTGTGTGGTTGTGTGATTGTGTGATTAGGTGATTGTGTGATTGTGTGATTGTGATTGTGCGATTGTGATTGTGTGATTGTGTGATTGTGTGATTGTGTGATTGTGTGATTGTGTGATTGTGTGATTGTGTGATTGTGTGATAGTGTGATTGTGTGACCGTGATTGTGTGACCGTGATTGTGTGACCGTGGTTGTGTGACCGTGATTGTGTGACCGTGATTGTGTGACCGTGATTGCGTGGCCATGATAGTGTGACCGTGAATGTGTGAATGCGTCATTGTGATTGCGTGATTGTGATTCCGTGATTGTGTGATTGTGTGATCTTGTGATTGTGTGATTGTGTGACTGTATGGTTGTGTGACCGTGATTGTGTGACCGTGATTGTGTGATCGTGATTGTGTGATCGTGATTGTGTGATCGTGATTGTGTGATTGTGATTGTGTGATTGAGTGATTGTGATTGTGTGATTGTGTGACTGTGTGATTGTGTGATTGTGTGATTGTGTGATTGTGATTGTGTGATTGTGATTGTGGGTCCGTGATTGAGTGACCGTGATTGAGTGACCGTGATTGAGTGACCGTGATTGTGTGACCGTGATTGTGTGACCGTGATTGTGTGACCGTGATTGTGAGACCGTGGTTGTGTGACCGTGATTGTGTGACAGTGGTTGTGTGACCGTGATTGTGTGACCGTGATTGTGTGACCGTGATTGCGTGACCGTGAATGTGTGAATGCGTGATTGTGATTGCGTGATTGTGATTCCGTGATTGTGTGATTGTGTGATCGTGTGATTGTGTGATTGTGTGCTGTGTGGTTGTGTGACCGTGATTGTGATTCCGTGATTGTGTGATTGTGTGATTGTGTGACTGTGTGATTGTGTGATTGTGTGATTGTGTGATTGTGATTGTGTGATTGTGATTGTGGGTCCGTGATTGAGTGACCGTGATTGAGTGACCGTAATTGAGTGACCGTAATTGAGTGACCGTGATTGTGTGACCGTGATTGTGTGACCGTGATTGTGTGACCGTGATTGTGTGACCGTGATTGTGTGACCGTGGTTGTGTGACCGTGATTGTGTGACCGTGATTGTGTGACCGTGATAGTGTGACCGTGAATGTGTGAATGCGTGATTGTGATTCCGGGATTGTGTGATTGTGTGATCGTGTAATCGTGTGATCGTGTGATCGTGTGATTGTGTGATCGTGTGATCGTGTGATTGTGTGATTGTGTGATTGTGATTGTGTGATTGTGATTGTGGGATTGTGATTGTGTGATTGTGATTGTGTGATTGTGATTGTGTGATTGTGATTGTGTGATTGTGACTGTGTGATTGTGTGAGTGTGTGATTGTGTGATTGTGTGATTGTGTGATTGTGTGGTTGTGTGATTGTGTGATTGAGTGATTGTGTGCTTGTGTGATTGTATGATTCCGTGATTGTGTGATTGTGTGATTGTGTGATTGTGTAATTGTGATTGTGTGATTGTGATTGTGTGATTGTGTGATTGTGTGATTGTGTGATTGAGTGATTGTGTGATTGTGTGATTGTGTGATTGTGTGATTGTGTGATTATGTGATTGTGCGATTGTGTGATTGTGTGATTGTGTGATTGTGTGATTGTGTGATTGTGTGATTGTGTGATTGTGTGATTGTGTGATTGTGTAATTGTGATTGTGTGATTGTGTGATTGTGTGATTGTGTGATTGTGCGATTGTGTGATTTTGTGATTGTGTGATTGTGTGATTGTGTGAGTGTGTGATCGTGTGATTGTGTGATTGTGTGATTTGGGGATTGTGTGATTGTGTGATTGTGTCATTGTGTGATTGTGTGAGAGTGTGATTGTGTGATTGTGTGATTGTGTGATTGTGTGATTGTGTGATTGTGTGATTGTGTGATCGTGATTGTCTGATCGTGATTGTGTGATCGTGATTGTACGATTGCGTGCTTGTGACTGTGTGATTGTGTGATTGTGTGACTATGTGATTGTGTGATTGTGATTGTGTGATTGTGATTGTGGGATTGTGATTGTGTGACTGTGTGATTGAGTGACTGTGTGATTGTGTGACCATGATTGTGTGACCGTGATTGTGTGACCGTGATTGTGTGACCCTGATTGTGTCATCGTGATTGTGTGATCGTGATTGTGGGTCCGTGATTGAGTGACCGTGATTGAGTGACCGTGATTGAGTGACCGTGATTGTGTGACCGTGATTGTGTGACCGTGATTGTGTGACCGTGATTGTGTGACCGTGAATGTGTGACTGCCTGATTGTGATTGCGTGATTGTGATTGCGTGATTGTGTGATTGTGTGATTGTGTGATTGTGTGATGGCGTGATTGTGTGATTGTGTGAATGCGTGATTGTGTGATCGTGTGATTGTGTGATCGTCTGATTGTGTGATTGTGTGATTGTGTGATTGTGTGATTGTGTGAGTGTGTGATTGTGTGATTGAGTGATTGTGTGCTTGTGTGATTGTGTGGTTGTGTGATTGTGTGATTAGATGATTGTGTGATTGTGTGATTGTGATTGTGTGATTGTGACTGTGTGATTGTGTGAGTGTGTGATTGTGTGATTGTGTGATCGTGTGATCGTGTGATCGTGTGATCGTGTGATTGTGTGATTGTGTGATTTTGCGATTGTGTGATTGTGTGATTGTGTGATTGTGTGAGTGTGTGATTGTGTGACTGCGGGATTGTGTGCTTGTGTGATTGTGTGGTTGTGTGATTGTGTGATTAGGTGATTGTGTGATTGTGTGATTGTGATTGTGCGATTGTGATTGTGTGATTGTGTGATTGTGTGATTGTTTGATTGTGTGATTGTGTGATTGTGTGATTGTGTGATTGTGTGATTGTGTGATTGTGTAATTATGATTGTGCGATTGTGTGATTGTGTGATTGTGTGATTGTGTGATTGTGTAATTGTGATTGTGCGATTGTGATTGTGTGATTGTGTGATTGTGTGATTGTGTGATTGTGTGATTGTGTGATTGTGTGATTGTGTGATTGTGTGGTTGTGTGATTGTGTGATTGAGTGATTGTGTGCTTGTGTGATTGTATGATTCCGTGATTGTGTGATTGTGTGATTGTGTGATTGTGTGAGTGTGTGATTGTGTGATTGAGTGATTGTGTGCTTGTGTGATTGTGTGGTTGTGTGATTGTGTGATTAGATGATTGTGTGATTGTGTGATTGTGATTGTGTGATTGTGACTGTGTGATTGTGTGAGTGTGTGATTGTGTGATTGTGTGATCGTGTGATCGTGTGATTGTGTGATCGTGTGATCGTGTGATTGTGTGATTGTGTGATTTTGCGATTGTGTGATTGTGTGATTGTGTGATTGTGTGAGTGTGTGATTGTGTGATTGCGGGATTGTGTGCTTGTGTGATTGTGTGGTTGTGTGATTGTGTGATTAGGTGATTGTGTGATTGTGTGATTGTGATTGTGCGATTGTGATTGTGTGATTGTGTGATTGTGTGATTGTTTGATTGTGTGATTGTGTGATTGTGTGATTGTGTGATTGTGTGATTGTGTGATTGTGTGATTGTGTAATTGTGATTGTGCGATTGTGTGATTGTGTGATTGTGTGATTGTGTGATTGTGTAATTGTGATTGTGCGATTGTGATTGTGTGATTGTGTGATTGTGTGATTGTGTGATTGTGTGATTGTGTGATTGTGTGATTGTGTGATTGTGTGATTGTGTGATTGTGTGATTGTGTGATTGTGTGATTGTGTGATTGTGTGATTGTGTGATTGTGTGATTGTGTGATTGTGTGATTGTGTGATTGTGTGACCGTGATTGTGTGACCGTGATTGTGTGACGGTGGTTGTGTGACCGTGATTGTGTGACCGTGATTGTGTGACCGTGATTGCGTGACCGTGATAGTGTGACCGTGAATGTGTGAATGCGTGATTGTGATTGCGTGATTGTGATTCCGTGATTGTGTGATTGTGTGATCGTGTGATCGTGTGATTGTGTGATCGTGTGATCGTGTGATTGTGTGATTGTGTGATTGTGATTGTGTGATTGTGATTGTGGGATTGTGATTGTGTGATTGTGATTGTGTGATTGTGATTGTGTGATTGTGATTGTGGGTCCGTGATTGAGTGACCGTGATTGAGTGACCGTGATTGAGTGACCGTGATTGTGTGACCGTGATTGTGTGACCGTGATTGTGTGACCGTGATTGTGTGACCGTGGTTGTGTGACCGTGATTGTGTGACCGTGATTGTGTGACCGTGATAGTGTGACCGTGAATGTGTGAATGCGTGATTGTGATTGCGTGATTGTGATTCCGGGATTGTGTGATTGTGTGATAGTGTGATCGTGTGATCGTGTGATTGTGTGATCGTGTGATCGTGTGATTGGGTGATTGTGTGATTGTGATTGTGTGATTGTGATTGTGGGATTGTGATTTTGTGATTCTGATTGTGTGATTGTGATTGTGTGATTGTGACTGTGTGATTGTGTAAGTGTGTGATTGTGTGATTGTGTGATTGTGTGATTGTGTGATTGTGTGATTGTGTGGTTGTGTGATTGTGTGATTGAGTGATTGTGTGCTTGTGTGATTGTATGATTCCGTGATTGTGTGATTGTGTGATTGTGTGATTGTGTAATTGTGATTGTGTGATTGTGATTGTGTGATTGTGTGATTGTGTGATTGTGTGATTGTGTGATTGTGTGATTGTGTGATTGTGTGATTGTGTGATTGTGTGATTGAGTGATTGTGTGCTTGTGTGATTGTGTGATTGTGTGCTTGTGTGATTGTGTGATTGTGATTGTGTGATTGTGATTGTGTGATTGTGATTGTGTGATTGTGATTGTGTGATTGTGATTGTGTGATTGTGATTGTGTGATTGTGATTGTGTGATTGTGATTGTGCGATTGTGATTGTGTGATTGTGTGAGTGTGTGATTGTGTGATTGAGTGATTGTATGATTGTGTGATTGTGTGATTGTGTGGTTGTGTGATTGTGTGATTGTGTGACTGTGTGATTGTGTGATTGTGTGATTGTGTGATTGTGTGATTGTGTGATTGTGACTGTGTGATTGTGTGAGTGTGTGATTGTGTGATTGAGTGATTGTGTGCTTGTGTGATTGTGTGGTTGTGTGGTTGTGTGATTGTGTGATTGTGTGATTGTGTGATTGTGTGATTGGGTGATTGTGTGATTGCGTGATTGTGTGATTGTGTGATTGTGTGATTGTGTGATTGTGTGAGTGTGTGATTGTGTGATTGTGTGATTGAGTGATTGTGTGCTTGTGTGATTGTATACTTGTGTGATTGTGTGATTGTGTGATTGTGCGATTGTGTGCTTGTGTGATTGTGTGATTGTGTAATTGTGATTGTGTGATTGTGTGATTGTGTGATTGTGTGATTGTGTGATTGTGTGAATGTGTGATTGTGTGATTGTGTGATTGTGTGATTGTGTGATTGTGTGATTGAGTGATTGTGTGATTGTGTGATTGTGTGATTGTGTGGTTGTGCGATTGTGTGGTTGTGCGATCGTGATTGTGTGATCGTGATTGTGCGATTGCGTGCTTTTGACTGTGTGATTGTGTGATTGTGACTGTGTGATTGTGTGATTGTGTGATTGTGTGATAGTGTGACTGTGTGATTGTGTGACTGTGTGATTGTGTGATTGTGTGATTGTGTGATTGTGTGATTGTGTGATTGTGTGATTGTGTGATTGTGTGATTGTGTGATTGTGTGATTGTGTGATTGGGTGATTGTGTGATTGCGTGATTGTGTGATTGTGTGATTGTGTGATTGTGTGATTGTGTGAGTGTGTGATTGTGTGATTGTGTGATTGAGTGATTGTGTGCTTGTGTGATTGTATACTTGTGTGATTGTGTGATTGTGTGATTGTGCGATTGTGTGCTTGTGTGATTGTGTGATTGTGTAATTGTGATTGTGTGATTGTGTGATTGTGTGATTGTGTGATTGTGTGATTGTGTGATTGTGTGATTGTGTGATTGTGTGATTGTGTGATTGTGACTGTGTCATTGTGTGAGTGTGTGATTGTGTGATTCAGTGATTGTGTGCTTGTATGATTGTGTGGTTGTGTGGTTGTGTGATAGTGTGATTGTGTGATTGTGTGATTGTGTAATTGTGATTGTGCGATTGTGATTGTGTGATTGTGTGATTGTGTGATTGTGTGATTGTGTGATTGTGTGATTGTGTGATTGTGTGATTGTGTGATTGTGTGATTGTATAATTGTGAGATTGTGTGATTGTGTGCTTGTGTGATTGTGTGATTGAGATTGTGTGATTGTGATTGTGTGATTGTGATTGTGTGATTGTGATTGTGTGATTGTGATTGTGTGATTGTGATTGTGTGGTTGTGATTGTGTGATTGTGATTGTGTGATTGTGATTGTGACTGTGTGATTGTGTGATTGTGTGATTGTGTGATTGTGTGATTGTGTGATTGTGTGATTGTGTGATTGTGCGATTGTGTAATTGTGTGATTGTGTGATTGTGTGATTGTGTGATTGTGTGATTGTGTAATTGTGATTGTGCGATTGTGATTGTGTGATTGTGTGATTGTGTGATTGTGTGACTGTGTGATTGTGTGATTGTGTGATTGTGTGATTGCGTGATTGTGTGATTGTGTGATTGTGTGATTGTGTGATCGTGATTGTCTGATCGTGATTGTGTGATCGTGATTGTACGATTGCGTGCTTGTGACTGTGTGATTGTGTGATTGTGTGACTGTGTGATTGTGTGATTGTGATTGTGTGATTGTGATTGTGGGATTGTGATTGTGTGATTGGTGATTGAGTGACTGTGTGATTGTGTGACCATGATTGTGTGACCGTGATTGTGTGACCGTGATTGTGTGACCGTGATTGTGTCATCGTGATTGTGTGATCGTGATTGTGGGTCCGTGATTGAGTGACCGTGATTGAGTGACCGTGATTGTGTGACCGTGATTGTGTGACCGTGATTGTGTGACCGTGATAGTGTGACCGTGAATGTGTGACTGCGTGATTGTGATTGCGTGATTGTGATTGCGTGATTGTGTGATTGTGTGATTGTGTGATTGTGTGATGGTGTGATTGTGTGATTGTGTGAATGCGTGATTGTGTGATCGTGTGATTGTGTGATCGTGTGATTGTGTGATTGTGTGATTGTGTGATTGTGTGATTGTGTGATTGTGTGATTGTGTGACCGTGATTGTGTGACCGTGATTGTGTGACGGTGGTTGTGTGACCGTGATTGTGTGACCGTGATTGTGTGACCGTGATTGTGTGACCGTGATTGCGTGACCGTGATAGTGTGACCGTGAATGTGTGAATGCGTGGTTGTGATTGCGTGATTGTGATTCCGTGATTGTGTGATTGTGTGATCGTGTGATTGTGTGATTGTGTGACTGTGTGGTAGTGTGACCGTGATTGTGATTCCGTGATTGTGTGATTGTGTGATTGTGTGACTGTGTGATTGTGTGATTGTGTGATTGTGTGATTGTGTGATTGTGATTGTGTGATTGTGATTGTGGGTCCGTGATTGAGTGACCGTGATTGAGTGACCGTGATTGAGTGACCGTGATTGTGTGACCGTGATTGTGTGACCGTGATTGTGTGACCGTGATTGTGTGACCGTGGTTGTGTGACCGTGATTGTGTGACCGTGATAGTGTGACCGTGAATGAGTGAATGCGTGATTGTGATTGCGTGATTGTGATTCCGGGATTGTGTGATTGTGTGATCGTGTGATCGTGTGATCGTGTGATTGTGTGATCGTGTGATCGTGTGATTGTGTGATTGTGTGATTGTGATTGTGTGATTGTGATTGTGGGATTGTGATTGTGTGATTGTGATTGTGTGATTGTGATTGTGTGATTGTGACTGTGTGATTGTGTGAGTGTGTGATTGTGTGATTGTGTGATTGTGTGATTGTGTGGTTGTGTGATTGTGTGACTGAGTGATTGTGTGCTTGTGTGATTGTATGATTCCGTGATTGTGTGATTGTGTGATTGTGTGATTGTGTGATTGTGTAATTGTGATTGTGTGATTGTGATTGTGTGATTGTGTGATTGTGTGATTGTGTGATTGAGTGATTGTGTGATTGTGTGATTGTGTGATTGTGTGATTGTGTGATTGTGTGATTGTGTGATTGTGTGATTGTGTGATTGTGTGATTGTGTGATTGTGTGATTGTGTGATTGTGTGATTGTGTAATTGTGATTGTGTGATTGTGTGATTGTGTGATTGTGCGATTGTGTGATTTTGTGATTGTGTGATTGTGTGATCGCGTGAGTGTGTGATCGTGTGATTGTGTGATTGTGTGATTTTGCGATTGTGTGATTGTGTGATTGTGTGATTGTGTGATTGTGTGATTGTGTGATTTTGTGATTGTGTGATTGTGTGATTGTGTGATTGTGTGATTGTGTGATTGTGTGATTGTGTGATTGTGTGATTGTGTGATTGTGTGATTGTGTGATTGTGTGATTGTGTAATTGTGATTGTGTGATTGTGTGATTGTGTGATTGTGCGATTGTGTGATTTTGTGATTGTGTGATTGTGTGATTGTGTGAGTGTGTGATCGTGTGATTGTGTGATTGTGTGATTTTGCGATTGTGTGATTGTGTGATAGTGTGATTGTGTGAGTGTGTGATTGTGTGATTGCGGGATTGTGTGCTTGTGTGATTGTGTGATTGTGTGATTGTGTGATTAGGTGATTGTGTGATTGTGTGATTGTGTGATTTTGTAATTGTGATTGTGCGATTGTGTGATTGTGTGATTGTGTGATTGTGTAATTGTGATTGTGCGATTGTGATTGTGTGATTGTGTGATTGTGTGATTGTGTGATTGTGTGATTGTGTGATTGTGTGATTGTGTGATTGTGTGATTGTGTGATTGTGTGATTGTGTGATTGTGTGATTGTGTGATTGTGTGATTGTGTGATTGTGTGATTGTGTGATTGTGCGATTGTGTGATTTTGTGATTGTGTGATTGTGTGATTGTGTGAGTGTGTGATCGTGTGATTGTGTGATTGTGTGATTTTGCGATTGTGTGATTGTGTGATTGTGTGATTGTGTGAGTGTGTGATTGTGTGATTGCGGGATTGTGTGCTTGTGTGATTGTGTGGTTGTGTGATTGTGTGATTAGGTGATTGTGTGATTGTGTGATTGTGTGATTGTGTGATTGTGTAATTGTGATTGTGCGATTGTGTGATTGTGTGATTGTGTGATTGTGTAATTGTGATTGTGCGATTGTGATTTTGTGATTGTGTGATTGTGTGATTGTGTGATTGTTTGATTGTGTGATTGTGTGATTGTGTGATTGTGTGATTGTGTGATTGTGTGATTTTGTGATTGTGTGATTGTGTGATTGTGTGATTGTGTGATTGTGTGATTGTGTGATTGTGTGATTGTGTGATTGTGTGATTGTGTGATTGTGTGATTGTGTGATTGTGTGATTGTGTGATTGTGTGATTGTGTGATTGTGTAATTGTGATTGTGTGATTGTGTGATTGTGTGATTGTGCGATTGTGTGATTTTGTGATTGTGTGATTGTGTGAATGTGTGAGTGTGTGATCGTGTGATTGTGTGACTGTGTGATTTTGCGATTGTGTGATTGTGTGATTGTGTGATTGTGTGAGTGTGTGATTGTGTGATTGCGGGATTGTGTGCTTGTGTGATTGTGTGGTTGTGTGATTGTGTGATTAGGTGATTGTGTGATTGTGTGATTGTGTAATTGTGATTGTGCGATTGTGTGATTCTGTGATTGTGTGATTGTGTAATTGTGATTGTGCGATTGTGATTGTGTGATTGTGTGATTGTGTGATTGTTTGATTGTGTGATTGTGTGATTGTGTGATTGTGTGATTGTGTGATTGTGTGATTTTGTGATTGTGTGATTGTGTGATTGTGTGATTGTGTGAATGCGTGATTGTGTGATCGTGTGATTGTGTGATCGTGTGATTGTGTGATTGTGTGATTGTGTGATTGTGTGATTGTGTGAGTGTGTGATTGTGTGATTGAGTGATTGTGTAGTTGTGT
Organism: Megachile rotundata; assembly: GCF_050947335.1. NCBI lineage: Eukaryota > Metazoa > Arthropoda > Insecta > Hymenoptera > Megachilidae > Megachile > Megachile rotundata. Next base: position 237,838 of record NW_027473357.1, read on the forward strand.
GATTGTGTGGTTGTGTGATTGTGTGATTAGGTGATTGTGTGATTGTGTGATTGTGTGATTGTGTGATTGTGTGATTGTGAGATTGTGTGATTGTGTGATTGTGTGATTGTGTGATCGTGATTGTGATTGTGTGATTGTGATTGTGTGATTGTGTGATTGTGTGATTGTGTGATTGTGTGATTGTGTGATTGTGTGATTGTGTGATTGTGTGATTGTGTAATTGTGATTGTGTGATTGTGTGATTGTGCGATTGTGCGATTGTGCGATTGTGTGATTGTGTGATTGTGTGATTGTGTGATTGTGTGATTGTGTGATTGTGTGATTGTGTGATTGTGTGATTGTGTGATTGTGTGATTGTGTGATTGTGTGATTGTGTGATTGTGTGATTGTGTGATTGTGTGATTGTGTGATTGTGTGATTGTGTGATTGTGTGATTGTGTGATTGTGTGATTGTGTGCTTGTGTGATTGTGTGATTGTGATTGTGTGATTGTGATTGTGTGATTGTGATTGTGTGATTGTGATTGTGTGATTGTGATTGTGTGATTGTGATTGTGCGATTGTGATTGTGTGATTGTGTGAGTGTGTGATTGTGTGATTGAGTGATTGTGTGATTGTGTGATTGTGTGATTGTGTGGTTGTGTGATTGTGTGATTGTGTGATTGTGTGATTGTGTGATTGTGTGATTGTGTGATTGTGTGATTGTGTGATTGTGTGATTGTGACTGTGTGATTGTGTGAGTGTGTGATTGTGTGATTGAGTGATTGTGTGCTTGTGTGATTGTGTGGTTGTGTGGTTGTGTGATTGTGTGATTGTGTGATTGTGTGATTGTGTGATTGGGTGATTGTGTGATTGCGTGATTGTGTGATTGTGTGATTGTGTGATTGTGTGATTGTGTGAGTGTGTGATTGTGTGATTGTGTGATTGAGTGATTGTGTGCTTGTGTGATTGTATACTTGTGTGATTGTGTGATTGTGTGATTGTGCGATTGTGTGCTTGTGTGATTGTGTGATTGTGTAATTGTGATTGTGTGATTGTGTGATTGTGTGATTGTGTGATTGTGTGATTGTGTGATTGTGTGATTGTGTGATTGTGTGATTGTGTGATTGTGTGATTGTGTGATTGTGTGATTGTGTGATTGTGTGATAGTGTAATTGTGATTGTGCGATTGTGATTGTGTGATTGTGTGATTGTGTGATTGTGAGGTTGTGTGATTGTGTGCTTGTGTGATTGTGTGATTGTGTGATTGTGTGATTGTGTGATTGTGTGATTGTGTGATTGTGTGATTGTGTGATTGTGTGATAGTGTAATTGTGATTGTGCGATTGTGATTGTGTGATTGTGTGATTGTGTGATTGTGTGATTGTGTGATTGTGTGATTGTGTGATTGTGTGATTTTGTGATTGTGTGATTGTGTGATTGTGTGATTGTGTGATTGTGTGATTGTGTGATTGTGTGATTGTGTAATTGTGAGATTGTGTAATTTTGTGCTTGTGTGATTGTGTGATTGTGATTGCGTGATTGTGATTGCGTGATTGTGATTGTGTGATTGTGATTGTGTGATTGTGATTGTGTGATTGTGATTGTGTGATTGTGATTGTGTGATTGTGATTGTGTGATTGTGATTGTGTGATTGTGATTGTGAGATTGTGATTGTGTGATTGTGACTGTGTGATTGTGTGATTGTGTGATTGTGTGATTGTGCGATTGTGTGATTGTGTAATTGTGAGATTGTGTGATTGTGTGATTGTGTGATTGTGTGATTGTGTGATTGTGTGATTGTGTAATTGTGATTGTGCGATTGTGATTGTGTGATGGTGTGATTGTGTGATTGTGTGATTATGTGATTGTGTGATTGTGTGATTGTGTGATTGTGTGATTGTGTGATTGTGTGACTGTGTGATTGTGTGATTGTGTGATTGTGTGATTGTGTGATTGTGTGACTGTGTGATTGTGTGATTGTGTGAGTGTGTGATTGTGTGATTGAGTGATTGTGTGCTTGTGTGATTGTGTGGTTGTGTGATTGTGTGATTAGGTGATTGTGTGATTGTGTGACTGTGTGATTGTGTGACTGTGTGATTGTGTGATTGTGTGATTGTGTGATTGTGTGATTGTGTGATTGTGTGATTGTGTGATTGTGTGATTGTGTGATTGTGTGATTGTGTGATTGTGTGATTGTGTGATGGTGTAATTGTGATTGTGCGATTGTGATTGTGTGATTGTGTGATTGTGTGATTGTGAGGTTGTGTGATTGTGTGCTTGTGAGATTGTGTGATTGTGTGACTGTGTGATTGTGTGATTGTGTGGTTGTGTGATTGTGTGATTGTGTGATTGTGTGATTGTGTGATTGTGTGGTTGTGTGACCGTGATTGTGTGATCGTGATTGTGTGATCGTGATTGTGTGATTGCGTGATTGTGATTGTGTGATTGTGTGACTGTGTGATTGTGTGATTGTGTGATTGTGTGATGGTGTAATTGTGATTGTGCGATTGTGATTGTGTGATTGTGTGATTGTGTGATTGTGTGGTTGTGTGACCGTGATTGTGTGACCGTGATTGTGTGATCGTGATTGTGTGATCGTGTTAGTGTGACCGTGAATGTGTGATTGCGTGATTGTGATTGCGTAATTGCGATTGCGTGATTGTGATTGCGTGATTGTGTGATTGTGTGATTGTGTGATTGTGTGATTGTGTGATGGTGTGATTGTGTGATTGTGTGAATGTGTGATTGCGTGATCGTGTGATTGTGTGATCGTGCGATCGTGTGATCGTGTGATTGTGTGATTGTGTGATTTTGCGATTGTGTGATTGTGTGATTGTGTGATTGAGTGATTGTGTGCTTGTGTGATTGTGTGGTTGTGTGATTGTGTGATTAGGTCATTGTGTGATTGTGTGGTAGTGTGATTGTGTGATTGTGTGACTGTGTGATTGTGTGACTGTGTGATTGTGTGATTGTGTGATTGTGTGAGTGTGTGATTGTGTGATTGAGTGATTGTCTGCTTGTGTGATTGTGTGGTTGTGTCATTGTGTTATTAGGTGATTGTGTGATTGTGTGATTGTGTGATTGTGTGATTATGTGATTGTGTGGTTGTGTGATTGTGTGATTGTGTGATTGTGTAATTGTGATTGTGCGATTGTGATTGTGTGATTGTGTGATTGTGTGATTGTGTGATTGTGTGATTGTGTGATGGTGTAATTGTGATTGTGCGATTGTGATTGTGTGATTGTGTGATTGTGTGATTGTGAGGTTGTGTGATTGTGTGCTTGTGTGATTGTGTGATTGTGTGATTGTGTGATTGTGTGATTGTGTGATTGTGTGGTTGTGTGATTGTGTGATTGTGTGATTGTGTGATTGTGTGATTGTGTGGTTGTGTGACCGTGATTGTGTGATCGTGATTGTGTGATCGTGATTGTGTGATTGCGTGATTGTGATTGTGTGATTGTGTGACTGTGTGATTGTGTGATTGTGTGATTGTGTGATGGTGTAATTGTGATTGTGCGATTGTGATTGTGTGATTGTGTGATTGTGTGATTGTGTGGTTGTGTGACCGTGATTGTGTGACCGTGATTGTGTGATCGTGATTGTGTGATCGTGTTAGTGTGACCGTGAATGTGTGATTGCGTGATTGTGATTGCGTAATTGCGATTGCGTGATTGTGATTGCGTGATTGTGTGATTGTGTGATTGTGTGATTGTGTGATTGTGTGATGGTGTGATTGTGTGATTGTGTGAATGTGTGATTGCGTGATCGTGTGATTGTGTGATCGTGCGATCGTGTGATCGTGTGATTGTGTGATTGTGTGATTTTGCGATTGTGTGATTGTGTGATTGTGTGATTGAGTGATTGTGTGCTTGTGTGATTGTGTGGTTGTGTGATTGTGTGATTAGGTCATTGTGTGATTGTGTGGTAGTGTGATTGTGTGATTGTGTGACTGTGTGATTGTGTGACTGTGTGATTGTGTGATTGTGTGATTGTGTGAGTGTGTGATTGTGTGATTGAGTGATTGTCTGCTTGTGTGATTGTGTGGTTGTGTCATTGTGTTATTAGGTGATTGTGTGATTGTGTGATTGTGTGATTGTGTGATTATGTGATTGTGTGGTTGTGTGATTGTGTGATTGTGTGATTGTGTAATTGTGATTGTGCGATTGTGATTGTGTGATTGTGTGATTGTGTGATTGTGTGATTGTGTGATTGTGTGATTGTGTGATTGTGTGATTGTGTGATTGTGTGATTGTGTGATTGTGTGATTGTGTGGTTGTGTGATTGTGTGATTGTGTGATTGTGTGATTGTGTGATTGTGTGGTTGTGTGACCGTGATTGTGTGATCGTGATTGTGTGATCGTGATTGTGTGATTGCGTGATTGTGATTGTGTGATTGTGTGACTGTGTGATTGTGTGATTGTGTGATTGTGTGATTTTGTGATTGAGTGATTGTGTGATTGTGTGATTGTGTGAATGTGTGATTGTGTGACCGTGATTGTGTGATTGATGATTGTGTGATTGTGTGATTGTGTGATTGTGTAATTGTGATTGTGCGATAGTGATTGTGTGATTGTGTGATTGTGTGATTTTGTGATTGTGTGATTGTGTGATTGTGTGATTGTGTGATTGTGTGATTGTGTGATTGTGTGATTGTGTGATTGTGTGATTGTGTGACTGTGTGACTGTGTGATTGTGTGATTGTGTGATTGTGTGATTGTGTGATTGTGTGATTGTGTGATTGTGTGATGGTGTGATTGTGTGATTGTGTGAATGTGTGATTGCGTGATCGTGTGATTGTGTGATCGTGTGATCGTGTGATCGTGTGATTGTGTGATTGTGTGGTTGTGTGACCGTGATTGTGTGACCGTGATTGTGTGATCGTGACTGTGTGATCGTGATTGTGTGATCAAGATTGTGATTGTGTGATTGTGTGATTGTGTGATTGTGTGATTGTGTGATTGTGTGATTGTGTGATTGTGTGATTGTGTGATTGTGACTGTGTGATTGAGTGAGTGTGTGATTGTGTGATTGTGTCATTGTGTGATTGTGTGGTTGTGTGATTGTGTGCTTGTGTGATTGTGTGATTGTGTGATTGTGTGATTGTGTGATTGTGTGATTGTGTGATTGTGTGATTGTGTGATTGTGTGATTGTGTGATTGTGTGATTGTGTGATTGTGTGATTGTGTGATTGTGTGATTGTGTGATTATGTGATTGTGTGATTGTGTGATTGTGTGATTGTGTGATTGTGTGGTTGTGCGATCGTGATTGTGTGATCGTGATTGTCTGATCGTGATTGTGTGATCCTGATTGTGTGATCGTGATTGTGCGATTGCGTGCTTGTGACTGTGTGATTGTGTGACTGTGTGACTGTGTGATTGTGTGATTGTGACTGTGTGATTGTGACTGTGTGATTGTGTGATTGTGTGATTGTGTGATTGTGTGATTGTGTGATTGTGTAATTGTGATTGTGCGATTGTGATTGTGTGATTGTGTGATTGTGTGATTGTGTGATTGTGTGATTGTGTGATTGTGTGACTGTGTGATTGTGTGATTGTGTGATTGTGTCATTGTGTGATTGTGTGGTTGTGTGATTGTGTGCTTGTGTGATTGTGTGATTGTGTGATTGTGTGATTGTGTGATTGTGTGATTGTGTGATTGTGTGATTGTGTGATTGTGTGATTGTGTGATTGTGTGATTGTGTGATTGTGTGATTGTGTGATTGTGTGATTGTGTGATTGTGTGATTGTGTGATTGTGTAATTGTGAGATTGTGTGATTTTGTGCTTGTGTGATTGTGTGATTGTGATTGTGTGATTGTGATTGCGTGACTGTGATTGTGTGATTGTGATTGTGTGATTGTGATTGTGTGATTGTGATTGTGTGATTGTGATTGTGTGATTGTGATTGTGTGATTGTGATTGTGAGATTGTGATTGTGTGATTGTGACTGTGTGATTGTGTGATTGTGTGATTGTGTGATTGTGTGATTGTGTAATTGTGAGATTGTGTGATTTTGTGCTTGTGTGATTGTGTGATTGTGATTGCGTGATTGTGATTGCGTGATTGTGATTGTGTGATTGTGATTGTGTGATTGTGATTGTGTGATTGTGATTGTGTGATTGTGATTGTGTGATTGTGATTGTGTGATTGTGATTGTGTGATTGTGATTGTGAGATTGTGATTGTGTGATTGTGACTGTGTGATTGTGTGATTGTGTGATTGTGTGATTGTGCGATTGTGTGATTGTGTAATTGTGAGATTGTGTGATTGTGTGATTGTGTGATTGTGTGATTGTGTGATTGTGTGATTGTGTAATTGTGATTGTGCGATTGTGATTGTGTGATGGTGTGATTGTGTGATTGTGTGATTATGTGATTGTGTGATTGTGTGATTGTGTGATTGTGTGATTGTGTGATTGTGTGACTGTGTGATTGTGTGATTGTGTGATTGTGTGATTGTGTGATTGTGTGACTGTGTGATTGTGTGATTGTGTGAGTGTGTGATTGTGTGATTGAGTGATTGTGTGCTTGTGTGATTGTGTGGTTGTGTGATTGTGTGATTAGGTGATTGTGTGATTGTGTGACTGTGTGATTGTGTGACTGTGTGATTGTGTGATTGTGTGATTGTGTGATTGTGTGATTGTGTGATTGTGTGATTGTGTGATTGTGTGATTGTGTGATTGTGTGATTGTGTGATTGTGTGATTGTGTGATGGTGTAATTGTGATTGTGCGATTGTGATTGTGTGATTGTGTGATTGTGTGATTGTGAGGTTGTGTGATTGTGTGCTTGTGTGATTGTGTGATTGTGTGATTGTGTGATTGTGTGATTGTGTGGTTGTGTGATTGTGTGATTGTGTGATTGTGTGATTGTGTGATTGTGTGGTTGTGTGACCGTGATTGTGTGATCGTGATTGTGTGATCGTGATTGTGTGATTGCGTGATTGTGATTGTGTGATTGTGTGACTGTGTGATTGTGTGATTGTGTGATTGTGTGATGGTGTAATTGTGATTGTGCGATTGTGATTGTGTGATTGTGTGATTGTGTGATTGTGTGGTTGTGTGACCGTGATTGTGTGACCGTGATTGTGTGATCGTGATTGTGTGATCGTGTTAGTGTGACCGTGAATGTGTGATTGCGTGATTGTGATTGCGTAATTGCGATTGCGTGATTGTGATTGCGTGATTGTGTGATTGTGTGATTGTGTGATTGTGTGATTGTGTGATGGTGTGATTGTGTGATTGTGTGAATGTGTGATTGCGTGATCGTGTGATTGTGTGATCGTGCGATCGTGTGATCGTGTGATTGTGTGATTGTGTGATTTTGCGATTGTGTGATTGTGTGATTGTGTGATTGAGTGATTGTGTGCTTGTGTGATTGTGTGGTTGTGTGATTGTGTGATTAGGTCATTGTGTGATTGTGTGGTAGTGTGATTGTGTGATTGTGTGACTGTGTGATTGTGTGACTGTGTGATTGTGTGATTGTGTGATTGTGTGAGTGTGTGATTGTGTGATTGAGTGATTGTCTGCTTGTGTGATTGTGTGGTTGTGTCATTGTGTTATTAGGTGATTGTGTGATTGTGTGATTGTGTGATTGTGTGATTATGTGATTGTGTGGTTGTGTGATTGTGTGATTGTGTGATTGTGTAATTGTGATTGTGCGATTGTGATTGTGTGATTGTGTGATTGTGTGATTGTGTGATTGTGTGATTGTGTGATGGTGTAATTGTGATTGTGCGATTGTGATTGTGTGATTGTGTGATTGTGTGATTGTGAGGTTGTGTGATTGTGTGCTTGTGTGATTGTGTGATTGTGTGATTGTGTGATTGTGTGATTGTGTGATTGTGTGATTGTGTGGTTGTGTGATTGTGTGATTGTGTGATTGTGTGATTGTGTGATTGTGTGGTTGTGTGACCGTGATTGTGTGATCGTGATTGTGTGATCGTGATTGTGTGATTGCGTGATTGTGATTGTGTGATTGTGTGACTGTGTGATTGTGTGATTGTGTGATTGTGTGATGGTGTAATTGTGATTGTGCGATTGTGATTGTGTGATTGTGTGATTGTGTGATTGTGTGGTTGTGTGACCGTGATTGTGTGACCGTGATTGTGTGATCGTGATTGTGTGATCGTGTTAGTGTGGCCGTGAATGTGTGATTGCGTGATTGTGATTGCGTAATTGCGATTGCGTGATTGTGATTGCGTGATTGTGTGATTGTGTGATTGTGTGATTGTGTGATTGTGTGATGGTGTGATTGTGTGATTGTGTGAATGTGTGATTGCGTGATCGTGTGATTGTGTGATCGTGCGATCGTGTGATCGTGTGATTGTGTGATTGTGTGATTTTGCGATTGTGTGATTGTGTGATTGTGTGATTGAGTGATTGTGTGCTTGTGTGATTGTGTGGTTGTGTGATTGTGTGATTAGGTCATTGTGTGATTGTGTGGTAGTGTGATTGTGTGATTGTGTGACTGTGTGATTGTGTGACTGTGTGATTGTGTGATTGTGTGATTGTGTGAGTGTGTGATTGTGTGATTGAGTGATTGTCTGCTTGTGTGATTGTGTGGTTGTGTCATTGTGTTATTAGGTGATTGTGTGATTGTGTGATTGTGTGATTGTGTGATTATGTGATTGTGTGGTTGTGTGATTGTGTGATTGTGTGATTGTGTAATTGTGATTGTGCGATTGTGATTGTGTGATTGTGTGATTGTGTGATTGTGTGATTGTGTGATTGTGTGATTGTGTGATTGTGTGATTGTGTGATTGTGTGATTGTGTGATTGTGTGATTGTGTGGTTGTGTGATTGTGTGATTGTGTGATTGTGTGATTGTGTGATTGTGTGGTTGTGTGACCGTGATTGTGTGATCGTGATTGTGTGATCGTGATTGTGTGATTGCGTGATTGTGATTGTGTGATTGTGTGACTGTGTGATTGTGTGATTGTGTGATTGTGTGATTTTGTGATTGAGTGATTGTGTGATTGTGTGATTGTGTGAATGTGTGATTGTATGACCGTGATTGTGTGATTGATGATTGTGTGATTGTGTGATTGTGTGATTGTGTAATTGTGATTGTGCGATAGTGATTGTGTGATTGTGTGATTGTGTGATTTTGTGATTGTGTGATTGTGTGATTGTGTGATTGTGTGATTGTGTGATTGTGTGATTGTGTGATTGTGTGATTGTGTGATTGTGTGACTGTGTGACTGTGTGATTGTGTGATTGTGTGATTGTGTGATTGTGTGATTGTGTGATTGTGTGATTGTGTGATGGTGTGATTGTGTGATTGTGTGAATGTGTGATTGCGTGATCGTGTGATTGTGTGATCGTGTGATCGTGTGATCGTGTGATTGTGTGATTGTGTGGTTGTGTGACCGTGATTGTGTGACCGTGATTGTGTGATCGTGACTGTGTGATCGTGATTGTGTGATCAAGATTGTGATTGTGTGATTGTGTGATTGTGTGATTGTGTGATTGTGTGATTGTGTGATTGTGTGATTGTGTGATTGTGTGATTGTGACTGTGTGATTGAGTGAGTGTGTGATTGTGTGATTGTGTCATTGTGTGATTGTGTGGTTGTGTGATTGTGTGCTTGTGTGATTGTGTGATTGTGTGATTGTGTGATTGTGTGATTGTGTGATTGTGTGATTGTGTGATTGTGTGATTGTGTGATTGTGTGATTGTGTGATTGTGTGATTGTGTGATTGTGTGATTGTGTGATTATGTGATTGTGTGATTGTGTGATTGTGTGATTGTGTGATTGTGTGGTTGTGCGATCGTGATTGTGTGATCGTGATTGTCTGATCGTGATTGTGTGATCCTGATTGTGTGATCGTGATTGTGCGATTGCGTGCTTGTGACTGTGTGATTGTGTGACTGTGTGACTGTGTGATTGTGTGATTGTGACTGTGTGATTGTGTGATTGTGTGATTGTGTGATTGTGTGATTGTGTGATTGTGTAATTGTGATTGTGCGATTGTGATTGTGTGATTGTGTGATTGTGTGATTGTGTGATTGTGTGATTGTGTGACTGTGTGATTGTGTGATTGTGTGATTGTGTCATTGTGTGATTGTGTGGTTGTGTGATTGTGTGCTTGTGTGATTGTGTGATTGTGTGATTGTGTGATTGTGTGATTGTGTGATTGTGTGATTGTGTGATTGTGTGATTGTGTGATTGTGTGATTGTGTGATTGTGTGATTGTGTGATTGTGTGATTGTGTGATTGTGTGATTGTGTGATTGTGTGATTGTGTAATTGTGAGATTGTGTGATTTTGTGCTTGTGTGATTGTGTGATTGTGATTGTGTGATTGTGATTGCGTGACTGTGATTGTGTGATTGTGATTGTGTGATTGTGATTGTGTGATTGTGATTGTGTGATTGTGATTGTGTGATTGTGATTGTGTGATTGTGATTGTGAGATTGTGATTGTGTGATTGTGACTGTGTGATTGTGTGATTGTGTGATTGTGTGATTGTGTGATTGTGTGATTGTGTAATTGTGAGATTGTGTGATTGTGTGATTGTGTGATTGTGTGATTGTGTGATTGTGTAATTGTGATTGTGCGATTGTGATTGTGTGATGGTGTGATTGTGTGATTGTGTGATTATGTGATTGTGTGATTGTGTGATTGTGTGATTGTGTGATTGTGTGATTGTGTGACTGTGTGATTGTGTGATTGTGTGATTGTGTGATTGTGTGATTGTGTGACTGTGTGATTGTGTGATTGTGTGAGTGTGTGATTGTGTGATTGAGTGATTGTGTGCTTGTGTGATTGTGTGGTTGTGTGATTGTGTGATTAGGTGATTGTGTGATTGTGTGATTGTGTGATTGTGTGATTGTGTGATTGTGTGATTGTGTGATTGTGTGATAGTGTGATTGTGTGATTGTGTGATTGTGTGATTGTGTGATTGTGTGATTGTGTGATTCTGTGATGGTGTAATTGTGATTGTGCGATTGTGATTGTGTGATTGTGTGATTGTGTGATTGTGAGGTTGTGTGATTGTGTGCTTGTGTGATTGTGTGATTGTGATTGTGTGATTGTGTGATTGTGTGATTGTGTGATTGTGTTGTTGTGTGACCGTGATTGTGTGACCGTGATTGTGTGATCGTGATTGTGTGATCGTGTTAGTGTGACCGTGAATGTGTGATTGCGTGATTGTGATTGCGTAATTGCGATTGCGTGATTGTGATTGCGTGATTGTGTGATTGTGTGATTGTGTGATTGTGTGATTGTGTGATTGTGTGATGGTGTGATTGTGTGATTGTGTGAATGTGTGATTGCGTGATCGTGTGATTGTGTGATCGTGTGATCGTGTGATCGTGTGATTGTGTGATTGTGTGATTTTGCGATTGTGTGATTGTGTGATTGTGTGATTGAGTGATTGTGTGCTTGTGTGATTGTGTGGTTGTGTGATTGTGTGATTAGGTCATTGTGTGATTGTGTGGTTGTGTGATTGTGTGATTGTGTGACTGTGTGATTGTGTGACTGTGTGATTGTGTGATTGTGTGATTGTGTGAGTGTGTGATTGTGTGATTGAGTGATTGTCTGCTTGTGTGATTGTGTGGTTGTGTCATTCTGTGATTAGGTGATTGTGTGATTGTGTGATTGTGTGATTGTGTGATTATGTGATTGTGTGGTTGTGTGATTGTGTGATTGTGTGATTGTGTAATTGTGATTGTGCGATTGTGATTGTGTGATTGTGTGATTGTGTGATTGTGAGATTGTGTGATTGTGTGATTGTGTGATTGTGTGATTGTGTGATTGTGTGATTGTGTGATTGTGTGATTGTGTGATTGTGTGATTGTGTGATTGTGTGATTGTGTGATTGTGTGATTGTGTGATTGTGTGATTGTGTGATTGTGTGGTTGTGTGACCGTGATTGTGTGATCGTGATTGTGTGATCGTGATTGTGTGATTGCGTGATTGTGATTGTGTGATTGGGTGACTGTGTGATTGTGTGATTGTGTGATTGTGTGATATTGTGATTGAGTGATTGTGTGATTGTGTGATTGTGTGATTGTGTGAATGTGTGATTGTGTGACCGTGATTGTGTGATTGATGATTGTGTGATTGCGTGATTGTGATTGCGTGATTGTGCTTGTGTGATTGTATACTTGTGTGATTGTCTGATTGTGTGATTGTGCGATTGTGTGCTTGTGTGATTGTGTGATTGTGTGATTGTGTGATTGTGTGATTGTGTGATTGTGTGATTGTGTGATTGTGTGACTGTGTGACTGTGTGATTGTGTGATTGTGTGATTGTGTGATTGTGTGATTGTGTGATTGTGTGATTGTGTGATGGTGTGATTGTGTGATTGTGTGAATGTGTGATTGCGTGATCGTGTGATTGTGTGATCGTGTGATCGTGTGATCGTGTGATTGTGTGATTGTGTGGTTGTGTGACCGTGATTGTGTGACCGTGATTGTGTGATCGTGACTGTGTGATCGTGATTGTGTGATCGTGATTGTGATTGTGTGATTGTGTGATTGTGTGATTGTGTGATTGTGTGATTGTGACTGTGTGATTGAGTGAGTGTGTGATTGTGTGATTGTGTCATTGTGTGATTGTGTGGTTGTGTGATTGTGTGCTTGTGTGATTGTGTGATTGTGTGATTGTGTGATTGTGTGATTGTGTGATTGTGTGATTGTGTGATTGTGTGATTGTGTGATTGTGTGATTGTGTGATTGTGTGATTGTGTGATTGTGTGATTATGTGATTGTGTGATTGTGTGATTGTGTGCTTGTGTGATTGTGTGGTTGTGCGATCGTGATTGTGTGATCGTGATTGTCTGATCGTGATTGTGTGATCCTGATTGTGTGATCGTGATTGTGCGATTGCGTGCTTGTGACTGTGTGATTGTGTGACTGTGTGACTGTGTGATTGTGTGATTGTGACTGTGTGGTTGTGTGATTGTGTGATTGTGTGATTGTGTGATTGTGTAATTGTGATTGTGCGATTGTGATTGTGTGATTGTGTGATTGTGTGAGTGTGTGATTGTGTGATTGAGTGATTGTGTGATTGTGTGATTGTATGCTTGTGTGATTGTGTGGTTGTGTGGTTGTGTGATTGTGTGATTGTGTGATTGTGTGCTTGTGTGATTGGGTGATTGTGTGATTGCGTTATTGTGTGATTGTGTGATTGTGTGATTGTGTGATTGTGTGATTGTGTGATTGTGTGATTGTGTGATTGTGTGATTGTGTGATTGTGTGATTGTGTGATTGTGTGATTGTGTGATTGTGTGATTGTGTGATTGTGTAATTGTGAGATTGTGTGATTTTGTGCTTGTGTGATTGTGTGATTGTGATTGTGTGATTGTGATTGTGTGATTGTGATTGTGTGATTGTGATTGTGTGATTGTGATTGTGTGATTGTGATTGTGAGATTGTGATTGTGTGATTGTGACTGTGTGATTGTGTGATTGTGTGATTGTGTGATTGTGTGATTGTGTGATTGTGTAATTGTGAGATTGTGTGATTGTGTGATTGTGTGATTGTGTGATTGTGTAATTGTGATTGTGCGATTGTGATTGTGTGATGGTGTGATTGTGTGATTGTGTGATTATGTGATTGTGTGATTGTGTGATTGTGTGATTGTGTGATTGTGTGATTGTGTGACTGTGTGATTGTGTGATTGTGTGATTGTGTGATTGTGTGATTGTGTGACTGTGTGATTGTGTGATTGTGTGAGTGTGTGATTGTGTGATTGAGTGATTGTGTGCTTGTGTGATTGTGTGGTTGTGTGATTGTGTGATTAGGTGATTGTGTGATTGTGTGATTGTGTGATTGTGTGATTGTGTGATTGTGTGATTGTGTGATTGTGTGATAGTGTGATTGTGTGATTGTGTGATTGTGTGATTGTGTGATTGTGTGATTGTGTGATTCTGTGATGGTGTAATTGTGATTGTGCGATTGTGATTGTGTGATTGTGTGATTGTGTGATTGTGAGGTTGTGTGATTGTGTGCTTGTGTGATTGTGTGATTGTGATTGTGTGATTGTGTGATTGTGTGATTGTGTGATTGTGTTGTTGTGTGACCGTGATTGTGTGACCGTGATTGTGTGATCGTGATTGTGTGATCGTGTTAGTGTGACCGTGAATGTGTGATTGCGTGATTGTGATTGCGTAATTGCGATTGCGTGATTGTGATTGCGTGATTGTGTGATTGTGTGATTGTGTGATTGTGTGATTGTGTGATTGTGTGATGGTGTGATTGTGTGATTGTGTGAATGTGTGATTGCGTGATCGTGTGATTGTGTGATCGTGTGATCGTGTGATCGTGTGATTGTGTGATTGTGTGATTTTGCGATTGTGTGATTGTGTGATTGTGTGATTGTGACTGTGTGGTTGTGTGATTGTGTGATTGTGTGATTGTGTGATTGTGTAATTGTGATTGTGCGATTGTGATTGTGTGATTGTGTGATTGTGTGAGTGTGTGATTGTGTGATTGAGTGATTGTGTGATTGTGTGATTGTATGCTTGTGTGATTGTGTGGTTGTGTGGTTGTGTGATTGTGTGATTGTGTGATTGTGTGCTTGTGTGATTGGGTGATTGTGTGATTGCGTTATTGTGTGATTGTGTGATTGTGTGATTGTGTGATTGTGTGATTGTGTGATTGTGTGATTGTGTGATTGTGTGATTGTGTGATTGTGTGATTGTGTGATTGTGTGATTGTGTGATTGTGTGATTGTGTGATTGTGTGATTGTGTGATTGTGTAATTGTGAGATTGTGTGATTTTGTGCTTGTGTGATTGTGTGATTGTGATTGTGTGATTGTGATTGTGTGATTGTGATTGCGTGATTGTGATTGTGTGATTGTGATTGTGTGATTGTGATTGTGTGATTGTGATTGTGTGATTGTGATTGTGTGATTGTGATTGTGAGATTGTGATTGTGTGATTGTGACTGTGTGATTGTGTGATTGTGTGATTGTGTGATTGTGTGATTGTGTGATTGTGTAATTGTGAGATTGTGTGATTGTGTGATTGTGTGATTGTGTGATTGTGTGATTGTGTGATTGTGTAATTGTGATTGTGCGATTGTGATTGTGTGATGGTGTGATTGTGTGATTGTGTGATTATGTGATTGTGTGATTGTGTGATTGTGTGATTGTGTGATTGTGTGATTGTGTGACTGTGTGATTGTGTGATTGTGTGATTGTGTGATTGTGTGATTGTGTGATTGTGTGATTGTGTGATTGTGTGACTGTGGGATTGTGTGATTGTGTGATTGTGTGATTGTGTGGTTGTGTGACCGTGATTGTGTGATCGTGATTGTGTGATCGTGATTGTGTGATTGCGTGATTGTGATTGTGTGATTGTGTGACTGTGTGATTGTGTGATTGTGTGATTGTGTGATTTTGTGATTGTGATTGTGTGATTGCATGATTGTGTGATTGTGTGATTGTGTGACTGAGTGATTGTGTGACTGTGTGACTGTGTGACTGTGTGATTGAGGAACTGTGTGATTGTGTGACCATGATTGTGTGACCGTGATTGTGTGACCGATTGTGTGACCGTGATAGTGTGACCGTGAATGTGTGAATGCGTGATTGTGATTGCGTGATTGTGATTCCGTGATTGTGTGATTGTGTGATCGTGTGATTGTGTGATTGTGTGATTGTGTGGTTGCGTGACCGTGATTGTGTGACCGTGAGTGTGTGATCGTGACTGTGTGATCGTGATTCTGTGATCGTGATTGTGATTGTGTGATTGTGTGATTGTGTGATTGTGTGATTGTGTGATTGTGACTGTGTGATTGAGTGAGTGTGTGATTGTGTGATTGTGTCATTGTGTGATTGTGTGGTTGTGTGATTGTGTGCTTGTGTGATTGTGTGATTGTGTGATTGTGTGATTGTGTGATTGTGTGATTGTGTGATTGTGTGATTGTGTGATTGTGTGATTGTGTGATTGTGTGGTTGTGTGACCGTGATTGTGTGATCGTGATTGTGTGATCGTGATTGTGTGATTGCGTGATTGTGATTGTGTGATTGTGTGACTGTGTGATTGTGTGATTGTGTGATTGTGTGATTTTGTGATTGTGATTGTGTGATTGCATGATTGTGTGATTGTGTGATTGTGTGACTGAGTGATTGTGTGACTGTGTGACTGTGTGACTGTGTGATTGAGGAACTGTGTGATTGTGTGACCATGATTGTGTGACCGTGATTGTGTGACCGATTGTGTGACCGTGATAGTGTGACCGTGAATGTGTGAATGCGTGATTGTGATTGCGTGATTGTGATTCCGTGATTGTGTGATTGTGTGATCGTGTGATTGTGTGATTGTGTGATTGTGTGGTTGCGTGACCGTGATTGTGTGACCGTGAGTGTGTGATCGTGACTGTGTGATCGTGATTCTGTGATCGTGATTGTGATTGTGTGATTGTGTGATTGTGTGATTGTGTGATTGTGTGATTGTGACTGTGTGATTGAGTGAGTGTGTGATTGTGTGATTGTGTCATTGTGTGATTGTGTGGTTGTGTGATTGTGTGCTTGTGTGATTGTGTGATTGTGTGATTGTGTGATTGTGTGATTGTATGATTGTGTGATTGTGTGATTGTGTGATTGTGTGATTGTGTGATTGTGTGATTGTGTGATTGTGTGATTGTGTGATGGTGTGATTGTGTGATTGTGTGATTGTGTGATTGTGTGATTGTGTGATTGTGTGATTGTGTGATTGTGTAATTGTGAGATTGTGTGATTGTGTGCTTGTGTGATTGTGTGATTGTGATTGTGTGATTGTGATTGTGTGATTGTGATTGTGTGATTGTGATTGTGTGATTGTGATTGTGTGATTGTGAATGTGTGAATGTGATTGTGTGATTGTGATTGTGTGATTGTGATTGTGTGATTGTGATTGTGTGATTGTGATTGTGTGATTGTGATTGTGAGATTGTGATTGTGTGATTGTGACTGTGTGATTGTGTGATTGTGTGATTGTGTGATTGTGTGATTGTGTTATTGTGATTGTGCGATTGTGATTGTGTGATGGTGTGATTGCGTGATTGTGTGATTATGTGATTGTGTGATTGTGTGATTGTGTGATTGTGTGATTGTGTGATTGTGTGATTGTGTGACTGTGTGATTGTGGGATTGTGTGATTGTGTGATTGTGTGATTGTGTTATTGTGATTGTGCGATTGTGATTGTGTGATGGTGTGATTGCGTGATTGTGTGATTATGTGATTGTGTGATTGTGTGATTGTGTGATTGTGTGATTGTGTGATTGTGTGATTGTGTGACTGTGTGATTGTGGGATTGTGTGATTGTGTGATTGTGTGACTGTGTTATTGTGATTGTGCGATTGTGATTGTGTGACTGTGTGATTGTGGGATTGTGTGATTGTGTGATTGTGTGATTGTGTGATTGTGTAATTGTGTGATTGTGTGATTGTGTGATTGTGTGATTGTGTAATTGTGATTGTGCGATTGTGATTGTGTGATTGTGTGATTGTGTGATTGTGTGATTGTGTGATTGTGTGATTGTGTAATTGTGATTGTGTGATTGTGTGATTGTGTGATTGTGTGGTTGTGTGACCGTGATTGTGTGACCGTGATTGTGTGATCGTGATTGTGTGATCGTGTTAGTGTGACCGTGAATGTGTGATTGCGTGATTGTGATTGCGTAATTGCGATTGCGTGATTGTGATTGCGTGATTGTGTGAATGTGTGATTGTGTGATTGTGTGATTGTGTGATGGTGTGATTGTGTGATTGTGTGATTGTGTGAATGTGTGATTGCGTGATCGTGTGATTGTGTGATCGTGTGATCGTGTGATCGTGTGATTGTATGATTGTGTGATTTTGCGATTGTGTGATTGTGTGATTGTGTGATTGTGTGATTGTGTAATTGTGATTGTGCGAATGTGATTGTGTGATTGTGTGATTGTGTGATTGTGTGATTGTGTGATTGTGTGATTGTGTGATTGTGTGATTGTGTGATTGTGTGATTGTGTGATTGTGTGATTGTGTGATTGTGTGGTTGTGCGATCGTGATTGTGTGATCGTGATTGTCTGATCGTGATTGTGTGATCCTGATTGTGTGATCGTGATTGTGCGATGGCGTGCTTGTGACTGTGTGATTGTGTGATTGTGACTGTGTGATTGTGTGATTGTGTAATTGTGATTGTGCGATTGTGATTGTGTGATTGTGTGATTGTGTGATTGTGTGAGTGTGTGATTGTGTGATTGTGTCATTGTGTGATTGTGTGATTGTGTGATTGTGTAATTGTGATTGTGCGATTGTGATTGTGTGATTGTGTGATTGTGTGATTTTGTAATTGTGTGATTGTGTGATTTTGTGATTGAGTGATTGTGTGCTTGTATGATTGTGTGGTTGTGTGGTTGTGTGATTGTGTGATTGTGTGATTGTGTGATTGTGTGATTGTGTGATTGTGTAATTGTGATTGTGCGAATGTGATTGTGTGATTGTGTGATTGTGTGATTGTGTGATTGTGTGATTGTGTGATTGTGTGATTGTGTGATTGTGTGATTGTGTGATTGTGTGATTGTGTGATTGTGTGATTGTGTGATTGTGTGGTTGTGCGATCGTGATTGTGTGATCGTGATTGTCTGATCGTGATTGTGTGATCCTGATTGTGTGATCGTGATTGTGCGATGGCGTGCTTGTGACTGTGTGATTGTGTGATTGTGACTGTGTGATTGTGTGATTGTGTAATTGTGATTGTGCGATTGTGATTGTGTGATTGTGTGATTGTGTGATTGTGTGAGTGTGTGATTGTGTGATTGAGTGATTGTGTGATTGTGTGATTGTGTGATTGTGTGGTTGTGTGATTGAGTGATTGTGTGATTGTGTGATTGTGTGATTGTGCGATTGTGACTGTGTGATTGTGTGAGTGTGTGATTGTGTGATTGAGTGATTGTGTGTTTGTGTGATTGTGTGGTTGTGTGGTTGTGTGATTGTGTGATTGTGTGATTGTGTGATTGTGTGATTGTGTGATTGTGTAATTGTGATTGTGCGATTGTGATTGTGTGATTGTGTGATTGTGTGATTGTGTGATTGTGTGATTGTGTGATTGTGTGATTGTGTGATTGTGTGATTGTGTGATTGTGTGATTGTGTGACTGTGTGACTGTATGATTGAGGAACTGTGTGATTGTGTGACCATGATTGTGTGACCGTGATTGTGTGAAGGATTGTGTGACCGTGATAGTGTGACCGTGAATGTGTGAATGCGTGATTGTGATTGCGTGATTGTGATTCCGTGATTGTGTGATTGTGTGATCGTGTGATTGTGTGATTGTGTGATTGTGTGGTTGCGTGACCGTGATTGTGTGACCGTGAGTGTGTGATCGTGACTGTGTGATCGTGATTCTGTGATCGTGATTGTGATTGTGTGATTGTGTGATTGTGTGATTGTGTGATTGTGTGATTGTGACTGTGTGATTGAGTGAGTGTGTGATTGTGTGATTGTGTCATTGTGTGATTGTGTGGTTGTGTGATTGTGTGCTTGTGTGATTGTGTGATTGTGTGATTGTGTGATTGTGTGATTGTGTGATTGTGTGATTGTGTGATTGTGTGATTGTGTGATTGTGTGATTGTGTGATTGTGTGATTGTGTGATTGTGTGATGGTGTGATTGTGTGATTGTGTGATTGTGTGATTGTGTGATTGTGTGATTGTGTTATTGTGATTGTGCGATTGTGATTGTGTGATGGTGTGATTGTGTGATTGTGTGATTATGTGATTGTGTGATTGTGTGATTGTGTGATTGTGTGATTGTGTGATTGTGTGATTGTGTGACTGTGTGATTGTGTGATTGTGTGATTGTGTGGTTGTGTGATTGTGTGACTGTGTGGTTGTGTGACTGTGTGATTGTGTGATTGTGTGAGTGTGTGATTGTGTGATTGAGTGATTGTGTGCTTGTGTGATTGTGTGGTTGTGTGATTGTGTGATTAGGTGATTGTGTGATTGTGTGATTGTGTGATTGTGGGATTGTGTGATTGTGTGATTGTATGATTGTGTGATTGTGTGATTGTGTGATTGTGTGATTGTGTGATTGTGTGATTGTGTGATTGTGTGATTGTGTAATTGTGATTGTGCGATTGTGATTGTGTGATTGTGTGATTGTGTGATTGTGAGGTTGTGTGATTGTGTGCTTGTGTGATTGTGTGATTGTGATTGTGTGATTGTGTGATTGTGTGATTGTGTGATTGTGTGGTTGTGTGACCGTGATTGTGTGACCGTGATTGTGTGATCGTGATTGTGTGATCGTGTTAGTGTGACCGTGAATGTGTGATTGCGTGATTGTGATTGCGTAATTGCGATTGCGTGATTGTGATTGCGTGATTGTGTGAATGTGTGATTGTGTGATTGTGTGATTGTGTGATGGTGTGATTGTGTGATTGTGTGATTGTGTGAATGTGTGATTGCGTGATCGTGTGATTGTGTGATCGTGTGATCGTGTGATCGTGTGATTGTATGATTGTGTGATTTTGCGATTGTGTGATTGTGTGATTGTGTGATTGTGTGAGTGTGTGATTGTGTGATTGAGTGATTGTGTGCTTGTGTGATTGTGTGGTTGTGTGATTGTGTGATTAGGTGATTGTGTGATTGTGTGATTGTGTGATTGTGTGATTGTGTGATTGTGTGATTGTGTGATTGTGTGATTGTGTTATTGTGATTGTGCGATTGTGATTGTGTGATGGTGTGATTGTGTGATTGTGTGATTGTGTGATTGTGTGATTGTGTGATTGTGTGATTGTGTGATTGTGTGACTGTGTGATTGTGTGATTGTGTGATTGTGTGATTGTGTGATTGTGTGACTGTGTGATTGTGTGACTGTGTGATTGTGTGATTGTGTGAGTGTGTGATTGTGTGATTGAGTGATTGTGTGCTTGTGTGATTGTGTGGTTGTGTGATTGTGTGATTAGGTGATTGTGTGATTGTGTGATTGTGTGATTGTGGGATTGTGTGATTGTGTGATTGTGTGATTGTGTGATTGTGTGATTGTGTGATTGTGTGATTGTGTGATTGTGTGATTGTGTGATTGTGTGATTGTGTAATTGTGATTGTGCGATTGTGATTGTGTGATTGTGTGATTGTGTGATTGTGAGGTTGTGTGATTGTGTGCTTGTGTGATTGTGTGATTGTGATTGTGTGATTGTGTGATTGTGTGATTGTGTGATTGTGTGATTGTGTGATTGTGTGATTGTGTGATTGTGTGGTTGTGTGACCGTGATTGTGTGACCGTGATTGTGTGATCGTGATTGTGTGATCGTGTTAGTGTGACCGTGAATGTGTGACTGCGTGATTGTGATTGCGTAATTGCGATTGCGTGATTGTGATTGCGTGATTGTGTGAATGTGTGATTGTGTGATTGTGTGATTGTGTGATGGTGTGATTGTGTGATTGTGTGAATGTGTGATTGCGTGATCGTGTGATTGTGTGATCGTGTGATCGTGTGATCGTGTGATTGTATGATTGTGTGATTTTGCGATTGTGTGATTGTGTGATTGTGTGATTGTGTGAGTGTGTGATTGTGTGATTGAGTGACTGTGTGCTTGTGTGATTGTGTGGTTGTGTGATTGTGTGATTAGGTGATTGTGTGATTGTGTGATTGTGTGATTGTGTGATTGTGTGATTGTGTGATTGTGTGATTGTGTGATTGTGTGATTGTGTGATTGTGTGATTGTGTGATTGTGTGATTGTGTGATTGTGTAATTGTGATTGTGCGATTCTGATTGTGTGATTGTGTGATTGTGTGATTTTGTAATTGTGTGATTGTGTGATTGTGTGATTGAGTGATTGTGTGCTTGTATGATTGTGTGGTTGTGTGGTTGTGTGATTGTGTGATTGTGTGATTGTGTGATTGTGTGATTGTGTAATTGTGATTGTGCGATTGTGATTGTGTGATTGTGTGATTGTGTGATTGTGTGATTGTGTGATTGTGTGATTGTGTGATTGTGTGATTGTGTGATTGTGTGATTGTGTGATTGTGTGATTGTGTGATTGTGTGATTGTGTGAATGTGTGATTGTGTGATTGTGTGATTGTGTGATTGTGTGATTGTGTGATTGTGTGATGGTGTGATTGTGTGATTGTGTGATTGTGTGATTGTGTGATTGTGTGGTTGTGCGATCGTGATTGTGTGATCGTGATTGTCTGATCGTGATTGTGTGATCCTGATTGTGTGATCGTGATTGTGCGATGGCGTGCTTGTGACTGTGTGATTGTGTGATTGTGACTGTGTGATTGTGTGATTGTGTAATTGTGATTGTGCGATTGTGATTGTGTGATTGTGTGAGTGTGTGATTGTGTGATTGAGTGATTGTGTGATTGTGTGATTGTGTGATTGTGTGGTTGTGTGATTGAGGGATTGTGTGATTGTGTGATTGTGTGATTGTGCGATTGTGACTGTGTGATTGTGTGAGTGTGTGATTGTGTGATTGAGTGACTGTGTGTTTGTGTGATTGTGTGGTTGTGTGGTTGTGTGATTGTGTGATTGTGTGATTGTGTGATTGTGTGATTGGGTGATTGTGTGATTGGGTGATTGTGTGATTGCGTGATTGTGTGATTGTGTGATTGTGTGATTGTGTGATTGTGTGAGTGTGTGATTCTGTAATTGTGTGATTGAGTGATTGTGTGCTTGTGTGATTGTATACTTGTGTGATTGTGTGATTGTATACTTGTGTGATTGTGTGATTGTGTGATTGTGCGATTGTGTGCTTGTGTGATTGTGTGATTGTGTGATTTTGTAATTGTGTGATTGTGTGATTGTGTGATTGAGTGATTGTGTGCTTGTATGATTGTGTGGTTGTGTGGTTGTGTGATTGTGTGATTGTGTGATTGTGTGATTGTGTGATTGTGTAATTGTGATTGTGCGATTGTGATTGTGTGATTGTGTGATTGTGTGATTGTGTGATTGTGTAATTGTGAGATTGTGTGATTGTGTGCTTGTGTGGTTGTGCGATCGTGATTGTGTGATCGTGATTGTGTGATCGTGGTTGTGTGATTGTGATTGTGTGATTCTGATTGTGTGATTGTGGTTGTGTGATTGTGACTGTGTGATTGTGTGAGTGTGTGATTGTGTGATTGAGTGACTGTGTGGTTGTGAGATTGTGTGATTGTGTGATTAGGTGATTGTGTGATTAGGTGATTGTGTGATTGTGTGAATGTGTGATTGTGATTGTGTGATTGTGACTGTGTGATTGTGTGTGTGTGTGATTGTGTGATTGTGTCATTGTGTGATTGTGTGATTGTGTGATTGTGTGATTGTGTGATTGTGTGATTGTGTGATTGTGTGATTGTGTGATTGTGTGATTGTGTGGTTGTGTGACCGTGATTGTGTGATCGTGATTGTGTGATCGTGATTGTGTGATTGCGTGATTGTGATTGTGTGATTGTATGACTGTGTGATTGTGTGATTGTGTGATTGTGTGATTGTGTGATTGTGTGATTGTGTGATTGTGTGATTGTGTGATTGTGTGAATGTGTGATTGTGTGATTGTGTGATTGTGTGATTGTGTGATTGTGTGATTGTGTGATTGTGTGATTGTGTGATTGTGTGATTGTGTGATTGTGTGATTGTGTGGTTGTGCGATCGTGATTGTGTGATCGTGATTGTCTGATCGTGATTGTGTGATCCTGATTGTGTGATCGTGATTGTGCGATGGCGTGCTTGTAACTGTGTGATTGTGTGATTGTGACTGTGTGATTGTGTGATTGTGTAATTGTGATTGTGCGATTGTGATTGTGTGATTGTGTGATTGTGTGATTGTGTGAGTGTGTGATTGTGTGATTGAGTGATTGTGTGATTGTGTGATTGTGTGATTGTGTGGTTGTGTGATTGAGGGATTGTGTGATTGTGTGATTGTGTGATTGTGCGATTGTGACTGTGTGATTGTGTGAGTGTGTGATTGTGTGATTGAGTGATTGTGTGTTTGTGTGATTGTGTGGTTGTGTGGTTGTGTGATTGTGTGATTGTGTGATTGTGTGATTGTGTGATTGGGTGATTGTGTGATTGGGTGATTGTGTGATTGCGTGATTGTGTGATTGTGTGATTGTGTGATTGTGTGATTGTGTGAGTGTGTGATTCTGTAATTGTGTGATTGAGTGATTGTGTGCTTGTGTGATTGTATACTTGTGTGATTGTGTGATTGTATACTTGTGTGATTGTGTGATTGTGTGATTGTGCGATTGTGTGCTTGTGTGATTGTGTGATTGTGTGATTTTGTAATTGTGTGATTGTGTGATTGTGTGATTGAGTGATTGTGTGCTTGTATGATTGTGTGGTTGTGTGGTTGTGTGATTGTGTGATTGTGTGATTGTGTGATTGTGTGATTGTGTAATTGTGATTGTGCGATTGTGATTGTGTGATTGTGTGATTGTGTGATTGTGTGGTTGTGTGACCGTGATTGTGTGATCGTGATTGTGTGATCGTGATTGTGTGATTGCGTGATTGTGATTGTGTGATTGTATGACTGTGTGATTGTGTGATTGTGTGATTGTGTGATTGTGTGATTGTGTGATTGTATGATTGTGTGATTGTGTGAATGTGTGATTGTGTGATTGTGTGATTGTGTGATTGTGTGATTGTGTGATTGTGTGATTGTGTGATTGTGTGATTGTGTGATTGTGTGATTGTGTGATTGTGTGATTGTGTGATTGTGTGATTGTGTGGTTGTGCGATCGTGATTGTGTGATCGTGATTGTCTGATCGTGATTGTGTGATCCTGATTGTGTGATCGTGATTGTGCGATGGCGTGCTTGTGACTGTGTGATTGTGTGATTGTGACTGTGTGATTGTGTGATTGTGCAATTGTGATTGTGCGATTGTGATTGTGTGATTGTGTGATTGTGTGATTGTGTGATTGTGTGATTGTGTGATTGTGTGATTGTGTGATTGTGTGATTGTGTGATTGTGTGATTGTGTGATTGTGTGATTGTGTGATTGTGTGATTGTGTGATTGTGTGATTGTGTGATTGTGTGATTGTGTGATTGTGTGATTGTGTGATTGTGTGATTGTGTGATTGTGTGGTCGTGCGATCGTGATTGTGTGATCCTGATTGTCTGATCGTGATTGTGTGATCCTGATTGTGTGATCGTGATTGTGCGATGGCGTGCTTGTGACTGTGTGATTGTGTGATTGTGACTGTGTGATTGTGTGATTGTGTAATTGTGATTGTGCGATTGTGATTGTGTGATTGTGTGATTGTGTGATTGTGTGAGTGTGTGATTGTGTGATTGAGTGATTGTGTGATTGTGTGATTGTGTGATTGTGTGGTTGTGTGATTGAGGGATTGTGTGATTGTGTGATTGTGTGATTGTGCGATTGTGACTGTGTGATTGTGTGAGTGTGTGATTGTGTGATTGAGTGACTGTGTGTTTGTGTGATTGTGTGGTTGTGTGGTTGTGTGATTGTGTGATTGTGTGATTGTGTGATTGTGTGATTGGGTGATTGTGTGATTGGGTGATTGTGTGATTGCGTGATTGTGTGATTGTGTGATTGTGTGATTGTGTGATTGTGTGAGTGTGTGATTCTGTAATTGTGTGATTGAGTGATTGTGTGCTTGTGTGATTGTATACTTGTGTGATTGTGTGATTGTATACTTGTGTGATTGTGTGATTGTGTGATTGTGCGATTGTGTGCTTGTGTGATTGTGTGATTGTGTGATTTTGTAATTGTGTGATTGTGTGATTGTGTGATTGAGTGATTGTGTGCTTGTATGATTGTGTGGTTGTGTGGTTGTGTGATTGTGTGATTGTGTGATTGTGTGATTGTGTGATTGTGTAATTGTGATTGTGCGATTGTGATTGTGTGATTGTGTGATTGTGTGATTGTGTGATTGTGTGATTGTGTAATTGTGAGATTGTGTGATTGTGTGCTTGTGTGGTTGTGCGATCGTGATTGTGTGATCGTGATTGTGTGATCGTGGTTGTGTGATTGTGATTGTGTGATTCTGATTGTGTGATTGTGGTTGTGTGATTGTGATTGTGTGATTGTGTGATTGTGATTGTGTGATTGTGATTGTGTGATTGTGACTGTGTGATTGTGTGAGTGTGTGATTGTGTGATTGAGTGACTGTGTGGTTGTGAGATTGTGTGATTGTGTGATTAGGTGATTGTGTGATTAGGTGATTGTGTGATTGTGTGAATGTGTGATTGTGATTGTGTGATTGTGACTGTGTGATTGTGTGTGTGTGTGATTGTGTGATTGTGTCATTGTGTGATTGTGTGATTGTGTGATTGTGTGATTGTGTGATTGTGTGATTGTGTGATTGTGTGATTGTGTGATTGTGTGATTGTGTGATTGTGTGGTTGTGTGACCGTGATTGTGTGATCGTGATTGTGTGATCGTGATTGTGTGATTGCGTGATTGTGATTGTGTGATTGTATGACTGTGTGATTGTGTGATTGTGTGATTGTGTGATTGTGTGATTGTGTGATTGTATGATTGTGTGATTGTGTGAATGTGTGATTGTGTGATTGTGTGATTGTGTGATTGTGTGATTGTGTGATTGTGTGATTGTGTGATTGTGTGATTGTGTGATTGTGTGATTGTGTGATTGTGTGATTGTGTGGTTGTGCGATCGTGATTGTGTGATCGTGATTGTCTGATCGTGATTGTGTGATCCTGATTGTGTGATCGTGATTGTGCGATGGCGTGCTTGTGACTGTGTGATTGTGTGATTGTGACTGTGTGATTGTGTGATTGTGCAATTGTGATTGTGCGATTGTGATTGTGTGATTGTGTGATTGTGTGATTGTGTGAGTGTGTGATTGTGTGATTGAGTGATTGTGTGATTGTGTGGTTGTGTGATTGTGTGGTTGTGTGATTGAGGGATTGTGTGATTGTGTGATTGTGTGATTGTGCGATTGTGACTGTGTGATTGTGTGAGTGTGTGATTGTGTGATTGAGTGATTGTGTGTTTGTGTGATTGTGTGGTTGTGTGGTTGTGTGATTGGGTGATTGTGTGATTGGGTGATTGTGTGATTGCGTGATTGTGTGATTGTGTGATTGTGTGATTGTGTGATTGTGTGAGTGTGTGATTCTGTAATTGTGTGATTGAGTGATTGTGTGCTTGTGTGATTGTATACTTGTGTGATTGTGTGATTGTATACTTGTGTGATTGTGTGATTGTGTGATTGTGCGATTGTGTGCTTGTGTGATTGTGTGATTGTGTGATTTTGTAATTGTGTGATTGTGTGATTGTGTGATTGAGTGATTGTGTGCTTGTATGATTGTGTGGTTGTGTGGTTGTGTGATTGTGTGATTGTGTGATTGTGTGATTGTGTGATTGTGTAATTGTGATTGTGCGATTGTGATTGTGTGATTGTGTGATTGTGTGATTGTGTGATTGTGTAACTGTGAGATTGTGTGATTGTGTGCTTGTGTGGTTGTGCGATCGTGATTGTGTGATCGTGATTGTGTGATCGTGGTTGTGTGATTGTGATTGTGTAATTCTGATTGTGTGATTGTGGTTGTGTGATTGTGATTGTGTGATTGTGATTGTGTGATTGTGATTGTGTGATTGTGACTGTGTGATTGTGTGAGTGTGTGATTGTGAAATTGAGTGACTGTGTGGTTGTGAGATTGTGTGATTGTGTGATTAGGTGATTGTGTGATTAGGTGATTGTGTGATTGTGTGAATGTGTGATTGTGATTGTGTGATTGTGACTGTGTGATTGTGCGTGTGTGTGATTGTGTGATTGTGTCATTGTGTGATTGTGTGATTGTGTGATTGTGTGATTGTGTGATTGTGTGATTGTGTGATTGTGTGATTGTGTGATTGTGTGATTGTGTGATTGTGTGATTGTGTGGTTGTGTGACCGTGATTGTGTGATCGTGATTGTGTGATCGTGATTGTGTGATTGCGTGATTGTGATTGTGTGATTGTGTGACTGTGTGATTGTGTGATTGTGTGATTGTGTGATTGTGTGATTTTGTGATTGAGTGATTGTGTGATTGTGTGATTGTGTGATTGGTGATTGTGTGATTGTGTGATTGTGTGAATGTGTGATTGTGTGACCGTGATTGTGTGATTGATGATTGTGTGATTGTGTGATTGTGTGATTGTGTGACTGTGTGATTGTGTAATTGTGATTGTGCGATTGTGATTGTGTGATTGTGTGATTGTGTGATTTTGTGATTGTGTGATTGTGTGATTGTGTGATTGTGTGATTGTGCGATTGTGTGATTGTGTGATTGTGTGACTGTGTGACTGTGTGATTGTGTGATTGTGTGATTGTGTGATTGTGTGATTGTGTGATTGTGTGATTGTGTGATTGTGTGATGGTGTGATTGTGTGATTGTGTGAATGTGTGATTGCGTGATCGTGTGATTGTGTGATCGTGTGATTGTGTGATCGTGTGATTGTGTGATTGTGTGATTTTGCGATTGTGTGATTGTGTGATTGTGTGATTGTGTGAGTGTGTGATTGTGTGATTGAGTGATTGAGTGGTTGTGTGATTGTGTGATTAGGTGATTGTGTGATTGTGTGATTGTGTGATTGTGTGATTGTGTGATTGTGTGATTGTGTGATTGTGTGATTGTGTGATTATGTAATTGTGATTGTGCGATAGTGATTGTGTGATTGTGTGATTGTGTGATTGTGTGATTGTGTGATTGTGTGATTTTGTGATTGTGTGATTGTGTGATTGTGTGATGGTGTGATTGTGTGATTGTGTGATTGTGTGATTGTGTGATTGTGTGATTGTGTGACTGTGTGATTGTGTGATTGTGTGAGTGTGTGATAGTGTGATTGAGTGATTGTGTGCTTGTGTGATTGTGTGGTTGTGTGATTGTGTGATTAGGTGATTGTGTGATTGTATGATTGTGTGATTGTGTGATTGTGTGATTGTGTGATTGTGTGATTGTGTGATTGTGTGATTGTGTGATTGTGTGATTGTGTGATTGTGTGATTGTGTGATTGTGTGATTGTGTGATTGTGCGATTGTGTAATTGTGATTGTGCGATTGTGATTGTGTGATTGTGTGATTGTGTGATTGTGTGATTTTGTGATTGTGTGATTGTGTGATTGTGTGATTGTGTGATTGTGTGATTGTGTGATTGTGTGATTGTGTGATTGTGTGATTGTGTGATTGTGTGATTGTGTGATTGTGTGATTGTGTGATTGTGTGATTGTGTGATTGTGTGATTGTGTGATTGTGTGATTGTGTGATTGTGGGATTGTGTGATTGTGTGATTGTGACTGTGTGATTGTGTGAGTGCGTGATTGTGTGATTGAGTGATTGTGTGCTTGTATGATTGTGTGGTTGTGTGGTTGTGTGATTGTGTGATTGTGTGATTGTGTGATTGTGTGATTGTGTGATTGTGTGATTGTGTAATTGTGATTGTGCGATTGTGATTGTGTGATTGTGTGATTGTGTGATTGTGTAATTGTGAGATTGTGTGATTGTGTGCTTGTGTGATTGTGTGATTGTGATTGTGTGATTGTGATTGTGTGATTGTGATTGTGTGATTGTGGTTGCGTGATTGTGATTGTGTGAGTGTGTGATTGTGTGATTGTGTGATTTTGTGATTGTGATTGTGCGATTGTGATTGTGTGATTGTGTGATTGTGTGATTGTGTGATTGTGTGATTTTGTGATTGTGTGATTGTGTGATTGTGTGATTGTGTGATTGTGTGATTGTGTGATTGTGTGATTGTGTGCTTGTATGATTGTGTGGTTGTGTGGTTGTGTGATTGTGTGATTGTGTGATTGTGTGATTGTGTGATTGTGTAATTGTGATTGTGCGATTGTGATTGTGTGATTGTGTGATTGTGCGATTGTGTGATTGTGTGATTGTGTAATTGTGAGATTGTGTGATTGTGTGCTTGTGTGATTGTGTGATTGTGATTGTGTGATTGTGATTGTGTGATTGTGATTGTGTGATTGTGATTGTGTGATTCTGATTGTGTGATTGTGTGATTGTGTGATTGTGTGATTGTGTAATTGTGATTGTGCGATTGTGATTGTGTGATTGTGTGATTGTGCGATTGTGTGATTGTGTGATTGTGTAATTGTGAGATTGTGTGATTGTGTGCTTGTGTGATTGTGTGATTGTGATTGTGTGATTGTGGTTGTGTGATTGTGATTGTGTGATTGTGATTGTGTGATTGTGACTGTGTGATTGTGTGATTGTGTGATTGTGTGATTGTGGGATTGTGTGATTGTGTGATTGTGACTGTGTGATTGTGTGAGTGTGTGATTGTGTGATTGAGTGATTGTGTGCTTGTATGATTGTGTGGTTGTGTGGTTGTGTGATTGTGTGATTGTGTGATTGTGTGATTGTGTGATTGTGAAATTGTGATTGTGCGATTGTGATTGTGTGATTGTGTGATTGTGTGATTGTGTGATTGTGTAATTGTGAGATTGTGTGATTGTGTGCTTGTGTGATTGTGTGATTGTGTGATTGTGTGGTTGTGCGATCGTGATTGTGTGATCCTGATTGTCTGATCGTGATTGTGTGATCCTGATTGTGTGATCGTGATTGTGCGATTGCGTGCTTGTGACTGTGTGATTGTGTGATTGTGACTGTGTGATTGTGTGATTGTGTAATTGTGATTGTGCGATTGTGATTGTGTGATTGTGTGATTGTGTGAGTGTGTGATTGTGTGATTGAGTGATTGTGTGATTGTGTGATTGTGTGATTGTGTGGTTGTGTGATTGAGTGATTGTGTGATTGTGTGATTGTGTGATTGTGTGATTGTGACTGTGTGATTGTGTGAGTGGGTGATTGTGTGATTGAGTGATTGTGTGTTTTTGTGATTGTGTGGTTGTGTGGTTGTGTGATTGTGTGATTGTGTGATTGTGTGATTGTGTGATTGGGTGATTGTGTGATTGCGTGATTGTGTGATTGTGTGATTGTGTGATTGTGTGATTGTGTGAATGTGTGATTGTGTGATTGTGTGATTGTGTGATTGTGGGATTGTGTGATTGTGTAATTGTGAGATTGTGTGATTGTGTGCTTGTGTGATTGCGTGATTGTGATTGTGTGATTGTGTGACTGTGTGATTGTGTGATTGTGTGATTGTGTGATTTTCTGATTGAGTGATTGTGTGATTGTGTGATTGTGTGAATGTGTGATTGTGTGACCGTGATTGTGTGATTGATGATTGTGTGATTGTGTGATTGGTGATTGTGTGATTGTGTGATTGTGTGAATGTGTGATTGTGTGACCGTGATTGTGTGATTGATGATTGTGTGATTGTGTGATTGTGTGATTGTGTGATTGTGTGATTGTGTGATTGTGACTGTGTGATTGTGTGAGTGGGTGATTGTGTGATCGTGATTGTGTGATTGCGTGATTGTGATTGTGTGATTGTGTGACTGTGTGATTGTGTGATTGTGTGATTGTGTGATTTTCTGATTGAGTGATTGTGTGAATGTGTGATTGTGTGACCGTGATTGTGTGATTGATGATTGTGTGATTGTGTGATTGGTGATTGTGTGATTGTGTGATTGTGTGAATGTGTGATTGTGTGACCGTGATTGTGTGATTGATGATTGTGTGATTGTGTAATTGTGATTGTGCGATTGTGATTGTGTGATTGTGTGATTGTGTGCTTGTGTGGTTGTGCGATCGTGATTGCGTGATCGTGATTGTGTGATCGTGGTTGTGTGATTGTGATTGTGTGATTCTGATTGTGTGATTGTGGTTGTGTGATTGTGATTGTGTGATTGTGATTGTGTGATTGTGATTGTGTGATTGTGATTGTGTGATTGTGACTGTGTGATTGTGTGAGTGTGTGATTGTGTGATTGAGTGACTGTGTGGTTGTGAGATTGTGTGATTGTGTGATTAGGTGATTGTGTGATTAGGTGATTGTGTGATTGTGTGAATGTGTGATTGTGATTGTGTGATTGTGACTGTGTGATTGTGTGTGTGTGTGATTGTGTGATTGTGTCATTGTGTGATTGTGTGATTGTGTGATTGTGTGATTGTGTGATTGTGTGATTGTGTGATTGTGTGATTGTGTGATTGTGTGATTGTGTGATTGTGTGGTTGTGTGACCGTGATTGTGTGATCGTGATTGTGTGATCGTGATTGTGTGATTGCGTGATTGTGATTGTGTGATTGTGTGACTGTGTGATTGTGTGATTGTGTGATTGTGTGATTTTCTGATTGAGTGATTGTGTGATTGTGTGATTGTGTGAATGTGTGATTGTGTGACCGTGATTGTGTGATTGATGATTGTGTGATTATGTGATTGGTGATTGTGTGATTGTGTGATTGTGTGAATGTGTGATTGCGTGACCGTGATTGTGTGATTGATGATTGTGTGATTGTGTGATTGTGTGATTGTGTGATTGTGTGATTGTGTGATTGTGTGATTGTGTGGTTGTGTGACCGTGATTGTGTGATCGTGATTGTGTGATCGTGATTGTGTGATTGCGTGATTGTGATTGTGTGATTGTGTGACTGTGTGATTGTGTGATTGTGTGATTGTGTGATTTTCTGATTGAGTGATTGTGTGATTGTGTGATTGTGTGATTGTGTGAATGTGTGATTGTGTGACCGTGATTGTGTGATTGATGATTGTGTGATTGTGTGATTGGTGATTGTGTGATTGTGTGATTGTGTGATTGTGTAATTGTGATTGTGCGATTGTGATTGTGTGATTGTGTGATTGTGTGATTTTGTGGTTGTGTGATTGCGTGATTGTGTGATTGTGTGATTGTGTGATTGTGTGATTGTGCGATTGTGTGATTGTGTGA
This sequence comes from Megachile rotundata, assembly GCF_050947335.1. Classification (NCBI taxonomy): domain Eukaryota; kingdom Metazoa; phylum Arthropoda; class Insecta; order Hymenoptera; family Megachilidae; genus Megachile; species Megachile rotundata. Next base: position 270,484 of record NW_027473357.1, read on the forward strand.
TTGTGTGACTGTGTGACTGTGTGATTGTGTGATTGTGTGATTGTGTGATTGTGTGATTGTGTGATTGTGTGATTGTGTGATGGTGTGATTGTGTGATTGTGTGAATGTGTGATTGCGTGATCGTGTGATTGTGTGATCGTGTGATCGTGTGATCGTGTGATTGTGTGATTGTGTGATTTTGCGATTGTGTGATTGTGTGATTGTGTGATTGTGTGATTGAGTGATTGTGTGGTTGTGTGATTGTGTGGTTGTGTGATTGTGTGATTAGGTGATTGTGTGATTGTGTGATTGTGTGATTTAGTGATTGTGTGATTGTGTGATTATGTAATTGTGATTGTGTGATTGTGTGATTGTGTGATTGTGTGATTGTGTGATTGTGTGATTGTGTGATTTTGTGATTGTGTGATTGTGTGATTGTGTGATGGTGTGATTGTGTGATTGTGTGATTGTGTGATTGTGTGATTGTGTGATTGTGTGACTGTGTGATTGTGTGATTGTGTGAGTGTGTGATAGTGTGATTGAGTGATTGTGTGCTTGTGTGATTGTGTGGTTGTGTGATTGTGTGATTAGGTGATTGTGTGATTGTATGATTGTGTGATTGTGTGATTGTGTGATTGTGTGATTGTGTGATTGTGTGATTGTGTGATTGTGTGATTGTGTGATTGTGTGATTGTGTGATTGTGTGATTGTGTAATTGTGATTGTGCGATTGTGATTGTGTGATTGTGTGATTGTGTGATTGTGTGATTGTGTGATTTTGTGATTGTGTGATTGTGTGATTGTGTGATTGTGTGATTGTGTGATTGTGTGATTGTGTGATTGTGTGATTGTGTGATTGTGTGATTGTGTGATTGTGGGATTGTGTGATTGTGTGATTGTGACTGTGTGATTGTGTGAGTGTGTGATTGTGTGATTGAGTGATTGTGTGCATGTATGATTGTGTGGTTGTGTGGTTGTGTGATTGTGTGATTGTGTGATTGTGTGATTGTGTGATTGTGTGATTGTGTGATTGTGTGATTGTGTAATTGTGATTGTGCGATTGTGATTGTGTGATTGTGTGATTGTGTGATTGTGTAATTGTGAGATTGTGTGATTGTGTGCTTGCGTGATTGTGATTGTGTGATTGTGATTGTGTGATTGTGATTGTGTGATTGTGATTGCGTGATTGTGATTGTGTGAGTGTGTGATTGTGTGATTGTGTGATTTTGTGATTGTGATTGTGCGATTGTGATTGTGTGATTGTGTGATTGTGTGATTGTGTGATTGTGTGATTTTGTGATTGTGTGATTGTGTGATTGTGTGATTGTGTGATTGTGTGATTGTGTGATTGCGTGATTGTGTGATTGTGTGATTGTGTGATTGTGTGATTGTGTGCTTGTATGATTGTGTGGTTGTGTGGTTGTGTGACTGTGTGATTGTGTGATTGTGTGATTGTGTGATTGTGTAATTGTGATTGTGCGATTGTGATTGTGTGATTGTGTGATTGTGCGATTGTGTGATTGTGTGATTGTGTAATTGTGAGATTGTGTGATTGTGTGCTTGTGTGATTGTGTGATTGTGATTGTGTGATTGTGATTGTGTGATTGTGATTGTGTGATTGTGATTGTGTGATTGTGATTGTGTGATTGTGATTGTGTGATTGTGATTGGGTGATTCTGATTGTGTGATTGTGTGATTGTGTGATTTTGTGATTGTGTGATTGTGTGATTGTGTGATTGTGTGATTGTGTGATTGTGTGCTTGTGTGATTGTGTGATTGTGATTGTGTGATTGTGATTGTGTGATTGCGATTGTGTGATTGTGATTGTGTGATTGTGATTGTGTGATTGTGATTGTGTGATTGTGATTGTGTGATTGTGACTGTGTGATTGTGTGAGTGTGTGATTGTGTAATTGAGTGATTGTGTGCTTGTGTGATTGTGTGGTTGTGAGATTGTGTGATTGTGTGATTAGGTGATTGTGTGATTGTTTGATTGTGTGATTGTGTGATTGTGTGATTGTGTGATTGTGTGATTGTGTGATTGTGTGATTGTGTGATTGTGCGATTGTGTGATTGTGTGATTGTGTGATTGTGTAATTGTGATTGTGCGATTGTGATTTTGTGATTGTGTGATTGTGTGATTGTGAGGTTGTGTGATTGTGTGCTTGTGTGATTGTGTGATTGTGATTGTGTGATTGTGTGATTGTGAGATTGTGTGATTGTGTTGTTGTGTGACCGTGATTGTGTGACCGTGATTGTGTGATCGTGATTGTGTGATCGTGTTAGTGTGACCGCGAATGTGTGATTGCCTGATTGTGATTGCGTGATTGCGATTGCGTGATTGTGATTGCGTGATTGTGTGATTGTGTGATTGTGTGATTGTGTGATTGTGTGATGGTGTGATTGTGTGATTGTGTGAATGTGTGATTGCGTGATCGTGTGATTGTGTGATCGTGTGATCGTGTGATCGTGTGATTGTGTGATTGTGTGATTTTGCGATTGTGTGATTGTGTGATTGTGTGGTTGTGTGAGTGTGTGATTGTGTGATTGAGTGATGGTGTGCTTGTGTGATTGTGTGGTTGTGTGATTGTGTGATTAGGTGATTGTGTGATTGTGTGATTGTGTGATTGTGCGATTGTGTGATTGTGTGATTGTGTGATTGTGTAATTGTGATTGTGCGATTGTGATTGTGTGATTGTGTGATTGTGTGATTGTGTGATTGTGAGGTTGTGTGATTGTGTGCTTGTGTGATTGTGTGATTGTGATTGTGTGATTGTGTGATTGTGTGCTTGTGTGATTGTGTGATTGTGATTGTGTGATTGTGATTGTGTGATTGTGATTGTGTGATTGTGATTGTGTGATTGTGATTGTGTGATTGTGATTGTGTGATTGTGATTGTGTGATTGTGATTGTGTGATTGTGATTGTGTGATTGTGGTTGTGTGATTGTGATTGTGTGATTGTGATTGTGTGATTGTGTGATTGTGTGGTTGTGTGACTGTGTGATTTTGTGATTGTGTGATTGTGTGATTGTGTGATTGTGTGATTGTGTGATTGTGTGATTGTGTGATTGTGTGATTGTGTGACTGTGTGATTGTGTGATTGTGTGAGTGTGTGATTGTGTGATTGTGTGATTGTGTGATTGTGTGATTGTGTGATTGTGTGATTGTGTGATTGTGTGATTGTGTGACTGTGTGGTTGTGAGATTGTGTGATTGTGTGATTACGTGATTGTGTGATTAGGTGATTGTGTGATTAGGTGATTGTGTGATTGTGTGATTGTGTGATTGTGGTTGTGTGATTGTGATTGTGTGATTGTGATTGTGTGATTGTGTGATTATGTGGTTGTGTGACTGTGTGATTTTGTGATTGTGTGCTTGTGTGATTGTGTGATTGTGTGATTGTGTGATTGTGTGATTGTGTGATTGTGTGATTGTGGGATTGTGTGATTGTGTGATTGTGACTGTGTGATTGTGTGATTGTGTGATTGTGTGACTGTGTGATTGTGTGATTGTGTGAGTGTGTGATTGTGTGATTGTGTGATTGTGTGACTGTGTGATTGTGTGATTGTGTGAGTGTGTGATTGTGTGATTGAGTGATTGTGTGCTTGTGTGATTGTGTGGTTGTGTGATTGTGTGATTAGGTGGTTGTGTGATCGTGTGATTGTGTGATTGTGTGATTTTGCGATTGTGTGATTGTGTGATTGTGTGATTGTGTGAGTGTGTGATTGTGTGATTGAGTGATTGTGTGCTTGTGTGATTGTGTGGTTGTGTGATTGTGTGATTAGGTGATTGTGTGATTTTGTGATTGTGTGATTGTGTGATTGTGTGATTGTGTGATTGTGTGATTGTGTGATTGTGTGATTGTGTGATTGTGTGATTGTGTGATTGTGTGATTGTGTGATTGTGGGATTGTGTGATTGTATGATTGTGACTGTGTGATTGTGTGAGTGTGTGATTGTGTGATTGAGTGATTGTGTGCTTGTATGATTGTGTGGTTGTGTGGTAGTGTGATTGTGTGATTGTGTAATTGTGATTGTGCGATTGTGATTGTGTGATTGTGTGATTGTGTGATTGTGTGATTGTGTGATTGTGTGATCGTGTGATCGTGTGATTGTGTGATTGTGTGATTTTGCGATTGTGTGATAGTGTGATTGTGTGATTGTGTGAGTGTGTGATTGTGTGATTGAGTGATTGTGTGCTTGTGTGATTGTGTAATTGTGATTGTGCGATTGTGATTGTGTGATTGTGTGATTGTGTGATTGTGAGGTCGTGTGATTGTGTGCTTGTGTAATTGTGTGATTGTGATTGTGTGATTGTGTGATTGTGTGATTGTGTGATTGTGTGATTGTGTGGTTGTGCGACCGTGATTGTGTGACCGTGATTGTGTGATCGAGATTGTGTGATCGTGTTAGTGTGACCGTGAATGTGTGATTGCGTGATTGTGATTGCGTGATTGCGATTGCGTGATTGTGATTGCGTGATTGTGTGATTGTGTGATTGTGTGATTGTGTGATTGTGTGATGGTGTGATTGTGTGATTGTGTGAATGTGTGATTGCGTGATCGTGTGATTGTGTGATCGTGTGATCGTGTGATTGTGTGATTGTGTGATTTTGCGATTGTGTGATAGTGTGATTGTGTGATTGTGTGAGTGTGTGATTGTGTGATTGAGTGATTGTGTGCTTGTGTGATTGTGTGGTTGTGTGATTGTGTGATTAGGTGATTGCGTGATTGTGTGATTGTGTGATTGTGTGATTGTGTGATTGTGTGATTGTGTGATTGTGTGAATGTGTGATTGTGTGATTGTGTGATTGTGTGATTGTGTGATTGTGTAATTGTGATTGTGCGATTGTGATTGTGTGATTGTGTGATTGTGTGATTGTGTGATTGTGTGATTTTGTGATTGTGTGATTGTGTGATTGTGTGATTGTGTGATTGTGCGATTGTGTGATTGTGTGATTGTGTGATTGTGTGATTGTGTGATTGTGTGATTGTGTGATTGTGGGATTGTGTGATTGTGTGATTGTGACTGTGTGATTGTGTGAGTGTGTGATTGTGTGATTGAGTGATTGTGTGCTTGTATGATTGTGTGGTTTTGTGGTTGTGTGATTGTGTGATTGTGTGATTGTGTGATTGTGTGATTGTGTGATTGTGTGATTGTGTGATTTTGTGATTGTGTGATTGTGTGATTGTGTGATTGTGTGATTGTGTGATTGTGTGATTGTGTGATTGTGTGATTGTGTGATTGTGTGATTGTGTGATTGTGTGATTGTGGGATTGTGTGATTGTGTGATTGTGACTGTGTGATTGTGTGAGTGTGTGATTGTGACTGTGTGATTGTGTGAGTGTGTGATTGTGTGATTGAGTGATTGTGTGCTTGTATGATTGTGTGGTTGTGTGGTAGTGTGATTGTGTGATTGTGTAATTGTGATTGTGCGATTGTGATTGTGTGATTGTGTGATTGTGTGATTGTGCGATTGTGATTGTGTGATTGTGTGATTGTGTGGTTGTGAGGTCGTGTGATTGTGTGCTTGTGTGATTGTGTGATTGTGATTGTGTGATTGTGTGATTGTGTGATTGTGTGATTGTGTGATTGTGTGGTTGTGTGACCGTGATTGTGTGACCGTGATTGTGTGATCGAGATTGTGTGATCGTGTTAGTGTGACCGTGAATGTGTGATTGCGTGATTGTGATTGCGTGATTGCGATTGCGTGATTGTGATTGCGTGATTGTGTGATTGTGTGATTGTGTGATTGTGTGATTGTGTGATTGTGTGATGGTGTGATTGTGTGATTGTGTGAATGTGTGATTGCGTGATCGTGTGATTGTGTGATCGTGTGATCGTGTGATTGTGTGATTGTGTGATTTTGCGATTGTGTGATTGTGTGATTGTGTGATTGTGTGAGTGTGTGATTGTGTGATTGAGTGATTGTGTGCTTGTGTGATTGTGTGGTTGTGTGATTGTGTGATTAGGTGATTGTGTGATTGTGTGATTGTGTGATTGTGTGATTGTGTGGTTGTGTGATTGTGTGATTGTGTAATTGTGATTGTGCGATTGTGATTGTGTGATTGTGTGATTGTGAGATTGTGTGATTTTGTGGTTGTGTGATTGTGTGATTGTGTGATTGTGTGAATGTGTGATTGTGTGATTGTGGGATTGTGTGATTGTGTGATTGTGACTGTGTGATTGTGTGAGTGTGTGATTGTGTGATTGAGTGATTGTGTGCTTGTGTGATTGTGTGGTTGTGAGATTGTGTGATTGTTTGATTAGGTGATTGTGTGATTGTGTGATTGTGTGATTGTGTGATTGTGTGATTGTGTGATTGTGTGATTGTGTGATTGTGTGATTGTGTGAATGTGTGATTGTGTGATTGTGGGATTGTGTGATTGTGTGATTGTGACTGTGTGATTGTGTGAGTGTGTGATTGTGTGATTGAGTGATTGTGTGCTTGTATGATTGTGTGGTTTTGTGGATGTGTGATTGTGTGATCGTGTGATTGTGTGATTGTGTAATTGTGATTGTGCGATTGTGATTGTGTGATTGTGATTGTGTGATTGTGTATTGGGAGATTGTGCGATTGTGTGCTTGTGTGATAGTGTGATTGTGATTGTGTGATTGTGATTGTGTGATTGTGATTGTGTGATTGTGATTGTGTGATTGTGACTGTGTGATTGTGTGAGTGTGTGATTGTGTGATTGAGTGATTGTGTGCTTGTGTGATTGTGTGGTTGTGAGATTGTGTGATTGTTTGATTAGGTGATTGTGTGATTGTGTGATTGTGTGATTGTGTGATTGTTGATTGTGTGATTGTGTGATTGTGTGATTGTGTGATTGTGTGATTGTGTGAATGTGTGATTGTGTGATTGTGTGAGTGTGTGATTGTGTGATTGAGTGATTGTGTGCTTGTGTGATTGTGTGGTTGTGTGATTGTGTGATTAGGTGATTGTGTGATTGTGTGATTGTGTGGTTGTGAGATTGTGTGATTGATGATTGTGTGATTGTGTGATTGTGTGATTGTGTGATTGTGTGATTGTGTGATTGTGTGATTGTGTGATTGTGTGATTGTGTGATTGTGTGATTGTGGGATTGTGTGATTGTGGGATTGTGACTGTGTGATTGTGTGATTGTGTGATTGTGTGATTGTGTGATTGTGTGATTGTGTGATTGTGTGATTGTGTGATTGTGTGATTGTGTGATTGTGTGATTGTGTGATCGTGTGATTGTGTGATTGTGTGATTGTGTGGTTGTGTGACCGTGATTGTGTGACCGTGATGGTGTGACCGTGATTGTGTGACCGTGATAGTGTGACCGTGAATGTGTGACTGCGTGATTCTGATTGCGTGATTGTGATTGCGTGATTGTGTGATTGTGTGATTGTGTGATTGTGTGATGGAGTGATTGTGTGATTGTGTGAATGTGTGATTGTGTGAATGTGTGATTGTGTGATTGTGATTGTGTGATTGTGATTGTGTGATTGTGATTGTGTGATTGTGATTGTGTGATTGTGATTGTGTGATTGTGATTGTGTGATTGTGATTGTGTGATTGTGATTGTGTGATTGTGATTGTGTGATTGTGATTGTGTGATTGTGACTGTGTGATTGTGATTGTGTGATTGTGATTGTGTGATTGTGACTGTGTGATTGTGTGAGTGTGTGATTGTGTGATTGAGTGATTGTGTGCTTGTGTGATTGTGTGGTTGTGAGATTGTGTGATTGTGTGATTAGGTGATTGTGTGATTGTGTGATTGTGTGATTGTGTGCTTGTGTGATTGTGTGATTGTGATTGAGTGATTGTGTGATTGTGTGATTGTGTTATTGTGTGATTGTGTGGTTGTGTGACCGTGATTGTGTGATCGTGATTGTGTGATCGTGTTAGTGTGACCGTGAATGTGTGATTGCGTGATTGTGATTGCGTGATTGTGATTGCGTGATTGTGTGATTGTGTGATTGTGTGAATGTGTGATTGCGTGATCGTGTGATTGTGTGATCGTGTGATGGTGTGATCGTGTGATCGTGTGATCGTGTGATTGTGTGATTGTGTGGTTTGGCGATTGTGTGATTGTGTGATTTTGTGATTGAGTGATTGTGTGATTGTGTGATTGTGTGAATGTGTGATTGTGTGACCGTGATTGTGTGATTGATGATTGTGTGATTGTGTGATTGGTGATTGTGTGATTGTGTGACCGTGATTGTGTGATTGTGTGATTGTGTGATTGTGTGATTTTGTGATTGAGTGATTGTGTGATTGTGTGATTGTGTGATTGTGTGATTGTGTGATTGTGTGATTGTGTGATTGTGTGATTGTGTGATTGTGTGATTGTGTGGTTGTGTGACCGTGATTGTGTGATCGTGATTGTGTGATCGTGATTGTGTGATTGTGTGATTGTGATTGTGTGATTGTGTGACTGTGTGATTGTGTGATTGTGTGATTGTGTGATTTTGTGATTGAGTGATTGTGTGATTGTGTGATTGTGTGATTGTGTGAATGTGTGATTGTGTGACCGTGATTGTGTGATTGATGATTGTGTGATTGTGTGATTGTGTGATTGTGTGATTGTGTGATTGTGTGATTGTGTAATTGTGATTGTGCGATTGTGATTGTGTGATTGTGTGATTGTGTGATTTTGTGATTGTGTGATTGTGTGATTGTGTGATTGTGTGATTGTGTGATTGTGCGATTGTGTGATTGTGTGATTGTGTGACTGTGTGACTGTGTGATTGTGTGATTGTGTGATTGTGTGATTGTGTGATTGTGTGATTGTGTGATTGTGTGATGGTGTGATTGTGTGATTGTGTGAATGTGTGATTGCGTGATCGTGTGATTGTGTGATCGTGTGATCGTGTGATCGTGTGATTGTGTGATTGTGTGATTTTGCGATTGTGTGATTGTGTGATTGTGTGATTGTGTGAGTGTGTGATTGTGTGATTGAGTGATTGTGTGCTTGTGTGATTGTGTGGTTGTGTGATTGTGTGATTAGGTGATTGTGTGATTGTGTGATTGTGTGATTGTGTGATTGTGTGATTGTGTGATTGTGTGATTGTGTAATTGTGATTGTGCGATTGTGATTGTGTGATTGTGTGATTGTGTGATTGTGTGATTGTGTGATTGTGTGATTGTGTGATTGTGTGATGGTGTGATTGTGTGATTGTGTGAATGTGTGATTGCGTGATCGTGTGATTGTGTGATCGTGTGATCGTGTGATCGTGTGATTGTGTGATTGTGTGATTTTGCGATTGTGTGATTGTGTGATTGTGTGATTTAGTGATTGTGTGATTGTGTGATTATGTAATTGTGATTGTGCGATAGTGATTGTGTGATTGTGTGATTGTGTGATTGTGTGATTGTGTGATTTTGTGATTGTGTGATTGTGTGATTGTGTGATGGTGTGATTGTGTGATTGTGTGATTGTGTGATTGTGTGATTGTGTGATTGTGTGACTGTGTGATTGTGTGATTGTGTGAGTGTGTGATAGTGTGATTGAGTGATTGTGTGCTTGTGTGATTGTGTGGTTGTGTGATTGTGTGATTAGGTGATTGTGTGATTGTATGATTGTGTGATTGTGTGATTGTGTGATTGTGTGATTGTGTGATTGTGTGATTGTGTGATTGTGTGATTGTGTGATTGTGTGATTGTGTGATTGTGTGATTGTGTAATTGTGATTGTGCGATTGTGATTGTGTGATTGTGTGATTGTGTGATTGTGTGATTGTGTGATTTTGTGATTGTGTGATTGTGTGATTGTGTGATTGTGTGATTGTGTGATTGTGTGATTGTGTGATTGTGTGATTGTGTGATTGTGTGATTGTGTGATTGTGTGATTGTGGGATTGTGTGATTGTGTGATTGTGACTGTGTGATTGTGTGAGTGTGTGAGTGTGTGATTGTGTGATTGAGTGATTGTGTGCATGTATGATTGTGTGGTTGTGTGGTTGTGTGATTGTGTGATTGTGTGATTGTGTGATTGTGTGATTGTGTGATTGTGTGATTGTGTAATTGTGATTGTGCGATTGTGATTGTGTGATTGTGTGATTGTGTGATTGTGTAATTGTGAGATTGTGTGATTGTGTGCTTGCGTGATTGTGATTGTGTGATTGTGATTGTGTGATTGTGATTGTGTGATTGTGATTGCGTGATTGTGATTGTGTGAGTGTGTGATTGAGTGATTGTGTGATTTTGTGATTGTGATTGTGCGATTGTGATTGTGTGATTGTGTGATTGTGTGATTGTGTGATTGTGTGATTTTGTGATTGTGTGATTGTGTGATTGTGTGATTGTGTGATTGTGTGATTGTGTGATTGCGTGATTGTGTGATTGTGTGATTGTGTGATTGTGTGATTGTGTGCTTGTATGATTGTGTGGTTGTGTGGTTGTGTGACTGTGTGATTGTGTGATTGTGTGATTGTGTGATTGTGTAATTGTGATTGTGCGATTGTGATTGTGTGATTGTGTGATTGTGCGATTGTGTGATTGTGTGATTGTGTAATTGTGAGATTGTGTGATTGTGTGCTTGTGTGATTGTGTGATTGTGATTGTGTGATTGTGATTGTGTGATTGTGATTGTGTGATTGTGATTGTGTGATTGTGATTGTGTGATTGTGATTGGGTGATTCTGATTGTGTGATTGTGTGATTGTGTGATTTTGTGATTGTGTGATTGTGTGATTGTGTGATTGTGTGATTGTGTGCTTGTGTGATTGTGTGATTGTGATTGTGTGATTGTGATTGTGTGATTGCGATTGTGTGATTGTGATTGTGTGATTGTGATTGTGTGATTGTGATTGTGTGATTGTGATTGTGTGATTGTGACTGTGTGATTGTGTGAGTGTGTGATTGTGTAATTGAGTGATTGTGTGCTTGTGTGATTGTGTGGTTGTGAGATTGTGTGATTGTGTGATTAGGTGATTGTGTGATTGTTTGATTGTGTGATTGTGTGATTGTGTGATTGTGTGATTGTGTGATTGTGTGATTGTGTGATTGTGTGATTGTGCGATTGTGTGATTGTGTGATTGTGTGATTGTGTAATTGTGATTGTGCGATTGTGATTTTGTGATTGTGTGATTGTGTGATTGTGTGATTGTGAGGTTGTGTGATTGTGTGCTTGTGTGATTGTGTGATTGTGATTGTGTGATTGTGTGATTGTGAGATTGTGTGATTGTGTTGTTGTGTGACCGTGATTGTGTGACCGTGATTGTGTGATCGTGATTGTGTGATCGTGTTAGTGTGACCGCGAATGTGTGATTGCCTGATTGTGATTGCGTGATTGCGATTGCGTGATTGTGATTGCGTGATTGTGTGATTGTGTGATTGTGTGATTGTGTGATTGTGTGATGGTGTGATTGTGTGATTGTGTGAATGTGTGATTGCGTGATCGTGTGATTGTGTGATCGTGTGATCGTGTGATCGTGTGATTGTGTGATTGTGTGATTTTGCGATTGTGTGATTGTGTGATTGTGTGGTTGTGTGAGTGTGTGATTGTGTGATTGAGTGATGGTGTGCTTGTGTGATTGTGTGGTTGTGTGATTGTGTGATTAGGTGATTGTGTGATTGTGTGATTGTGTGATTGTGCGATTGTGTGATTGTGTGATTGTGTGATTGTGTAATTGTGATTGTGCGATTGTGATTGTGTGATTGTGTGATTGTGTGATTGTGTGATTGTGAGGTTGTGTGATTGTGTGCTTGTGTGATTGTGTGATTGTGATTGTGTGATTGTGATTGTGTGATTGTGTGATTGTGTGCTTGTGTGATTGTGTGATTGTGATTGTGTGATTGTGATTGTGTGATTGTGATTGTGTGATTGTGATTGTGTGATTGTGATTGTGTGATTGTGATTGTGTGATTGTGATTGTGTGATTGTGATTGTGTGATTGTGATTGTGTGATTGTGATTGTGTGATTGTGATTGTGTGATTGTGGTTGTGTGATTGTGATTGTGTGATTGTGATTGTGTGATTGTGTGATTGTGTGGTTGTGTGACTGTGTGATTTTGTGATTGTGTGATTGTGATTGTGTGATTGTGATTGTGTGATTGTGATTGTGTGATTGTGATTGTGTGATTGTGATTGTGTGATTGTGATTGTGTGATTGTGATTGTGTGATTGTGATTGTGTGATTGTGATTGTGTGATTGTGATTGTGTGATTGTGGTTGTGTGATTGTGATTGTGTGATTGTGATTGTGTGATTGTGTGATTGTGTGGTTGTGTGACTGTGTGATTTTGTGATTGTGTGATTGTGTGATTGTGTGATTGTGTGATTGTGTGATTGTGTGATTGTGTGATTGTGTGATTGTGTGACTGTGTGATTGTGTGATTGTGTGAGTGTGTGATTGTGTGATTGAGTGATTGTGTGCTTGTGTGCTTGTGTGATTGTGTGGTTGTGTGATTGTGTGATTAGGTGATTGTGTGATTGTGTGATTGTGTGATTGTGTGATTGTGTGATTGTGTGATTGAGTGATTGTGTGATTTTGTGATTGTGTGATTGTGTGATTGTGTGATTGTGTGATTGTGTGATTGTGTGATTGTGTGATTGTGTGATTGTGTGATTGTGTGATTGTGTGATTGTGTGACTGTGTGGTTGTGAGATTGTGTGATTGTGTGATTACGTGATTGTGTGATTAGGTGATTGTGTGATTGTGTGATTGTGTGATTGTGGTTGTGTGATTGTGATTGTGTGATTGTGATTGTGTGATTGTGTGATTATGTGGTTGTGTGACTGTGTGATTTTGTGATTGTGTGCTTGTGTGATTGTGTGATTGTGTGATTGTGTGATTGTGTGATTGTGTGATTGTGTGATTGTGGGATTGTGTGATTGTGTGATTGTGACTGTGTGATTGTGTGATTGTGTGATTGTGTGACTGTGTGATTGTGTGATTGTGTGAGTGTGTGATTGTGTGATTGTGTGATTGTGTGACTGTGTGATTGTGTGATTGTGTGAGTGTGTGATTGTGTGATTGAGTGATTGTGTGCTTGTGTGATTGTGTGGTTGTGTGATTGTGTGATTAGGTGGTTGTGTGATCGTGTGATTGTGTGATTGTGTGATTTTGCGATTGTGTGATTGTGTGATTGTGTGATTGTGTGAGTGTGTGATTGTGTGATTGAGTGATTGTGTGCTTGTGTGATTGTGTGGTTGTGTGATTGTGTGATTAGGTGATTGTGTGATTTTGTGATTGTGTGATTGTGTGATTGTGTGATTGTGTGATTGTGTGATTGTGTGATTGTGTGATTGTGTGATTGTGTGATTGTGTGATTGTGTGATTGTGTGATTGTGGGATTGTGTGATTGTATGATTGTGACTGTGTGATTGTGTGAGTGTGTGATTGTGTGATTGAGTGATTGTGTGCTTGTATGATTGTGTGGTTGTGTGGTAGTGTGATTGTGTGATTGTGTAATTGTGATTGTGCGATTGTGATTGTGTGATTGTGTGATTGTGTGATTGTGTGATTGTGTGATTGTGTGATTGTGTGATTGTGTGATTGTGCGATTGTGTGATTGTGTAATTGTGATTGTGCGATTGTGATTGTGTGATTGTGTGATTGTGTGATTGTGAGGTCGTGTGATTGTGTGCTTGTGTGATTGTGTGATTGTGATTGTGTGATTGTGTGATTGTGTGATTGTGTGATTGTGTGATTGTGTGATTGTGTGGTTGTGCGACCGTGATTGTGTGACCGTGATTGTGTGATCGAGATTGTGTGATCGTGTTAGTGTGACCGTGAATGTGTGATTGCGTGATTGTGATTGCGTGATTGCGATTGCGTGATTGTGATTGCGTGATTGTGTGATTGTGTGATTGTGTGATTGTGTGATTGTGTGATTGTGTGATGGTGTGATTGTGTGATTGTGTGAATGTGTGATTGCGTGATCGTGTGATTGTGTGATCGTGTGATCGTGTGATTGTGTGATTGTGTGATTTTGCGATTGTGTGATAGTGTGATTGTGTGATTGTGTGAGTGTGTGATTGTGTGATTGAGTGATTGTGTGCTTGTGTGATTGTGTGATTGTGTGATTGTGTGATTGTGTGAATGTGTGATTGTGTGATTGTGTGATTGTGTGATTGTGTGATTGTGTAATTGTGATTGTGCGATTGTGATTGTGTGATTGTGTGATTGTGTGATTGTGTGATTGTGTGATTTTGTGATTGTGTGATTGTGTGATTGTGTGATTGTGTGATTGTGCGATTGTGTGATTGTGTGATTGTGTGATTGTGTGATTGTGTGATTGTGTGATTGTGTGATTGTGGGATTGTGTGATTGTGTGATTGTGACTGTGTGATTGTGTGAGTGTGTGATTGTGTGATTGAGTGATTGTGTGCTTGTATGATTGTGTGGTTTTGTGGTTGTGTGATTGTGTGATTGTGTGATTGTGTGATTGTGTGATTGTGTGATTGTGTGATTGTGTGATTTTGTGATTATGTGATTGTGTGATTGTGTGATTGTGTGATTGTGTGATTGTGTGATTGTGTGATTGTGTGATTGTGTGATTGTGTGATTGTGTGATTGTGTGATTGTGGGATTGTGTGATTGTGTGATTGTGACTGTGTGATTGTGTGAGTGTGTGATTGTGACTGTGTGATTGTGTGAGTGTGTGATTGTGTGATTGAGTGATTGTGTGCTTGTATGATTGTGTGGTTGTGTGGTAGTGTGATTGTGTGATTGTGTAATTGTGATTGTGCGATTGTGATTGTGTGATTGTGTGATTGTGTGATTGTGCGATTGTGATTGTGTGATTGTGTGATTGTGTGGTTGTGAGGTCGTGTGATTGTGTGCTTGTGTGATTGTGTGATTGTGATTGTGTGATTGTGTGATTGTGTGATTGTGTGATTGTGTGATTGTGTGGTTGTGTGACCGTGATTGTGTGACCGTGATTGTGTGATCGAGATTGTGTGATCGTGTTAGTGTGACCGTGAATGTGTGATTGCGTGATTGTGATTGCGTGATTGCGATTGCGTGATTGTGATTGCGTGATTGTGTGATTGTGTGATTGTGTGATTGTGTGATTGTGTGATTGTGTGATGGTGTGATTGTGTGATTGTGTGAATGTGTGATTGCGTGATCGTGTGATTGTGTGATCGTGTGATCGTGTGATTGTGTGATTGTGTGATTTTGCGATTGTGTGATTGTGTGATTGTGTGATTGTGTGAGTGTGTGATTGTGTGATTGAGTGATTGTGTGCTTGTGTGATTGTGTGGTTGTGTGATTGTGTGATTAGGTGATTGTGTGATTGTGTGATTGTGTGATTGTGTGATTGTGTGGTTGTGTGATTGTGTGATTGTGTAATTGTGATTGTGCGATTGTGATTGTGTGATTGTGTGATTGTGAGATTGTGTGATTTTGTGGTTGTGTGATTGTGTGATTGTGTGATTGTGTGAATGTGTGATTGTGTGATTGTGGGATTGTGTGATTGTGTGATTGTGACTGTGTGATTGTGTGAGTGTGTGATTGTGTGATTGAGTGATTGTGTGCTTGTGTGATTGTGTGGTTGTGAGATTGTGTGATTGTTTGATTAGGTGATTGTGTGATTGTGTGATTGTGTGATTGTGTGATTGTGTGATTGTGTGATTGTGTGATTGTGTGATTGTGTGAATGTGTGATTGTGTGATTGTGGGATTGTGTGATTGTGTGATTGTGACTGTGTGATTGTGTGAGTGTGTGATTGTGTGATTGAGTGATTGTGTGCTTGTATGATTGTGTGGTTTTGTGGATGTGTGATTGTGTGATCGTGTGATTGTGTGATTGTGTAATTGTGATTGTGCGATTGTGATTGTGTGATTGTGATTGTGTGATTGTGTATTGGGAGATTGTGTGATTGTGTGCTTGTGTGATAGTGTGATTGTGATTGTGTGATTGTGATTGTGTGATTGTGATTGTGTGATTGTGATTGTGTGATTGTGATTGTGTGATTGTGACTGTGTGATTGTGTGAGTGTGTGATTGTGTGATTGAGTGATTGTGTGCTTGTGTGATTGTGTGGTTGTGAGATTGTGTGATTGTTTGATTAGGTGATTGTGTGATTGTGTGATTGTGTGATTGTGTGATTGTTGATTGTGTGATTGTGTGATTGTGTGATTGTGTGATTGTGTGATTGTGTGAATGTGTGATTGTGTGATTGTGTGAGTGTGTGATTGTGTGATTGAGTGATTGTGTGCTTGTGTGATTGTGTGGTTGTGTGATTGTGTGATTAGGTGATTGTGTGATTGTGTGATTGTGTGGTTGTGAGATTGTGTGATTGATGATTGTGTGATTGTGTGATTGTGTGATTGTGTGATTGTGTGATTGTGTGATTGTGTGATTGTGTGATTGTGTGATTGTGTGATTGTGTGATTGTGTGATTGTGTGATTGTGTGATTGTGGGATTGTGTGATTGTGGGATTGTGACTGTGTGATTGTGTGATTGTGTGATTGTGTGATTGTGTGATTGTGTGATTGCGTGATTGTGTGATTGTGTGATTGTGTGATTGTGTGATTGTGTGATTGTGTGATTGTGTGATTGTGTGATCGTGTGATTGTGTGATTGTGTGATTGTGTGGTTGTGTGACCGTGATTGTGTGACCGTGATGGTGTGACCGTGATTGTGTGACCGTGATAGTGTGACCGTGAATGTGTGACTGCGTGATTCTGATTGCGTGATTGTGATTGCGTGATTGTGTGATTGTGTGATTGTGTGATTGTGTGATGGAGTGATTGTGTGATTGTGTGAATGTGTGATTGTGTGAATGTGTGATTGTGTGATTGTGATTGTGTGATTGTGATTGTGTGATTGTGATTGTGTGATTGTGATTGTGTGATTGTGATTGTGTGATTGTGATTGTGTGATTGTGATTGTGTGATTGTGATTGTGTGATTGTGATTGTGTGATTGTGACTGTGTGATTGTGATTGTGTGATTGTGATTGTGTGATTGTGATTGCGTGATTGTGATTGTGTGAGTGTGTGATTGTGTGATTGTGTGATTTTGTGATTGTGATTGTGCGATTGTGATTGTGTGATTGTGTGATTGTGTGATTGTGTGATTGTGTGATTTTGTGATTGTGTGATTGTGTGATTGTGTGATTGTGTGATTGTGTGATTGTGTGATTGCGTGATTGTGTGATTGTGTGATTGTGTGATTGTGTGATTGTGTGCTTGTATGATTGTGTGGTTGTGTGGTTGTGTGACTGTGTGATTGTGTGATTGTGTGATTGTGTGATTGTGTAATTGTGATTGTGCGATTGTGATTGTGTGATTGTGTGATTGTGCGATTGTGTGATTGTGTGATTGTGTAATTGTGAGATTGTGTGATTGTGTGCTTGTGTGATTGTGTGATTGTGATTGTGTGATTGTGATTGTGTGATTGTGATTGTGTGATTGTGATTGTGTGATTGTGATTGGGTGATTCTGATTGTGTGATTGTGTGATTGTGTGATTTTGTGATTGTGTGATTGTGTGATTGTGTGATTGTGTGATTGTGTGCTTGTGTGATTGTGTGATTGTGATTGTGTGATTGTGATTGTGTGATTGCGATTGTGTGATTGTGATTGTGTGATTGTGATTGTGTGATTGTGATTGTGTGATTGTGATTGTGTGATTGTGACTGTGTGATTGTGTGAGTGTGTGATTGTGTAATTGAGTGATTGTGTGCTTGTGTGATTGTGTGGTTGTGAGATTGTGTGATTGTGTGATTAGGTGATTGTGTGATTGTTTGATTGTGTGATTGTGTGATTGTGTGATTGTGTGATTGTGTAATTGTGATTGTGCGATTGTGATTGTGTGATTGTGTGATTGTGTGATTGTGTAATTGTGAGATTGTGTGATTGTGTGCTTGCGTGATTGTGATTGTGTGATTGTGATTGTGTGATTGTGATTGTGTGATTGTGATTGCGTGATTGTGATTGTGTGAGTGTGTGATTGTGTGATTGTGTGACTTTGTGATTGTGATTGTGCGATTGTGATTGTGTGATTGTGTGATTGTGTGATTGTGTGATTGTGTGATTTTGTGATTGTGTGATTGTGTGATTGTGTGATTGTGTGATTGTGTGATTGTGTGATTGTGTGATTGTGTGATTGTGTGATTGTGTGATTGTGTGATTGTGTGATTGTGGGATTGTGTGATTGTGTGATTGTGACTGTGTGATTGTGTGAGTGTGTGATTGTGTGATTGAGTGATTGTGTGCATGTATGATTGTGTGGTTGTGTGGTTGTGTGATTGTGTGATTGTGTGATTGTGTGATTGTGTGATTGTGTGATTGTGTGATTGTGTAATTGTGATTGTGCGATTGTGATTGTGTGATTGTGTGATTGTGTGATTGTGTAATTGTGAGATTGTGTGATTGTGTGCTTGCGTGATTGTGATTGTGTGATTGTGATTGTGTGATTGTGATTGTGTGATTGTGATTGCGTGATTGTGATTGTGTGAGTGTGTGATTGTGTGATTGTGTGATTTTGTGATTGTGATTGTGCGATTGTGATTGTGTGATTGTGTGATTGTGTGATTGTGTGATTGTGTGATTTTGTGATTGTGTGATTGTGTGATTGTGTGATTGTGTGATTGTGTGATTGTGTGATTGCGTGATTGTGTGATTGTGTGATTGTGTGATTGTGTGATTGTGTGCTTGTATGATTGTGTGGTTGTGTGGTTGTGTGACTGTGTGATTGTGTGATTGTGTGATTGTGTGATTGTGTAATTGTGATTGTGCGATTGTGATTGTGTGATTGTGTGATTGTGCGATTGTGTGATTGTGTGATTGTGTAATTGTGAGATTGTGTGATTGTGTGCTTGTGTGATTGTGTGATTGTGATTGTGTGATTGTGATTGTGTGATTGTGATTGTGTGATTGTGATTGTGTGATTGTGATTGTGTGATTGTGATTGGGTGATTCTGATTGTGTGATTGTGTGATTGTGTGATTGTGTGATTTTGTGATTGTGTGATTGTGTGATTGTGTGATTGTGTGATTGTGTGCTTGTGTGATTGTGTGATTGTGATTGTGTGATTGTGATTGTGTGATTGCGATTGTGTGATTGTGATTGTGTGATTGTGATTGTGTGATTGTGATTGTGTGATTGTGATTGTGTGATTGTGACTGTGTGATTGTGTGAGTGTGTGATTGTGTAATTGAGTGATTGTGTGCTTGTGTGATTGTGTGGTTGTGAGATTGTGTGATTGTGTGATTAGGTGATTGTGTGATTGTTTGATTGTGTGATTGTGTGATTGTGTGATTGTGTGATTGTGTGATTGTGTGATTGTGTGATTGTGTGATTGTGCGATTGTGTGATTGTGTGATTGTGTGATTGTGTAATTGTGATTGTGCGATTGTGATTTTGTGATTGTGTGATTGTGTGATTGTGTGATTGTGAGGTTGTGTGATTGTGTGCTTGTGTGATTGTGTGATTGTGATTGTGTGATTGTGTGATTGTGAGATTGTGTGATTGTGTTGTTGTGTGACCGTGATTGTGTGACCGTGATTGTGTGATCGTGATTGTGTGATCGTGTTAGTGTGACCGCGAATGTGTGATTGCCTGATTGTGATTGCGTGATTGCGATTGCGTGATTGTGATTGCGTGATTGTGTGATTGTGTGATTGTGTGATTGTGTGATTGTGTGATGGTGTGATTGTGTGATTGTGTGAATGTGTGATTGCGTGATCGTGTGATTGTGTGATCGTGTGATCGTGTGATCGTGTGATTGTGTGATTGTGTGATTTTGCGATTGTGTGATTGTGTGATTGTGTGGTTGTGTGAGTGTGTGATTGTGTGATTGAGTGATGGTGTGCTTGTGTGATTGTGGTTGTGTGATTGTGTGATTAGGTGATTGTGTGATTGTGTGATTGTGTGATTGTGCGATTGTGTGATTGTGTGATTGTGTGATTGTGTAATTGTGATTGTGCGATTGTGATTGTGTGATTGTGTGATTGTGTGACTGTGTGATTGTGTGATTGTGTGAGTGTGTGATTGTGTGATTGAGTGATTGTGTGCTTGTGTGCTTGTGTGATTGTGTGGTTGTGTGATTGTGTGATTAGGTGATTGTGTGATTGTGTGATTGTGTGATTGTGTGATTGTGTGATTGTGTGATTGAGTGATTGTGTGATTTTGTGATTGTGTGATTGTGTGATTGTGTGATTGTGTGATTGTGTGATTGTGTGATTGTGTGATTGTGTGATTGTGTGATTGTGTGATTGTGTGATTGTGTGACTGTGTGGTTGTGAGATTGTGTGATTGTGTGATTACGTGATTGTGTGATTAGGTGATTGTGTGATTGTGTGATTGTGTGATTGTGGTTGTGTGATTGTGATTGTGTGATTGTGATTGTGTGATTGTGTGATTATGTGGTTGTGTGACTGTGTGATTTTGTGATTGTGTGCTTGTGTGATTGTGTGATTGTGTGATTGTGTGATTGTGTGATTGTGTGATTGTGTGATTGTGGGATTGTGTGATTGTGTGATTGTGACTGTGTGATTGTGTGATTGTGTGATTGTGTGACTGTGTGATTGTGTGATTGTGTGAGTGTGTGATTGTGTGATTGTGTGATTGTGTGACTGTGTGATTGTGTGATTGTGTGAGTGTGTGATTGTGTGATTGAGTGATTGTGTGCTTGTGTGATTGTGTGGTTGTGTGATTGTGTGATTAGGTGGTTGTGTGATCGTGTGATTGTGTGATTGTGTGATTTTGCGATTGTGTGATTGTGTGATTGTGTGATTGTGTGAGTGTGTGATTGTGTGATTGAGTGATTGTGTGCTTGTGTGATTGTGTGGTTGTGTGATTGTGTGATTAGGTGATTGTGTGATTTTGTGATTGTGTGATTGTGTGATTGTGTGATTGTGTGATTGTGTGATTGTGTGATTGTGTGATTGTGTGATTGTGTGATTGTGTGATTGTGTGATTGTGTGATTGTGGGATTGTGTGATTGTATGATTGTGACTGTGTGATTGTGTGAGTGTGTGATTGTGTGATTGAGTGATTGTGTGCTTGTATGATTGTGTGGTTGTGTGGTAGTGTGATTGTGTGATTGTGTAATTGTGATTGTGCGATTGTGATTGTGTGATTGTGTGATTGTGTGATTGTGTGATTGTGTGATTGTGTGATTGTGTGATTGTGTGATTGTGCGATTGTGTGATTGTGTAATTGTGATTGTGCGATTGTGATTGTGTGATTGTGTGATTGTGTGATTGTGAGGTCGTGTGATTGTGTGCTTGTGTGATTGTGTGATTGTGATTGTGTGATTGTGTGATTGTGTGATTGTGTGATTGTGTGATTGTGTGGTTGTGCGACCGTGATTGTGTGACCGTGATTGTGTGATCGAGATTGTGTGATCGTGTTAGTGTGACCGTGAATGTGTGATTGCGTGATTGTGATTGCGTGATTGCGATTGCGTGATTGTGATTGCGTGATTGTGTGATTGTGTGATTGTGTGATTGTGTGATTGTGTGATTGTGTGATGGTGTGATTGTGTGATTGTGTGAATGTGTGATTGCGTGATCGTGTGATTGTGTGATCGTGTGATCGTGTGATTGTGTGATTGTGTGATTTTGCGATTGTGTGATAGTGTGATTGTGTGATTGTGTGAGTGTGTGATTGTGTGATTGAGTGATTGTGTGCTTGTGTGATTGTGTGGTTGTGTGATTGTGTGATTAGGTGATTGCGTGATTGTGTGATTGTGTGATTGTGTGATTGTGTGATTGTGTGATTGTGTGATTGTGTGAATGTGTGATTGTGTGATTGTGTGATTGTGTGATTGTGTGATTGTGTAATTGTGATTGTGCGATTGTGATTGTGTGATTGTGTGATTGTGTGATTGTGTGATTGTGTGATTTTGTGATTGTGTGATTGTGTGATTGTGTGATTGTGTGATTGTGCGATTGTGTGATTGTGTGATTGTGTGATTGTGTGATTGTGTGATTGTGTGATTGTGTGATTGTGGGATTGTGTGATTGTGTGATTGTGACTGTGTGATTGTGTGAGTGTGTGATTGTGTGATTGAGTGATTGTGTGCTTGTATGATTGTGTGGTTTTGTGGATGTGTGATTGTGTGATTGTGTGATTGTGTGATTTTGTGATTGTGTGATTGTGTGATTGTGTGATTGTGTGATTGTGTGGGTGTGTGATTGTGTGATTGAGTGATTGTGTGCTTGTATGATTGTGTGGTTTTGTGGATGTGTGATTGTGTGATCGTGTGATTGTGTGATTGTGTAATTGTGATTGTGCGATTGTGATTGTGTGATTGTGATTGTGTGATTGTGTATTGGGAGATTGTGTGATTGTGTGCTTGTGTGATAGTGTGATTGTGATTGTGTGATTGTGATTGTGTGATTGTGATTGTGTGATTGTGATTGTGTGATTGTGACTGTGTGATTGTGTGAGTGTGTGATTGTGTGATTGAGTGATTGTGTGCTTGTGTGATTGTGTGGTTGTGAGATTGTGTGATTGTTTGATTAGGTGATTGTGTGATTGTGTGATTGTGTGATTGTGTGATTGTTGATTGTGTGATTGTGTGATTGTGTGATTGTGTGATTGTGTGATTGTGTGAATGTGTGATTGTGTGATTGTGTGAGTGTGTGATTGTGTGATTGAGTGATTGTGTGCTTGTGTGATTGTGTGGTTGTGTGATTGTGTGATTAGGTGATTGTGTGATTGTGTGATTGTGTGGTTGTGTGATTGTGTGATTGTGTGATTGTGTGATTGTGTGATTGTGTGATTGTGTGATTGTGTGATTGTGTGATTGTGTGATTGTGTGATCGTGTGATTGTGTGATTGTGTGATTGTGTGGTTGTGTGACCGTGATTGTGTGACCGTGATGGTGTGACCGTGATTGTGTGACCGTGATAGTGTGACCGTGAATGTGTGACTGCGTGATTCTGATTGCGTGATTGTGATTGCGTGATTGTGTGATTGTGTGATTGTGTGATTGTGTGATGGAGTGATTGTGTGATTGTGTGAATGTGTGATTGTGTGAATGTGTGATTGTGTGATTGTGATTGTGTGATTGTGATTGTGTGATTGTGATTGTGTGATTGTGATTGTGTGATTGTGATTGTGTGATTGTGATTGTGTGATTGTGATTGTGTGATTGTGACTGTGTGATTGTGATTGTGTGATTGTGATTGTGTGATTGTGACTGTGTGATTGTGTGAGTGTGTGATTGTGTGATTGAGTGATTGTGTGCTTGTGTGATTGTGTGGTTGTGAGATTGTGTGATTGTGTGATTAGGTGATTGTGTGATTGTGTGATTGTGTGATTGTGTGATTGTGTGATTGTGTGCTTGTGTGATTGTGTGATTGTGATTGAGTGATTGTGTGATTGTGTTATTGTGTGATTGTGTGGTTGTGTGACCGTGATTGTGTGATCGTGATTGTGTGATCGTGTTAGTGTGACCGTGAATGTGTGATTGCGTGATTGTGATTGCGTGATTGTGATTGCGTGATTGTGTGATTGTGTGATTGTGTGAATGTGTGATTGCGTGATCGTGTGATTGTGTGATCGTGTGATGGTGTGATCGTGTGATCGTGTGATCGTGTGATTGTGTGATTGTGTGGTTTGGCGATTGTGTGATTGTGTGATTTTGTGATTGAGTGATTGTGTGATTGTGTGATTGTGTGAATGTGTGATTGTGTGACCGTGATTGTGTGATTGATGATTGTGTGATTGTGTGATTGGTGATTGTGTGATTGTGTGACCGTGATTGTGTGATTGTGTGATTGTGTGATTGTGTGATTTTGTGATTGAGTGATTGTGTGATTGTGTGATTGTGTGATTGTGTGATTGTGTGATTGTGTGATTGTGTGATTGTGTGATTGTGTGATTGTGTGATTGTGTGATTGTGTGGTTGTGTGACCGTGATTGTGTGATCGTGATTGTGTGATCGTGATTGTGTGATTGTGTGATTGTGATTGTGTGATTGTGTGACTGTGTGATTGTGTGATTGTGTGATTGTGTGATTTTGTGATTGAGTGATTGTGTGATTGTGTGATTGTGTGATTGTGTGAATGTGTGATTGTGTGACCGTGATTGTGTGATTGATGATTGTGTGATTGTGTGATTGTGTGATTGTGTGATTGTGTGATTGTGTGATTGTGTAATTGTGATTGTGCGATTGTGATTGTGTGATTGTGTGATTGTGTGATTTTGTGATTGTGTGATTGTGTGATTGTGTGATTGTGTGATTGTGTGATTGTGCGATTGTGTGATTGTGTGATTGTGTGACTGTGTGACTGTGTGATTGTGTGATTGTGTGATTGTGTGATTGTGTGATTGTGTGATTGTGTGATTGTGTGATGGTGTGATTGTGTGATTGTGTGAATGTGTGATTGCGTGATCGTGTGATTGTGTGATCGTGTGATCGTGTGATCGTGTGATTGTGTGATTGTGTGATTTTGCGATTGTGTGATTGTGTGATTGTGTGATTGTGTGAGTGTGTGATTGTGTGATTGAGTGATTGTGTGCTTGTGTGATTGTGTGGTTGTGTGATTGTGTGATTAGGTGATTGTGTGATTGTGTGATTGTGTGATTGTGTGATTGTGTGATTGTGTGATTGTGTGATTGTGTAATTGTGATTGTGCGATTGTGATTGTGTGATTGTGTGATTGTGTGATTGTGTGATTGTGTGATTGTGTGATTGTGTGATTGTGTGATTGTGTGATTGTGTGATTGTGTGCTTGTGTGATTGTGTGATTGTGATTGAGTGATTGTGTGATTGTGTTATTGTGTGATTGTGTGGTTGTGTGACCGTGATTGTGTGATCGTGATTGTGTGATCGTGTTAGTGTGACCGTGAATGTGTGATTGCGTGATTGTGATTGCGTGATTGTGATTGCGTGATTGTGTGATTGTGTGATTGTGTGAATGTGTGATTGCGTGATCGTGTGATTGTGTGATCGTGTGATGGTGTGATCGTGTGATCGTGTGATCGTGTGATTGTGTGATTGTGTGGTTTTGCGATTGTGTGATTGTGTGATTTTGTGATTGAGTGATTGTGTGATTGTGTTATTGTGTGAATGTGTGATTGTGTGACCGTGATTGTGTGATTGATGATTGTGTGATTGTGTGATTGGTGATTGTGTGATTGTGTGACCGTGATTGTGTGATTGTGTGATTGTGTGATTGTGTGATTGTGTGATTTTGTGATTGAGTGATTGTGTGATTGTGTGATTGTGTGATTGTGTGATTGTGTGATTGTGTGATTGTGTGATTGTGTGATTGTGTGATTGTGTGATTGTGTGATTGTGTGATTGTGTGATTGTGTGGTTGTGTGACCGTGATTGTGTGATCGTGATTGTGTGATCGTGATTGTGTGATTGCGTGATTGTGATTGTGTGATTGTGTGACTGTGTGATTGTGTGATTGTGTGATTGTGTGATTTTGTGATTGTGTGATTGATGATTGTGTGATTGTGTGATTGGTGATTGTGTGATTGTGTGACCGTGATTGTGTGATTGTGTGATTGTGTGATTGTGTGATTGTGTGATTTTGTGATTGAGTGATTGTGTGATTGTGTGATTGTGTGATTGTGTGATTGTGTGATTGTGTGATTGTGTGATTGTGTGATTGTGTGATTGTGTGATTGTGTGATTGTGTGATTGTGTGATTGTGTGATTGTGTGATTGTGTGCTTGTGTGATTGTGTGATTGTGATTGAGTGATTGTGTGATTGTGTTATTGTGTGATTGTGTGGTTGTGTGACCGTGATTGTGTGATCGTGATTGTGTGATCGTGTTAGTGTGACCGTGAATGTGTGATTGCGTGATTGTGATTGCGTGATTGTGATTGCGTGATTGTGTGATTGTGTGATTGTGTGAATGTGTGATTGCGTGATCGTGTGATTGTGTGATCGTGTGATGGTGTGATCGTGTGATCGTGTGATCGTGTGATTGTGTGATTGTGTGGTTTGGCGATTGTGTGATTGTGTGATTTTGTGATTGAGTGATTGTGTGATTGTGTGATTGTGTGAATGTGTGATTGTGTGACCGTGATTGTGTGATTGATGATTGTGTGATTGTGTGATTGGTGATTGTGTGATTGTGTGACCGTGATTGTGTGATTGTGTGATTGTGTGATTGTGTGATTTTGTGATTGAGTGATTGTGTGATTGTGTGATTGTGTGATTGTGTGATTGTGTGATTGTGTGATTGTGTGATTGTGTGATTGTGTGATTGTGTGATTGTGTGATTGTGTGGTTGTGTGACCGTGATTGTGTGATCGTGATTGTGTGATCGTGATTGTGTGATTGTGTGATTGTGATTGTGTGATTGTGTGACTGTGTGATTGTGTGATTGTGTGATTGTGTGATTTTGTGATTGAGTGATTGTGTGATTGTGTGATTGTGTGATTGTGTGAATGTGTGATTGTGTGACCGTGATTGTGTGATTGATGATTGTGTGATTGTGTGATTGTGTGATTGTGTGATTGTGTGATTGTGTGATTGTGTAATTGTGATTGTGCGATTGTGATTGTGTGATTGTGTGATTGTGTGATTTTGTGATTGTGTGATTGTGTGATTGTGTGATTGTGTGATTGTGTGATTGTGCGATTGTGTGATTGTGTGATTGTGTGACTGTGTGACTGTGTGATTGTGTGATTGTGTGATTGTGTGATTGTGTGATTGTGTGATTGTGTGATTGTGTGATGGTGTGATTGTGTGATTGTGTGAATGTGTGATTGCGTGATCGTGTGATTGTGTGATCGTGTGATCGTGTGATCGTGTGATTGTGTGATTGTGTGATTTTGCGATTGTGTGATTGTGTGATTGTGTGATTGTGTGAGTGTGTGATTGTGTGATTGAGTGATTGTGTGCTTGTGTGATTGTGTGGTTGTGTGATTGTGTGATTAGGTGATTGTGTGATTGTGTGATTGTGTGATTGTGTGATTGTGTGATTGTGTGATTGTGTGATTGTGTAATTGTGATTGTGCGATTGTGATTGTGTGATTGTGTGATTGTGTGATTGTGTGATTGTGTGATTGTGTGATTGTGTGATTGTGTGATTGTGTGATTGTGGTATTGTGTGCTTGTGTGATTGTGTGATTGTGATTGAGTGATTGTGTGATTGTGTTATTGTGTGATTGTGTGGTTGTGTGACCGTGATTGTGTGATCGTGATTGTGTGATCGTGTTAGTGTGACCGTGAATGTGTGATTGCGTGATTGTGATTGCGTGATTGTGATTGCGTGATTGTGTGATTGTGTGATTGTGTGAATGTGTGATTGCGTGATCGTGTGATTGTGTGATCGTGTGATGGTGTGATCGTGTGATCGTGTGATCGTGTGATTGTGTGATTGTGTGGTTTTGCGATTGTGTGATTGTGTGATTTTGTGATTGAGTGATTGTGTGATTGTGTTATTGTGTGAATGTGTGATTGTGTGACCGTGATTGTGTGATTGATGATTGTGTGATTGTGTGATTGGTGATTGTGTGATTGTGTGACCGTGATTGTGTGATTGTGTGATTGTGTGATTGTGTGATTGTGTGATTTTGTGATTGAGTGATTGTGTGATTGTGTGATTGTGTGATTGTGTGATTGTGTGATTGTGTGATTGTGTGATTGTGTGATTGTGTGATTGTGTGATTGTGTGATTGTGTGATTGTGTGATTGTGTGATTGTGTGGTTGTGTGACCGTGATTGTGTGATCGTGATTGTGTGATCGTGATTGTGTGATTGCGTGATTGTGATTGTGTGATTGTGTGACTGTGTGATTGTGTGATTGTGTGATTGTGTGATTTTGTGATTGAGTGATTGTGTGATTGTGTGATTGTGTGATTGTGTGAATGTGTGATTGTGTGACCGTGATTGTGTGATTGATGATTGTGTGATTGTGTGATTGTGTGATTGTGTGATTGTGTAATTGTGATTGTGCGATTGTGATTGTGTGATTGTGTGATTGTGTGATTTTGTGATTGTGTGATTGTGTGATTGTGTGATTGTGTGATTGTGTGATTGTGCGATTGTGTGATTGTGTGATTGTGTGACTGTGTGACTGTGTGATTGTGTGATTGTGTGATTGTGTGATTGTGTGATTGTGTGATTGTGTGATTGTGTGATGGTGTGATTGTGTGATTGTGTGAATGTGTGATTGCGTGATCGTGTGATTGTGTGATCGTGTGATCGTGTGATCGTGTGATTGTGTGATTGTGTGATTTTGCGATTGTGTGATTGTGTGATTGTGTGATTGTGTGAGTGTGTGATTGTGTGATTGAGTGATTGTGTGCTTGTGTGATTGTGTGGTTGTGTGATTGTGTGATTAGGTGATTGTGTGATTGTGTGATTGTGTGATTGTGTGATTGTGTGATTGTGTGATTGTGTGATTGTGTAATTGTGATTGTGCGATTGTGATTGTGTGATTGTGTGATTGTGTGATTGTGTGATTGTGTGATTGTGTGATTGTGTGATTGTGTGATGGTGTGATTGTGTGATTGTGTGAATGTGTGATTGCGTGATCGTGTGATTGTGTGATCGTGTGATCGTGTGATCGTGTGATTGTGTGATTGTGTGATTTTGCGATTGTGTGATTGTGTGATTGTGTGATTGTGTGAGTGTGTGATTGTGTGATTGAGTGATTGTGTGCTTGTGTGATTGTGTGGTTGTGTGATTGTGTGATTAGGTGACTGTGTGATTGTGTGATTGTGTGATTGTGTGATTGTGTGATTGTGTGATTGTGTGATTGTGTGATTGTGTAATTGTGATTGTGCGATTGTGATTGTGTGATTGTGTGATTGTGTGATTGTGTGATTTTGTGATTGTGTGATTGTGTGATTGTGTGATTGTGTGATTGTGTGATTGTGTGATTGTGTGATTGTGTGATTGTGTGATTGTGTGATTGTGTGATTGTGTGATTGTGTGATTGTGTGATTGTGTGATTGTGTGATTTTGTGATTGTGTGATTGTGTGATTGTGTGATTGTGTGATTGTGTGATTTTGTGATTGTGTGATTGTGTGATTGTGTGATTGTGTGATTGTGTGATTGTGTGATTGTGTGATTGTGTGATTGTGTGATTGTGTGCTTGTGTGATTGTGTGATTGTGTGATTGTGTGCTTGTATGATTGTGTGGTTGTGTGGTTGTGTGATTGTGTGATTGTGTGATAGTGTGATTAAGTGATTGTCTGATTGTGTGATTGT
The DNA here is from genome assembly GCF_050947335.1 of Megachile rotundata. Lineage (NCBI taxonomy): Eukaryota > Metazoa > Arthropoda > Insecta > Hymenoptera > Megachilidae > Megachile > Megachile rotundata. The sequence continues at coordinate 299,520 of NW_027473357.1, forward strand.
GTGGTTGTGAGATTGTGTGATTGTGTGATTGTGTGATTGTGTGATTGTGTGATTGTGTGATTGTGTGATTGTGTGATTGTGTGATTGTGTGATTGTGTGCTTGTATGATTGTGTGGTTGTGTGGTTGTGTGATTGTGTGATTGTGTGATTGTGTGATTGTGTGATTGTGTGATTGTGTAATTGTGATTGTGCGATTGTGATTGTGTGATTGTGTGATTGTGTGATTGTGTGATTGTGTGATTGTGTGATTGTGTGAATGTGTGATTGTGTGATTGTGTGATTGTGTGATTGTGGGATTGTGTGATTGTGTAATTGTGAGATTGTGTGATTGTGTGCTTGTGTGATTGTGTGATTGTGATTGTGTGATTGTGATTGTGTGATTGTGATTGTGTGATTGTGATTGTGTGATTCTGATTGTGTGATTGTGGTTGTGTGATTGTGATTGTGTGATTGTGGTTGTGTGATTGTGATTGTGTGATTCTGATTGTGTGATTGTGGTTGTGTGATTGTGATTGTGTGATTGTGGTTGTGTGATTGTGATTGTGTGATTGTGGTTGTGTGATTGTGACTGTGTGATTGTGTGAGTGTGTGATTGTGTGATTGTGTGACTGTGTGGTTGTGAGATTGTGTGATTGTGTGATTAGGTGATTGTGTGATTGTGTGATTGTGTGATTGTGATTGTGTGATTGTGTGATTGTGTGATTGTGTGATTGTGTGATTGTGTATTTGTGATTGTGCGATTGTGTGATTGTGGGATTGTGTGATTGTGTAATTGTGAGATTGTGTGATTGTGTGCTTGTGTGATTGTGTGATTGTGATTGTGTGATTGTGGTTGTGTGATTGTGATTGTGTGATTGTGGTTGTGTGATTGTGATTGTGTGATTGTGATTGTGTGATTGTGACTGTGTGATAGTGTGAGTGTGTGATTGTGTGATTGTGTGACTGTGTGGTTGTGAGATTGTGTGATTGTGTGATTAGGTGATTGTGTGATTGTGTGATTGTGTGATTGTGATTGTGTGATTGTGACTGTGTGATTGTGTGTGTGTGTGATTGTGTGATTGTGTCATTGTGTGATTGTGTTGTTGTGTGATTGTGTGATTGTGTGATTGTGTGATTTTGTGATTGTGTGATTGTGTGATTGTGTGATAGTGTGATTGAGTGATTGTGTGATTGTGTGATTGTGTGGTTGTGAGATTGTGTGATTGTGTGATTAGGTGATTGTGTGATTGTGAGATTGCGTGATTGTGTGATTGTGTGATTGTGTGATTGTGTGATTGAGTGATTGTGTGATTGTGTGATTGTGTGATTGTGTGATTGTGTGATTGTGTGATTGTGTGAATGTGTGATTGTGTGATTGTGTGATTGTGTGATTGTGGGATTGTGTGATTGTGTAATTGTGAGATTGTGTGATTGTGTGCTTGTGTGATTGTGTGATTGTGATTGTGTGATTGTGATTGTGTGATTCTGATTGTGTGATTGTGATTGTGTGATTCTGATTGTGTGATTGTGGTTGTGTGATTGTGATTGTGTGATTGTGGTTGCGTGATTGTGATTGTGTGATTGTGATTGTGTGATTGTGACTGTGTGATTGTGTGAGTGTGTGATTGTGTGATTGTGTGACTGTGTGGTTGTGAGATTGTGTGATTGTGTGATTAGGTGATTGTGTGATTGTGTGATTAGGTGATTGTGTGATTGAGTGATTGTGTGCTTGTATGATTGTGTGGTTGTGTGGTTGTGTGTTTGTGTGATTGTGTAATTGTGATTGTGCGATTGTGATTGTGTGATTGTGTGATTGTGTGATTTTGTGATTGTGTGATTGTGTAATTGTGAGATTGTGTGATTGTGTGATTGTGTGCTTGTGTGATTGTGTGATTGTGATTGTGTGATTGTGATTGTGTGATTGCGATTGTGTGATTGTGTGATTGTGTGAGTGTGTGATTGTGTGATTGAGTGATTGTGTGCTTGTGTGATTGTGTGGTTGTGTGATTGTGTGATTAGGTGATTGTGTGATTGTGTGATTGTGTGATTGTGTGATTGTGTGATTGTGTGATTGTGTGATTGTGTAATTGTGATTGTGCGATTGTGATTGTGTGATTGTGTGATTGTGTGATTGTGTGATTGTGTGATTGTGTGATTGTGTGATTGTGTGATTGTGTGATTGTGTGATTGTGTGACTGTGTGATTGTGTGATTGTGTGAGTGTGTGATTGTGTGATTGAGTGATTGTGTGCTTGTGTGATTGTGTGGTTGTGTGATTGTGTGGTTGTGTGATTGTGTGATTGTGTGATTGTGTGATTGTGTGATTGTGTGATTGTGTGATTGTGTGATTGTGTGATTGTGTGATTGTGTAATTGTGATTGTGCGATTGTGATTGTGTTATTGTGTGATTGTGTGATTGTGTGATTGTGTGATTTTGTGATTGTGTGATTGTGTGATTGTGTGATTGTGTGATTGTGTGATTGTGTGATTGTGTGATTGTGTGATTGTGTGATTGTGTGATTGTGTTTGTGTGATTGTGTGATTGTGGGATTGTGTGATTGTGTGATTGTGACTGTGTGATTGTGTGAGTGTGTGATTGTGTGATTGAGTGATTGTGTGCTTGTATGATTGTGTGGTTGTGTGGTTGTGTGATTGTGTGATTGTGTAATTGTGATTGTGCGATTGTGATTGTGTGATTGTGTGATTGTGTGATTGTGTGATTGTGTAATTGTGAGATTGTGTGATTGTGTGCTTGTGTGATTGTGTGATTGTGATTGTGTGATTGTGATTGTGTGATTGTGATTGTGTGATTGTGATTGTGTGATTGTGATTGTGTGATTGTGATTGTGTGATTGTGATTGTGTGATTGTGTGATTGTGTGATTGTGTGATTGTGTGATTGTGTGATTGTGTGGTTGTGTGACCGTGATTGTGTGACCGTGATTGTGTGATCGTGATTGTGTGATCGTGTTAGTGTGACCGTGAATGTGTGATTGCGTGATTGTGATTGCGTGATTGCGATTGCGTGATTGTGATTGCGTGATTGTGATTGCGTGATTGTGTGATTGTGTGATTGTGTGATTGTGTGATTGTGTGATGGTGTGATTGTGTGATTGTGTGAATGTGTGATTGCGTGATCGTGTGATTGTGTGATCGTGTGATCGTGTGATTGTGTGATTGTGTGATTTTGCGATTGTGTGATTGTGTGATTGTGTGATTGTGTGAGTGTGTGTTTGTGTGATTGAGTGATTGTGTGCTTGTGTGATTGTGTGGTTGTGTGATTGTGTGATTAGGTGATTGTGTGATTGTGTGATTGTGTGATTGTGTGATTGTGTGATTGTGTGATTGTGTGATTGTGTGATTGTGTAATTGTGATTGTGCGATTGTGATTGTGTGATTGTGTGATTGTGTGGTTGTGTGATTGTGTGATTTTGTGATTGTGTGATTGTGTGATTGTGTGATTGTGTGATTGTGTGATTGTGTGATTGTGTGATTGTGTGAGTGTGTGTTTGTGTGATTGAGTGATTGTGTGCTTGTGTGATTGTGTGGTTGTGTGATTGTGTGATTAGGTGATTGTGTGATTGTGTGATTGTGTGATTGTGTGATTGTGTGATTGTGTGATTGTGTAATTGTGATTGTGCGATTGTGATTGTGTGATTGTGTGATTGTGTGGTTGTGTGATTGTGTGATTTTGTGATTGTGTGATTGTGTGATTGTGTGATTGTGTGATTGTGTGATTGTGTGATTGTGTGATTGTGTGATTGTGCGATTGTGTGATTGTGTGATTGTGTGATTGTGTGATTGTGTGATTGTGTGATTGTGTGATTGTGTGATTGTGATTGTGTGATTGTGTATTGGGAGATTGTGTGATTGTGTGCTTGTGTGATAGTGTGATTGTGATTGTGTGATTGTGATTGTGTGATTGTGTGATTGTGTGAATGTGTGATTGTGTGATTGTGTGATTGTGTGATTGTGTGATTGTGTGATTGTGTGATTGTGTGATTGTGTGATTGTGTGATTGTGTGATTGTGTGATTGTGTGATTGTGTAATTGTGATTGTGCGATAGTGATTGTGTGATTGTGTGATTGTGTGATTTTGTGATTGTGTGATTGTGTGATTGTGTGATTGTGTGATTGTGTGATTGTGTGATTGTGTGATTGTGTGATTGTGTGATTGTGTGATCGTGTGATTGTGTGATTGTGTGATGGTGTGGTTGTGTGACCGTGATTGTGTGACCGTGATGGTGTGACCGTGATTGTGTGACCGTGATAGTGTGACCGTGAATGTGTGACTGCGTGATTCTGATTGCGTGATTGTGATTGCGTGATTGTGTGATTGTGTGATTGTGTGATTGTGTGATGGAGTGATTGTGTGATTGTGTGAATGTGTGATTGTGTGAATGTGTGATTGTGTGATTGTGATTGTGTGATTGTTATTGTGTGATTGTGATTGTGTGATTGTGATTGTGTGATTGTGATTGTGTGATTGTCATTGTGTGATTGTGATTGTGTGATTGTGATTGTGTGATTGTGATTGTGTGATTGTGATTGTGTGATTGTGACTGTGTGATTGTGTGAGTGTGTGATTGTGTGATTGAGTGATTGTGTGCTTGTGTGATTGTGTGGTTGTGAGATTGTGTGATTGTGTGATTAGGTGATTGTGTGATTGTGTGATTGTGTGATTGTGTGATTGTGTGATTGTGTGATTGTGTGATTGTGTGATTGTGTGATTGTGTGATTGTGTGATTGTGTGATTGTGTGATTGTGTGATTGTGTGCTTGTGTGATTGTGTGATTGTGATTGAGTGATTGTGTGATTGTGTTATTGTGTGATTGTGTGGTTGTGTGACCGTGATTGTGTGATCGTGATTGTGTGATCGTGTTAGTGTGACCGTGAATGTGTGATTGCGTGATTGTGATTGCGTGATTGCGATTGCGTGATTGTGATTGCGTGATTGTGTGATTGTGTGATGGTGTGATTGTGTGATTGTGTGAATGTGTGATTGCGTGATCGTGTGATTGTGTGATCGTGTGATGGTGTGATCGTGTGATCGTGTGATCGTGTGATTGTGTGATTGATGATTGTGTGATTGTGTGATTGTGTGAATGTGTGATTGTGTGATTGTGTGATTGTGTGATTGTGTGATTGTGTGATTGTGTGATTGTGTGATTGTGTGATTGTGTGATTGTGTGATTGTGTGATTGTGTAATTGTGATTGTGCGATAGTGATTGTGTGATTGTGTGATTGTGTGATTTTGTGATTGTGTGATTGTGTGATTGTGTGATTGTGTGATTGTGTGATTGTGTGATTGTGTGATTGTGTGATTGTGTGATCGTGTGATTGTGTGATTGTGTGATGGTGTGGTTGTGTGACCGTGATTGTGTGACCGTGATGGTGTGACCGTGATAGTGTGACCGTGAATGTGTGACTGCGTGATTCTGATTGCGTGATTGTGATTGCGTGATTGTGTGATTGTGTGATTGTGTGATTGTGTGATGGAGTGATTGTGTGATTGTGTGAATGTGTGATTGTGTGAATGTGTGATTGTGTGATTGTGATTGTGTGATTGTTATTGTGTGATTGTGATTGTGTGATTGTGATTGTGTGATTGTGATTGTGTGATTGTCATTGTGTGATTGTGATTGTGTGATTGTGATTGTGTGATTGTGATTGTGTGATTGTGATTGTGTGATTGTGATTGTGTGATTGTGACTGTGTGATTGTGTGAGTGTGTGATTGTGTGATTGAGTGATTGTGTGCTTGTGTGATTGTGTGGTTGTGAGATTGTGTGATTGTGTGATTAGGTGATTGTGTGATTGTGTGATTGTGTGATTGTGTGATTGTGTGATTGTGTGATTGTGTGATTGTGTGATTGTGTGATTGTGTGATTGTGTGATTGTGTGATTGTGTGATTGTGTGATTGTGTGATTGTGTGCTTGTGTGATTGTGTGATTGTGATTGAGTGATTGTGTGATTGTGTTATTGTGTGATTGTGTGGTTGTGTGACCGTGATTGTGTGATCGTGATTGTGTGATCGTGTTAGTGTGACCGTGAATGTGTGATTGCGTGATTGTGATTGCGTGATTGCGATTGCGTGATTGTGATTGCGTGATTGTGTGATTGTGTGATGGTGTGATTGTGTGATTGTGTGAATGTGTGATTGCGTGATCGCGTGATCGTGTGATTGTGTGATCGTGTGATGGTGTGATCGTGTGATCGTGTGATCGTGTGATTGTGTGATTGTGTGGTTTTGCGATTGTGTGATTGTGTGATTTTGTGATTGAGTGATTGTGTGATTGTGTGATTGTGTGAATGTGTGATTGTGTGACCGTGATTGTGTGATTGATGATTGTGTGATTGTGTGATTGGTGATTGTGTGATTGTGTGACCGTGATTGTGTGATTGTGTGATTGTGTGATTGTGTGATTGTGTGATTGTGTGATTGTGTGATTTTGTGATTGAGTGATTGTGTGATTGTGTGATTGTGTGATTGTGTGATTGTGTGATTGTGTGATTGTGTGATTGTGTGATTGTGTGATTGTGTGATTGTGTGATTGTGTGGTTGTGTGACCGTGATTGTGTGATCGTGATTGTGTGATCGTGATTGTGTGATTGCGTGATTGTGATTGTGTGATTGTGTGACTGTGTGATTGTGTGATTGTGTGATTGTGTGATTTTGTGATTGAGTGATTGTGTGATTGTGTGATTGTGTGATTGTGTGAATGTGTGATTGTGTGACCGTGATTGTGTGATTGATGATTGTGTGATTGTGTGATTGTGTGATTGTGTGATTGTGTAATTGTGATTGTGCGATTGTGATTGTGTGATTGTGTGATTGTGTGATTTTGTGATTGTGTGATTGTGTGATTGTGTGATTGTGTGATTGTGTGATCGTGCGATTGTGTGATTGTGTGATTGTGTGACTGTGTGACTGTGTGATTGTGTGATTGTGTGATTGTGTGATTGGTGATTGTGTGATTGTGTGACCGTGATTGTGTGATTGTGTGATTGTGTGATTGTGTGATTGTGTGATTGTGTGATTGTGTGATTTTGTGATTTTGTGATTGTGTGATTGTGTGATTGTGTGATTGTGTGATTGTGTGATTGTGTGATTGTGTGATTGTGTGATTGTGTGATCGTGTGATTGTGTGATTGTGTGATGGTGTGGTTGTGTGACCGTGATTGTGTGACCGTGATGGTGTGACCGTGATAGTGTGACCGTGAATGTGTGACTGCGTGATTCTGATTGCGTGATTGTGATTGCGTGATTGTGTGATTGTGTGATTGTGTGATTGTGTGATGGAGTGATTGTGTGATTGTGTGAATGTGTGATTGTGTGAATGTGTGATTGTGTGATTGTGATTGTGTGATTGTTATTGTGTGATTGTGATTGTGTGATTGTGATTGTGTGATTGTGATTGTGTGATTGTCATTGTGTGATTGTGATTGTGTGATTGTGATTGTGTGATTGTGATTGTGTGATTGTGATTGTGTGATTGTGATTGTGTGATTGTGACTGTGTGATTGTGTGAGTGTGTGATTGTGTGATTGAGTGATTGTGTGCTTGTGTGATTGTGTGGTTGTGAGATTGTGTGATTGTGTGATTAGGTGATTGTGTGATTGTGTGATTGTGTGATTGTGTGATTGTGTGATTGTGTGATTGTGTGATTGTGTGATTGTGTGATTGTGTGATTGTGTGATTGTGTGATTGTGTGCTTGTGTGATTGTGTGATTGTGATTGAGTGATTGTGTGATTGTGTTATTGTGTGATTGTGTGGTTGTGTGACCGTGATTGTGTGATCGTGATTGTGTGATCGTGTTAGTGTGACCGTGAATGTGTGATTGCGTGATTGTGATTGCGTGATTGCGATTGCGTGATTGTGATTGCGTGATTGTGTGATTGTGTGATGGTGTGATTGTGTGATTGTGTGAATGTGTGATTGCGTGATCGCGTGATCGTGTGATTGTGTGATCGTGTGATGGTGTGATCGTGTGATCGTGTGATCGTGTGATTGTGTGATTGTGTGGTTTTGCGATTGTGTGATTGTGTGATTTTGTGATTGAGTGATTGTGTGATTGTGTGATTGTGTGAATGTGTGATTGTGTGACCGTGATTGTGTGATTGATGATTGTGTGATTGTGTGATTGGTGATTGTGTGATTGTGTGACCGTGATTGTGTGATTGTGTGATTGTGTGATTGTGTGATTGTGTGATTGTGTGATTGTGTGATTTTGTGATTGAGTGATTGTGTGATTGTGTGATTGTGTGATTGTGTGATTGTGTGATTGTGTGATTGTGTGATTGTGTGATTGTGTGATTGTGTGGTTGTGTGACCGTGATTGTGTGATCGTGATTGTGTGATCGTGATTGTGTGATTGCGTGATTGTGATTGTGTGATTGTGTGACTGTGTGATTGTGTGATTGTGTGATTGTGTGATTTTGTGATTGAGTGATTGTGTGATTGTGTGATTGTGTGATTGTGTGAATGTGTGATTGTGTGACCGTGATTGTGTGATTGATGATTGTGTGATTGTGTGATTGTGTGATTGTGTGATTGTGTAATTGTGATTGTGCGATTGTGATTGTGTGATTGTGTGATTGTGTGATTTTGTGATTGTGTGATTGTGTGATTGTGTGATTGTGTGATTGTGTGATCGTGCGATTGTGTGATTGTGTGATTGTGTGATTGTGTGATTGTGTGACTGTGTGACTGTGTGATTGTGTGATTGTGTGATTGTGTGATTGGTGATTGTGTGATTGTGTGACCGTGATTGTGTGATTGTGTGATTGTGTGATTGTGTGATTGTGTGATTGTGTGATTGTGTGATTTTGTGATTGAGTGATTGTGTGATTGTGTGATTGTGTGATTGTGTGATTGTGTGATTGTGTGATTGTGTGATTGTGTGATTGTGTGATTGTGTGGTTGTGTGACCGTGATTGTGTGATCGTGATTGTGTGATCGTGATTGTGTGATTGCGTGATTGTGATTGTGTGATTGTGTGACTGTGTGATTGTGTGATTGTGTGATTGTGTGATTTTGTGATTGAGTGATTGTGTGATTGTGTGATTGTGTGATTGTGTGAATGTGTGATTGTGTGACCGTGATTGTGTGATTGATGATTGTGTGATTGTGTGATTGTGTGATTGTGTGATTGTGTAATTGTGATTGTGCGATTGTGATTGTGTGATTGTGTGATTGTGTGATTTTGTGATTGTGTGATTGTGTGATTGTGTGATTGTGTGATTGTGTGATCGTGCGATTGTGTGATTGTGTGATTGTGTGACTGTGTGACTGTGTGATTGTGTGATTGTGTGATTGTGTGATTGTGTGATTGTGTGATTGTGTGATGGTGTGATTGTGTGATTGTGTGAATGTGTGATTGCGTGATCGTGTGACCGTGATTGTGTGATCGTGATTGTGTGATCGTGATTGTGTGATTGCGTGATTGTGATTGTGTGATTGTGTGACTGTGTGATTGTGTGATTGTGTGATTGTGTGATTTTGTGATTGAGTGATTGTGTGATTGTGTGATTGTGTGATTGTGTGAATGTGTGATTGTGTGACCGTGATTGTGTGATTGATGATTGTGTGATTGTGTGATTGTGTGAATGTGTGATTGTGTGATTGTGATTGTGTGATTGTTATTGTGTGATTGTGATTGTGTGATTGTGATTGTGTGATTGTGATTGTGTGATTGTCATTGTGTGATTGTGATTGTGTGATTGTGATTGTGTGATTGTGATTGTGTGATTGTGATTGTGTGATTGTGATTGTGTGATTGTGATTGTGTGATTGTGACTGTGTGATTGTGTGAGTGTGTGATTGTGTGATTGAGTGATTGTGTGCTTGTGTGATTGTGTGGTTGTGAGATTGTGTGATTGTGTGATTAGGTGATTGTGTGATTGTGTGATTGTGTGATTGTGTGATTGTGTGATTGTGTGATTGTGTGATTGTGTGATTGTGTGATTGTGTGATTGTGTGATTGTGTGATTGTGTGATTGTGTGCTTGTGTGATTGTGTGATTGTGATTGAGTGATTGTGTGATTGTGTTATTGTGTGATTGTGTGGTTGTGTGACCGTGATTGTGTGATCGTGATTGTGTGATCGTGTTAGTGTGACCGTGAATGTGTGATTGCGTGATTGTGATTGCGTGATTGCGATTGCGTGATTGTGATTGCGTGATTGTGTGATTGTGTGATGGTGTGATTGTGTGATTGTGTGAATGTGTGATTGCGTGATCGCGTGATCGTGTGATTGTGTGATCGTGTGATGGTGTGATCGTGTGATCGTGTGATCGTGTGATTGTGTGATTGTGTGGTTTTGCGATTGTGTGATTGTGTGATTTTGTGATTGAGTGATTGTGTGATTGTGTGATTGTGTGAATGTGTGATTGTGTGACCGTGATTGTGTGATTGATGATTGTGTGATTGTGTGATTGGTGATTGTGTGATTGTGTGACCGTGATTGTGTGATTGTGTGATTGTGTGATTGTGTGATTGTGTGATTGTGTGATTGTGTGATTTTGTGATTGAGTGATTGTGTGATTGTGTGATTGTGTGATTGTGTGATTGTGTGATTGTGTGATTGTGTGATTGTGTGATTGTGTGATTGTGTGGTTGTGTGACCGTGATTGTGTGATCGTGATTGTGTGATCGTGATTGTGTGATTGCGTGATTGTGATTGTGTGATTGTGTGACTGTGTGATTGTGTGATTGTGTGATTGTGTGATTTTGTGATTGAGTGATTGTGTGATTGTGTGATTGTGTGATTGTGTGAATGTGTGATTGTGTGACCGTGATTGTGTGATTGATGATTGTGTGATTGTGTGATTGTGTGATTGTGTGATTGTGTAATTGTGATTGTGCGATTGTGATTGTGTGATTGTGTGATTGTGTGATTTTGTGATTGTGTGATTGTGTGATTGTGTGATTGTGTGATTGTGTGATCGTGCGATTGTGTGATTGTGTGATTGTGTGACTGTGTGACTGTGTGATTGTGTGATTGTGTGATTGTGTGATTGTGTGATTGTGTGATTGTGTGATGGTGTGATTGTGTGATTGTGTGAATGTGTGATTGCGTGATCGTGTGATTGTGTGATCGTGTGATCGTGTGATCGTGTGATTGTGTGATTGTGTGATTTTGCGATTGTGTGATTGTGTGATTGTGTGATTGTGTGAGTGTGTGATTGTGTGATTGAGTGATTGTGTGCTTGTGTGATTGTGTGGTTGTGTGATTGTGCGATTAGGTGATTGTGTGATTGTGTGATTGTGTGATTGTGTGATTGTGTGATTGTGTGATTGTGTAATTGTGATTGTGCGATTGTGATTGTGTGATTGTGTGATTGTGTGATTGTGTGATTGTGTGATTTTGTGATTGTGTGATTGTGTGATTGTGTGATTGTGTGATTGTGTGATTGTGTGATTGTGTGATTGTGTGATTGTGTGATTGTGTGATTGTGTGATTGTGTGATTGTGTGATTGTGTGATTGTGTGATTTTGTGATTGTGTGATTGTGTGATTGTGTGATTGTGTGATTGTGTGATTTTGTGATTGTGTGATTGTGTGATTGTGTGATTGTGTGATTGTGTGATTGTGTGATTGTGTGATTGTGTGATTGTGTGATTGTGTGATTGTGTGCTTGTATGATTGTGTGGTTGTGTGGTTGTGTGATTGTGTGATTGTGTGATAGTGTGATTAAGTGATTGTCTGATTGTGTGATTGTGTGGTTGTGAGATTGTGTGATTGTGTGATTGTGTGATTGTGTGATTGTGTGATTGTGTAATTGTGATTGTGCGATTGTGACTGTGTGATTGTGTGATTGTGTGATTGTGTGATTGTGTGATTTTGTGATTGTGTGATTGTGTGATTGTGTGATTGTGTGATTGTGTGATTGTGCGATTGTGTGATTGTGTGATTGTGTGATTGTGTGATTGTGTGATTGTGTGATTGTGTGATTGTGTGATTGTGTGATTGTGTGATTGTGTGATTGTGATTGTGTGATTGTGTATTGGGAGATTGTGTGATTGTGTGCTTGTGTGATAGTGTGATTGTGATTGTGTGATTGTGATTGTGTGATTGTGATTGTGTGATTGTGACTGTGTGATTGTGTGAGTGTGTGATTGTGTGATTGAGTGATTGTGTGCTTGTGTGATTGTGTGGTTGTGAGATTGTGTGATTGTTTGATTAGGTGATTGTGTGATTGTGTGATTGTGTGATTGTGTGATTGTGTGATTGTGTGATTGTGTGATTGTGTGATTGTGTGATTGTGTGATTGTGTGATTGTGTGAATGTGTGATTGTGTGATTGTGTGAGTGTGTGATTGTGTGATTGAGTGATTGTGTGCTTGTGTGATTGTGTGGTTGTGTGATTGTGTGATTAGGTGATTGTGTGATTGTGTGATTGTGTGGTTGTGAGATTGTGTGATTGATGATTGTGTGATTGTGTGATTTGGTGATTGTGTGATTGTGTGATTGTGTGATTGTGTGATTGTGTGATTGTGTGATTGTGTGATTGTGTAATTGTGTAATTGTGATTGTGCGATAGTGATTGTGTGATTGTGTGATTGTGTGATTTTGTGATTGTGTGATTGTGTGATTGTGTGATTGTGTGATTGTGTGATTGTGTGATTGTGTGATTGTGTGATTGTGTGATCGTGTGATTGTGTGATTGTGTGATTGTGTGGTTGTGTGACCGTGATTGTGTGACCGTGATGGTGTGACCGTGATTGTGTGACCGTGATAGTGTGACCGTGAATGTGCGACTGCGTGATTCTGATTGCGTGATTGTGATTGCGTGATTGTGTGATTGTGTGATTGTGTGATTGTGTGATGGAGTGATTGTGTGATTGTGTGAATGTGTGATTGTGTGAATGTGTGATTGTGTGATTGTGATTGTGTGATTGTGATTGTGTGATTGTGATTTTGTGATTGTGATTGTGTGATTGTGATTGTGTGATTGTGATTGTGTGATTGTGATTGTGTGATTGTGATTGTGTGATTGTGATTGTGTGATTGTGACTGTGTGATTGTGTGAGTGTGTGATTGTGTGATTGAGTGATTGTGTGCTTGTGTGATTGTGTGGTTGTGAGATTGTGTGATTGTGTGATTAGGTGATTGTGTGATTGTGTGATTGTGTGATTGTGTGATTGTGTGATTGTGTGATTGTGTGATTGTGTGATTGTGTGATTGTGTGCTTGTGTGATTGTGTGATTGTGATTGAGTGATTGTGTGATTGTGTTATTGTGTGATTGTGTGGTTGTGTGACCGTGATTGTGTGATCGTGATTGTGTGATCGTGTTAGTGTGACCGTGAATGTGTGATTGCGTGATTGTGATTGCGTGATTGCGATTGCGTGATTGTGATTGCGTGATTGTGTGATTGTGTGATGGTGTGATTGTGTGATTGTGTGAATGTGTGATTGCGTGATCGTGTGATTGTGTGATCGTGTGATGGTGTGATCGTGTGATCGTGTGATCGTGTGATTGTGTGATTGTGTGGTTTTGCGATTGTGTGATTGTGTGATTTTGTGATTGAGTGATTGTGTGATTGTGTGATTGTGTGAATGTGTGATTGTGTGACCGTGATTGTGTGATTGATGATTGTGTGATTGTGTGATTGGTGATTGTGTGATTGTGTGACCGTGATTGTGTGATTGTGTGATTGTGTGATTGTGTGATTGTGTGATTTTGTGATTGAGTGATTGTGTGATTGTGTGATTGTGTGATTGTGTGATTGTGTGATTGTGTGATTGTGTGATTGTGTGATTGTGTGGTTGTGTGACCGTGATTGTGTGATCGTGATTGTGTGATCGTGATTGTGTGATTGCGTGATTGTGATTGTGTGATTGTGTGACTGTGTGATTGTGTGATTGTGTGATTGTGTGATTTTGTGATTGAGTGATTGTGTGATTGTGTGATTGTGTGATTGTGTGAATGTGTGATTGTGTGACCGTGATTGTGTGATTGATGATTGTGTGATTGTGTGATTGTGTGATTGTGTGATTGTGTAATTGTGATTGTGCGATTGTGATTGTGTGATTGTGTGATTGTGTGATTTTGTGATTGTGTGATTGTGTGATTGTGTGATTGTGTGATTGTGTGATTGTGCGATTGTGTGATTGTGTGATTGTGTGACTGTGTGACTGTGTGATTGTGTGATTGTGTGATTGTGTGATTGTGTGATTGTGTGATTGTGTGATGGTGTGATTGTGTGATTGTGTGAATGTGTGATTGCGTGATCGTGTGATTGTGTGATCGTGTGATCGTGTGATCGCGTGATTGTGTGATTGTGTGATTTTGCGATTGTGTGATTGTGTGATTGTGTGATTGTGTGAGTGTGTGATTGTGTGATTGAGTGATTGTGTGCTTGTGTGATTGTGTGGTTGTGTGATTGTGTGATTAGGTGATTGTGTGATTGTGTGATTGTGTGATTGTGTGATTGTGTGATTGTGTGATTGTGTGATTGTGTAATTGTGATTGTGCGATTGTGATTGTGTGATTGTGTGATTGTGTGATTGTGTGATTTTGTGATTGTGTGATTGTGTGATTGTGTGATTGTGTGATTGTGTGATTGTGTGATTGTGTGATTGTGTGATTGTGTGATTGTGTGATTGTGTGATTGTGTGATTGTGTGATTGTGTGATTGTGTGATTGTGTGATTGTGTGATTGTGTGATTTTGTGATTGTGTGATTGTGTGATTGTGTGATTGTGTGATTTTGTGATTGTGTGATTGTGTGATTGTGTGATTGTGTGATTGTGTGATTGTGTGATTGTGTGATTGTGTGATTGTGTGATTGTGTGATTGTGCGATTGTGTGATTGTGTGATTGTGTGATTGTGTGATTGTGTGCTTGTATGATTGTGTGGTTGTGTGGTTGTGTGATTGTGTGATTGTGTGATAGTGTGATTAAGTGATTGTCTGATTGTGATTGCGTGATTGCGATTGCGTGATTGTGATTGCGTGATTGTGTGATTGTGTGATTGTGTGATTGTGTGATTGTGTGATTGTGTGATGGTGTGATTGTGTGATTGTGTGAATGTGTGATTGCGTGATCGTGTGATTGTGTGATCGTGTGATCGTGTGATCGTGTGATTGTGTGATTGTGTGATTTTGCGATTGTGTGATTGTGTGATTGTGTGATTGTGTGAGTGTGTGATTGTGTGATTGAGTGATTGTGTGCTTGTGTGATTGTGTGGTTGTGTGATTGTGTGATTAGGTGATTGTGTGATTGTGTGATTGTGTGATTGTGTGATTGTGTGATTGTGTAATTGTGATTGTGCGATTGTGATTGTGTGATTGTGTGATTGTGTGATTGTGTGATTGTGTGATTGTGTGATTGTGTGATTGTGTGATTGTGTGATTGTGTGACTGTGTGATTGTGTGATTGTGTGAGTGTGTGATTGCGTGATTGAGTGATTGTGTGCTTGTGTGATTGTATGGTTGTGTGATTGTGTGATTAGGTGATTGTGTGATTGTGTGATTGTGTGATTGTGTGATTGTGTGATTGTGTGATTGTGTGATTGTGTGATTGTGTGATTGTGTGATTGTGTAATTGTGATTGTGCGATTGTGATTGTGTGATTGTGTGATTGTGTGATTGTGAGATTGTGTGATTTTGTGGTTGTGTGATTGTGTGATTGTGTGATTGTGTGATTGTGCGATTGTGTGATTGTGTGATTGTGTGATTGTGTGATTGTGTGATTGTGTGATTGTGGGATTGTGTGATTGTGTGATTGTGACTGTGTGATTGTGTGAGTGTGTGATTGTGTGATTGAGTGATTGTGTGCTTGTATGATTGTGTGGTTTTGTGGTTGTGTGATTGTGTGATTGTGTGATTGTGTGATTGTGTGATTGTGTGATTGTGTGATTGTGTAATTGTGATTGTGCGATTGTGATTGTGTGATTGTGTGATTGTGATTGTGTGATTGTGGATTGTGAGATTGTGTGATTGTGTGCTTGTGTGATAGTGTGATTGTGATTGTGTGATTGTGATTGTGTGATTGTGATTGTGTGATTGTGATTGTGTGATTGTGATTGTGTGATTGTGATTGTGTGATTGTGATTGTGTGATTGTGATTGTGTGATTGTGATGGTGTGATTGTGACTGTGTGATTGTGTGAGTGTGTGATTGTGTGATTGTGTGATTGTGTGATTGTGTGATTGTGTGGTTGTGAGATTGTGTGATGGTTTGATTAGGTGATTGTGTGATTGTGTGATTGTGTGATTGTGTGATTGTGTGATTGTGTGATTGTGTGAATGTGTGATTGTGTGATTGTGGGATTGTGTGATTGTGTGATTGTGACTGTGTGATTGTGTGAGTGTGTGATTGTGTGATTGAGTGATTGTGTGCTTGTATGATTGTGTGGTTTTGTGGATGTGTGATTGTGTGATTGTGTGATTGTGTGATTGTGTGATTGTGTAATTGTGATTGTGCGATTGTGATTGTGTGATTGTGTGATTGTGATTGTGTGATTGTGTATTGGGAGATTGTGTGATTGTGTGCTTGTGTGATAGTGTGATTGTGATTGTGTGATTGTGATTGTGTGATTGTGATTGTGTGATTGTGATTGTGTGATTGTGATTGTGTGATTGTGACTGTGTGATTGTGTGAGTGTGTGATTGTGTGATTGAGTGATTGTGTGCTTGTGTGATTGCGTGGTTGTGAGATTGTGTGATTATTTGATTAGGTGATTGTGTGATTGCGTGATTGTGTGATTGTGTGATTGTGTGATTGTGTGATTGTGTGATTGTGTGATTGTGTGATTGTGTGAATGTGTGATTGTGTGATTGTGTGAGTGTGTGATTGTGTGATTGAGTGATTGTGTGCTTGTGTGATTGTGTGGTTGTGTGATTGTGTGATTAGGTGATTGTGTGATTGTGTGATTGTGTGGTTGGGAGATTGTGTGATTGATGATTGTGTGATTGTGTAATTGTGTGATTGTGTGATTATGTGATTGTGTGATTGTGTGATTGTGTGATTGTGTGATTGTGTGATTGTGTGATTGTGTGATTGTGTGATTGTGTGATTGTGGGATTGTGTGATTGTGTGATTGTGACTGTGTGATTGTGTGATTGTGTGATTGTGTGATTGTGTGATTGTGTGATTGTGTGATTGTGTGATTGTGTGATTGTGTGATCGTGTGATCGTGTGATTGTGTGATTGTGTGGTTGTGTGACCGTGATTGTGTGACCGTGATGGTGTGACCGTGATTGTGTGACCGTGATAGTGTGACCGTGAATGTGTGACTGCGTGATTCTGATTGCGTGATTGTGATTGCGTGATTGTGTGATTGTGTGATTGTGTGATTGTGTGATGGAGTGATTGTGTGATTGTGTGAATGTGTGATTGTGTGAATGTGTGATTGTGTGATTGTGATTGTGTGATTGTGATTGTGTGATTGTGATTGTGTGATTGTGATTGTGTGATTGTGATTGTGTGATTGTGATTGTGTGATTGTGATTGTGTGATTGTGACTGTGTGATTGTGTGAGTGTGTGATTGTGTGATTGAGTGATTGTGTGCTTGTGTGATTGTGTGGTTGTGAGATTGTGTGATTGTGTGATTAGGTGATTGTGTGATTGTGTGATTGTGTGATTGTGTGATTGTGTGATTGTGTGATTGTGTGATTGTGTGATTGTGTGATTGTGTGATTGTGTGCTTGTGTGATTGTGTGATTGTGATTGAGTGATTGTGTGATTGTGTTATTGTGTGATTGTGTGGTTGAGTGACCGTGATTGTGTGATCGTGATTGTGTGATCGTGTTAGTGTGACCGTGAATGCGTGATTGCGTGATTGTGATTGCGTGATTGCGATTGCGTGATTGTGATTGCGTGATTGTGTGATTGTGTGATGGTGTGATTGTGTGATTGTGTGAATGTGTGATTGCGTGATCGTGTGATTGTGTGATCGTGTGATGGTGTGATCGTGTGATCGTGTGATCGTGTGATTGTGTGATTGTGTGGTTTTGCGATTGTGTGATTGTGTGATTTTGTGATTGAGTGATTGTGTGATTGTGTGATTGTGTGAATGTGTGATTGTGTGACCGTGATTGTGTGATTGATGATTGTGTGATTGTGTGATTGGTGATTGTGTGATTGTGTGACCGTGATTGTGTGATTGTGTGATTGTGTGATTGTGTGATTGTGTGATTGTGTGATTGTGTGATTTTGTGATTGAGTGATTGTGTGATTGTGTGATTGTGTGATTGTGTGATTGTGTGATTGTGTGATTGTGTGATTGTGTGGTTGTGTGACCGTGATTGTGTGATCGTGATTGTGTGATCGTGATTGTGTGATTGCGTGATTGTGATTGTGTGATTGTGTGACTGTGTGATTGTGTGATTGTGTGATTGTGTGATTTTGTGATTGAGTGATTGTGTGATTGTGTGATTGTGTGATTGTGTGAATGTGTGATTGTGTGACCGTGATTGTGTGATTGATGATTGTGTGATTGTGTGATTGTGCGATTGTGTGATTGTGTGATTGTGTAATTGTGATTGTGCGATTGTGATTGTGTGATTGTGTGATTGTGTGATTGTGTGATTGTGTGATTGTGTAATTGTGATTGTGCGATAGTGATTGTGTGATTGTGTGATTGTGTGATCGTGTGATTGTGTGATTGTGTGATGGTGTGGTTGTGTGACCGTGATTGTGTGACCGTGATGGTGTGACCGTGATTGTGTGACCGTGATAGTGTGACCGTGAATGTGTGACTGCGTGATTCTGATTGCGTGATTGTGATTGCGTGATTGTGTGATTGTGTGATTGTGTGATTGTGTGATGGAGTGATTGTGTGATTGTGTGAATGTGTGATTGTGTGAATGTGTGATTGTGTGATTGTGATTGTGTGATTGTTATTGTGTGATTTTGATTGTGTGATTGTGATTGTGTGATTGTGATTGTGTGATTGTGATTGTGTGATTGTGATTGTGTGATTGTGATTGTGTGATTGTGATTGTGTGATTGTGACTGTGTGATTGTGTGAGTGTGTGATTGTATGAGTGTGTGATTGTGTGATTGAGTGATTGTGTGCTTGTGTGATTGTGTGGTTGTGAGATTGTGTGATTGTGTGATTAGGTGATTGTGTGATTGTGTGATTGTGTGATTGTGTGATTGTGTGATTGTGTGATTGTGTGATTGTGTGATTGTGTGATTGTGTGATTGTGTGATTGTGTGATTGTGTGATTGTGTGCTTGTGTGATTGTGTGATTGTGATTGAGTGATTGTGTGATTGTGTTATTGTGTGATTGTGTGGTTGTGTGACCGTGATTGTGTGATCGTGATTGTGTGATCGTGTTAGTGTGACCGTGAATGTGTGATTGCGTGATTGTGATTGCGTGATTGCGATTGCGTGATTGTGATTGCGTGATTGTGTGATTGTGTGATGGTGTGATTGTGTGATTGTGTGAATGTGTGATTGCGTGATCGTGTGATTGTGTGATCGTGTGATGGTGTGATCGTGTGATCGTGTGATCGTGTGATTGTGTGATTGTGTGGTTTTGCGATTGTGTGATTGTGTGATTTTGTGATTGAGTGATTGTGTGATTGTGTGATTGTGTGAATGTGTGATTGTGTGACCGTGATTGTGTGATTGATGATTGTGTGATTGTGTGATTGGTGATTGTGTGATTGTGTGACCGTGATTGTGTGATTGTGTGATTGTGTGATTGTGTGATTGTGTGATTGTGTGATTGTGTGATTTTGTGATTGAGTGATTGTGTGATTGTGTGATTGTGTGATTGTGTGATTGTGTGATTGTGTGATTGTGTGATTGTGTGGTTGTGTGACCGTGATTGTGTGATCGTGATTGTGTGATCGTGATTGTGTGATTGCGTGATTGTGATTGTGTGATTGTGTGACTGTGTGATTGTGTGATTGTGTGATTGTGTGATTGTGTGATTGAGTGATTGTGTGATTGTGTGATTGTGTGATTGTGTGAATGTGTGATTGTGTGACCGTGATTGTGTGATTGATGATTGTGTGATTGTGTGATTGTGTGATTGTGTGATTGTGTAATTGTGATTGTGCGATTGTGATTGTGTGATTGTGTGATTGTGTGATTTTGTGATTGTGTGATTGTGTGATTGTGTGATTGTGTGATTGTGTGATTGTGCGATTGTGTGATTGTGTGATTGTGTGACTGTGTGATTGTGTGATTGTGTGATTGTGTGATTGTGTGATTGTGTGATTGTGTGATTGTGTGATTGTGTGATGGTGTGATTGTGTGATTGTGTGAATGTGTGATTGCGTGATCGTGTGATTGTGTGATCGTGTGATCGTGTGATCGTGTGATTGTGTGATTGTGTGATTTTGCGATTGTGTGATTGTGTGATTGTGTGATTGTGTGAGTGTGTGATTGTGTGATTGAGTGATTGTGTGCTTGTGTGATTGTGTGGTTGTGTGATTGTGCGATTAGGTGATTGTGTGATTGTGTGATTGTGTGATTGTGTGATTGTGTGATTGTGTGATTGTGTGATTGTGTAATTGTGATTGTGCGATTGTGATTGTGTGATTGTGTGATTGTGTGATTGTGTGATTGTGTGACTGTGTGATTGTGTGATTGTGTGATTGTGTGATTGTGTGATTGTGTGATTGTGTGATTGTGTGATTGTGTGATGGTGTGATTGTGTGATTGTGTGAATGTGTGATTGCGTGATCGTGTGATTGTGTGATCGTGTGATTGTGTGATCGTGTGATCGTGTGATCGTGTGATTGTGTGATTGTGTGATTTTGCGATTGTGTGATTGTGTGATTGTGTGATTGTGTGAGTGTGTGATTGTGTGATTGAGTGATTGTGTGCTTGTGTGATTGTGTGGTTGTGTGATTGTGCGATTAGGTGATTGTGTGATTGTGTGATTGTGTGATTGTGTGATTGTGTGATTGTGTGATTGTGTGATTGTGTAATTGTGATTGTGCGATTGTGATTGTGTGATTGTGTGATTGTGTGATTGTGTGATTGTGTGATTGTGTGATTTTGTGATTGTGTTTTTGTGTGATTGTGTGATTGTGTGATTGTGTGATTGTGTGATTGTGTGATCGTGTGATTGTGTGATTGTGTGATTGTGTGATTGTGTGATTGTGTGATTGTGTGATTATGTGATTGTGTGATTTTGTGATTGTGTGATTGTGTGATTGTGTGATTGTGTGATTGTGTGATTGTGTGATTTTGTGATTGTGTGATTGTGTGATTGTGTGATTGTGTGATTGTGTGATTGTGTGATTGTGTGATTGTGTGATTGTGTGATTGTGTGATTGTGTGATTGTGTGATTGTGTGATTGTGTGATTGTGTGATTGTGTGCTTGTATGATTGTGTGGTTGTGTGGTTGTGTGATTGTGTGATTGTGTGATAGTGTGATTAAGTGATTGTCTGATTGTGTGATTGTGTGGTTGTGAGATTGTGTGATTGTGTGAATGTGTGATTGTGTGATTGTGTGATTGTGTGATTGTGTGATTGTGTAATTGTGATTGTGCGATTGTGACTGTGTGATTGTGTGATTGTGTGATTGTGTGATTGTGTGATTTTGTGATTGTGTGATTGTGTGATTGTGTGATTGTGTGATTGTGTGATTGTGCGATTGTGTGATTGGGTGATTGTGTGATTGTGTGATTGTGTGATTGTGTGCTTGTGTGATTGTGTGGTTGTGAGATTGTGTGATTGTTTGATTAGGTGATTGTGTGATTGTGTGATTGTGTGATTGTGTGATTGTGTGATTGTGTGATTGTGTGATTGTGTGATTGTGTGATTGTGTGATTGTGTGATTGTGTGATTGTGTGATTGTGTGATTGTGATTGTGTGATTGTGTATTGGGAGATTGTGTGATTGTGTGCTTGTGTGATAGTGTGATTGTGATTGTGTGATTGTGATTGTGTGATTGTGATTGTGTGATTGTGACTGTGTGATTGTGTGAGTGTGTGATTGTGTGATTGAGTGATTGTGTGCTTGTGTGATTGTGTGGTTGTGAGATTGTGTGATTGTTTGATTAGGTGATTGTGTGATTGTGTGATTGTGTGATTGTGTGATTGTGTGATTGTGTGATTGTGTGATTGTGTGATTGTGTGATTGTGTGATTGTGTGATTGTGTGAATGTGTGATTGTGTGATTGTGTGAGTGTGTGATTGTGTGATTGAGTGATTGTGTGCTTGTGTGATTGTGTGGTTGTGTGATTGTGTGATTAGGTGATTGTGTGATTGTGTGATTGTGTGGTTGTGAGATTGTGTGATTGATGATTGTGTGATTGTGTGATTTGGTGATTGTGTGATTGTGTGATTGTGTGATTGTGTGATTGTGTGATTGTGTGATTGTGTGATTGTGTGATTGTGTGATTGTGTAATTGTGATTGTGCTATAGTGATTGTGTGATTGTGTGATTTTGTGATTGTGTGATTGTGTGATTGTGTGATTGTGTGATTGTGTGATTGTGTGATTGTGTGATTGTGTGATTGTGTGATCGTGTGATTGTGTGATTGTGTGATTGTGTGGTTGTGTGACCGTGATTGTGTGACCGTCATGGTGTGACCGTGATTGTGTGACCGTGATAGTGTGACCGTGAATGTGTGACTGCGTGATTCTGATTGCGTGATTGTGATTGCGTGATTGTGTGATTGTGTGATTGTGTGATTGTGTGATGGAGTGATTGTGTGATTGTGTGAATGTGTGATTGTGTGAATGTGTGATTGTGTGATTGTGATTGTGTGATTGTGATTGTGTGATTGTGATTGTGTGATTGTGATTGTGTGATTGTGATTGTGTGATTGTGATTGTGTGATTGTGATTGTGTGATTGTGATTGTGTGATTGTGATTGTGTGATTGTGATTGTGTGATTGTGATTGTGTGATTGTGATTGTGTGATTGTGATTGTGTGATTGTGATTGTGTGATTGTGATTGTGTGATTGTGATTGTGTGATTGTGATTGTGTGATTGTGACTGTGTGATTGTGTGAGTGTGTGATTGTGTGATTGAGTGATTGTGTGCTTGTGTGATTGTGTGGTTATGAGACTGTGTGATTGTGTGATTAGGTGATTGTGTGATTGTGTGATTGTGTGATTGTGTGATTGTGTGATTGTGTGATTGTGTGATTGTGTGATTGTGTGATTGTGTGCTTGTGTGATTGTGTGATTGTGATTGAGTGATTGTGTGATTGTGTTATTGAGTGATTGTGTGGTTGTGTGACCGTGATTGTGTGATCGTGATTGTGTGATCGTGTTAGTGTGACCGTGAATGTGTGATTGCGTGATTGTAATTGCGTGATTGCGATTGCGTGATTGTGATTGCGTGATTGTGTGATTGTGTGATGGTGTGATTGTGTGATTGTGTGAATGTGTGATTGCGTGATCGTGTGATTGTGTGATCGTGTGATGGTGTGATCGTGTGATCGTGTGATCGTGTGATTGTGTGATTGTGTGGTTTTGCGATTGTGTGATTGTGTGATTTTGTGATTGAGTGATTGTGTGATTGTGTGATTGTGTGAATGTGTGATTGTGTGACCGTGATTGTGTGATTGATGATTGTGTGATTGTGTGATTGGTGATTGTGTGATTGTGTGACCGTGATTGTGTGATGGTGTGATTGTGTGATTGTGTGATTGTGAGATTGTGTGATTGTGTGATTTTGTGATTGAGTGATTGTGTGATTGTGTGACTGTGTGATTGTGTGATTGTGTGATTGTGTGATTGTGTGATTGTGTGATTGTGTGGTTGTGTGACCGTGATTGTGTGATCGTGATTGTGTGATCGTGATTGTGTGATTGCGTGATTGTGATTGTGTGATTGTGTGACTGTGTGATTGTGTGATTGTGTGATTGTGTGATTTTGTGATTGAGTGATTGTGTGAATGTGTGATTGTGTGACCGTGATTGTGTGATTGATGATTGTGTGATTGTGTGATTGTGTGATTGTGTGATTGTGTAATTGTGATTGTGCGATTGTGATTGTGTGATTGTGTGATTGTGTGATTTTGTGATTGTGTGATTGTGTGATTGTGTGATTGTGTGATTGTGTGATTGTGCGATTGTGTGATTGTGTGATTGTGTGACTGTGTGACTGTGTGATTGTGTGATTGTGTGATTGTGTGATTGTGTGATTGTGTGATTGTGTGATGGTGTGATTGTGTGATTGTGTGAATGTGTGATTGCGTGATCGTGTGATTGTGTGATCGTGTGATCGTGTGATCGTGTGATTGTGTGATTGTGTGATTTTGCGATTGTGTGATTGTGTGATTGTGTGATTGTGTGAGTGTGTGATTGTGTGATTGAGTGATTGTGTGCTTGTGTGATTGTGTGGTTGTGTGATTGTGTGATTAGGTGATTGTGTGATTGTGTGATTGTGTGATTGTGTGATTGTGTGATTGTGTGATTGTGTAATTGTGATTGTGCGATTGTGATTGTGTGATTGTGTGATTGTGTGATTTTGTGATTGTGTGATTGTGTGATTGTGTGATTGTGTGATTGTGTGATTGTGTGATTGTGTGATTGTGTGATTGTGTGATTGTGTGATTGTGTGATTGTGTGATTGTGTGATTGTGTGATTTTGTGATTGTGTGATTGTGTGATTGTGTGATTGTGTGATTTTGTGATTGTGTGATTGTGTGATTGTGTGATTGTGTGATTGTGTGATTGTGTGATTGTGTGATTGTGTGATTGTGTGATTGTGTGATTGTGTGATTGTGTGATTGTGTGATTGTGTGATTGTGTGCTTGTATGATTGTGTGGTTGTGTGGTTGTGTGATTGTGTGATTGTGTGATAGTGTGATTAAGTGATTGTCTGATTGTGATTGCGTGATTGCGATTGCGTGATTGTGATTGCGTGATTGTGTGATTGTGTGATTGTGTGATTGTGTGATTGTGTGATTGTGTGATGGTGTGATTGTGTGATTGTGTGAATGTGTGATTGCGTGATCGTGTGATTGTGTGATCGTGTGATCGTGTGATCGTGTGATTGTGTGATTGTGTGATTTTGCGATTGTGTGATTGTGTGATTGTGTGATTGTGTGAGTGTGTGATTGTGTGATTGAGTGATTGTGTGCTTGTGTGATTGTGTGGTTGTGTGATTGTGTGATTAGGTGATTGTGTGATTGTGTGATTGTGTGATTGTGTGATTGTGTGATTGTGTAATTGTGATTGTGCGATTGTGATTGTGTGATTGTGTGATTGTGTGATTGTGTGATTGTGTGATTGTGTGATTGTGTGATTGTGTGATTGTGTGACTGTGTGATTGTGTGATTGTGTGAGTGTGTGATTGCGTGATTGAGTGATTGTGTGCTTGTGTGATTGTATGGTTGTGTGATTGTGTGATTAGGTGATTGTGTGATTGTGTGATTGTGTGATTGTGTGATTGTGTGATTGTGTGATTGTGTGATTGTGTGATTGTGTGATTGTGTGATTGTGTGATTGTGTAATTGTGATTGTGCGATTGTGATTGTGTGATTGTGTGATTGTGTGATTGTGAGATTGTGTGATTTTGTGGTTGTGTGATTGTGTGATTGTGTGATTGTGTGATTGTGCGATTGTGTGATTGTGTGATTGTGTGATTGTGTGATTGTGTGATTGTGTGATTGTGGGATTGTGTGATTGTGTGATTGTGACTGTGTGATTGTGTGAGTGTGTGATTGTGTGATTGAGTGATTGTGTGCTTGTATGATTGTGTGGTTTTGTGGTTGTGTGATTGTGTGATTGTGTGATTGTGTGATTGTGTGATTGTGTGATTGTGTGATTGTGTAATTGTGATTGTGCGATTGTGATTGTGTGATTGTGTGATTGTGATTGTGTGATTGTGTATTGGGAGATTGTGTGATTGTGTGCTTGTGTGATAGTGTGATTGTGATTGTGTGATTGTGATTGTGTGATTGTGATTGTGTGATTGTGATTGTGTGATTGTGATTATGTGATTGTGACTGTGTGATTGTGTGAGTGTGTGATTGTGTGATTGAGTGATTGTGTGCTTGTGTGATTGTGTGGTTGTGAGATTGTGTGATTGTTTGATTAGGTGATTGTGTGATTGCGTGATTGTGTGATTGTGTGATTGTGTGATTGTGTGATTGTGTGATTGTGTGATTGTGTGATTGTGTGATTGTGTGAATGTGTGATTGTGTGATTGTGTGAGTGTGTGATTGTGTGATTGAGTGATTGTGTGCTTGTGTGATTGTGTGGTTGTGTGATTGTGTGATTAGGTGATTGTGTGATTGTGTGATTGTGTGGTTGTGTGATTGTGTGACTGTGTGACTGTGTGATTGTGTGATTGTGTGATTGTGTGATTGTGTGATTGTGTGATTGTGTGATCGGGTGATTGTGTGATTGTGTGGTTTTGCGATTGTGTGATTGTGTGATTTTGTGATTGAGTGATTGTGTGATTGTGTGATTGTGTGAATGTGTGATTGTGTGACCGTGATTGTGTGATTGATGATTGTGTGATTGTGTGATTGGTGATTGTGTGATTGTGTGACCGTGATTGTGTGATTGTGTGATTGTGTGATTGTGTGATTGTGTGATTGTGTGATTTTGTGATTGAGTGATTGTGTGATTGTGTGATTGTGTGATTGTGTGATTGTGTGATTGTGTGATTGTGTGATTGTGTGGTTGTGTGACCGTGATTGTGTGATTGATGATTGTGTGATTGTGTGATTGTGTGATTGTGTGATTGTGTAATTGTGATTGTGCGATTGTGATTGTGTGATTGTGTGATTGTGTGATTTTGTGATTGTGTGATTGTGTGATTGTGTGATTGTGTGATTGTGCGATTGTGTGATTGTGTGATTGTGTGACTGTGTGACTGTGTGATTGTGTGATTGTGTGATTGTGTGATTGTGTGATTGTGTGATTGTGTGATTGTGTGATGGTGTGATTGTGTGATTGTGTGAATGTGTGATTGCGTGATCGTGTGATTGTGTGATCGTGTGATCGTGTGATCGTGTGATTGTGTGATTGTGTGATTTTGCGATTGTGTGATTGTGTGATTGTGTGATTGTGTGAGTGTGTGATTGTGTGATTGTGTGATTGTGTGCTTGTGTGATTGTGTGGTTGTGTGATTGCGTGATTAGGTGATTGTGTGATTGTGTGATTGTGTGATTGTGTGATTGTGTGATTGTGTGATTGTGTAATTGTGATTGTGCGATTGTGATTGTGTGATTGTGTGATTGTGTGATTGTGTGATTTTGTGATTTTGTGATTGTGTGATTGTGTGATTGTGTGATTGTGTGATTGTGTGATTGTGTGATTGTGTGATTGTGTGATTGTGTGATTGTGTGATTGTGTGATTGTGTGATTGTGTGATTGTGTGATTGTGTGATTGTGTGATTGTGTGATTTTGTGATTGTGTGATTGTGTGATTGTGTGATTGTGTGATTTTGTGATTGTGTGATTGTGTGATTGTGTGATTGTGTGATTGTGTGATTGTGTGATTGTGTGATTGTGTGATTGTGTGATTGTGTGATTGTGTGATTGTGTGCTTGTATGATTGTGTGGTTGTGTGGTTGTGTGATTGTGTGATTGTGTGATAGTGTGATTAAGTGATTGTCTGATTGTGTGATTGTGTGGTTGTGAGATTGTGTGATTGTGTGATTGTGTGATTGTGTGATTGTGTGATTGTGTGATTCTGTGATTGTGTGATTGTATGCTTGTATGATTGTGTGGTTGTGTGGTTGTGTGATTGTGTGATTGTGTGATTGTGTGATTGTGTGATTGTGTGATTGTGTAATTGTGATTGTGCGATTGTGATTGTGTGATTGTGTGATTGTGTGATTGTGTGATTGTGTGATTGTGTGATTGTGTGAATGTGTGATTGTGTGATTGTGTGATTGTGTGATTGTGGGATTGTGTGATTGTGTAATTGTGAGATTGTGTGATTGTGTGCTTGTGTGATTGTGTGATTGTGATTGTGTGATTGTGATTGTGTGATTGTGATTGTGTGATTGTGATTGTGTGATTGTGATTGTGTGATTGTGATTGTGTGATTGTGATTGTGTGATTGTGATTGTGTGATTCTGATTGTGTGATTGTGGTTGTGTGATTGTGATTGTGTGATTGTGGTTGTGTGATTGTGATTGTGTGATTGTGATTGTGTGATTGTGACTGTGTGATTGTGTGAGTGTGTGATTGTGTGATTGTGTGACTGTGTGGTTGTGAGATTGTGTGATTGTGTGATTAGGTGATTGTGTGATTGTGTGATTGTGTGATTGTGATTGTGTGATTGTGACTGTGTGATTGTGTGTGTGTGTGATTGTGTGATTGTGTCATTGTGTGATTGTGTTGTTGTGTGATTGTGTGATTGTGTGATTGTGTGATTTTGTGATTGTGTGATTGTGTGATTGTGTGATTGTGTGATTGAGTGATTGTGTGGTTGTGAGATTGTGTGATTGTGTGATTAGGTGATTGTGTGATTGTGTGATTGTGAGATTGTGTGATTGTGTGATTGTGTGATTGTGTGATTGTGTGATTGTGTGATTGTGTGATTGTGTGCTTGTATGATTGTGTGGTTGTGTGGTTGTGTGATTGTGTGATTGTGTGATTGTGTGATTGTGTGATTGTGTGATTGTGTAATTGTGATTGTGTAATTGTGATTGTGCGATTGTGTGATTGTGTGATTGTGTGATTGTGTGATTGTGTGATTGTGTGATTGTGTGATTTTGTGATTGAGTGATTGTGTGATTGTGTGATTGTGTGATTGTGTGATTGTGTGATTGTGTGGTTGTGTGACCGTGATTGTGTGATCGTGATTGTGTGATCGTGATTGTGTGATTGCGTGATTGTGATTGTGTGATTGTGTGACTGTGTGATTGTGTGATTGTGTGATTGTGTGATTTTGTGATTGAGTGATTATGTGATTGTGTGATTGTGTGATTGTGTGAATGTGTGATTGTGTGACCGTGATTGTGTGATTGATGATTGTGTGATTGTGTGATTGTGTGATTGTGTGATTGTGTAATTGTGATTGTGCGATTGTGATTGTGTGATTGTGTGATTGTGTGATTTTGTGATTGTGTGATTGTGTGATTGTGTGATTGTGTGATTGTGTGATTGTGTGATTGTGCGATTGTGTGATTGTGTGATTGTGTGACTGTGTGACTGTGTGATTGTGTGATTGTGTGATTGTGTGATTGTGTGATTGTGTGATTGTGTGATTGTGTGATGGTGTGATTGTGTGATTGTGTGAATGTGTGATTGCGTGATCGTGTGATTGTGTGATCGTGTGATCGTGTGATCGTGTGATTGTGTGATTGTGTGATTTTGCGATTGTGTGATTGTGTGATTGTGTGATTGTGTGAGTGTGTGATTGTGTGATTGTGTGATTGTGTGCTTGTGTGATTGTGTGGTTGTGTGATTGCGTGATTAGGTGATTGTGTGATTGTGTGATTGTGTGATTGTGTGATTGTGTGATTGTGTGATTGTGTAATTGTGATTGTGCGATTGTGATTGTGTGATTGTGTGATTGTGTGATTGTGTGATTTTGTGATTTTGTGATTGTGTGATTGTGTGATTGTGTGATTGTGTGATTGTGTGATTGTGTGATTGTGTGATTGTGTGATTGTGTGATTGTGTGATTGTGTGATTGTGTGATTGTGTGATTGTGTGATTGTGTGATTGTGTGATTGTGTGATTTTGTGATTGTGTGATTGTGTGATTGTGTGATTGTGTGCTTGTATGATTGTGTGGTTGTGTGGTTGTGTGATTGTGTGATTGTGTGATAGTGTGATTAAGTGATTGTCTGATTGTGTGATTGTGTGGTTGTGAGATTGTGTGATTGTGTGATTGTGTGATTGTGTGATTGTGTGATTGTGTGATTGTGTGATTGTGTGATTGTGTGATTGTATGCTTGTATGATTGTGTGGTTGTGTGGTTGTGTGATTGTGTGATTGTGTGATTGTGTGATTGTGTGATTGTGTGATTGTGTAATTGTGATTGTGCGATTGTGATTGTGTGATTGTGTGATTGTGTGATTGTGTGATTGTGTGATTGTGTGATTGTGTGAATGTGTGATTGTGTGATTGTGTGATTGTGTGATTGTGGGATTGTGTGATTGTGTAATTGTGAGATTGTGTGATTGTGTGCTTGTGTGATTGTGTGATTGTGATTGTGTGATTGTGATTGTGTGATTGTGATTGTGTGATTGTGATTGTGTGATTGTGATTGTGTGATTGTGATTGTGTGATTGTGATTGTGTGATTCTGATTGTGTGATTGTGGTTGTGTGATTGTGATTGTGTGATTGTGGTTGTGTGATTGTGATTGTGTGATTGTGATTGTGTGATTGTGACTGTGTGATTGTGTGAGTGTGTGATTGTGTGATTGTGTGACTGTGTGGTTGTGAGATTGTGTGATTGTGTGATTAGGTGATTGTGTGATTGTGTGATTGTGTGATTGTGATTGTGTGATTGTGACTGTGTGATTGTGTGTGTGTGTGATTGTGTGATTGTGTCATTGTGTGATTGTGTTGTTGTGTGATTGTGTGATTGTGTGATTGTGTGATTTTGTGATTGTGTGATTGTGTGATTGTGTGATTGTGTGATTGTGTGATTGAGTGATTGTGTGGTTGTGAGATTGTGTGATTGTGTGATTAGGTGATTGTGTGATTGTGTGATTGTGAGATTGTGTGATTGTGTGATTGTGTGATTGTGTGATTGTGTGATTGTGTGATTGTGTGATTGTGTGCTTGTATGATTGTGTGGTTGTGTGGTTGTGTGATTGTGTGATTGTGTGATTGTGTGATTGTGTGATTGTGTGATTGTGTAATTGTGTAATTGTGATTGTGCGATTGTGATTGTGCGATTGTGATTGTGTGATTGTGTGATTGTGTGATTGTGTGATTGTGTGATTTTGTGATTGTGTGATTGTGTGATTGTGTGATTAGGTGATTGTGTGATTGTGTAATTGTGATTGTGCGATTGTGATTGTGTGATTGTGTGATTGTGTGATTGTGTGATTGTGTAATTGTGAGGTTGTGTGATTGTGTGATTGTGTGCTTGTGTGATTGTGTGATTGTGATTGTGTGATTGTGATTGTGTGATTGCGATTGTGTGATTGTGTGATTGTGTGAGTGTGTGATTGTGTGATTGAGTGATTGTGTGCTTGTGTGATTGTGTGGTTGTGTGATTGTGTGATTAGGTGATTGTGTGATTGTGTGATTGTGTGATTGTGTGATTGTGTGATTGTGTGATTGTGTGATTGTGTGATTGTGTGATTGTGTAATTGTGATTGTGCGATTGTGATTGTGCGATTGTGATTGTGTGATTGTGTGATTGTGTGATTGTGTGATTGTGTGATTTTGTGATTGTGTGATTGTGTGATTGTGTGATTGTGTGATTGTGTGATTGTGTGATTGTGTGATTGTGTGATTGTGTGATTGTGTGATTGAGTGATTGTGTGATTGTGTGATTGTGTGATTGTGTGATTGTGTGATTGTGTGATTGTGGGATTGTGTGATTGTGTGATTGTGACTGTGTGATTGTGTGAGTGTGTGATTGTGTGATTGAGTGATTGTGTGCTTGTATGATTGTGTGGTTGTGTGGTTGTGTGATTGTGTGATTGTGTAATTGTGATTGTGCGATTGTGATTGTGTGATTGTGTGATTGTGTGAGTGTGTGATTGTGTGATTGAGTGATTGTGTGCTTGTGTGATTGTGTGGTTGTGTGATTGTGTGATTAGGTGATTGTGTGATTGTGTGATTGTGTGATTGTGTGATTGTGTGATTGTGTGATTGTGTGATTGTGTAATTGTGATTGTGCGATTGTGATTGTGTGATTGTGTGATTGTGTGATTGTGTGATTGTGTGATTGTGTGATTGTGTGATTGTGTGCTTGTATGATTGTGTGGTTGTGTGGTTGTGTGATTGTGTGATTGTGTGATTGTGTGATTGTGTGATTGTGTGATTGTGTGATTGTGTGATTGTGTGATTGTGTGATTGTGTGATTGTGTGATTGTGTGATTGTGTGATTGTGTGATTGTGTGATTGTGTGATTTTGTGATTGTGTGATTGTGTGATTGTGTGATTGTGTGATTTTGTGATTGTGTGATTGTGTGATTGTGTGATTGTGTGATTGTGTGATTGTGTGATTGTGTGATTGTGTGATTGTGTGATTGTGTGATTGTGTGATTGTGTGATTGTGTGATTGTGTGATTGTGTGATTGTGTGCTTGTATGATTGTGTGGTTGTGTGGTTGTGTGATTGTGTGATTGTGTGATAGTGTGATTAAGTGATTGTCTGATTGTGTGATTGTGTGGTTGTGAGATTGTGTGATTGTGTGATTGTGTGATTGTGTGATTGTGTGATTGTGTGATTGTGTGATTGTGTGATTGTGTGATTGTATGCTTGTATGATTGTGTGGTTGTGTGGTTGTGTGATTGTGTGATTGTGTGATTGTGTGATTGTGTGATTGTGTGATTGTGTAATTGTGATTGTGCGATTGTGATTGTGTGATTGTGTGATTGTGTGATTGTGTGATTGTGAGATTGTGTGATTGTGTGAATGTGTGATTGTGTGATTGTGTGATTGTGTGATTGTGGGATTGTGTGATTGTGTAATTGTGAGATTGTGTGATTGTGTGCTTGTGTGATTGTGTGATTGTGATTGTGTGATTGTGATTGTGTGATTGTGATTGTGTGATTGTGATTGTGTGATTGTGATTGTGTGATTGTGATTGTGTGATTGTGATTGTGTGATTGTGATTGTGTGATTCTGATTGTGTGATTGTGGTTGTGTGATTGTGATTGTGTGATTGTGGTTGTGTGATTGTGATTGTGTGATTGTGATTGTGTGATTGTGACTGTGTGATTGTGTGAGTGTGTGATTGTGTGATTGTGTGACTGTGTGGTTGTGAGATTGTGTGATTGTGTGATTAGGTGATTGTGTGATTGTGTGATTCTGTGATTGTGATTGTGTGATTGTGACTGTGTGATTGTGTGTGTGTGTGATTGTGTGATTGTGTCATTGTGTGATTGTGTTGTTGTGTGATTGTGTGATTGTGTGATTGTGTGATTTTGTGATTGTGTGATTGTGTGATTGTGTGATTGTGTGATTGAGTGATTGTGTGGTTGTGAGATTGTGTGATTGTGTGATTAGGTGATTGTGTGATTGTGTGATTGTGAGATTGTGTGATTGTGTGATTGTGTGATTGTGTGATTGTGTGATTGTGTGATTGTGTGATTGTGTGCTTGTATGATTGTGTGGTTGTGTGGTTGTGTGATTGTGTGATTGTGTGATTGTGTGATTGTGTGATTGTGTGATTGTGTAATTGTGATTGTGTAATTGTGATTGTGCGATTGTGTGATTGTGTGATTGTGTGATTGTGTGATTGTGTGATTGTGTGATTGTGTGATTTTGTGATTGGGTGATTGTGTGATTGTGTGATTGTGTGATTGTGTGATTGTGTGATTGTGTGATTGTGTGATTGTGTGGTTGTGTGACCGTGATTGTGTGATCGTGATTGTGTGATCGTGATTGTGTGATTGCGTGATTGTGATTGTGTGATTGTGTGATTGTGTGATTGTGTGATTTTGTGATTGAGTGATTATGTGATTGTGTGATTGTGTGATTGTGTGAATGTGTGATTGTGTGACCGTGATTGTGTGATTGATGATTGTGTGATTGTGTGATTGTGTGATTGTGTGATTGTGTAATTGTGATTGTGCGATTGTGATTGTGTGATTGTGTGATTGTGTGATTTTGTGATTGTGTGATTGTGTGATTGTGTGATTGTGTGATTGTGTGATTGTGCGATTGTGTGATTGTGTGATTGTGTGACTGTGTGACTGTGTGATTGTGTGATTGTGTGATTGTGTGATTGTGTGATTGTGTGATTGTGTGATTGTGTGATGGTGTGATTGTGTGATTGTGTGAATGTGTGATTGCGTGATCGTGTGATTGTGTGATCGTGTGATCGTGTGATCGTGTGATTGTGTGATTGTGTGATTTTGCGATTGTGTGATTGTGTGATTGTGTGATTGTGTGAGTGTGTGATTGTGTGATTGTGTGATTGTGTGCTTGTGTGATTGTGTGGTTGTGTGATTGCGTGATTAGGTGATTGTGTGATTGTGTGATTGTGTGATTGTGTGATTGTGTGATTGTGTGATTGTGTGATTGTGTAATTGTGATTGTGCGATTGTGATTGTGTGATTGTGTGATTGTGTGATTGTGTGATTTTGTGATTTTGTGATTGTGTGATTGTGTGATTGTGTGATTGTGTGATTGTGTGATTGTGTGATTGTGTGATTGTGTGATTGTGTGATTGTGTGATTGTGTGATTGTGTGATTGTGTGATTGTGTGATTGTGTGATTTTGTGATTGTGTGATTGTGTGATTGTGTGATTGTGTGCTTGTATGATTGTGTGGTTGTGTGGTTGTGTGATTGTGTGATTGTGTGATAGTGTGATTAAGTGATTGTCTGATTGTGTGATTGTGTGGTTGTGAGATTGTGTGATTGTGTGATTGTGTGATTGTGTGATTGTGTGATTGTGTGATTGTGTGATTGTGTGATTGTATGCTTGTATGATTGTGTGGTTGTGTGGTTGTGTGATTGTGTGATTGTGTGATTGTGTGATTGTGTGATTGTGTGATTGTGTAATTGTGATTGTGCGATTGTGATTGTGTGATTGTGTGATTGTGTGATTGTGTGATTGTGTGATTGTGTGATTGTGTGAATGTGTGATTGTGTGATTGTGTGATTGTGTGATTGTGGGATTGTGTGATTGTGTAATTGTGAGATTGTGTGATTGTGTGCTTGTGTGATTGTGTGATTGTGATTGTGTGATTGTGATTGTGTGATTGTGATTGTGTGATTGTGATTGTGTGATTGTGATTGTGTGATTGTGATTGTGTGATTGTGATTGTGTGATTCTGATTGTGTGATTGTGGTTGTGTGATTGTGATTGTGTGATTGTGGTTGTGTGATTGTGATTGTGTGATTGTGATTGTGTGATTGTGACTGTGTGATTGTGTGAGTGTGTGATTGTGTGATTGTGTGACTGTGTGGTTGTGAGATTGTGTGATTGTGTGATTAGGTGATTGTGTGATTGTGTGATTGTGTGATTGTGATTGTGTGATTGTGACTGTGTGATTGTGTGTGTGTGTGATTGTGTGATTGTGTCATTGTGTGATTGTGTTGTTGTGTGATTGTGTGATTGTGTGATTGTGTGATTTTGTGATTGTGTGATTGTGTGATTGTGTGATTGTGTGATTGTGTGATTGAGTGATTGTGTGGTTGTGAGATTGTGTGATTGTGTGATTAGGTGATTGTGTGATTGTGTGATTGTGAGATTGTGTGATTGTGTGATTGTGTGATTGTGTGATTGTGTGATTGTGTGATTGTGTGATTGTGTGCTTGTATGATTGTGTGGTTGTGTGGTTGTGTGATTGTGTGATTGTGTGATTGTGTGATTGTGTGATTGTGTGATTGTGTAATTGTGTAATTGTGATTGTGCGATTGTGATTGTGCGATTGTGATTGTGTGATTGTGTGATTGTGTGATTGTGTGATTGTGTGATTGTGTAATTGTGATTGTGCGATTGTGATTGTGTGATTGTGTGATTGTGTGATTTTGTGATTGTGTGATTGTGTGATTGTGTGATTGTGTGATTGTGCGATTGTGTGATTGTGTGATTGTGTGACTGTGTGACTGTGTGATTGTGTGATTGTGTGATTGTGTGATTGTGTGATTGTGTGATTGTGTGATTGTGTGATGGTGTGATTGTGTGATTGTGTGAATGTGTGATTGCGTGATCGTGTGATTGTGTGATCGTGTGATCGTGTGATCGTGTGATTGTGTGATTGTGTGATTTTGCGATTGTGTGATTGTGTGATTGTGTGATTGTGTGAGTGTGTGATTGTGTGATTGTGTGATTGTGTGCTTGTGTGATTGTGTGGTTGTGTGATTGCGTGATTAGGTGATTGTGTGATTGTGTGATTGTGTGATTGTGTGATTGTGTGATTGTGTGATTGTGTAATTGTGATTGTGCGATTGTGATTGTGTGATTGTGTGATTGTGTGATTGTGTGATTTTGTGATTTTGTGATTGTGTGATTGTGTGATTGTGTGATTGTGTGATTGTGTGATTGTGTGATTGTGTGATTGTGTGATTGTGTGATTGTGTGATTGTGTGATTGTGTGATTGTGTGATTGTGTGATTGTGTGATTGTGTGATTGTGTGATTTTGTGATTGTGTGATTGTGTGATTGTGTGATTGTGTGATTTTGTGATTGTGTGATTGTGTGATTGTGTGATTGTGTGATTGTGTGATTGTGTGATTGTGTGATTGTGTGATTGTGTGATTGTGTGATTGTGTGATTGTGTGCTTGTATGATTGTGTGGTTGTGTGGTTGTGTGATTGTGTGATTGTGTGATAGTGTGATTAAGTGATTGTCTGATTGTGTGATTGTGTGGTTGTGAGATTGTGTGATTGTGTGATTGTGTGATTGTGTGATTGTGTGATTGTGTGATTCTGTGATTGTGTGATTGTATGCTTGTATGATTGTGTGGTTGTGTGGTTGTGTGATTGTGTGATTGTGTGATTGTGTGATTGTGTGATTGTGTGATTGTGTAATTGTGATTGTGCGATTGTGATTGTGTGATTGTGTGATTGTGTGATTGTGTGATTGTGTGATTGTGTGATTGTGTGAATGTGTGATTGTGTGATTGTGTGATTGTGTGATTGTGGGATTGTGTGATTGTGTAATTGTGAGATTGTGTGATTGTGTGCTTGTGTGATTGTGTGATTGTGATTGTGTGATTGTGATTGTGTGATTGTGATTGTGTGATTGTGATTGTGTGATTGTGATTGTGTGATTGTGATTGTGTGATTGTGATTGTGTGATTGTGATTGTGTGATTCTGATTGTGTGATTGTGGTTGTGTGATTGTGATTGTGTGATTGTGGTTGTGTGATTGTGATTGTGTGATTGTGATTGTGTGATTGTGACTGTGTGATTGTGTGAGTGTGTGATTGTGTGATTGTGTGACTGTGTGGTTGTGAGATTGTGTGATTGTGTGATTAGGTGATTGTGTGATTGTGTGATTGTGTGATTGTGATTGTGTGATTGTGACTGTGTGATTGTGTGTGTGTGTGATTGTGTGATTGTGTCATTGTGTGATTGTGTTGTTGTGTGATTGTGTGATTGTGTGATTGTGTGATTTTGTGATTGTGTGATTGTGTGATTGTGTGATTGTGTGATTGAGTGATTGTGTGGTTGTGAGATTGTGTGATTGTGTGATTAGGTGATTGTGTGATTGTGTGATTGTGAGATTGTGTGATTGTGTGATTGTGTGATTGTGTGATTGTGTGATTGTGTGATTGTGTGATTGTGTGCTTGTATGATTGTGTGGTTGTGTGGTTGTGTGATTGTGTGATTGTGTGATTGTGTGATTGTGTGATTGTGTGATTGTGTAATTGTGATTGTGTAATTGTGATTGTGCGATTGTGTGATTGTGTGATTGTGTGATTGTGTGATTGTGTGATTGTGTGATTGTGTGATTTTGTGATTGAGTGATTGTGTGATTGTGTGATTGTGTGATTGTGTGATTGTGTGATTGTGTGGTTGTGTGACCGTGATTGTGTGATCGTGATTGTGTGATCGTGATTGTGTGATTGCGTGATTGTGATTGTGTGATTGTGTGACTGTGTGATTGTGTGATTGTGTGATTGTGTGATTTTGTGATTGAGTGATTATGTGATTGTGTGATTGTGTGATTGTGTGAATGTGTGATTGTGTGACCGTGATTGTGTGATTGATGATTGTGTGATTGTGTGATTGTGTGATTGTGTGATTGTGTAATTGTGATTGTGCGATTGTGATTGTGTGATTGTGTGATTGTGTGATTTTGTGATTGTGTGATTGTGTGATTGTGTGATTGTGTGATTGTGTGATTGTGTGATTGTGCGATTGTGTGATTGTGTGATTGTGTGACTGTGTGACTGTGTGATTGTGTGATTGTGTGATTGTGTGATTGTGTGATTGTGTGATTGTGTGATTGTGTGATGGTGTGATTGTGTGATTGTGTGAATGTGTGATTGCGTGATCGTGTGATTGTGTGATCGTGTGATCGTGTGATCGTGTGATTGTGTGATTGTGTGATTTTGCGATTGTGTGATTGTGTGATTGTGTGATTGTGTGAGTGTGTGATTGTGTGATTGTGTGATTGTGTGCTTGTGTGATTGTGTGGTTGTGTGATTGCGTGATTAGGTGATTGTGTGATTGTGTGATTGTGTGATTGTGTGATTGTGTGATTGTGTGATTGTGTAATTGTGATTGTGCGATTGTGATTGTGTGATTGTGTGATTGTGTGATTGTGTGATTTTGTGATTTTGTGATTGTGTGATTGTGTGATTGTGTGATTGTGTGATTGTGTGATTGTGTGATTGTGTGATTGTGTGATTGTGTGATTGTGTGATTGTGTGATTGTGTGATTGTGTGATTGTGTGATTGTGTGATTGTGTGATTGTGTGATTTTGTGATTGTGTGATTGTGTGATTGTGTGATTGTGTGCTTGTATGATTGTGTGGTTGTGTGGTTGTGTGATTGTGTGATTGTGTGATAGTGTGATTAAGTGATTGTCTGATTGTGTGATTGTGTGGTTGTGAGATTGTGTGATTGTGTGATTGTGTGATTGTGTGATTGTGTGATTGTGTGATTGTGTGATTGTGTGATTGTGTGATTGTATGCTTGTATGATTGTGTGGTTGTGTGGTTGTGTGATTGTGTGATTGTGTGATTGTGTGATTGTGTGATTGTGTGATTGTGTAATTGTGATTGTGCGATTGTGATTGTGTGATTGTGTGATTGTGTGATTGTGTGATTGTGTGATTGTGTGATTGTGTGAATGTGTGATTGTGTGATTGTGTGATTGTGTGATTGTGGGATTGTGTGATTGTGTAATTGTGAGATTGTGTGATTGTGTGCTTGTGTGATTGTGTGATTGTGATTGTGTGATTGTGATTGTGTGATTGTGATTGTGTGATTGTGATTGTGTGATTGTGATTGTGTGATTGTGATTGTGTGATTGTGATTGTGTGATTCTGATTGTGTGATTGTGGTTGTGTGATTGTGATTGTGTGATTGTGGTTGTGTGATTGTGATTGTGTGATTGTGATTGTGTGATTGTGACTGTGTGATTGTGTGAGTGTGTGATTGTGTGATTGTGTGACTGTGTGGTTGTGAGATTGTGTGATTGTGTGATTAGGTGATTGTGTGATTGTGTGATTGTGTGATTGTGATTGTGTGATTGTGACTGTGTGATTGTGTGTGTGTGTGATTGTGTGATTGTGTCATTGTGTGATTGTGTTGTTGTGTGATTGTGTGATTGTGTGATTGTGTGATTTTGTGATTGTGTGATTGTGTGATTGTGTGATTGTGTGATTGTGTGATTGAGTGATTGTGTGGTTGTGAGATTGTGTGATTGTGTGATTAGGTGATTGTGTGATTGTGTGATTGTGAGATTGTGTGATTGTGTGATTGTGTGATTGTGTGATTGTGTGATTGTGTGATTGTGTGATTGTGTGCTTGTATGATTGTGTGGTTGTGTGGTTGTGTGATTGTGTGATTGTGTGATTGTGTGATTGTGTGATTGTGTGATTGTGTAATTGTGTAATTGTGATTGTGCGATTGTGATTGTGCGATTGTGATTGTGTGATTGTGTGATTGTGTGATTGTGTGATTGTGTGATTTTGTGATTGTGTGATTGTGTGATTGTGTGATTAGGTGATTGTGTGATTGTGTAATTGTGATTGTGCGATTGTGATTGTGTGATTGTGTGATTGTGTGATTGTGTGATTGTGTAATTGTGAGGTTGTGTGATTGTGTGATTGTGTGCTTGTGTGATTGTGTGATTGTGATTGTGTGATTGTGATTGTGTGATTGCGATTGTGTGATTGTGTGATTGTGTGAGTGTGTGATTGTGTGATTGAGTGATTGTGTGCTTGTGTGATTGTGTGGTTGTGTGATTGTGTGATTAGGTGATTGTGTGATTGTGTGATTGTGTGATTGTGTGATTGTGTGATTGTGTGATTGTGTGATTGTGTGATTGTGTGATTGTGTAATTGTGATTGTGCGATTGTGATTGTGCGATTGTGATTGTGTGATTGTGTGATTGTGTGATTGTGTGATTGTGTGATTTTGTGATTGTGTGATTGTGTGATTGTGTGATTGTGTGATTGTGTGATTGTGTGATTGTGTGCTTGTATGATTGTGTGGTTGTGTGGTTGTGTGATTGTGTGATTGTGTGATTGTGTGATTGTGTGATTGTGTGATTGTGTGATTGTGTGATTGTGTGATTGTGTGATTGTGTGATTGTGTGATTGTGTGATTGTGTGATTGTGTGATTGTGTGATTTTGTGATTGTGTGATTGTGTGATTGTGTGATTGTGTGATTTTGTGATTGTGTGATTGTGTGATTGTGTGATTGTGTGATTGTGTGATTGTGTGATTGTGTGATTGTGTGATTGTGTGATTGTGTGATTGTGTGATTGTGTGATTGTGTGATTGTGTGATTGTGTGATTGTGTGCTTGTATGATTGTGTGGTTGTGTGGTTGTGTGATTGTGTGATTGTGTGATAGTGTGATTAAGTGATTGTCTGATTGTGTGATTGTGTGGTTGTGAGATTGTGTGATTGTGTGATTGTGTGATTGTGTGATTGTGTGATTGTGTGATTGTGTGATTGTGTGATTGTGTGATTGTATGCTTGTATGATTGTGTGGTTGTGTGGTTGTGTGATTGTGTGATTGTGTGATTGTGTGATTGTGTGATTGTGTGATTGTGTAATTGTGATTGTGCGATTGTGATTGTGTGATTGTGTGATTGTGTGATTGTGTGATTGTGAGATTGTGTGATTGTGTGAATGTGTGATTGTGTGATTGTGTGATTGTGTGATTGTGGGATTGTGTGATTGTGTAATTGTGAGATTGTGTGATTGTGTGCTTGTGTGATTGTGTGATTGTGATTGTGTGATTGTGATTGTGTGATTGTGATTGTGTGATTGTGATTGTGTGATTGTGATTGTGTGATTGTGATTGTGTGATTGTGATTGTGTGATTGTGATTGTGTGATTCTGATTGTGTGATTGTGGTTGTGTGATTGTGATTGTGTGATTGTGGTTGTGTGATTGTGATTGTGTGATTGTGATTGTGTGATTGTGACTGTGTGATTGTGTGAGTGTGTGATTGTGTGATTGTGTGACTGTGTGGTTGTGAGATTGTGTGATTGTGTGATTAGGTGATTGTGTGATTGTGTGATTCTGTGATTGTGATTGTGTGATTGTGACTGTGTGATTGTGTGTGTGTGTGATTGTGTGATTGTGTCATTGTGTGATTGTGTTGTTGTGTGATTGTGTGATTGTGTGATTGTGTGATTTTGTGATTGTGTGATTGTGTGATTGTGTGATTGTGTGATTGAGTGATTGTGTGGTTGTGAGATTGTGTGATTGTGTGATTAGGTGATTGTGTGATTGTGTGATTGTGAGATTGTGTGATTGTGTGATTGTGTGATTGTGTGATTGTGTGATTGTGTGATTGTGTGATTGTGTGCTTGTATGATTGTGTGGTTGTGTGGTTGTGTGATTGTGTGATTGTGTGATTGTGTGATTGTGTGATTGTGTGATTGTGTAATTGTGATTGTGTAATTGTGATTGTGCGATTGTGTGATTGTGTGATTGTGTGATTGTGTGATTGTGTGATTGTGTGATTGTGTGATTTTGTGATTGGGTGATTGTGTGATTGTGTGATTGTGTGATTGTGTGATTGTGTGATTGTGTGATTGTGTGATTGTGTGGTTGTGTGACCGTGATTGTGTGATCGTGATTGTGTGATCGTGATTGTGTGATTGCGTGATTGTGATTGTGTGATTGTGTGATTGTGTGATTGTGTGATTTTGTGATTGAGTGATTATGTGATTGTGTGATTGTGTGATTGTGTGAATGTGTGATTGTGTGACCGTGATTGTGTGATTGATGATTGTGTGATTGTGTGATTGTGTGATTGTGTGATTGTGTAATTGTGATTGTGCGATTGTGATTGTGTGATTGTGTGATTGTGTGATTTTGTGATTGTGTGATTGTGTGATTGTGTGATTGTGTGATTGTGTGATTGTGCGATTGTGTGATTGTGTGATTGTGTGACTGTGTGACTGTGTGATTGTGTGATTGTGTGATTGTGTGATTGTGTGATTGTGTGATTGTGTGATTGTGTGATGGTGTGATTGTGTGATTGTGTGAATGTGTGATTGCGTGATCGTGTGATTGTGTGATCGTGTGATCGTGTGATCGTGTGATTGTGTGATTGTGTGATTTTGCGATTGTGTGATTGTGTGATTGTGTGATTGTGTGAGTGTGTGATTGTGTGATTGTGTGATTGTGTGCTTGTGTGATTGTGTGGTTGTGTGATTGCGTGATTAGGTGATTGTGTGATTGTGTGATTGTGTGATTGTGTGATTGTGTGATTGTGTGATTGTGTGATTGTGTAATTGTGATTGTGCGATTGTGATTGTGTGATTGTGTGATTGTGTGATTGTGTGATTTTGTGATTTTGTGATTGTGTGATTGTGTGATTGTGTGATTGTGTGATTGTGTGATTGTGTGATTGTGTGATTGTGTGATTGTGTGATTGTGTGATTGTGTGATTGTGTGATTGTGTGATTGTGTGATTGTGTGATTTTGTGATTGTGTGATTGTGTGATTGTGTGATTGTGTGCTTGTATGATTGTGTGGTTGTGTGGTTGTGTGATTGTGTGATTGTGTGATAGTGTGATTAAGTGATTGTCTGATTGTGTGATTGTGTGGTTGTGAGATTGTGTGATTGTGTGATTGTGTGATTGTGTGATTGTGTGATTGTGTGATTGTGTGATTGTGTGATTGTATGC
Source organism: Megachile rotundata (assembly GCF_050947335.1). Taxonomy (NCBI): domain Eukaryota; kingdom Metazoa; phylum Arthropoda; class Insecta; order Hymenoptera; family Megachilidae; genus Megachile; species Megachile rotundata. The sequence continues at coordinate 342,314 of NW_027473357.1, forward strand.
TTGTATGATTGTGTGGTTGTGTGGTTGTGTGATTGTGTGATTGTGTGATTGTGTGATTGTGTGATTGTGTGATTGTGTAATTGTGATTGTGCGATTGTGATTGTGTGATTGTGTGATTGTGTGATTGTGTGATTGTGTGATTGTGTGATTGTGTGAATGTGTGATTGTGTGATTGTGTGATTGTGTGATTGTGGGATTGTGTGATTGTGTAATTGTGAGATTGTGTGATTGTGTGCTTGTGTGATTGTGTGATTGTGATTGTGTGATTGTGATTGTGTGATTGTGATTGTGTGATTGTGATTGTGTGATTGTGATTGTGTGATTGTGATTGTGTGATTGTGATTGTGTGATTCTGATTGTGTGATTGTGGTTGTGTGATTGTGATTGTGTGATTGTGGTTGTGTGATTGTGATTGTGTGATTGTGATTGTGTGATTGTGACTGTGTGATTGTGTGAGTGTGTGATTGTGTGATTGTGTGACTGTGTGGTTGTGAGATTGTGTGATTGTGTGATTAGGTGATTGTGTGATTGTGTGATTGTGTGATTGTGATTGTGTGATTGTGACTGTGTGATTGTGTGTGTGTGTGATTGTGTGATTGTGTCATTGTGTGATTGTGTTGTTGTGTGATTGTGTGATTGTGTGATTGTGTGATTTTGTGATTGTGTGATTGTGTGATTGTGTGATTGTGTGATTGTGTGATTGAGTGATTGTGTGGTTGTGAGATTGTGTGATTGTGTGATTAGGTGATTGTGTGATTGTGTGATTGTGAGATTGTGTGATTGTGTGATTGTGTGATTGTGTGATTGTGTGATTGTGTGATTGTGTGATTGTGTGCTTGTATGATTGTGTGGTTGTGTGGTTGTGTGATTGTGTGATTGTGTGATTGTGTGATTGTGTGATTGTGTGATTGTGTAATTGTGTAATTGTGATTGTGCGATTGTGATTGTGCGATTGTGATTGTGTGATTGTGTGATTGTGTGATTGTGTGATTGTGTGATTTTGTGATTGTGTGATTGTGTGATTGTGTGATTAGGTGATTGTGTGATTGTGTAATTGTGATTGTGCGATTGTGATTGTGTGATTGTGTGATTGTGTGATTGTGTGATTGTGTGATTGTGTAATTGTGAGGTTGTGTGATTGTGTGATTGTGTGCTTGTGTGATTGTGTGATTGTGATTGTGTGATTGTGATTGTGTGATTGCGATTGTGTGATTGTGTGATTGTGTGAGTGTGTGATTGTGTGATTGAGTGATTGTGTGCTTGTGTGATTGTGTGGTTGTGTGATTGTGTGATTAGGTGATTGTGTGATTGTGTGATTGTGTGATTGTGTGATTGTGTGATTGTGTGATTGTGTGATTGTGTGATTGTGTGATTGTGTAATTGTGATTGTGCGATTGTGATTGTGCGATTGTGATTGTGTGATTGTGTGATTGTGTGATTGTGTGATTGTGTGATTTTGTGATTGTGTGATTGTGTGATTGTGTGATTGTGTGATTGTGTGATTGTGTGATTGTGTGATTGTGTGATTGTGTGATTGTGTGATTGTGTGATTGTGTGATTGTGTGATTGTGTGATTGTGTGATTGTGTGATTGTGTGATTGTGTGATTGTGGGATTGTGTGATTGTGTGATTGTGACTGTGTGATTGTGTGAGTGTGTGATTGTGTGATTGAGTGATTGTGTGCTTGTATGATTGTGTGGTTGTGTGGTTGTGTGATTGTGTGATTGTGTAATTGTGATTGTGCGATTGTGATTGTGTGATTGTGTGATTGTGTGAGTGTGTGATTGTGTGATTGAGTGATTGTGTGCTTGTGTGATTGTGTGGTTGTGTGATTGTGTGATTAGGTGATTGTGTGATTGTGTGATTGTGTGATTGTGTGATTGTGTGATTGTGTAATTGTGATTGTGCGATTGTGATTGTGTGATTGTGTGATTGTGTGATTGTGTGATTGTGTGATTGTGTGATTGTGTGCTTGTATGATTGTGTGGTTGTGTGGTTGTGTGATTGTGTGATTGTGTGATTGTGTGATTGTGTGATTGTGTGATTGTGTGATTGTGTGATTGTGTAATTGTGATTGTGTAATTGTGATTGTGCGATTGTGATTGTGTGATTGTGTGATTGTGTGATTGTGTGATTGTGTGATTGTGTGATTGTGTGAATGTGTGATTGTGTGATTGTGTGATTGTGTGATTGTGGGATTGTGTGATTGTGTAATTGTGAGATTGTGTGATTGTGTGCTTGTGTGATTGTGTGATTGTGATTGTGTGATTGTGATTGTGTGATTCTGATTGTGTGATTGTGATTGTGTGATTCTGATTGTGTGATTGTGGTTGTGTGATTGTGATTGTGTGATTGTGGTTGTGTGATTGTGATTGTGTGATTGTGATTGTGTGATTGTGACTGTGTGATTGTGTGAGTGTGTGATTGTGTGATTGTGTGACTGTGTGGTTGTGAGATTGTGTGATTGTGTGATTAGGTGATTGTGTGATTGTGTGATTGTGTGATTAGGTGATTGTGTGATTGAGTGATTGTGTGCTTGTATGATTGTGTGGTTGTGTGGTTGTGTGTTTGTGTGATTGTGTAATTGTGATTGTGCGATTGTGATTGTGTGATTGTGTGATTGTGTGATTGTGTGATTGTGTAATTGTGAGATTGTGTGATTGTGTGATTGTGTGCTTGTGTGATTGTGTGATTGTGATTGTGTGATTGTGATTGTGTGATTGCGATTGTGTGATTGTGTGATTGTGTGAGTGTGCGATTGTGTGATTGTGTGATTGTGTGATTGTGTGATTGTGTGATTGTGTGATTTTGTGATTGTGTGATTGTGTGATTGTGTGATTGTGTGATTGTGTGATTGTGTGATTGTGTGATTGTGTGATTGTGTGATTGTGTGATTTTGCGATTGTGTGATTGTGTGATTGTGTGATTGTGTGAGTGTGTGTTTGTGTGATTGAGTGATTGTGTGCTTGTGTGATTGTGTGGTTGTGTGATTGTGTGATTAGGTGATTGTGTGATTGTGTGATTGTGTGATTGTGTGATTGTGTGATTGTGTGATTGTGTGATTGTGTGATTGTGTAATTGTGATTGTGCGATTGTGACTGTGTGATTGTGTGATTTTGTGATTGTGTGATTGTGTGATTGTGTGATTGTGTGATTGTGTGATTGTGTGATTGTGTGATTGTGTGATTGTGTGATTGTGTGACTGTGTGATTGTGTGATTGTGTGAGTGTGTGATTGTGTGATTGTGTGATTTTGTGATTGTGTGATTGTGTGATTGTGTGATTGTGTGATTGTGTGATTGTGCGATTGTGTGATTGTGTGATTGTGTGATTGTGTGATTGTGTGATTGTGTGATTGTGTGATTGTGATTGTGTGATTGTGTATTGGGAGATTGTGTGATTGTGTGCTTGTGTGATAGTGTGATTGTGTGATTGTGTGATTGTGTGATTGTGTGATTGTGTGATTGTGTGATTGTGTGATTGTGTGATTGTGTGATTGTGTGATTGTGTGATTGTGTGATTGTGTGATTGTGTGATTGTGTGATTGTGTAATTGTGATTGTGCGATAGTGATTGTGTGATTGTGTGATTGTGTGATTTTGTGATTGTGTGATTGTGTGATTGTGTGATTGTGTGATTGTGTGATTGTGTGATTGTGTGATTGTGTGATTGTGTGATCGTGTGATTGTGTGATTGTGTGATTGTGTGGTTGTGTGACCGTGATTGTGTGACCGTGATGGTGTGACCGTGATTGTGTGACCGTGATAGTGTGACCGTGAATGTGTGACTGCGTGATTCTGATTGCGTGATTGTGATTGCGTGATTGTGTGATTGTGTGATTGTGTGATTGTGTGATGGAGTGATTGTGTGATTGTGTGAATGTGTGATTGTGTGATTGTGTGAATGTGTGATTGTGTGATTGTGATTGTGTGATTGTGATTGTGTGATTGTGATTGTGTGATTGTGATTGTGTGATTGTGATTGTGTGATTGTGATTGTGTGATTGTGATTGTGTGATTGTGATTGTGTGATTGTGATTGTGTGATTGTGATTGTGTGATTGTGATTGTGTGATTGTGATTGTGTGATTGTGATTGTGTGATTGTGATTGTGTGATTGTGATTGTGTGATTGTGATTGTGTGATTGTGATTGTGTGATTGTGATTGTGTGATTGTGACTGTGTGATTGTGTGAGTGTGTGATTGTGTGATTGAGTGATTGTGTGCTTGTGTGATTGTGTGGTTGTGAGATTGTGTGATTGTGTGATTAGGTGATTGTGTGATTGTGTGATTGTGTGATTGTGTGATTGTGTGATTGTGTGATTGTGTGATTGTGTGACTGTGTGATTGTGTGATTGTGTGCTTGTGTGATTGTGTGATTGTGATTGAGTGATTGTGTGATTCTGTTATTGTGTGATTGTGTGGTTGTGTGACCGTGATTGTGTGATCGTGATTGTGTGATCGTGTTAGGGTGACCGTGAATGTGTGATTGCGTGATTGTGATTGCGTGATTGCGATTGCGTGATTGTGATTGCGTGATTGTGTGATTGTGTGATGGTGTGATTGTGTGATTGTGTGAATGTGTGATTGCGTGATCGTGTGATTGTGTGATCGTGTGATGGTGTGATCGTGTGATCGTGTGATCGTGTGATTGTGTGATTGTGTGGTTTTGCGATTGTGAGATTGTGTGATTTTGTGATTGAGTGATTGTGTGATTGTGTGATTGTGTGAATGTGTGATTGTGTGACCGTGATTGTGTGATTGATGATTGTGTGATTGTGTGATTGGTGATTGTGTGATTGTGTGACCGTGATTGTGTGATTGTGTGATTGTGTGATTGTGTGATTGTGTGATTTTGTGATTGAGTGATTGTGTGATTGTGTGATTGTGTGATTGTGTGATTGTGTGATTGTGTGATTGTGTGATTGTGTGATTGTGTGATTGTGTGATTGTGTGATTGTGTGATTGTGTGGTTGTGTGACCGTGATTGTGTGATCGTGATTGTGTGATCGTGATTGTGTGATTGCGTGATTGTGATTGTGTGATTGTGTGACTGTGTGATTGTGTGATTGTGTGATTGTGTGATTTTGTGATTGAGTGATTGTGTGATTGTGTGATTGTGTGATTGTGTGAATGTGTGACTGTGTGATTGTGTGATTGTGTGATTGTGTGATTGTGTGATTGTGTGATTGTGTGACTGTGTGATTGTGTGATGGTGTGATTGTGTGATTGTGTGAATGTGTGATTGCGTGATCGTGTGATTGTGTGATCGTGTGATCGTGTGATCGTGTGATTGTGTGATTGTGTGATTTTGCGATTGTGTGATTGTGTGATTGTGTGATTGTGTGAGTGTGTGATTGTGTGATTGAGTGATTGTGTGCTTGTGTGATTGTGTGGTTGTGTGATTGTGTGATTAGGTGATTGTGTGATAGTGTGATTGTGTGATTGTGTGATTGTGTGATTGTGTGATTGTGTAATTGTGATTGTGCGATTGTGATTGTGTGATTGTGTGATTGTGTGATTGTGTGATTTTGTGATTGTGTGATTGTGTGATTGTGTGATTGTGTGATTGTGTGATTGTGTGATTGTGTGATTGTGTGATTGTGTGTTTGTGTGATTGTGTAATTGTGATTGTGCGATTGTGACTGTGTGATTGTGTGATTGTGTGATTGTGTGATTGTGTGATTTTGTGATTGTGTGATTGTGTGATTGTGTGATTGTGTGATTGTGTGATTGTGCGATTGTGTGATTGTGTGATTGTGTGATTGTGTGATTGTGTGATTGTGTGATTGTGTGATTGTGATTGTGTGATTGTGTATTGGGAGATTGTGTGATTGTGTGCTTGTGTGATAGTGTGATTGTGATTGTGTGATTGTGATTGTGTGATTGTGATTGTGTGATTGTGATTGTGTGATTGTGATTGTGTGATTGTGATTGTGTGATTGTGACTGTGTGATTGTGTGAGTGTGATTGTGTGATTGTGATTGTGTGATTGTGATTGTGTGATTGTGATTGTGTGATTGTGATTGTGTGATTGTGATTGTGTGATTGTGATTGTGTGATTGTGATTGTGTGATTGTGATTGTGTGATTGTGATTGTGTGATTGTGATTGTGTGATTGTGACTGTGTGATTGTGTGAGTGTGTGATTGTGTGATTGAGTGATTGTGTGCTTGTGTGATTGTGTGGTTGTGAGATTGTGTCATTGTGTGGTTAGGTGATTGTGTGATTGTGTGATTGTGTGATTGTGTGATTGTGTGGTTGTGTGATTGTGTGATTGTGTGATTGTGTAATTGTGATTGTGCGATTGTGATTGTGTGATTGTGTGATTGTGTGATTGTGTGATTGTGTGATTGTGTGATTGTGTGATTGTGTGATTTTGTGATTGTGTGATTGCGTGATTGTGTGATTGTGTGATTGTGTGATTGTGTGATTGTGTGATTGTGTGATTGTGTGATTGTGTGATTGTGTGATTGTGTGATTGTGTGATTTTGTGATTGTGTGATTGTGTGATTGTGTGATTGTGTGCTTGTATGATTGTGTGGTTGTGTGGTTGTGTGATTGTGTGATTGTGTGATAGTGTGATTAAGTGATTGTCTGATTTTGTGATTGTGTGGTTGTGAGATTGTGTGATTGTGTGATTGTGTGATTGTGTGATTGTGTGATTGTGTGATTGTGTGATTGTGTGATTGTGTGATTGTGTGCTTGTATGATTGTGTGGTTGTGTGGTTGTGTGATTGTGTGATTGTGTGATTGTGTGATTGTGTGATTGTGTGATTGTGTAATTGTGATTGTGCGATTGTGATTGTGTGATTGTGTGATTGTGTGATTGTGTGATTGTGTGATTGTGTGAATGTGTGATTGTGTGATTGTGTGATTGTGTGATTGTGGGATTGTGTGATTGTGTAATTGTGAGATTGTGTGATTGTGTGCTTGTGTGATTGTGTGATTGTGATTGTGTGATTGTGATTGTGTGATTGTGATTGTGTGATTGTGATTGTGTGATTGTGATTGTGTGATTGTGATTGTGTGATTGTGATTGTGTGATTGTGATTGTGTGATTGTGATTGTGTGATTGTGATTGTGTGATTGTGTGATTGTGTGATTGTGTGACTGTGTGACTGTGTGACTGTGTGACTGTGTGACTGTGTGATTGAGGAACTGTGTGATTGTGTGGCCATGATTGTGTGACCGTGATTGTGTGACCGATGATGTGACCGTGATAGTGTGACCGTGAATGTGTGAATGCGTGATTGTGATTGCGTGATTGTGATTCCGTGATTGTGTGATTGTGTGATCGTGTGATTGTGTGATTGTGATTGTGTGATTGTGATTGTGTGATTGTGTCATTGTGTAATTGTGATTGTGTGATTGTGTGATTGTGCGATTGTGTGATTGTGTGATTGTGTGATTGTGTGATTGTGTCATTGTGTAATTGTGATTGTGTGATTGTGTGATTGTGCGATTGTGTGATTGTGTGATTGTGTGATTGTGTGATTGTGTGATTGTGTGATTGTGTGATTGTGTGATTGTGTGATTGTGTGATTGTGTGATTGTGTGATTGTGTGATTGTGTGATTGCGTGATTGTGTGATTGTGTGATTGTGTGATTGTGTGACTGTGTGATTGAGTGATTGTGTGCTTGTGTGATTGTGTGATTGTGTGATTGTGATTGTGTGATTGTGATTGTGTGATTGTGATTGTGTGATTGTGATTGTGTGATTGTGATTGTGTGATTGTGTGAGTGTGTGATTGTGTGATTGAGTGATTGTGTGATTGTGTGATTGTGTGATTGTGTGGTTGTGTGATTGTGTGATTGTGTGATTGTGTGTTTGTGTGATTGTGTGATGGTGTGATTGTGTGACCGTGATTGTGTGACCGTGATTGTGTGATCGTGATTGTGTGATCGTGTTAGTGTGACCGTGAATGTGTGATTGCGTGCTTGTGATTGCGTGATGGCGATTGCGTGATTGTGATTGCGTGATTGTGTGATTGTGTGATTGTGTGATTGTGTGATTGTGTGATGGTGTGATTAGGTGATTGTGTGATTGTGTGATTGTGTGATTGTGTGATTGTGTGATTGTGTGATTGTGTGATTGTGATTGTGTGATTGTGATTGTGTGATTGTGATTGTGTGATTGTGATTGTGTGATTGTGATTGTGTGATTGTGATTGTGTGATTGTGATTGTGTGATTGTGATTGTGTGATTGTGATTGTGTGATTGTGATTGTGTGATAGTGATTGTGTGATTGTGTCATTGTGTAATTGTGATTGTGTGATTGTGTGATTGTGCGATTGTGTGATTTTGTGATTGTGTGATTGTGTGATTGTGTGATTGTGTGATTGTGTGATTGTGTGATTGTGTGATTGTGTGATTGTGTGATTGTGTGATTGTGTGATTGTGTGATTGTGTGATTGTGTGATTGTGTGATTGTGTGATTGTGTGATTGTGTGATTGAGTGATTGTGTGCTTGTGTGATTGTGTGATTGTGTGATTATGATTGTGTGATTGTGATTGTGTGATTGTGGTTGTGTGATTGTGATTGTGTGATTGTGATTGTGTGATTGTGATTGTGTGATTGTGTGAGTGTGTGATTGTGTGATTGAGTGATTGTGTGATTGTGTGATTGTGTGATTGTGTGGTTGTGTGATTGTGTGATTGTGTGATTGTGTGATTGTGTGATTGTGTGATTGAGTGATTGTGAATGTGTGATTGTGTGAGTGTGTGATTGTGTGATTGAGTGATTGTGTGCTTGTGTGATTGTGTGGTTGTGTGGTTGTGTGATTGTGTGATTGTGTGATTGTGTGATTGTGTGATTGTGTGATTGTGTGATTGTGTGATTGTGTGATTGTGTGATTGTGATTGTGTGATTGTGATTGTGTGATTGTGATTGTGTGATTGTGATTGTGTGATTGTGTCATTGTGTAATTGTGATTGTGTGATTGTGTGATTGTGCGATTGTGTGATTGTGTGATTGTGTGATTGTGTGATTGTGTGATTGTGTGATTGTGTGATTGTGTGATTGTGTGATTGTGTGATTGTGTGATTGTGTGATTGTGTGATTGTGTGATTGTGATTGTGTGATTGTGATTGTGTGATTGTGATTGTGTGATTGTGATTGTGTGATTGTGATTGTGTGATGGTGTGATTAGGTGATTGTGTGATTGTGTGATTGTGTGATTGTGTGATTGTGTGATTGTGTGATTGTGTGATTGTGTGATTGTGTGATTGTGTGATTGTGTGATTGTGTGATTGTGTGATTTTGTGATTGAGTGATTGTGTGATTGTGTGATTGTGTGATTGTGTGATTGTGTGATTGTGTGATTGTGTGATTGTGTGATTGTGTGATTGTGTGATTGTGTGATTGTGTGATTGTGTGGTTGTGTGACCGTGATTGTGTGATCGTGATTGTGTGATCGTGATTGTGTGATTGCGTGATTGTGATTGTGTGATTGTGTGACTGTGTGATTGTGTGATTGTGTGATTGTGTGATTTTGTGATTGAGTGATTGTGTGATTGTGTGATTGTGTGATTGTGTGAATGTGTGACTGTGTGATTGTGTGATTGTGTGATTGTGTGATTGTGTGATTGTGTGATTGTGTGACTGTGTGATTGTGTGATGGTGTGATTGTGTGATTGTGTGAATGTGTGATTGCGTGATCGTGTGATTGTGTGATCGTGTGATCGTGTGATCGTGTGATTGTGTGATTGTGTGATTTTGCGATTGTGTGATTGTGTGATTGTGTGATTGTGTGAGTGTGTGATTGTGTGATTGAGTGATTGTGTGCTTGTGTGATTGTGTGGTTGTGTGATTGTGTGATTAGGTGATTGTGTGATAGTGTGATTGTGTGATTGTGTGATTGTGTGATTGTGTGATTGTGTAATTGTGATTGTGCGATTGTGATTGTGTGATTGTGTGATTGTGTGATTGTGTGATTTTGTGATTGTGTGATTGTGTGATTGTGTGATTGTGTGATTGTGTGATTGTGTGATTGTGTGATTGTGTGATTGTGTGTTTGTGTGATTGTGTAATTGTGATTGTGCGATTGTGACTGTGTGATTGTGTGATTGTGTGATTGTGTGATTGTGTGATTTTGTGATTGTGTGATTGTGTGATTGTGTGATTGTGTGATTGTGTGATTGTGCGATTGTGTGATTGTGTGATTGTGTGATTGTGTGATTGTGTGATTGTGTGATTGTGTGATTGTGATTGTGTGATTGTGTATTGGGAGATTGTGTGATTGTGTGCTTGTGTGATAGTGTGATTGTGATTGTGTGATTGTGATTGTGTGATTGTGATTGTGTGATTGTGATTGTGTGATTGTGATTGTGTGATTGTGATTGTGTGATTGTGACTGTGTGATTGTGTGAGTGTGATTGTGTGATTGTGATTGTGTGATTGTGATTGTGTGATTGTGATTGTGTGATTGTGATTGTGTGATTGTGATTGTGTGATTGTGATTGTGTGATTGTGATTGTGTGATTGTGATTGTGTGATTGTGATTGTGTGATTGTGACTGTGTGATTGTGTGAGTGTGTGATTGTGTGATTGAGTGATTGTGTGCTTGTGTGATTGTGTGGTTGTGAGATTGTGTCATTGTGTGGTTAGGTGATTGTGTGATTGTGTGATTGTGTGATTGTGTGATTGTGTGGTTGTGTGATTGTGTGATTGTGTGATTGTGTAATTGTGATTGTGCGATTGTGATTGTGTGATTGTGTGATTGTGTGATTGTGTGATTGTGTGATTGTGTGATTGTGTGATTGTGTGATTTTGTGATTGTGTGATTGCGTGATTGTGTGATTGTGTGATTGTGTGATTGTGTGATTGTGTGATTGTGTGATTGTGTGATTGTGTGATTGTGTGATTGTGTGATTGTGTGATTTTGTGATTGTGTGATTGTGTGATTGTGTGATTGTGTGCTTGTATGATTGTGTGGTTGTGTGGTTGTGTGATTGTGTGATTGTGTGATAGTGTGATTAAGTGATTGTCTGATTTTGTGATTGTGTGGTTGTGAGATTGTGTGATTGTGTGATTGTGTGATTGTGTGATTGTGTGATTGTGTGATTGTGTGATTGTGTGATTGTGTGATTGTGTGCTTGTATGATTGTGTGGTTGTGTGGTTGTGTGATTGTGTGATTGTGTGATTGTGTGATTGTGTGATTGTGTGATTGTGTAATTGTGATTGTGCGATTGTGATTGTGTGATTGTGTGATTGTGTGATTGTGTGATTGTGTGATTGTGTGAATGTGTGATTGTGTGATTGTGTGATTGTGTGATTGTGGGATTGTGTGATTGTGTAATTGTGAGATTGTGTGATTGTGTGCTTGTGTGATTGTGTGATTGTGATTGTGTGATTGTGATTGTGTGATTGTGATTGTGTGATTGTGATTGTGTGATTGTGATTGTGTGATTGTGATTGTGTGATTGTGATTGTGTGATTGTGATTGTGTGATTGTGATTGTGTGATTGTGATTGTGTGATTGTGTGATTGTGTGATTGTGTGACTGTGTGACTGTGTGACTGTGTGACTGTGTGACTGTGTGATTGAGGAACTGTGTGATTGTGTGGCCATGATTGTGTGACCGTGATTGTGTGACCGATGATGTGACCGTGATAGTGTGACCGTGAATGTGTGAATGCGTGATTGTGATTGCGTGATTGTGATTCCGTGATTGTGTGATTGTGTGATCGTGTGATTGTGTGATTGTGATTGTGTGATTGTGATTGTGTGATTGTGTCATTGTGTAATTGTGATTGTGTGATTGTGTGATTGTGCGATTGTGTGATTGTGTGATTGTGTGATTGTGTGATTGTGTCATTGTGTAATTGTGATTGTGTGATTGTGTGATTGTGCGATTGTGTGATTGTGTGATTGTGTGATTGTGTGATTGTGTGATTGTGTGATTGTGTGATTGTGTGATTGTGTGATTGTGTGATTGTGTGATTGTGTGATTGTGTGATTGTGTGATTGCGTGATTGTGTGATTGTGTGATTGTGTGATTGTGTGACTGTGTGATTGAGTGATTGTGTGCTTGTGTGATTGTGTGATTGTGTGATTGTGATTGTGTGATTGTGATTGTGTGATTGTGATTGTGTGATTGTGATTGTGTGATTGTGATTGTGTGATTGTGTGAGTGTGTGATTGTGTGATTGAGTGATTGTGTGATTGTGTGATTGTGTGATTGTGTGGTTGTGTGATTGTGTGATTGTGTGATTGTGTGTTTGTGTGATTGTGTGATGGTGTGATTGTGTGACCGTGATTGTGTGACCGTGATTGTGTGATCGTGATTGTGTGATCGTGTTAGTGTGACCGTGAATGTGTGATTGCGTGCTTGTGATTGCGTGATGGCGATTGCGTGATTGTGATTGCGTGATTGTGTGATTGTGTGATTGTGTGATTGTGTGATTGTGTGATGGTGTGATTAGGTGATTGTGTGATTGTGTGATTGTGTGATTGTGTGATTGTGTGATTGTGTGATTGTGTGATTGTGATTGTGTGATTGTGATTGTGTGATTGTGATTGTGTGATTGTGATTGTGTGATTGTGATTGTGTGATTGTGATTGTGTGATTGTGATTGTGTGATTGTGATTGTGTGATTGTGATTGTGTGATTGTGATTGTGTGATAGTGATTGTGTGATTGTGTCATTGTGTAATTGTGATTGTGTGATTGTGTGATTGTGCGATTGTGTGATTTTGTGATTGTGTGATTGTGTGATTGTGTGATTGTGTGATTGTGTGATTGTGTGATTGTGTGATTGTGTGATTGTGTGATTGTGTGATTGTGTGATTGTGTGATTGTGTGATTGTGTGATTGTGTGATTGTGTGATTGTGTGATTGTGTGATTGTGTGATTGAGTGATTGTGTGCTTGTGTGATTGTGTGATTGTGTGATTATGATTGTGTGATTGTGATTGTGTGATTGTGGTTGTGTGATTGTGATTGTGTGATTGTGATTGTGTGATTGTGATTGTGTGATTGTGTGAGTGTGTGATTGTGTGATTGAGTGATTGTGTGATTGTGTGATTGTGTGATTGTGTGGTTGTGTGATTGTGTGATTGTGTGATTGTGTGATTGTGTGATTGTGTGATTGTGTGATTGAGTGATTGTGAATGTGTGATTGTGTGAGTGTGTGATTGTGTGATTGAGTGATTGTGTGCTTGTGTGATTGTGTGGTTGTGTGGTTGTGTGATTGTGTGATTGTGTGATTGTGTGATTGTGTGATTGTGTGATTGTGTGATTGTGTGATTGTGTGATTGTGTGATTGTGATTGTGTGATTGTGATTGTGTGATTGTGATTGTGTGATTGTGATTGTGTGATTGTGTCATTGTGTAATTGTGATTGTGTGATTGTGTGATTGTGCGATTGTGTGATTGTGTGATTGTGTGATTGTGTGATTGTGTGATTGTGTGATTGTGTGATTGTGTGATTGTGTGATTGTGTGATTGTGTGATTGTGTGATTGTGTGATTGTGTGATTGTGATTGTGTGATTGTGATTGTGTGATTGTGATTGTGTGATTGTGATTGTGTGATTGTGATTGTGTGATGGTGTGATTAGGTGATTGTGTGATTGTGTGATTGTGTGATTGTGTGATTGTGTGATTGTGTGATTGTGTGATTGTGTGATTGTGTGATTGTGTGATTGTGTGATTGTGATTGTGTGATTGTGATTGTGTGATTGTGATTGTGTGATTGTGTCATTGTGATTGTGTGATTGTGTGATTGTGCGATTGTGTGATTGTGTGATTGTGTGATTGTGTGATTGTGTGATTGTGTGATTGTGTGATTGTGTGATTGTGTGATTGTGTGATTGTGTGATTGTGTGATTGTGTGATTGTGTGATTGTGTGATTGAGTGATTGTGTGCTTGTGTGATTGTGTGATTGTGTGATTATGATTGTGTGATTGTTATTGTGTGATTGTGATTGTGTGATTGTGATTGTGTGATTGTGATTGTGTGATTGTGATTGTGTGATTGTGATTGTGTGATTGTGTGAGTGTGTGATTGTGTGATTGAGTGATTGTGTGATTGTGTGATTGTGTGATTGTGTGGTTGTGTGATTGTGTGATTGTGTGATTGTGTGATTGTGTGATTGTGACTGTGTGATTGTGTGAGTGTGTGATTGTGTGATTGAGTGATTGTGTGCTTGTGTGATTGTGTGGTTGTGTGGTTGTGTGATTGTGTGATTGTGTGATTGTGTGATTGTGTGATTGTGTGATTGTGTGATTGTGTGATTGCGTGATTGTGTGATTCTGTGATTGTGTGATTGTGTGATTGAGTGATTGTGTGCTTGTGTGATTGTGTGATTGTGTGATTATGATTGTGTGATTGTGATTGTGTGATTGTGGTTGTGTGATTGTGATTGTGTGATTGTGATTGTGTGATTGTGATTGTGTGATTGTGTGAGTGTGTGATTGTGTGATTGAGTGATTGTGTGATTGTGTGATTGTGTGATTGTGTGGTTGTGTGATTGTGTGATTGTGTGATTGTGTGATTGTGTGATTGTGTGATTGAGTGATTGTGAATGTGTGATTGTGTGAGTGTGTGATTGTGTGATTGAGTGATTGTGTGCTTGTGTGATTGTGTGGTTGTGTGGTTGTGTGATTGTGTGATTGTGTGATTGTGTGATTGTGTGATTGTGTGATTGGGTGATTGTGTGATTGTGTGATTGTGTGATTGTGTGATTGTGTGATTGTGTGCTTGTGTGATTGTGTGATTGTGTGATTGTGATTGTGTGATTGTGATTGTGTGATTGTGAATGTGTGATTGTGTGAGTGTGTGATTGTGTGATTGAGTGATTGTGTGATTGTGTGATTGTGCGATTGTGTGATTTTGTGATTGTGTGATTGTGTGATTGTGTGATTGTGTGATTGTGTGATTGTGTGATTGTGTGATTGTGTGATTGTGTGATTGTGTGATTGTGTGATTGTGTGATTGTGTGATTGTGTGATTGTGTGATTGTGTGATTGTGTGATTGTGTGATTGTGTGATTGTGTGATTGTGTGATTGTGTGATGGTGTGATTGTGTGATGGTGTGATTGTGTGACCGTGATTGTGTGATCGTGATTGTGTGATCGTGTTAGTGTGACCGTGAATGTGTGATTGCGTGCTTGTGATTGCGTGATGGCGATTGCGTGATTGTGATTGCGTGATTGTGTGATTGTGTGATTGTGTGATTGTGTGATTGTGTGATTGTGTGATGGTGTGATTAGGTGATTGTGTGATTGTGTGATTGTGTGATTGTGTGATTGTGTGATTGTGTGATTGTGTGATTGTGTGATTGTGTGATTGTGTGATTGTGTGATTGTGTGATTGTGTGATTGTGTGATTGTGATTGTGTGATTGTGATTGTGTGATTGTGATTGTGTGATTGTGATTGTGTGATTGTGATTGTGTGATTGTGTCATTGTGTAATTGTGATTGTGTGATTGTGTGATTGTGCGATTGTGTGATTGTGTGATTGTGTGATTGTGTGATTGTGTGATTGTGTGATTGTGTGATTGTGTGATTGTGTGATTGTGTGATTGTGTGATTGTGTGATTGTGTGATTGTGTGATTGTGTGATTGTGATTGTGTGATTGTGATTGTGTGATTGTGATTGTGTGATTGTGATTGTGTGATTGTGATTGTGTGATGGTGTGATTAGGTGATTGTGTGATTGTGTGATTGTGTGATTGTGTGATTGTGTGATTGTGTGATTGTGTGATTGTGTGATTGTGTGATTGTGTGATTGTGTGATTGTGTGATTGTGATTGTGTGATTGTGATTGTGTGATTGTGATTGTGTGATTGTGTCATTGTGATTGTGTGATTGTGTGATTGTGCGATTGTGTGATTGTGTGATTGTGTGATTGTGTGATTGTGTGATTGTGTGATTGTGTGATTGTGTGATTGTGTGATTGTGTGATTGTGTGATTGTGTGATTGTGTGATTGTGTGATTGTGTGATTGAGTGATTGTGTGCTTGTGTGATTGTGTGATTGTGTGATTATGATTGTGTGATTGTTATTGTGTGATTGTGATTGTGTGATTGTGATTGTGTGATTGTGATTGTGTGATTGTGATTGTGTGATTGTGTGAGTGTGTGATTGTGTGATTGAGTGATTGTGTGATTGTGTGATTGTGTGATTGTGTGGTTGTGTGATTGTGTGATTGTGTGATTGTGTGATTGTGTGATTGTGACTGTGTGATTGTGTGAGTGTGTGATTGTGTGATTGAGTGATTGTGTGCTTGTGTGATTGTGTGGTTGTGTGGTTGTGTGATTGTGTGATTGTGTGATTGTGTGATTGTGTGATTGTGTGATTGGGTGATTGTGTGATTGCGTGATTGTGTGATTCTGTGATTCTGTGATTGTGTGATTTTGAGATTGTGTGATTGTGTGATTGCGTGATTGTGTGATTGTGTGATTGTGTGATTGTGTGATTGTGTGAGTGTGTGATTGTGTGATTGTGTGATTGAGTGATTGTGTGCTTGTGTGATTGTATACTTGTGTGATTGTGTGATTGTATACTTGTGTGATTGTGTGATTGTGTGATTGTGTGAATGTGTGATTGTGTGACCGTGATTGTGTGATTGATGATTGTGTGATTGTGTGATTGTGTGATTGTGTGATTGTGTGATTGTTTGATTGTGTGATTGTGTGATTGTGTGATTGTGATTGTGTGATTGTGGTTGTGTGTTTGTGTGATTGTGTGATTGTGTGATTGTGTGACTGATTGATTGTGTGACTGTGTGACTGTGTGACTGTGTGATTGAGGAACTGTGTGATTGTGTGGCCATGATTGTGTGACCGTGATTGTGTGACCGATTGTGTGACCGTGATAGTGTGACCGTGAATGTGTGAATGCGTGATTGTGATTGCGTGATTGTGATTCCGTGATTGTGTGATTGTGTGATCGTGTGATTGTGTGATCGTGTGATTGTGTGATTGTGTGATTGTGTGGTTGTGTGACCGTGATTGTGTGACCGTGATTGTGTGATCGTGATTGTGTGATCGTGATTGTGTGATCGTGATTGTGATTGTGTGATTGTGTGATTGTGTGATTGTGTGATTGTGTGATTGTGTGATTGTGTGATTGTGTGATTGAGTGATTGTGTGATTGTGTGATTGTGTGAATGTGTGATTGTGTGACCGTGATTGTGTGATTGTGTGATTGTGTGATTGTGTGATTGTGTGATTGTGTGATTGTGTGATTGTGTGATTGTGTGATTGTGTGATTTTGTGATTGTGTGATTGTGTGATTGTGTGATTGGGTGATTGTGTGATTGCGTGATTGTGTGATTCTGTGATTGTGTGATTGTGTGATTTTGTGGTTGTGTGATTGTGTGATTGCGTGATTGTGTGATTGTGTGATTGTGTGATTGTGTGATTGTGTGATTGTGTGATTGTGTGATTGTGTGATTGTGTGATTGTGTGATTTGGTGATTGTGTGATTGCGTGATTGTGTGATTCTGTGATTGTGTGATTGTGTGATTTTGTGATTGTGTGATTGTGTGATTGCGTGATTGTGTGATTGTGTGATTGTGTGATTGTGTGATTGTGTGATTGTGTGATTGTGTGATTGTGTGATTGCGTGATTGTGTGATTGTGTGATTGTGTGATTGTGTGATTGTGTGATTGTGTGATTGTGTGATTGTGTGATTGTGTGATTGTGTGATTGTGTGATTGAGTGATTGTGTGCTTGTGTGATTGTGTGATTGTGTGATTGTGATTGTGTGATTGTGATTGTGTGATTGTGATTGTGTGATTGTGATTGTGTGAGTGTGATTGTGTGATTGCGTGAGTGTGTGATTGTGTGATTGAGTGATTGTGTGATTGTGTGATTGTGTGATTGTGTGATTGTGTGATTGTGTGATTGTGTGATTGTGACTGTGTGATTGTGTGATTGTGTGATTGTGTGATTGTGTGATTGTGTGATTGTGATTGTGTGATTGTGATTGTGTGATTGTGATTGCGTGATTGTGATTGTGCGATTGTGATTGTGTGATTGTGTGATTGTGTAATTGTGATTGTGTGATTGTGTGATTGTGCGATTGTGTGATTGTGTGATTGTGTGATTGTGTGATTGTGTGCTTGTGTGATTGTGTGATTGTGTGATTGTGTGATTGTTTGATTGTGTGATTGTGTGATTGTGTGATTGAGTGATTGTGTGCTTGTGTGATTGTGTGATTGTGTGATTGTGTGATTGTGATTGTGTGATTGTGATTGTGTGATTGTGATTGTGTGATTGTGATTGTGTGATTGTGATTGTGTGATTGTGATTGTGTGATTGTGTGATTGTGATTGTGTGATTGTGATTGTGTGATTGTGATTGTGTGATTGTGATTGTGTGATTGTGATTGTGTGATTGTGATTGTGTGATTGTGATTGTGTGATTGTGATTGTGTGATTGTGATTGTGTGATTGTGATTGTGTGATTGTGATTGTGTGATTGTGATTGTGTGATTGTGATTGTGTGATTGTGATTGTGTGATTGTGATTGTGTGATTGTGATTGTCTGATTGTGTGAGTGTGTGATTGCGTGATTGCGTGATTCTGTAATTGAGTGATTGTGTGCATGTGTGATTGTGTGGTTGTGAGATTGTGTGATTGTGTGATTAGGTGATTGTGTGATTGTGTGATTGTGTGATTGTGTGATTGTGTGATTGTGTGATTGTGTGATTGTGTGATTGTGTGATTGTGTGATTGTGTGATTGTCTGATTGTGTGATTGTGTGATTGTGTGATTGTGTGATTGTGTGATTGTGTGATTGTGTGATTGTGTAATTGTGATTGTGCGATTGTGTTTGTGTGATTGTGTGATTGTGTGATTGTGTGATTGTGTGATTGTAAGGTTGTGTGATTGTGTGCTTGTGTGACTGTGTGATTGTGATTGTGTGATTGTGTGATTGTGTGATTGTGTGATTGTGTGATTGTGTGATTGTGTGATTGTGTGATTGTGTGATTGTGTGACCGTGATTTTGTGACCGTGATTGTGTGATCGTGATTGTGTGATCGTGTTAGTGTGACCGTGAATGTGTGATTGCGTGATTGTGATTGCGTGATGGCGATTGTGTGATTGTGATTGCGTGATTGTGTGATTGTGTGATTGTGTGATTGTGTGATTGTGTGATGGTGTGATTAGGTGATTGTGTGATTGTGTGATTATGTGATTGTGTGATTGTGTGATTGTGTGATTGTGATTGTGTGATTGTGATTGCGTGATTGTGATTGTGTGATTGTGATTGTGTGATTGTGATTGTGTGATTGTGATTGTGTGATTGTGATTGTGTGATTGTGATTGTGTGATTGTGATTGTGTGATTGTGTGATTGTGTAATTGTGATTGTGTAATTGTGATTGTGTGATTGTGTGATTGTGTGATTGTGTGATTGTGTGATTGTGTGATTGTGTGATTGTGTGATTGTGTGATTGAGTGATTGTGTGCTTGTGTGATTGTGTGATTGTGTGATTGTGATTGTGTGATTGTGATTGTGTGATTCTGATTGTGTGATTGTGATTGTGTGATTGTGATTGTGTGATTGTGATTGTGTGATTGTGATTGTGTGATTGTGATTGCGTGATTGTGATTGTGTGATTGTGATTGTGTGATTGTGATTGTGTGATTGTGATTGTGTGATTGTGATTGTGTGATTGTGATTGTGTGATTGTGTGAGTGTGTGATTGTGTGATTGAGTGATTGTGTGATTGTGTGATTGTGTGATTGTGTGGTTGTGTGATTGTGTGATTGTGTGATTGTGTGATTGTGTGATTGTGTGATTGTGTGAATGTGACTGTGTGATTGTGTGAGTGTGTGATTGTGTGATTGAGTGATTGTGTGCTTGTGTGTTTGTGTGGTTGTGTGGTTGTGTGATTGTGTGATTGTGTGATTGTGTGATTGTGTGATTGTGTGATTGGGTGATTGTGTGATTGCGTGATTGTGTGATTCTGTGATTGTGTGATTGTGTGATTTTGTGATTGTGTGATTGTGTGATTGCGTGATTGTGTGATTGTGTGATTGTGTGATTGTGTGAATTTGTGATTGTGTGATTGTGTGATTGTGTGATTGTGTGATTGTGTGATTGTGTGATTGTGTGATTGTGTGATTGTGTGATTGTGTGATTGTGTGATTGTGTGATTGTGTGGTTGTGTGACCGTGATTGTGTGATCGTGATTGTGTGATCGTGATTGTGTGATCGTGATTGTGTGATCGTGATTGTGTGATCGTGATTGTGTGATTGCGTGATTGTGATTGTGTGATTGTGTGACTGTGTGATTGTGTGATTGTGTGATTGTGTGATTTTGTGATTGAGTGATTGTGTGATTGTGTGATTGTGTGAATGTGTGATTGTTTGACCGTGATTGTGTGATTGAAGATTGTGTGATTGTGTGATTGTGTGATTGTGTGATTGTTTGATTGTGTGATTGTGTGATTGTGTGATTGTGTGATAGTGATTGTGTGATTGTGTGATAGTCATTGTGTGATTGTGATTGTGTGATTGTGTGATTGTGTGATTGTGTGATTGAGGAACTGTGTGATTGTGTGGCCATGATTGTGTGACCGTGATTGTGTGACCGATTGTGTGACCGTGATAGTGTGACCGTGAATGTGTGAATGCGTGATTGTGATTGCGTGATTGTGATTCCGTGATCGTGTGATTGTGTGATCGTGTGATTGTGTGATCGTGTGATTGTGTGATTGTGTGATTGTGTGGTTGTGTGACCGTGATTGTGTGATCGTGATTGTGTGATCGTGATTGTGTGATCGTGATTGTGTGATTGTGTGATTGTGTGATTGTGTGATTGTGTGATAGTGTGATTGTGTGATTGTGTGATTGTGTGATTGTGTGATAGTGTGATTGCGTGATTGTGTGATTGTGTGATTGAGTGATTGTGTGATTGTGTGATTGTGTGAATGTGCGATTGTGTGACCGTGATTGTGTGATTGTGTGATTGTGTGATTGTGTGATTGTGTGATTGAGTGATTGTGTGCTTGTGTGATTGTGTGATTGTGTGATTGTGATTGTGTGATTGTGATTGTGTGATTGTGATTGTGTGATTGTGATTGTGTGATTGCGATTGTGTGATTGTGATTGTGTGATTGTGATTGTGTGATTGTGATTGTGTGATTGTGATTGTGTGATTGTGATTGTGTGATTGTGATTGTGTGATTGTGATTGTGTGATTGTGATTGTGTGATTGTGATTGTGTGATTGTGATTGTGTGATTGTGATTGTGTGATTGTGATTGTGTGATTGTGATTGTGTGATTGTGTGATTGTGTGATTGTGATTGTGTGATTGTGTGATTGTGTGATTGTGTGGTTGTGTGATTGTGTGATTGTGTGATTGTGTGATTGTGTGATTGTGTGATTGAGCGATTGTGTGCTTGTGTGATTGTGTGATTGTGATTGTGTGATTGTGATTGTGTGATTGTGATTGTGTGATTGTGATTGTGTGATTGTGATTGTGTGATTGTGATTGTGTGATTGTGATTGTGTGATTGTGATTGTGTGATTGTGATTGTGTGATTGTGATTGTGTGATTGTGTGATTGTGTGATTGTGTGATTGTGTGATTGTGTGATTGAGTGATTGTGTGCTTGTGTGATTGTGTGATTGTGTGATTGTGATTGTGTGATTGTGATTGTGTGATTGTGTGATTGTGTGATTGTGTGATTGTGTGATTGTGTGATTGTGTGATTATGTGATTGTGTGATTGTGTGATTGTGTGATTGTGTGATTGTGTGATTGTGTGATTGTGTGATTGTGACTGTGTGATTGTGTGAGTGTGTGATTGTGTGATTGAGTGATTGTGTGCTTGTGTGATTGTATACTTGTGTGATTGTGTGATTGTATACTTGTGTGATTGTGTGATTGTGTGATTGTGCGATTGTGTGCTTGTGTGATTGTGTGATTGTGTGATTGTGTGATTGTGTGATTGTGTGATTGTGTGATTGTGTGATTGTGTGATTGTGTGATTGTGTGATTGTGTGATAGTGTGATTGTGTGGTTGTGTGACCGTGATTGTGTGATCGTGATTGTGTGATCGTGATTGTGTGATCGTGATTGTGTGATTGCGTGATTGTGATTGTGTGATTGTGTGACTGTGTGATTGTGTGATTGTGTGATTGTGTGATTTTGTGATTGAGTGATTGTGTGATTGTGTGATTGTGTGAATGTGTGATTGTTTGACCGTGATTGTGTGATTGATGATTGTGTGATTGTGTGATTGTGTGATTGTTTGATTGTGTGATTGTGTGATTGTGTGATAGTGATTGTGTGATTGTGATTGTGTGATTGTGTGATTGTGTGATTGTGTGACTGAGTGATTGTGTGACTGTGTGACTGTGTGATTGAGGAACTGTGTGATTGTGTGGCCATGATTGTGTGACCGTGATTGTGTGACCGATTGTGTGACCGTGATAGTGTGACCGTGAATGTGTGAATGCGTGATTGTGATTGCGTGATTGTGATTCCGTGATTGTGTGATTGTGTGATCGTGTGATTGTGTGATTGCGATTGTGTGATTGTGATTGTGTGATTGTGATTGTGTGACTGTGATTGTGTGATTGTGATTGTGTGATTGTGATTGTGTGATTGTGTCATTGTGTAATTGTGATTGTGTGATTGTGTGATTGTGCGATTGTGTGATTGTGTGATTGTGTGATTGTGTGATTGTGTGATTGTGTGATTGTGTGATTGTGTGATTGTGTGATTGTGTGATTGTGTGATTGTGTGATTGTGTGATTGTGTGATTGTGTGATTGTGTGATTGTGTGATTGTGTGATTGTGTGATTGTGTGACTGTGTGATTGAGTGATTGTGTGCTTGTGTGATTGTGTGATTGTGTGATTGTGATTGTGTGATTGTGATTGTGTGATTGTGATTGTGTGATTGTGATTGTGTGATTGTGATTGTGTGATTGTGATTGTGTGATTGTGATTGTGTGATTGTGATTGTGTGATTGTGATTGTGTGATTGTGATTGTGTGATTGTGATTGTGTGATTGTGATTGTGTGATTGTGATTGTGTGATTGTGATTGTGTGATTGTGATTGTGTGATTGTGTGAGTGTGTGATTGTGTGATTGAGTGATTGTGTGATTGTGTGATTGTGTGATTGTGTGGTTGTGTGATTGTGTGATTGTGTGATTGTGTGATTGTGTGATTGTGTGATGGTGTGATTGTGTGACCGTGATTGTGTGACCGTGATTGTGTGATCGTGATTGTGTGATCGTGTTAGTGTGACCGTGAATGTGTGATTGCGTGCTTGTGATTGCGTGATTGCGATTGCGTGATTGTGATTGCGTGATTGTGGGATTGTGTGATTGTGTGATTGTGTGATTGTGTGATGGTGTGATTAGGTGATTGTGTGATTGTGTGATTGTGTGATTGAGTGATTGTGTGCTTGTGTGATTGTGTGATTGTGTGATTGTGATTGTGTGATTGTGATTGTGTGATTGTGATTGTGTGATTGTGATTGTGTGATTGTGTGATTGTGTGATTGTGTGATTGTGTGATTGTGTGATTGTGTGATTGTGTGATTGTGTGATTGTGTGATTGTGTGATTGTGTGATTGTGTGATTGTGTGATTGTGACTGTGTGATTGTGTGAGTGTGTGATTGTGTGATTGAGTGATTGTGTGCTTGTGTGATTGTGTGGTTGTGTGGTTGTGTGATTGTGTGATTGTGTGATTGTGTGATTGTGTGATTGTGTGATTGTTTGATTGTGTGATTGCGTGGTTGTGTGATTCTGTGATTGTGTGATTGTGTGATTTTGTGATTGTGTGATTGTGTGATTGCGTGATTGTGTGATTGTGTGATTGTGTGTTTGTGTGATTGTGTGAGTGTGTGATTGTGTGATTGTGTGATTGAGTGATTGTGTGCTTGTGTGATTGTATACTTGTGTGATTGTGTGATTGTATACTTGTGTGATTGTGTGATTGTGTGATTGTGTGATTGTGTGATTGTGTGATTGTGTGATTGTGTGATCGTATGCTTGTGTAATTGTGATTGTGCGATTGTGATTGTGTGATTGTGTGATTGTGTGATTGTGTGATTGTGTGATTGTATGATTGTGTGATTGTGTGATTGTGTGATTGTGTGATTGTGTGATTGTGTGATTGTGTGATTGTGTGATTTGGTGATTGTGTGATTGTGTGATTGTGATTGTGTGATTGTGATTGTGTGATTGTGATTGTGTGATTGTGATTGTGTGATTGTGATTGTGTGATTGTGATTGTGTGATTGTGATTGTGTGATTGTGATTGTGTGATTGTGATTGTGTGATTGTGATTGTGTGATTGTGATTGTGTGATTGTGATTGTGTGATTGTGATTGTGTGATTGTGATTGTGTGATTGTGATTGTGTGATTGTGATTGTGTGATTGTGATTGTGTGATTGTGATTGTGTGATTGTGATTGTGTGATTGTGATTGTGTGATTGTGATTGTGTGATTGTGATTGTGTGATTGTGTGATTGTGCGATTGTGGTTGTGTGATTGTGTGATTGTGTGATTGTGTGGTTGAGTGATTGTGTGATTGTGTGATTGTGTGATTGTGTGATTGTGTGATTGTGTGATTGAGCGATTGTGCGCTTGTGTGATTGTGTGATTGTGTGATTGTGATTGTGTGATTGTGATTGTGTGATTGTGATTGTGTGATTGTGATTGTGTGATTGTGATTGTGTGATTGTGTGATTGTGATTGTGTGATTGTGATTGTGTGATTGTGATTGTGTGATTGTGATTGTGTGATTGTGTGGTTGTGTGATTGTGTGATTGTGTGATTGTGTGATTGAGTGATTGTGTGCTTGTGTGTTTGTGTGATTGTGTGATTGTGTGATTGTGTGATTGTGTGATTGAGTGATTGTGTGCTTGTGTGATTGTATACTTGTGTGATTGTGTGATTGTATACTTGTGTGATTGTGTGATTGTGTGATTGTGTGATTGTGCGATTGTGTGCTTGTGTGATTGTGTGATTGTGATTGTGTGATTGTGTGATTGTGTGATTGTGTGATTGTGTGATTGTGTGATTGTGTGATTGTGTGATTGTGTGATTGTGTGATTGTGTGATTGTGTGATTGTGTGGTTATGTGATTGTGTGATTGTGTGATTGTGTGATTGTGTGATTGTGTGATTGTGACTGTGTGATTGTGTGAGTGTGTGATTGTGTGATTGAGTGATTGTGTGTTTGTGTGGTCGTGTGGTTGTGTGATTGTGTGATTGTGTGATTGTGTGATTGTGTGATTGTGTGATTGGGTGATTGTGTGATTGCGTGATTGTGTGATTCTGTGATTGTGTGATTGTGTGATTTTGTGATTGTGTGATTGTGTGATTGCGTGATTGTGTGATTGTGTGATTGTGTGATTGTGTGATTGTGTGAGTGTGTGATTGTGTGATTGTGTGATTGAGTGATTGTGTGCTTGTGTGATTGTATACTTGTGTGATTGTGTGATTGTATACTTGTGTGATTTTGTGATTGTGTGATTGTGTGATTGTGCGATTGTGTGCTTGTGTGATTGTGTGATTGTGATTCTGTGATTGTGTGATTGTGTGATTGTGTGATTGTGTGATTGTGTGATTGTGTGATTGTGTGATTGTGTGATTGTGTGATTGTGTGATTGTGTGATTGTGTGATTGTGTGATTGTGTGATTGTGTGATTGTGCGATTGTGTGCTTGTGTGATTGTGTGCTTGTGTGATTGTGTGATTGTGTGATTGTGTGATTGTGTGATTGAGTGATTGTGTGATTGTGTGATTGTGTTATTGTGATTGTGCGATTGTGTTTGTGTGATTGTGTGATTGTGTGATTGTGTGATTGTGTGATTGTGTGATTGTGTGATTGCGAGGTTGTGTGATTGTGTGCTTGTGTGATTGTGTGATTGTGATTGTGTGATTGTGTGATTGTGTGTTGTGTGATTGTGTGATTGTGTGATTGTGTGATTGTGTGACCGTGATTGTGTGACCGTGATTGTGTGATCGTGATTGTGTGATTGTGATTGTGTGATTGTGATTGTGTGATTGTGTGATTGTGTGAGTGTGTGATTGTGTGATTGAGTGATTGTGTGATTGTGTGATTGTGTGATTGTGTGGTTATGTGATTGTGTGATTGTGTGATTGTGTGATTGTGTGATTGTGTGATTGTGACTGTGTGATTGTGTGAGTGTGTGATTGTGTGATTGAGTGATTGTGTGCTTGTGTGTTTGTGTGGTCGTGTGGTTGTGTGATTGTGTGATTGTGTGATTGTGTGATTGTGTGATTGTGTGATTGGGTGATTGTGTGATTGCGTGATTGTGTGATTCTGTGATTGTGTGATTGTGTGATTTTGTGATTGTGTGATTGTGTGATTGTGTGATTGCGTGATTGTGTGATTGTGTGATTGTGTGATTGTGTGATTGTGTGAGTGTGTGATTGTGTGATTGTGTGATTGAGTGATTGTGTGATTGTGTGATTGTATACTTGTGTGATTGTGTGATTGTGTGATTGTGTGATTGTGTGATTGTGCGATTGTGTGCTTGTGTGATTGTGTGATTGTGATTGTGTGATTGTGTGATTGTGTGATTGTGTGATTGTGTGATTGTGTGATTGTGTGATTGTGTGATTGTGTGATTGTGTGATTGTGTGTTTGTGCGATTGTGTGCTTGTGTGATTGTGTGATTGTGATTGTGTGATTGTGTGATTGTGTGATTGTGTGATTGTGTGATTGTGTGATTGTGTGATTGTGTGATTGTGTGATTGTGTGATTGTGTGATTGTGTGATTGTGTGATTGTGTGATTGTGTGATTGTGTGATTGTGTGATTGTGTGATTGTGTGATTGTGTGATTGTGTGATTGTGTGATTGTGTGATTGTGTGACTGTGTGATTGTGTGATTGTGTGATTGTGTGATTGTGTGATTGGGTGATTGTGTGATTGCGTGATTGTGTGATTCTGTGATTGTGTGATTGTGTGATTGTGTGATTGTGTGATTGTGTGATTGTGTGATTGTGTGATCGTGATTGTGTGATCGTGATTGTGTGATCGTGATTGTATGATTGCGTGATTGTGATTGTGTGATTGTGTGACTGTGTGATTGTGTGATTGTGTGATTGTGTGATTGTGTGATTGTGTGATTGTGTGATTGTGTGATTGTGTGAATTTGTGATTGTGTGATTGTGTGATTGTGTGATTGTGTGATTGTGTGATT
The DNA here is from genome assembly GCF_050947335.1 of Megachile rotundata. NCBI lineage: Eukaryota > Metazoa > Arthropoda > Insecta > Hymenoptera > Megachilidae > Megachile > Megachile rotundata. Next base: position 369,467 of record NW_027473357.1, read on the forward strand.
GGTTGATTGTGTGATTGTGTGATTGTGTGATTGTGTGATTGTGTGATTGTGTGGTTGTGTGACCGTGATTGTGTGATCGTGATTGTGTGATCGTGATTGTGTGATCGTGATTGTGTGATCGTGATTGTGTGATTGCGTGATTGTGATTGTGTGATTGTGTGACTGTGTGATTGTGTGATTGTGTGATTGTGTGATTTTGTGATTGAGTGATTGTGTGATTGTGTGATTGTGTGAATGTGTGATTGTTTGACCGTGATTGTGTGATTGTGTGATTGTGTGATTGTGTGATTGTGTGATTGTGTGATTGTGTGGTTGTTTGATTGTGTGATTGTGTGATTGTGTGATAGTGATTGTGTGATTGTGTGATAGTCATTGTGTGATTGTGATTGTGTGATTGTGTGATTGTGTGATTGTGTGATTGAGGAACTGTGTGATTGTGTGGCCATGATTGTGTGACCGTGATTGTGTGACCGATTGTGTGACCGTGATAGTGTGACCGTGAATGTGTGAATGCGTGATTGTGATTGCGTGATTGTGATTCCGTGATCGTGTGATTGTGTGATCGTGTGATTGTGTGATCGTGTGATTGTGTGATTGTGTGATTGTGTGGTTGTGTGACCGTGATTGTGTGATCGTGATTGTGTGCTTGTGTGATTGTGTGATTGTGTGATTGTGTGACTGTGTGGTTGTGTGATTGTGTGATTGTGTGATTGTGTGATAGTGTGATTGCGTGATTGTGTGATTGTGTGATTGAGTGATTGTGTGATTGTGTGATTGTGTGAATGTGCGATTGTGTGACCGTGATTGTGTGATTGTGTGATTGTGTGATTGTGTGATTGTGTGATTGAGTGATTGTGTGCTTGTGTGATTGTGTGATTGTGTGATTGTGATTGTGTGATTGTGATTGTGTGATTGTGATTGTGTGATTGTGATTGTGTGATTGTGATTGTGTGATTGTGATTGTGTGATTGTGATTGTGTGATTGTGATTGTGTGATTGTGATTGTGTGATTGTGATTGTGTGATTGTGATTGTGTGATTGTGATTGTGTGATTGTGATTGTGTGATTGTGATTGTGTGATTGTGATTGTGTGATTGTGATTGTGTGATTGTGATTGTGTGATTGTGATTGTGTGATTGTGATTGTGTGATTGTGTGATTGTGCGATTGTGATTGTGTGATTGTGTGATTGTGTGATTGTGTGGTTGTGTGATTGTGTGATTGTGTGATTGTGTGATTGTGTGATTGTGTGATTGTGTGATTGAGCGATTGTGTGCTTGTGTGATTGTGTGATTGTGTGATTGTGATTGTGTGATTGTGATTGTGTGATTGTGATTGTGTGATTGTGATTGTGTGATTGTGATTGTGTGATTGTGATTGTGTGATTGTGATTGTGTGATTGTGATTGTGTGATTGTGATTGTGTGATTGTGATTGTGTGATTGTGATTGTGTGATTGTGTGATTGTGTGATTGTGTGATTGTGTGATTGTGTGATTGTGTGATTGTGTGATTGAGTGATTGTGTGCTTGTGTGTTTGTGTGATTGTGTGAGTGTGTGATTGTGTGATTGTGTGATTGAGTGATTGTGTGCTTGTGTGATTGTATACTTGTGTGATTGTGTGATTGTATACTTGTGTGATTGTGTGATTGTGTGATTGTGCGATTGTGTGCTTGTGTGATTGTGTGATTGTGTGATTGTGTGATTGTGCGATTGTGTGATTGTGTGATTGTGTGATTGTGTGATTGTGTGATTGTGTGATTGTGTGATTGTGTGATTGTGTGATTGTGTGATTGTGTGATTGTGTGATTGTGTGATTGTGTGATTGTGTGATTGTGTGATCGTGATTGTGTGATCGTGATTGTATGATTGCGTGATTGTGATTGTGTGATTGTGTGACTGTGTGATTGTGTGATTGTGTGATTGTGTGATTGAGTGATTGTGTGCTTGTGTGATTGTGTGGTTGTGTGGTTGTGTGATTGTGTGATTGTGTGATTGTGTGATTGTGTGATTGTGTGATTGGGTGATTGTGTGATTGCGTGGTTGTGTGATTCTGTGATTGTGTGATTGTGTGATTTTGTGATTGTGTGATTGTGTGATTGTGTGATTGTGTGATTGTGTGATTGTGTGATTGTGTGATTGTGTGATCGTGATTGTGTGATCGTGATTGTGTGATCGTGATTGTATGATTGCGTGATTGTGATTGTGTGATTGTGTGACTGTGTGATTGTGTGATTGTGTGATTGTGTGATTGTGTGATTGTGTGATTGTGTGAATGTGTGATTGTTTGACCGTGATTGTGTGATTGATGATTGTGTGATTGTGTGATTGTGTGAGTGTGTCATTGTGTGATTGTGTGATTGAGTGATTGTGTGCTTGTGTGATTGTATACTTGTGTGATTGTGTGATTGTATACTTGTGTGATTGTGTGATTGTGTGATTGTGCGATTGTGTGCTTGTGTGATTGTGTGATTGTGTGATTGTGTGATTGTGTGATTGTGTGATTGTGTGATTGTGTGATTGTGTGATTGTGTGATTCTGTGATTGTGTGATTGTGTGATTGTGTGATTGTGTGATTGTGTGATCGTGATTGTGTGATCGTGATTGTGTGATCGTGATTGTATGATTGCGTGATTGTGATTGTGTGATTGTGTGACTGTGTGATTGTGTGATTGTGTGATTGTGTGATTGTGTGATTGTGTGATTGTGTGATTGTGTGATTGTGTGATTGTGTGATTTTGTGATTGTGTGATTGTGTGATTGTGTGATTGTGTGATTGTGTGATAGTGTGATTGTGTGGTTGTGTGACCGTGATTGTGTGATCGTGATTGTGTGATCGTGATTGTGTGATCGTGATTGTGTGATTGCGTGATTGTGATTGTGTGATTGTGTGATTGTGTGATTGTGTGATTGAGGAACTGTGTGATTGTGTGGCCATGATTGTGTGACCGTGATTGTGTGACCGATTGTGTGACCGTGATAGTGTGACCGTGAATGTGTGAATGCGTGATTGTGATTGCGTGATTGTGATTCCGTGATCGTGTGATTGTGTGATCGTGTGATTGTGTGATCGTGTGATTGTGTGATTGTGTGATTGTGTGGTTGTGTGACCGTGATTGTGTGATCGTGATTGTGTGCTTGTGTGATTGTGTGATTGTGTGATTGTGTGACTGTGTGGTTGTGTGATTGTGTGATTGTGTGATTGTGTGATAGTGTGATTGCGTGATTGTGTGATTGTGTGATTGAGTGATTGTGTGATTGTGTGATTGTGTGAATGTGCGATTGTGTGACCGTGATTGTGTGATTGTGTGATTGTGTGATTGTGTGATTGTGTGATTGTGTGATTGAGTGATTGTGTGCTTGTGTGATTGTGTGATTGTGTGATTGTGATTGTGTGATTGTGATTGTGTGATTGTGATTGTGTGATTGTGATTGTGTGATTGTGATTGTGTGATTGTGATTGTGTGATTGTGATTGTGTGATTGTGATTGTGTGATTGTGATTGTGTGATTGTGATTGTGTGATTGTGATTGTGTGATTGTGATTGTGTGATTGTGATTGTGTGATTGTGATTGTGTGATTGTGATTGTGTGATTGTGATTGTGTGATTGTGTGATTGTGCGATTGTGATTGTGTGATTGTGTGATTGTGTGATTGTGTGGTTGTGTGATTGTGTGATTGTGTGATTGTGTGATTGTGTGATTGTGTGATTGAGCGATTGTGTGCTTGTGTGATTGTGTGATTGTGTGATTGTGATTGTGTGATTGTGATTGTGTGATTGTGATTGTGTGATTGTGATTGTGTGATTGTGATTGTGTGATTGTGATTGTGTGATTGTGATTGTGTGATTGTGATTGTGTGATTGTGATTGTGTGATTGTGATTGTGTGATTGTGTGATTGTGTGATTGTGTGATTGTGTGATTGTGTGATTGTGTGATTGTGTGATTGAGTGATTGTGTGCTTGTGTGTTTGTGTGATTGTGTGAGTGTGTGATTGTGTGATTGTGTGATTGAGTGATTGTGTGCTTGTGTGATTGTATACTTGTGTGATTGTGTGATTGTATACTTGTGTGATTGTGTGATTGTGTGATTGTGCGATTGTGTGCTTGTGTGATTGTGTGATTGTGTGATTGTGTGATTGTGCGATTGTGTGATTGTGTGATTGTGTGATTGTGTGATTGTGTGATTGTGTGATTGTGTGATTGTGTGATTGTGTGATTGTGTGATTGTGTGATTGTGTGATTGTGTGATTGTGTGATTGTGTGATCGTGATTGTGTGATCGTGATTGTATGATTGCGTGATTGTGATTGTGTGATTGTGTGACTGTGTGATTGTGTGATTGTGTGATTGTGTGATTGAGTGATTGTGTGCTTGTGTGATTGTGTGGTTGTGTGGTTGTGTGATTGTGTGGTTGTGTGGTTGTGTGATTGTGTGATTGTGTGATTGTGTGATTGTGTGATTGTGTGATTGGGTGATTGTGTGATTGCGTGGTTGTGTGATTCTGTGATTGTGTGATTGTGTGATTTTGTGATTGTGTGATTGTGTGATTGTGTGATTGTGTGATTGTGTGATTGTGTGATTGTGTGATTGTGTGATCGTGATTGTGTGATCGTGATTGTGTGATCGTGATTGTATGATTGCGTGATTGTGATTGTGTGATTGTGTGACTGTGTGATTGTGTGATTGTGTGATTGTGTGATTGTGTGATTGTGTGATTGTGTGAATGTGTGATTGTTTGACCGTGATTGTGTGATTGATGATTGTGTGATTGTGTGATTGTGTGAGTGTGTCATTGTGTGATTGTGTGATTGAGTGATTGTGTGCTTGTGTGATTGTATACTTGTGTGATTGTGTGATTGTATACTTGTGTGATTGTGTGATTGTGTGATTGTGCGATTGTGTGCTTGTGTGATTGTGTGATTGTGTGATTGTGTGATTGTGTGATTGTGTGATTGTGTGATTGTGTGATTGTGTGATTGTGTGATTCTGTGATTGTGTGATTGTGTGATTGTGTGATTGTGTGATTGTGTGATCGTGATTGTGTGATCGTGATTGTGTGATCGTGATTGTATGATTGCGTGATTGTGATTGTGTGATTGTGTGACTGTGTGATTGTGTGATTGTGTGATTGTGTGATTGTGTGATTGTGTGATTGTGTGATTGTGTGATTGTGTGATTGTGTGATTTTGTGATTGTGTGATTGTGTGATTGTGTGATTGTGTGATTGTGTGATAGTGTGATTGTGTGGTTGTGTGACCGTGATTGTGTGATCGTGATTGTGTGATCGTGATTGTGTGATCGTGATTGTGTGATTGCGTGATTGTGATTGTGTGATTGTGTGATTGTGTGATTGTGTGATTGAGGAACTGTGTGATTGTGTGGCCATGATTGTGTGACCGTGATTGTGTGACCGATTGTGTGACCGTGATAGTGTGACCGTGAATGTGTGAATGCGTGATTGTGATTGCGTGATTGTGATTCCGTGATCGTGTGATTGTGTGATCGTGTGATTGTGTGATCGTGTGATTGTGTGATTGTGTGATTGTGTGGTTGTGTGACCGTGATTGTGTGATCGTGATTGTGTGCTTGTGTGATTGTGTGATTGTGTGATTGTGTGACTGTGTGGTTGTGTGATTGTGTGATTGTGTGATTGTGTGATAGTGTGATTGCGTGATTGTGTGATTGTGTGATTGAGTGATTGTGTGATTGTGTGATTGTGTGAATGTGCGATTGTGTGACCGTGATTGTGTGATTGTGTGATTGTGTGATTGTGTGATTGTGTGATTGTGTGATTGAGTGATTGTGTGCTTGTGTGATTGTGTGATTGTGTGATTGTGATTGTGTGATTGTGATTGTGTGATTGTGATTGTGTGATTGTGATTGTGTGATTGTGATTGTGTGATTGTGATTGTGTGATTGTGATTGTGTGATTGTGATTGTGTGATTGTGATTGTGTGATTGTGATTGTGTGATTGTGATTGTGTGATTGTGATTGTGTGATTGTGATTGTGTGATTGTGATTGTGTGATTGTGATTGTGTGATTGTGATTGTGTGATTGTGTGATTGTGCGATTGTGATTGTGTGATTGTGTGATTGTGTGATTGTGTGGTTGTGTGATTGTGTGATTGTGTGATTGTGTGATTGTGTGATTGTGTGATTGAGCGATTGTGTGCTTGTGTGATTGTGTGATTGTGTGATTGTGATTGTGTGATTGTGATTGTGTGATTGTGATTGTGTGATTGTGATTGTGTGATTGTGATTGTGTGATTGTGATTGTGTGATTGTGATTGTGTGATTGTGATTGTGTGATTGTGATTGTGTGATTGTGATTGTGTGATTGTGTGATTGTGTGATTGTGTGATTGTGTGATTGTGTGATTGTGTGATTGTGTGATTGAGTGATTGTGTGCTTGTGTGTTTGTGTGATTGTGTGAGTGTGTGATTGTGTGATTGTGTGATTGAGTGATTGTGTGCTTGTGTGATTGTATACTTGTGTGATTGTGTGATTGTATACTTGTGTGATTGTGTGATTGTGTGATTGTGCGATTGTGTGCTTGTGTGATTGTGTGATTGTGTGATTGTGTGATTGTGCGATTGTGTGATTGTGTGATTGTGTGATTGTGTGATTGTGTGATTGTGTGATTGTGTGATTGTGTGATTGTGTGATTGTGTGATTGTGTGATTGTGTGATTGTGTGATTGTGTGATTGTGTGATCGTGATTGTGTGATCGTGATTGTATGATTGCGTGATTGTGATTGTGTGATTGTGTGACTGTGTGATTGTGTGATTGTGTGATTGTGTGATTGAGTGATTGTGTGCTTGTGTGATTGTGTGGTTGTGTGGTTGTGTGATTGTGTGATTGTGTGATTGTGTGATTGTGTGATTGTGTGATTGGGTGATTGTGTGATTGCGTGGTTGTGTGATTCTGTGATTGTGTGATTGTGTGATTTTGTGATTGTGTGATTGTGTGATTGTGTGATTGTGTGATTGTGTGATTGTGTGATTGTGTGATTGTGTGATTGTGTGATTGTGTGATTGTGTGATCGTGATTGTGTGATCGTGATTGTGTGATCGTGATTGTATGATTGCGTGATTGTGATTGTGTGATTGTGTGACTGTGTGATTGTGTGATTGTGTGATTGTGTGATTGTGTGATTGTGTGATTGTGTGATTGTGTGAATGTGTGATTGTTTGACCGTGATTGTGTGATTGATGATTGTGTGATTGTGTGATTGTGTGAGTGTGTCATTGTGTGATTGTGTGATTGAGTGATTGTGTGCTTGTGTGATTGTATACTTGTGTGATTGTGTGATTGTATACTTGTGTGATTGTGTGATTGTGTGATTGTGTGATTGTGCGATTGTGTGCTTGTGTGATTGTGTGATTGTGTGATTGTGTGATTGTGTGATTGTGTGATTGTGTGATTGTGTGATTCTGTGATTGTGTGATTGTGTGATTGTGTGATTGTGTGATTGTGTGATCGTGATTGTGTGATCGTGATTGTGTGATCGTGATTGTATGATTGCGTGATTGTGATTGTGTGATTGTGTGACTGTGTGATTGTGTGATTGTGTGATTGTGTGATTGTGTGATTGTGTGATTGTGTGATTGTGTGATTGTGTGATTGTGTGATTTTGTGATTGTGTGATTGTGTGATTGTGTGATTGTGTGATTGTGTGATAGTGTGATTGTGTGGTTGTGTGACCGTGATTGTGTGATCGTGATTGTGTGATCGTGATTGTGTGATCGTGATTGTGTGATTGCGTGATTGTGATTGTGTGATTGTGTGACTGTGTGATTGTGTGATTGTGTGATTGTGTGATTTTGTGATTGAGTGATTGTGTGATTGTGTGATTGTGTGAATGTGTGATTGTTTGACCGTGATTGTGTGATTGATGATTGTGTGATTGTGTGATTGTGTGATTGTTTGATTGTGTGATTGTGTGATTGTGTGATAGTGATTGTGTGATTGTGATTGTGTGACTGTGTGATTGTGTGATTGTGTGATTGTGTGATTGTGTGATTGTGTGATTGTGTGATTGTGTGATTGTGTGATTTTGTGATTGTGTGATTGTGTGATTGTGTGATTGTGTGATTGTGTGATAGTGTGATTGTGTGGTTGTGTGACCGTGATTGTGTGACCGTGATTGTGTGATCGTGATTGTGTGATCGTGATTGTGTGATCGGGATTGTGATTGTGTGATTGTGTGATTGTGTGATTGTGTGATTGTGTGATTGTGTGATTGGGTGATTGTGTGATTGCGTGATTGTGTGATTCTGTGATTGTGTGATTGTGTGATTTTGTGATTGTGTGATTGTGTGATTGCGTGATTGTGTGATTGTGTGATTGTGTGATTGTGTGATTGTGTGATTGTGTGATTGTGTGATTGTGTGATTGTGTGATTGTGTGATTGTGTGATTGTGTGATTGTGTGATTTGGTGATTGTGTGATTGCGTGATTGTGTGATTCTGTGATTGTGTGATTGTGTGATTTTGTGATTGTGTGATTGTGTGATTGTGTGATTGCGTGATTGTGTGATTGTGTGATTGTGTGATTGTGTGATTGTGTGATTGTGTGATTGTGTGATTGTGTGATTGCGTGATTGTGTGATTGTGTGATTGTGTGATTGTGTGATTGTGTGATTGTGTGATTGTGTGATTGTGTGATTGTGTGATTGTGTGATTGTGTGATTGTGTGATTGTGTGATTGAGTGATTGTGTGCTTGTGTGATTGTGTGATTGTGTGATTGTGATTGTGTGATTGTGATTGTGTGATTGTGATTGTGTGATTGTGATTGTGTGATTGTGATTGTGTGATTGTGATTGTGTGATTGCGTGAGTGTGTGATTGTGTGATTGAGTGATTGTGTGATTGTGTGATTGTGTGATTGTGTGATTGTGTGATTGTGTGATTGTGTGATTGTGTGATTGTGACTGTGTGATTGTGTGATTGTGTGATTGTGTGATTGTGTGATTGTGTGATTGTGAGGTTGTGTGATTGTGTGCTTGTGTGATTGTGTGATTGTGATTGTGTGATTGTGTGGTTGTGTGATTGTGTGATTGTGTGATTGTGTGATTGTGTGACCGTGATTGTGTGACCGTGATTGTGTGATCGTGATTGTGTGATCGTGTTCGTGTGACCGTGAATGTGTGATTGCGTGATTGTGATTGCGTGATGGCGATTGCGTGATTGTGATTGCGTGATTGTGTGATTGTGTGATTGTGTGATTGTGTGATTGTGTGATTGTGTGATTGTGTGATTGTGTGATTGTGTGATTGTGTGATTGTGTGATTGTGATTGTGTGATTGTGATTGTGTGATTGTGATTGTGTGATTGTGATTGTGCGATTGTGATTGTGTGATTGTGTGATTGTGTAATTGTGATTGTGTGATTGTGTGATTGTGCGATTGTGTGATTGTGTGATTGTGTGATTGTGTGATTGTGTGATTGTGTGATTGTGTGATTGTGTGATTGTGTGATTGTGTGATTGTGTGATTGTTTGATTGTGTGATTGTGTGATTGTGTGATTGAGTGATTGTGTGCTTGTGTGATTGTGTGATTGTGTGATTGTGATTGTGTGATTGTGATTGTGTGATTGTGATTGTGTGATTGTGATTGTGTGATTGTGTGATTGTGTAATTGTGATTGTGTAATTGTGATTGTGTGCTTGTGTGTTTGTGTGGTTGTGTGGTTGTGTGATTGTGTGATTGTGTGATTGTGTGATTGTGTGATTGTGTGATTGGGTGATTGTGTGATTGCGTGATTGTGTGATTCTGTGATTGTGTGATTGTGTGATTTTGTGATTGTGTGATTGTGTGATTGCGTGATTGTGTGATTGTGTGATTGTGTGATTGTGTGAATTTGTGATTGTGTGATTGTGTGATTGTGTGATTGTGTGATTATGTGATTGTGTGATTGTGTGATTGTGTGATTGTGTGATTGTGTGATTGTGTGATTGTGTGATTGTGTGATTGTGTGATTGTGTGGTTGTGTGACCGTGATTGTGTGATCGTGATTGTGTGATCGTGATTGTGTGATCGTGATTGTGTGATCGTGATTGTGTGATCGTGATTGTGTGATCGTGATTGTGTGATTGCGTGATTGTGATTGTGTGATTGTGTGACTGTGTGATTGTGTGATTGTGTGATTGTGTGATTTTGTGATTGAGTGATTGTGTGATTGTGTGATTGTGTGAATGTGTGATTGTTTGACCGTGATTGTGTGATTGAAGATTGTGTGATTGTGTGATTGTGTGATTGTGTGATTGTTTGATTGTGTGATTGTGTGATTGTGTGATTGTGTGATAGTGATTGTGTGATTGTGTGATAGTCATTGTGTGATTGTGATTGTGTGATTGTGTGATTGTGTGATTGTGTGATTGAGGAACTGTGTGATTGTGTGGCCATGATTGTGTGACCGTGATTGTGTGACCGATTGTGTGACCGTGATAGTGTGACCGTGAATGTGTGAATGCGTGATTGTGATTGCGTGATTGTGATTCCGTGATCGTGTGATTGTGTGATCGTGTGATTGTGTGATCGTGTGATTGTGTGATTGTGTGATTGTGTGGTTGTGTGACCGTGATTGTGTGATCGTGATTGTGTGATCGTGATTGTGTGATCGTGATTGTGTGATTGTGTGATTGTGTGATTGTGTGATAGTGTGATTGTGTGATTGTGTGATTGTGTGATTGTGTGATAGTGTGATTGCGTGATTGTGTGATTGTGTGATTGAGTGATTGAGTGATTGTGTGATTGTGTGAATGTGCGATTGTGTGACCGTGATTGTGTGATTGTGTGATTGTGTGATTGTGTGATTGTGTGATTGAGTGATTGTGTGCTTGTGTGATTGTGTGATTGTGTGATTGTGATTGTGTGATTGTGATTGTGTGATTGTGATTGTGTGATTGTGATTGTGTGATTGCGATTGTGTGATTGTGATTGTGTGATTGTGATTGTGTGATTGTGATTGTGTGATTGTGATTGTGTGATTGTGATTGTGTGATTGTGATTGTGTGATTGTGATTGTGTGATTGTGATTGTGTGATTGTGATTGTGTGATTGTGATTGTGTGATTGTGATTGTGTGATTGTGATTGTGTGATTGTGATTGTGTGATTGTGATTGTGTGATTGTGATTGTGTGATTGTGTGATTGTGTGATTGTGATTGTGTGATTGTGTGATTGTGTGATTGTGTGGTTGTGTGATTGTGTGATTGTGTGATTGTGTGATTGTGTGATTGTGTGATTGAGCGATTGTGTGCTTGTGTGATTGTGTGATTGTGATTGTGTGATTGTGATTGTGTGATTGTGATTGTGTGATTGTGATTGTGTGATTGTGATTGCGTGATTGTGATTGTGTGATTGTGATTGTGTGATTGTGATTGTGTGATTGTGATTGTGTGATTGTGATTGTGTGATTGTGATTGTGTGATTGTGTGATTGTGTGATTGTGTGATTGTGTGATTGTGTGATTGAGTGATTGTGTGCTTGTGTGATTGTGTGATTGTGTGATTGTGATTGTGTGATTGTGATTGTGTGATTGTGTGATTGTGTGATTGTGTGATTGTGTGATTGTGTGATTATGTGATTGTGTGATTGTGTGATTGTGTGATTGTGTGATTGTGTGATTGTGTGATTGTGTGATTGTGACTGTGTGATTGTGTGAGTGTGTGATTGTGTGATTGAGTGATTGTGTGCTTGTGTGATTGTGTGGTTGTGTGGTTGTGTGATTGTGTGATTGTGTGATTGTGTGATTGTGTGATTGTGTGATTGGGTGAGTGTGTGCGCGTGGTTGTGTGATTCTGTGATTGTGTGATTGTGTGATTTTGTGATTGTGTGATTGTGTGATTGCGTGATTGTGTGATTGTGTGATTGTGTGTTTGTGTGATTGTGTGAGTGTGTGATTGTGTGATTGTGTGATTGAGTGATTGTGTGCTTGTGTGATTGTATACTTGTGTGATTGTGTGATTGTATACTTGTGTGATTGTGTGATTGTGTGATTGTGCGATTGTGTGCTTGTGTGATTGTGTGATTGTGTGATTGTGTGATTGTGTGATTGTGTGATTGTGTGATAGTGTGATTGTGTGGTTGTGTGACCGTGATTGTGTGATCGTGATTGTGTGATCGTGATTGTGTGATTGCGTGATTGTGATTGTGTGATTGTGTGACTGTGTGATTGTGTGATTGTGTGATTGTGTGATTTTGTGATTGAGTGATTGTGTGATTGTGTGATTGTGTGAATGTGTGATTGTTTGACCGTGATTGTGTGATTGATGATTGTGTGATTGTGTGATTGTGTGATTGTTTGATTGTGTGATTGTGTGATTGTGTGATAGTGATTGTGTGATTGTGATTGTGTGATTGTGTGATTGTGTGATTGTGTGACTGAGTGATTGTGTGACTGTGTGACTGTGTGACTGTGTGACTGTGTGATTGAGGAACTGTGTGATTGTGTGGCCATGATTGTGTGACCGTGATTGTGTGACCGATTGTGTGACCGTGATAGTGTGACCGTGAATGTGTGAATGCGTGATTGTGATTGCGTGATTGTGATTCCGTGATTGTGTGATTGTGTGATCGTGTGATTGTGTGATTGTGATTGTGTGATTGTGATTGTGTGATTGTGATTGTGTGATTGTGATTGTGTGACTGTGATTGTGTGATTGTGATTGTGTGATTGTGATTGTGTGATTGTGTCATTGTGTAATTGTGATTGTGTGATTGTGTGATTGTGCGATTGTGTGATTGTGTGATTGTGTGATTGTGTGATTGTGTGATTGTGTGATTGTGTGATTGTGTGATTGTGTGATTGTGTGATTGTGTGATTGTGTGATTGTGTGATTGTGTGATTGTGTGATTGTGTGATTGTGTGATTGTGTGATTGTGTGATTGTGTGATTGTGTGATTGTGTGACTGTGTGATTGAGTGATTGTGTGCTTGTGTGATTGTGTGATTGTGTGATTGTGATTGTGTGATTGTGATTGTGTGATTGTGATTGTGTGATTGTGATTGTGTGATTGTGATTGTGTGATTGTGATTGTGTGATTGTGTGAGTGTGTGATTGTGTGATTGAGTGATTGTGTGATTGTGTGATTGTGTGATTGTGTGGTTGTGTGATTGTGTGATTGTGTGATTGTGTGATTGTGTGATTGTGTGATGGTGTGATTGTGTGACCGTGATTGTGTGACCGTGATTGTGTGATCGTGATTGTGTGATCGTGTTAGTGTGACCGTGAATGTGTGATTGCGTGCTTGTGATTGCGTGATGGCGATTGCGTGATTGTGATTGCGTGATTGTGTGATTGTGTGATTGTGTGATTGTGTGATTGTGTGATGGTGTGATTAGGTGATTGTGTGATTGTGTGATTGTGTGATTGAGTGATTGTGTGCTTGTGTGATTGTGTGATTGTGTGATTGTGATTGTGTGATTGTGATTGTGTGATTGTGATTGTGTGATTGTGTGATTGTGTGATTGTGACTGTGTGATTGTGTGAGTGTGTGATTGTGTGATTGAGTGATTGTGTGCTTGTGTGATTGTGTGGTTGTGTGGTTGTGTGATTGTGTGATTGTGTGATTGTGTGATTGTGTGATTGTGTGATTGTTTGATTGTGTGATTGCGTGGTTGTGTGATTCTGTGATTGTGTGATTGTGTGATTTTGTGATTGTGTGATTGTGTGATTGCGTGATTGTGTGATTGTGTGATTGTGTGTTTGTGTGATTGTGTGAGTGTGTGATTGTGTGATTGTGTGATTGAGTGATTGTGTGCTTGTGTGATTGTATACTTGTGTGATTGTGTGATTGTATACTTGTGTGATTGTGTGATTGTGTGATTGTGCGATTGTGTGCTTGTGTGATTGTGTGATTGTGTGATTGTGTGATTGTGTGATTGTGTGATTGTGTGATTGTGTGATTGTGTGATTGTGTGATAGTGTGATTGTGTGGTTGTGTGACCGTGATTGTGTGATCGTGATTGTGTGATCGTGATTGTGTGATCGTGATTGTGTGATTGCGTGATTGTGATTGTGTGATTGTGTGACTGTGTGATTGTGTGATTGTGTGATTGTGTGATTTTGTGATTGAGTGATTGTGTGATTGTGTGATTGTGTGAATGTGTGATTGTTTGACCGTGATTGTGTGATTGATGATTGTGTGATTGTGTGATTGTGTGATTGTTTGATTCTGTGATTGTGTGATTGTGTGATAGTGATTGTGTGATTGTGATTGTGTGATTGTGTGATTGTGTGATTGTGTGACTGAGTGATTGTGTGACTGTGTGACTGTGTGACTGTGTGACTGTGTGATTGAGGAACTGTGTGATTGTGTGGCCATGATTGTGTGACCGTGATTGTGTGACCGATTGTGTGACCGTGATAGTGTGACCGTGAATGTGTGAATGCGTGATTGTGATTGCGTGATTGTGATTCCGTGATTGTGATTCCGTGATTGTGTGATTGTGTGATCGTGTGATTGTGTGATTGTGATTGTGTGATTGTGATTGTGTGATTGTGATTGTGTGATTGTGATTGTGTGATTGTGATTGTGTGATTGTGATTGTGTGATTGTGATTGTGTGATTGTGATTGTGTGATTGTGTGATTGTGTGATTGTGTGATTGTGTGATTGTGTGATTGTGTGATTGTGTGATTGTGATTGTGTGATTGTGATTGTGTGATTGTGATTGTGTGATTGTGATTGTGTGATTGTGATTGTGTGATTGTGATTGTGTGATTGTGATTGTGTGATTGTGTGAGTGTGTGATTGTGTGATTGAGTGATTGTGTGATTGTGTGATTGTGTGATTGTGTGGTTGTGTGATTGTGTGATTGTGTGATTGTGTGATTGTGTGATGGTGTGATTGTGTGACCGTGATTGTGTGACCGTGATTGTGTGATCGTGATTGTGTGATCGTGTTAGTGTGACCGTGAATGTGTGATTGCGTGCTTGTGATTGCGTGATGGCGATTGCGTGATTGTGATTGCGTGATTGTGTGATTGTGTGATTGTGTGATTGTGTGATTGTGTGATGGTGTGATTAGGTGATTGTGTGATTGTGTGATTGTGTGATTGTGTGATTGTGTGATTGTGATTGTGTGATTGTGATTGTGTGATTGTGATTGTGTGATTGTGATTGTGTGATTGTGATTGTGTGATTGTGATTGTGTGATAGTGATTCTGTGATTGTGTCATTGTGTAATTGTGATTGTGTGATTGTGTGATTGTGCGATTGTGTGATTTTGTGATTGTGTGATTGTGTGATTGTGTGATTGTGTGATTGTGTGATTGTGTGATTGTGTGATTGTGTGATTGTGTGATTGTGTGATTGTGTGATTGTGTGATTGTGTGATTGAGTGATTGTGTGCTTGTGTGATTGTGTGATTGTGTGATTATGATTGTGTGATTGTGATTGTGTGATTGTGGTTGTGTGATTGTGATTGTGTGATTGTGATTGTGTGATTGTGTGAGTGTGTGATTGTGTGATTGAGTGATTGTGTGATTGTGTCATTGTGTAATTGTGATTGTGTGATTGTGTGATTGTGCGATTGTGTGATTGTGTGATTGTGTGATTGTGTGATTGTGTGATTGTGTGATTGTGTGATTGTGTGATTGTGTGATTGTGTGATTGTGTGATTGTGTGATTGTGTGATTGTGTGATTGAGTGATTGTGTGCTTGTGTGATTGTGTGATTGTGTGATTATGATTGTGTGATTGTGATTGTGTGATTGTGATTGTGTGATTTTGATTGTGTGATTGTGATTGTGTGATTGTGTGAGTGTGTGATTGTGTGATTGAGTGATTGTGTGATTGTGTGATTGTGTGATTGTGTGGTTGTGTGATTGTGTGATTGTGTGATGGTGTGATTGTGTGATTGTGTGATTGTGACTGTGTGATTGTGTGAGTGTGTGATTGTGTGATTGAGTGATTGTGTGCTTGTGTGATTGTGTGGTTGTGTGGTTGTGTGATTGTGTGATTGTGTGATTGTGTGATTGTGTGATTGTGTGATTGGGTGATTGTGTGATTGCGTGATTGTGTGATTCTGTGATTCTGTGATTGTGTGATTTTGAGATTGTGTGATTGTGTGATTGCGTGATTGTGTGATTGTGTGATTGTGTGATTGTGTGGTTGTGTGAGTGTGTGATTGTGTGATTGTGTGATTGAGTGATTGTGTGCTTGTGTGATTGTATACTTGTGTGATTGTGTGATTGTATACTTGTGTGATTGTGTGATTGTGTGAATGTGTGATTGTGTGACCGTGATTGTGTGATTGATGATTGTGTGATTGTGTGATTGTGTGATTGTGTGATTGTGTGATTAATTGATTGTGTGATTGTGTGATTGTGTGATTGTGATTGTGTGATTGTGGTTGTGTGTTTGTGTGACTGTGTGATTGTGTGATTGTGTGACTGAGTGATTGTGTGACTGTGTGACTGTGTGACTGTGTGATTGAGGAACTGTGTGATTGTGTGGCCATGATTGTGTGACCGTGATTGTGTGACCGATTGTGTGACCGTGATAGTGTGACCGGGAATGTGTGAATGCGTGATTGTGATTGCGTGATTGTGATTCCGTGATTGTGTGATTGTGTGATCGTGTGATTGTGTGATCGTGTGATTGTGTGATTGTGTGATTGTGTGGTTGTGTGACCGTGATTGTGTGACCGTGATTGTGTGATCGTGATTGTGTGATCATGATTGTGTGATCGTGATTGTGATTGTGTGATTGTGTGATTGTGTGATTGTGTGATTGTGTGATTGAGTGATTGTGTGATTGTGTGATTGTGTGAATGTGTGATTGTGTGACCGTGATTGTGTGATTGTGTGATTGTGTGATTGTGTGATTGTGTGATTGCGTGATTGTGTGATTCTGTGATTGTGTGATTGTGTGATTGTGTGATTGTGTGATTGTGTGATTGTGTGATTGTGTGATTGTGTGATTTGGTGATTGTGTGATTGCGTGATTGTGTGACTCTGTGATTGTGTGATTGTGTGATTTTGTGATTGTGTGATTGTGTGATTGCGTGATTGTGTGATTGTGTGATTGTGTGATTGTGTGATTGTGTGATTGTGTGATTGTGTGATTGTGTGATTGTGTGATTGTGTGATTGTGTGATTGTGTGATTGTGTGATTGTGTGATTGTGTGATTGAGTGATTGTGTGCTTGTGTGATTGTGTGATTGTGTGATTGTGATTGTGTGATTGTGATTGTGTGATTGTGATTGTGTGATTGTGATTGTGTGGTTGTGATTGTGTGATTGTGATTGTGTGATTGTGTGATTGTGATTGTGTGATTGTGATTGTGTGATTGTGATTGTGTGATTGTGATTGTGTGATTGTGATTGTGTGATTGTGATTGTGTGATTGTGATTGTGTGATTGTGATTGTGTGATTGTGATTGTGTGATTGTGATTGTGTGATTGTGATTGTGTGATTGTGATTGTGTGATTGTGATTGTGTGATTGTGATTGTGTGATTGTGATTGTGTGATTGTGATTGTGTGATTGTGATTGTGTGATTGTGATTGTGTGATTGTGATTGTGTGATTGTGATTGTGTGATTGTGATTGTGTGATTGTGATTGTGTGATTGTGATTGTGTGATTGTGATTGTGTGATTGTGATTGTGTGATTGTGATTGTGTGATTGTGATTGTGTGATTGTGTGAGTGTGTGATTGCGTGATTGCGTGATTCTGTAATTGAGTGATTGTGTGCATGTGTGATTGTGTGGTTGTGAGATTGTGTGATTGTGTGATTAGGTGATTGTGTGATTGTGTGATTGTGTGATTGTGTGATTGTGTGATTGTGTGATTGTGTGATTGTGTGATTGTGTGATTGTCTGATTGTGTGATTGTGTGATTGTGTGATTGTGTGATTGTGTGATTGTGTGATTGTGTAATTGTGATTGTGCGATTGTGTTTGTGTGATTGTGTGATTGTGTGATTGTGTGATTGTGAGGTTGTGTGATTGTGTGCTTGTGTGACTGTGTGATTGTGATTGTGTGATTGTGTGATTGTGTGATTGTGTGACCGTGATTGTGTGATCGATATTGTGTGATCGTGTTAGTGTGACCGTGAATGTGTGATTGCGTGATTGTGATTGCGTGATGGCGATTGCGTGATTGTGATTGCGTGATTGTGTGATTGTGTGATTGTGTGATTGTGTGATTGTGTGATTGTGTGATTGTGTGATTGTGTGATTGTGTGATCGTATGCTTGTGTAATTGTGATTGTGCGATTGTGATTGTGTGATTGTGTGATTGTGTGATTGTGTGATTGTGTGATTGTATGATTGTGTGATTGTGTGATTGTGTGATTGTGTGATTGTGTGATTGTGTGATTGTGTGATTGTGTGATTTGGTGATTGTGTGATTGTGTGATTGTGATTGTGTGATTGTGATTGTGTGATTGTGATTGTGTGATTGTGATTGTGTGATTGTGATTGTGTGATTGTGATTGTGTGATTGTGATTGTGTGATTGTGATTGTGTGATTGTGATTGTGTGATTGTGATTGTGTGATTGTGATTGTGTGATTGTGATTGTGTGATTGTGATTGTGTGATTGTGATTGTGTGATTGTGATTGTGTGATTGTGATTGTGTGATTGTGATTGTGTGATTGTGATTGTGTGATTGTGATTGTGTGATTGTGATTGTGTGATTGTGATTGTGTGATTGTGATTGTGTGATTGTGATTGTGTGATTGTGATTGTGTGATTGTGTGATTGTGCGATTGTGGTTGTGTGATTGTGTGATTGTGTGATTGTGTGGTTGAGTGATTGTGTGATTGTGTGATTGTGTGATTGTGTGATTGTGTGATTGTGTGATTGAGCGATTGTGTGCTTGTGTGATTGTGTGATTGTGTGATTGTGATTGTGTGATTGTGATTGTGTGATTGTGATTGTGTGATTGTGATTGTGTGATTGTGATTGTGTGATTGTGTGATTGTGATTGTGTGATTGTGATTGTGTGATTGTGATTGTGTGATTGTGATTGTGTGATTGTGTGGTTGTGTGATTGTGTGATTGTGTGATTGTGTGATTGAGTGATTGTGTGCTTGTGTGTTTGTGTGATTGTGAGATTGTGTGATTGTGTGATTGTGTGATTGAGTGATTGTGTGCTTGTGTGATTGTATACTTGTGTGATTGTGTGATTGTATACTTGTGTGATTGTGTGATTGTGTAATTGTGTGATTGTGCGATTGTGTGCTTGTGTGATTGTGTGATTGTGATTGTGTGATTGTGTGATTGTGTGATTGTGTGATTGTGTGATTGTGTGATTGTGTGATTGTGTGATTGTGTGATTGTGTGATTGTGTGATTGTGTGATTGTGTGATTGTGTGATTGTGTGATTGTGTGATTGTGTGATTGTGTGGTTATGTGATTGTGTGATTGTGTGATTGTGTGATTGTGTGATTGTGTGATTGTGACTGTGTGATTGTGTGAGTGTGTGATTGTGTGATTGCGTGATTGTGTGATTGTGTGATTGTGAGATTGTGTGATTGTGTGATTGTGTGATTGTGTGATTGTGTGATTGTGTGATTGTGATTGTGTGATCGTGTGATTGTGATTGTGTGATTGTCATTGTGTGATTGTGACTGTGTGATTGTGTGAGTGGGTGATTTTGTGATTGTGTGATTGTGTGGTTGTGAGATTGTGTGATTGTGTGATTGCGTGATTGTGTGATTGTGAGATTGTGTGATTGTGTGATTGTGTGATTGTGTGATTGTGTGATTGTGATTGTGTGATTGTGATTGTGTGATTGTGATTGTGTGATCGTGATTGTGCGATTGTGTGCTTGTGTGATTGTGTGATTGTGATTGTGTGATTGTGTGATTGTGTGATTGTGTGATTGTGTGATTGTGTGATTGTGTGATTGTGTGATTGTGTGATTGTGTGATTGTGTGATTGTGTGATCGTGTGATTGTGTGATCGTGTGATTGTGTGATTGTGTGGTTGTGTGACCGTGATTGTGTGACCGTGATTGTGTGATCGTGATTGTGTGATCATGATTGTGTGATCGTGATTGTGATTGTGTGATTGTGTGATTGTGTGATTGTGTGATTGTGTGATTGAGTGATTGTGTGATTGTGTGATTGTGTGAATGTGTGATTGTGTGACCGTGATTGTGTGATTGTGTGATTGTGTGATTGTGTGATTGTGTGATTGCGTGATTGTGTGATTCTGTGATTGTGTGATTGTGTGATTGTGTGATTGTGTGATTGTGTGATTGTGTGATTGTGTGATTGTGTGATTTGGTGATTGTGTGATTGCGTGATTGTGTGACTCTGTGATTGTGTGATTGTGTGATTTTGTGATTGTGTGATTGTGTGATTGCGTGATTGTGTGATTGTGTGATTGTGTGATTGTGTGATTGTGTGATTGTGTGATTGTGTGATTGTGTGATTGTGTGATTGTGTGATTGTGTGATTGTGTGATTGTGTGATTGTGTGATTGTGTGATTGAGTGATTGTGTGCTTGTGTGATTGTGTGATTGTGTGATTGTGATTGTGTGATTGTGATTGTGTGATTGTGATTGTGTGATTGTGATTGTGTGGTTGTGATTGTGTGATTGTGATTGTGTGATTGTGTGATTGTGATTGTGTGATTGTGATTGTGTGATTGTGATTGTGTGATTGTGATTGTGTGATTGTGATTGTGTGATTGTGATTGTGTGATTGTGATTGTGTGATTGTGATTGTGTGATTGTGATTGTGTGATTGTGATTGTGTGATTGTGATTGTGTGATTGTGATTGTGTGATTGTGATTGTGTGATTGTGATTGTGTGATTGTGATTGTGTGATTGTGATTGTGTGATTGTGATTGTGTGATTGTGATTGTGTGATTGTGATTGTGTGATTGTGATTGTGTGATTGTGATTGTGTGATTGTGATTGTGTGATTGTGTGAGTGTGTGATTGCGTGATTGCGTGATTCTGTAATTGAGTGATTGTGTGCATGTGTGATTGTGTGGTTGTGAGATTGTGTGATTGTGTGATTAGGTGATTGTGTGATTGTGTGATTGTGTGATTGTGTGATTGTGTGATTGTGTGATTGTGTGATTGTGTGATTGTGTGATTGTGTGATTGTGTGATTGTCTGATTGTGTGATTGTGTGATTGTGTGATTGTGTGATTGTGTGATTGTGTGATTGTGTAATTGTGATTGTGCGATTGTGTTTGTGTGATTGTGTGATTGTGTGATTGTGTGATTGTGAGGTTGTGTGATTGTGTGCTTGTGTGACTGTGTGATTGTGATTGTGTGATTGTGTGATTGTGTGATTGTGTGACCGTGATTGTGTGATCGATATTGTGTGATCGTGTTAGTGTGACCGTGAATGTGTGATTGCGTGATTGTGATTGCGTGATGGCGATTGCGTGATTGTGATTGCGTGATTGTGTGATTGTGTGATTGTGTGATTGTGTGATTGTGTGATTGTGTGATTGTGTGATCGTATGCTTGTGTAATTGTGATTGTGCGATTGTGATTGTGTGATTGTGTGATTGTGTGATTGTGTGATTGTGTGATTGTATGATTGTGTGATTGTGTGATTGTGTGATTGTGTGATTGTGTGATTGTGTGATTGTGTGATTGTGTGATTTGGTGATTGTGTGATTGTGTGATTGTGATTGTGTGATTGTGATTGTGTGATTGTGATTGTGTGATTGTGATTGTGTGATTGTGATTGTGTGATTGTGATTGTGTGATTGTGATTGTGTGATTGTGATTGTGTGATTGTGATTGTGTGATTGTGATTGTGTGATTGTGATTGTGTGATTGTGATTGTGTGATTGTGATTGTGTGATTGTGATTGTGTGATTGTGATTGTGTGATTGTGATTGTGTGATTGTGATTGTGTGATTGTGATTGTGTGATTGTGATTGTGTGATTGTGATTGTGTGATTGTGATTGTGTGATTGTGATTGTGTGATTGTGATTGTGTGATTGTGATTGTGTGATTGTGTGATTGTGCGATTGTGGTTGTGTGATTGTGTGATTGTGTGATTGTGTGGTTGAGTGATTGTGTGATTGTGTGATTGTGTGATTGTGTGATTGTGTGATTGTGTGATTGAGCGATTGTGTGCTTGTGTGATTGTGTGATTGTGTGATTGTGATTGTGTGATTGTGATTGTGTGATTGTGATTGTGTGATTGTGATTGTGTGATTGTGATTGTGTGATTGTGTGATTGTGATTGTGTGATTGTGATTGTGTGATTGTGATTGTGTGATTGTGATTGTGTGATTGTGTGGTTGTGTGATTGTGTGATTGTGTGATTGTGTGATTGAGTGATTGTGTGCTTGTGTGTTTGTGTGATTGTGTGATTGTGTGATTGTGTGATTGTGTGATTGAGTGATTGTGTGCTTGTGTGATTGTATACTTGTGTGATTGTGTGATTGTATACTTGTGTGATTGTGTGATTGTGTAATTGTGTGATTGTGCGATTGTGTGCTTGTGTGATTGTGTGATTGTGATTGTGTGATTGTGTGATTGTGTGATTGTGTGATTGTGTGATTGTGTGATTGTGTGATTGTGTGATTGTGTGATTGTGTGATTGTGTGATTGTGTGATTGTGTGATTGTGTGATTGTGTGATTGTGTGATTGTGTGATTGTGTGATTGTGTGGTTATGTGATTGTGTGATTGTGTGATTGTGTGATTGTGTGATTGTGTGATTGTGACTGTGTGATTGTGTGAGTGTGTGATTGTGTGATTGCGTGATTGTGTGATTGTGTGATTGTGAGATTGTGTGATTGTGTGATTGTGTGATTGTGTGATTGTGTGATTGTGTGATTGTGATTGTGTGATCGTGTGATTGTGATTGTGTGATTGTCATTGTGTGATTGTGACTGTGTGATTGTGTGAGTGGGTGATTTTGTGATTGTGTGATTGTGTGGTTGTGAGATTGTGTGATTGTGTGATTGCGTGATTGTGTGATTGTGAGATTGTGTGATTGTGTGATTGTGTGATTGTGTGATTGTGTGATTGTGATTGTGTGATTGTGATTGTGTGATTGTGATTGTGTGATCGTGATTGTGCGATTGTGTGCTTGTGTGATTGTGTGATTGTGATTGTGTGATTGTGTGATTGTGTGATTGTGTGATTGTGTGATTGTGTGATTGTGTGATTGTGTGATTGTGTGATTGTGTGATTGTGTGATTGTGTGATTGTGTGATTGTGCGATTGTGTGCTCGTGTGATTGTGTGCTTGTGTGATTGTGTGATTGTGTGATTGTGTGATTGTGTGATTGTGTGATTGAGTGATTGTGTGATTGTGTGATTGTGTTATTGTGATTGTGCGATTGTGTTTGTGTGATTGTGTGATTGTGTGATTGTGTGATTGTGTGATTGTGTGATTGTGTGATTGCGAGGTTGTGTGATTGTGTGCTTGTGTGATTGTGTGATTGTGATTGTGTGATTGTGTGATTGTGTGTTGTGTGATTGTGTGATTGTGTGATTGTGTGATTGTGTGACCGTGATTGTGTGACCGTGATTGTGTGGTCGTGATTGTGTGATTGTGATTGTGTGATTGTGATTGTGTGATTGTGTGATTGTGTGAGTGTGTGATTGTGTGATTGAGTGATTGTGTGATTGTGTGATTGTGTGATTGTGTGGTTATGTGATTGTGTGATTGTGTGATTGTGTGATTGTGTGATTGTGTGATTGTGACTGTGTGATTGTGTGAGTGTGTGATTGTGTGATTGAGTGATTGTGTGCTTGTGTGTTTGTGTGGTCGTGTGATTGTGTGATTGTGTGATTGTGTGATTGTGTGATTGTGTGATTGGGTGATTGTGTGATTGCGTGATTGTGTGATTCTGTGATTGTGTGATTGTGTGATTTTGTGATTGTGTGATTGTGTGATTGCGTGATTGTGTGATTGTGTGATTGTGTGATTGTGTGATTGTGTGAGTGTGTGATTGTGTGATTGTGTGATTGTGTGATTGTGTGATTGTGTGATTGTGTGATTGTGTGATTGTGTGATTGTGTGATTGTGTGATTGTGTGATTGTGTGATTGTGTGATCGTGATTGTGTGATCGTGATTGTATGATTGCGTGATTGTGATTGTGTGATTGTGTGACTGTGTGATTGTGTGATTGTGTGATTGTGTGATTGTGTGATTGTGTGATTGTGTGATTGTGTGATTTTGTGATTGTGTGATTGTGTGATTGTGTGATTGTGTGATTGTGTGATTGTGTGATTGTGTGATTGTGTGATTGTGTGATTGTGTGGTTGTGTGACCGTGATTGTGTGATCGTGATTGTGTGATCGTGATTGTGTGATCGTGATTGTGTGATCGTGATTGTGTGATTGCGTGATTGTGATTGTGTGATTGTGTGACTGTGTGATTGTGTGATTGTGTGATTGTGTGATTTTGTGATTGAGTGATTGTGTGATTGTGTGATTGTGTGAATGTGTGATTGTTTGACCGTGATTGTGTGATTGATGATTGTGTGATTGTGTGATTGTGTGATTGTGTGATTGTTTGATTGTGTGTTTGTGTGATTGTGTGATAGTGATTGTGTGATTGTGTGATAGTCATTGTGTGATTGTGATTGTGTGATTGTGTGATTGTGTGATTGTGTGATTGAGGAACTGTGTGATTGTGTGGCCATGATTGTGTGACCGTGATTGTGTGACCGATTGTGTGACCGTGATAGTGTGACCGTGAATGTGTGAATGCGTGATTGTGATTGCGTGATTGTGATTCCGTGATCGTGTGATTGTGTGATCGTGTGATTGTGTGATCGTGTGATTGTGTGATTGTGTGATTGTGTGGTTGTGTGACCGTGATTGTGTGATCGTGATTGTGTGATTGTGTGATTGTGTGATTGTGTGATTGTGTGATTGTGTGATTGTGTGATTGTGTGATTGTGTGATTGTGTGATAGTGTGATTGCGTGATTGTGTGATTGTGTGATTGAGTGATTGTGTGATTGTGTGATTGTGTGAATGTGCGATTGTGTGACCGTGATTGTGTGATTGTGTGATTGTGTGATTGTGTGATTGTGTGATTGAGTGATTGTGTGCTTGTGTGATTGTGTGATTGTGTGATTGTGATTGTGTGATTGTGATTGTGTGATTGTGATTGTGTGATTGTGATTGTGTGATTGTGATTGTGTGATTGTGATTGTGTGATTGTGATTGTGTGATTGTGATTGTGTGATTGTGATTGTGTGATTGTGATTGTGTGATTGTGATTGTGTGATTGTGATTGTGTGATTGTGATTGTGTGATTGTGTGATTGTGTGATTGTGTGATTGTGTGGTTGTGTGATTGTGTGATTGTGTGATTGTGTGATTGTGTGATTGTGTGATTGTGTGATTGAGCGATTGTGTGCTTGTGTGATTGTGTGATTGTGTGATTGTGATTGTGTGATTGTGATTGTGTGATTGTGATTGTGTGATTGTGATTGTGTGATTGTGATTGTGTGATTGTGATTGTGTGATTGTGATTGTGTGATTGTGTGATTGTGTGATTGTGTGATTGTGTGATTGTGTGATTGAGTGATTGTGTGCTTGTGTGATTGTGTGATTGTGTGATTGTGATTGTGTGATTGTGATTGTGTGATTGTGATTGTGTGATTGTGTGATTGTGTGATTGTGTGATTGTGTGATTGTGTGATTGTGTGATTGTGTGATTGTGTGATTGTGTGATTGTGTGATTGTGTGATTGTGTGATTGTGTGATTGTGTGATTGTGTGATTGTGTGATTGTGTGATTGTGTGATTGTGTGATTGTGTGATTGTGTGATTGTGTGATTGTGTGATTGTGTGATTGTGTGATTGTGTGATTGTGTGATTGTGTGATTGTGTGATTGTGTGATTGTGTGATTGTGTGATTGTGTGATTGTGTGATTGTGTGATTGTGTGATTGTGTGATTGTGTGATTGTGTGATTGTGTGATTGTGTGCTTGTGTGATTGTATACTTGTGTGATTGTGTGATTGTATACTTGTGTGATTGTGTGATTGTGCGATTGTGTGCTTGTGTGATTGTGTGATTGTGTGATTGTGTGATTGTGTGATTGTGTGATTGTGTGATTGTGTGATTGTGTGATTGTGTGATAGTGTGATTGCGTGATTGTGTGATTGTGTGATTGAGTGATTGTGTGATTGTGTGATTGTGTGAATGTGCGATTGTGTGACCGTGATTGTGTGATTGTGTGATTGTGTGGTTGTGTGATTGAGTGATTGTGTGATTGTGTGATTGTGTGATTGTGTGATTGTGACTGTGTGATTGTGTGAGTGTGTGATTGTGTGATTGAGTGATTGTGTGCTTGTGTGATTGTGTGGTTGTGTGGTTGTGCGATTGTGTGATTGTGTGATTGTGTGATTGTGTGATTGTGTGATTGGGTGATTGTGTGATTGTGTGATTGTGTGATTGTGTGATTGTGTGATTGTGTGATTGCGTGATTGTGTGATTGTGTGATTGTGTGATTGTGTGATTGTGTGATTGTGTGATTGTGTGATTGTGTGATTGTGTGATTGTGTGATTGTGTGATTGAGTGATCGTGTGCTTGTGTGATTGTGTGATTGTGTGATTGTGATTGTGTGATTGTGATTGTGTGATTGTGATTGTGTGATTCTGATTGTGTGATTGTGATTGTGTGATTGTGATTGTGTGATTGTGATTGTGTGATTGTGATTGTGTGATTGTGATTGTGTGATTGTGATTGTGTGATTGTGATTGTGTGATAGTGATTGTGTGATTGTGATTGTGTGATTGTGATTGTGTGATTGTGATTGTGTGATTGTGATTGTGTGATTGTGATTGTGTGATTGTGATTGTGTGATTGTGATTGTGTGATTGTGATTGTGTGATTGTGTGAGTGTGTGATTGTGTGATTGAGTGATTGTGTGATTGTGTGATTGTGTGATTGTGTGGTTGTGTGATTGCGTGATTGTGTGATTGTGTGATTGTGTGATTGTGTGATTGTGTGATTGTGACTGTGTGATTGTGTGAGTGTGTGATTGTGTGATTGAGTGATTGTGTGCTTGTGTGTTTGTGTGGTTGTGTGGTTGTGTGATTGTGTGATTGTGTGATTGTGTGATTGTGTGATTGTGTGATTGGGTGATTGTGTGATTGCGTGATTGTGTGATTCTGTGATTGTGTGATTGTGTGATTTTGTGATTGTGTGATTGTGTGATTGCGTGATTGTGTGATTGTGTGATTGTGTGATTGTGTGATTGTGTGAGTGTGTGATTGTGTGATTGTGTGATTGAGTGATTGTGTGCTTGTGTGATTGTATACTTGTGTGATTGTGTGATTGTATACTTGTGTGATTGTGTGATTGTGTGATTGTGTGATTGTGTGATTGTGTGATTGTGTGATTGTGTGATTGTGTGATTGTGTGATTGTGTGATTGTGTGATTGTGTGAGTGTGTGATTGTGTGATTGAGTGATTGTGTGATTGTGTGATTGTGTGATTGTGTGGTTGTGTGATTGTGTGATTGTGTGATTGTGTGATTGTGTGATTGTGTGATTGTGACTGTGTGATTGTGTGAGTGTGTGATTGTGTGATTGAGTGATTGTGTGCTTGTGTGATTGTGTGGTTGTGTGGTTGTGTGATTGTGTGATTGTGTGATTGTGTGATTGTGTGATTGTGTGATTGGGTGATTGTGTGATTGTGTGATTGTGTGATTGTGTGATTGTGTGATTGTGTGATTGCGTGATTGTGTGATTGTGTGATTGTGTGATTGTGTGATTGTGTGATTGTGTGATTGTGTGATTGTGTGATTGTGTGATTGTGTGATTGTGTGATTGTGTGATTGAGTGATCGTGTGCTTGTGTGATTGTGTGATTGTGTGATTGTGATTGTGTGATTGTGATTGTGTGATTGTGATTGTGTGATTGTGATTGTGTGATTCTGATTGTGTGATTGTGATTGTGTGATTGTGATTGTGTGATTGTGATTGTGTGATTGTGATTGTGTGATTGTGATTGTGTGATTGTGATTGTGTGATTGTGATTGTGTGATTGTGATTGTGTGATAGTGATTGTGTGATTGTGATTGTGTGATTGTGATTGTGTGATTGTGATTGTGTGATTGTGATTGTGTGATTGTGATTGTGTGATTGTGATTGTGTGATTGTGATTGTGTGATTGTGATTGTGTGATTGTGTGAGTGTGTGATTGTGTGATTGAGTGATTGTGTGATTGTGTGATTGTGTGATTGTGTGGTTGTGTGATTGCGTGATTGTGTGATTGTGTGATTGTGTGATTGTGTGATTGTGTGATTGTGACTGTGTGATTGTGTGAGTGTGTGATTGTGTGATTGAGTGATTGTGTGCTTGTGTGTTTGTGTGGTTGTGTGGTTGTGTGATTGTGTGATTGTGTGATTGTGTGATTGTGTGATTGTGTGATTGGGTGATTGTGTGATTGCGTGATTGTGTGATTCTGTGATTGTGTGATTGTGTGATTTTGTGATTGTGTGATTGTGTGATTGCGTGATTGTGTGATTGTGTGATTGTGTGATTGTGTGATTGTGTGATTGTGTGAGTGTGTGATTGTGTGATTGTGTGATTGAGTGATTGTGTGCTTGTGTGATTGTATACTTGTGTGATTGTGTGATTGTATACTTGTGTGATTGTGTGATTGTGTGATTGTGTGATTGTGTGATTGTGTGATTGTGTGATTGTGTGATTGTGTGATTGTGTGATTGTGTGATTGTGTGATTGTGTGATTGTGTGATTGGGTGATTGTGTGATTGCGTGATTGTGTGATTGCGTGATTGTGTGATTGTGTGATCGTGTGATTGTGTGATCGTGTGATCGTGTGATCGTGTGATTGTGTGATAGTGTGATTGTGTGATTGTGCGATTGTGTGATTGTGTGATTGTGTGATTGTGTGGTTGTGTGATTGTGTGATTGTGCGGTTGCGTGATTGTGTGATTGTGTGATTGTGTGATTGTGTGATTGTGTGATTGTGTGATTGTGTGATTGTGTGATTGTGTGATTGTGTGATTGTGTGATTGTGTGATTGTGTGATTGTGTGGTTGTGTGATTGTGTGATCGTGTGATTGTGTGATTGTGTGGTTGTGTGACCGTGGTTGTGTGACCGTGATTGTGTGACCGTGATTGTGTGACCGTGATTGTGTGACCGTGATAGTGTGACCGTGAATGTGTGACTGCGTGACTCTGATTGCGTGATTGTGATTGCGTGATTGTGTGATTGTGTGATTGTGTGATTGTGTGATTGTGTGATGGAGTGATTGTGTGATTGTGTGAATGTGTGATTGTGTGATCGTGTGATTGTGTGATCGTGTGATCGTGTGATCGTGTGATTGTGTGATTGTGTGATTGTGTGATTGTGCGATTGTGTGATTGTGTGATTGTGTGATTGTGTGGTTGTGTGATTGTGTGATTGTGTGGTTGCGTGATTGTGTGATTGTGTGATTGTGTGATTGTGTGCTTGTGTGATTGTGTGATTGTGTGATTGTGTGATTGTGTGATTGTGTGATTGTGTGATTGTGTGATTGTGTGATTGTGTGATTGTGTGATTGTGTGATTGTGTGATTGTGTGATTGTGTGATTGTGTGGTTGTGTGACCGTGATTGTGTGACCGTGATTGTGTGATCGTGATTGTGTGATCGTGTTAGTGTGACCGTGAATGTGTGATTGCGTGATTGTGATTGCGTGATTGCGATTGCGTGATTGTGATTGCGTGATTGTGATTGCGTGATTGTGTGATTGTGTGATTGTGTGATTGTGTGATTGTGTGATGGTGTGATTGTGTGATTGTGTGAATGTGTGATTGCGTGATCGTGTGATTGTGTGATCGTGTGATCGTGTGATCGTGTGATTGTGTGATTGTGTGATTTTGCGATTGTGTGATTGTGTGATTGTGTGAGTGTGTGATTGTGTGATTGAGTGATTGTGTGCTTGTGTGATTGTGTGGTTGTGTGATTGTGTGATTAGGCGATTGTGTGATTGTGTGATTGTGTGACTGTGTGATTGTGTGATTGTGTGATTGTGTGATTGTGTAATTGTGATTGTGTGATTGTGTGATTGTGTGATTGTGTGATTGTGTGATTGTGTGATTGTGTGATTGTGTGATTGTGTGATTGTGTGATTGTGTGATTGAGTGATTGTGTGCTTGTGTGATTGTGTGATTGTGTGATTGTGATTGTGTGATTGTGATTGTGTGATTGTGATTGTGTGATTGTGATTGTGTGATTGTGATTGTGTGATTGTGATTGTGTGATTGCGTGAGTGTGTGATTGTGTGATTGAGTGATTGTGTGATTGTGTGATTGTGTGATTGTGTGATTGTGTGATTGTGTGATTGTGACTGTGTGATTGTGTGACTGTGTGATTGTGTGATTGTGTGATTGTGTGATTGTGAGGTTGTGTGATTGTGTGCTTGTGTGATTGTGTGATTGTGTGATTGAGTGATTGTGTGCTTGTGTGATTGTGTGATTGAGTGATTGTGATTGTGTGATTGTGATTGTGTGATTGTGATTGTGTGATTGTGATTGTGTGATTGTGATTGTGTGATTGTGATTGTGCGATTGTGATTGTGTGATTGTGATTGTGTGATTGTGATTGTGTGATTGTGATTGTGTGATTGTGATTGTGTGATTGTGTGATTGTGTGATTGTGATTGTGTGATTGTGTGATTGTGTGATTGTGTGATTGTGTGATTGTGTGATTGGGTGATTGTGTGATTGCGTGATTGTGTGATTCTGTGATTGTGTGATTGTGTGATTTTGTGATTGTGTGATTGTGTGATTGCGTGATTGTGTGATTGTGTGATTGTGTGATTGTGTGATTGTGTGAGTGTGTGATTGTGTGATTGTGTGATTGAGTGATTGTGTGCTTGTGTGATTGTATACTTGTGTGATTGTGTGATTGTATACTTGTGTGATTGTGTGATTGTGTGATTGTGTGATTGTGCGATTGTGTGCTTGTGTGATTGTGTGATTGTGACTGTGTGATTGTGTGATTGTATACTTGTGTGATTGTGTGATTGTGTGATTGTGTGATTGTGCGATTGTGTGCTTGTGTGATTGTGTGATTGTGACTGTGTGATTGTGTGAGTGTGTGATTGTGTGATTGTGTGGTTGTGTGATTGTGTGATTGTGTGATTGTGTGATTGTGTGATTGTGTGATTGTGTGATTGTGTGATTGTGTGATTGAGCGATTGTGTGCTTGTGTGATTGTGTGATTGTGTGATTGTGATTGTGTGATTGTGATTGTGTGATTGTGATTGTGTGATTGTGATTGTGTGATTGTGATTGTGTGCTTGTGTGATTGTGTGATTGTGATTGTGTGATTGTGTGATTGTGTGTTGTGTGATTGTGTGATTGTGTGATTGTGTGATTGTGTGACCGTGATTGTGTGACCGTGATTGTGTGATCGTGATTGTGTGATTGTGATTGTGTGATTGTGATTGTGTGATTGTGTGATTGTGTGAGTGTGTGATTGTGTGATTGAGTGATTGTGTGATTGTGTGATTGCGTGATTGTGTGGTTATGTGATTGTGTGATTGTGTGATTGTGTGATTGTGTGATTGTGTGATTGTGTGATTGTGTGATTGTGATCGTGTGATTGTGTGAGTGTGTGATTGTGTGATTGAGTGATTGTGTGCTTGTGTGTTTGTGTGGTTGTGTGGTTGTGTGATTGTGTGATTGTGTGATTGTGTGATTGTGTGATTGTGTGATTGGGTGATTGTGTGATTGCGTGATTGTGTGATTCTGTGATTGTGTGATTGTGTGATTTTGTGATTGTGTGATTGTGTGATTGCGTGATTGTGTGATTGTGTGATTGTGTGATTGTGTGATTGTGTGAGTGTGTGATTGTGTGATTGTGTGATTGAGTGATTGTGTGCTTGTGTGATTGTATACTTGTGTGATTGTGTGCTTGTGTGATTGTATACTTGTGTGATTGTGTGATTGTATACTTGTGTGATTGTGTGATTGTGTGATTGTGCGATTGTGTGCTTGTGTGATTGTGTGATTGTGTGATTGTGTGATTGTGTGATTGTGTGATTGTGTGATTGTGTGATTGTGTGATTGTGTGATTGTGTGATTGTGTGATTGTGTGATTGTGTGATTGTGTGATTGTGTGATTGTGTGATTGTGTGATTGTGTGATTGTGTGATCGTGATTGTGTGATCGTGATTGTGTGATCGTGATTGTATGATTGCGTGATTGTGATTGTGTGATTGTGTGACTGTGTGATTGTGTGATTGTGTGATTGTGTGATTGTGTGATTGTGTGATTGTGTGATTTTGTGATTGTGTGATTGTGTGATTGTGTGATTGTGTGATTGTGTGATTGTGTGATTGTGTGATTGTGTGATTGTGTGATTGTGTGATTGTGTGGTTGTGTGACCGTGATTGTGTGATCGCGATTGTGTGATCGTGATTGTGTGATCGTGATTGTGTGATCGTGATTGTGTGATTGCGTGATTGTGATTGTGTGATTGTGTGACTGTGTGATTGTGTGATTGTGTGATTGTGTGATTTTGTGATTGAGTGATTGTGTGATTGTGTGATTGTGTGAATGTGTGATTGGTTGACCGTGATTGTGTGATTGATGATTGTGTGATTGTGTGATTGTGTGATTGTGTGATTGTTTGATTGTGTGTTTGTGTGATTGTGTGATAGTGATTGTGTGATTGTGTGATAGTCATTGTGTGATTGTGATTGTGTGATTGTGTGATTGTGTGATTGTGTGATTGAGGAACTGTGTGATTGTGTGGCCATGATTGTGTGACCGTGATTGTGTGACCGATTGTGTGACCGTGATAGTGTGACCGTGAATGTGTGAATGCGTGATTGTGATTGCGTGATTGTGATTCCGTGATCGTGTGATTGTGTGATCGTGTGATTGTGTGATCGTGTGATTGTGTGATTGTGTGATTGTGTGGTTGTGTGACCGTGATTGTGTGATCGTGATTGTGTGATTGTGTGATTGTGTGATTGTGTGATTGTGTGATTGTGTGATTGTGTGATTGTGTGATTGTGTGATTGTGTGATTGTGTGATAGTGTGATTGCGTGATTGTGTGATTGTGTGATTGAGTGATTGTGTGATTGTGTGATTGTGTGAATGTGCGATTGTGTGACCGTGATTGTGTGATTGTGTGATTGTGTGATTGTGTGATTGTGTGATTGAGTGATTGTGTGCTTGTGTGATTGTGTGATTGTGTGATTGTGATTGTGTGATTGTGATTGTGTGATTGTGATTGTGTGATTGTGATTGTGTGATTGTGATTGTGTGATTGTGATTGTGTGATTGTGATTGTGTGATTGTGATTGTGTGATTGTGATTGTGTGATTGTGATTGTGTGATTGTGATTGTGTGATTGTGATTGTGTGATTGTGATTGTGTGATTGTGTGATTGTGTGATTGTGTGATTGTGTGGTTGTGTGATTGTGTGATTGTGTGATTGTGTGATTGTGTGATTGTGTGATTGTGTGATTGAGCGATTGTGTGCTTGTGTGATTGTGTGATTGTGTGATTGTGATTGTGTGATTGTGATTGTGTGATTGTGATTGTGTGATTGTGATTGTGTGATTGTGATTGTGTGATTGTGATTGTGTGATTGTGATTGTGTGATTGTGATTGTGTGATTGTGATTGTGTGATTGTGATTGTGTGATTGTGTGATTGTGTGATTGTGTGATTGTGTGATTGTGTGATTGAGTGATTGTGTGCTTGTGTGATTGTGTGATTGTGTGATTGTGATTGTGTGATTGTGATTGTGTGATTGTGATTGTGTGATTGTGATTGTGTGATTGTGTGATTGTGTGATTGTGTGATTGTGTGATTGTGTGATTGTGTGATTGTGTGATTGTGTGATTGTGTGATTGTGTGATTGTGTGATTGTGTGATTGTGTGATTGTGTGATTGTGTGATTGTGTGATTGTGTGATTGTGTGATTGTGTGATTGTGTGATTGTGTGATTGTGTGATTGTGCGATTGTGTGATTGTGTGATTGTGTGATTGTGTGATTGTGTGATTGTGTGATTGTGTGATTGTGTGATTGTGTGATTGTGTGCTTGTGTGATTGTATACTTGTGTGATTGTGTGATTGTATACTTGTGTGATTGTGTGATTGTGCGATTGTGTGCTTGTGTGATTGTGTGATTGTGTGATTGTGTGATTGTGTGATTGTGTGATTGTGTGATTGTGTGATTGTGTGATTGTGTGATTGTGTGATTGTGTGATTGTGTGATAGTGTGATTGCGTGATTGTGTGATTGTGTGATTGAGTGATTGTGTGATTGTGTGATTGTGTGAATGTGCGATTGTGTGACCGTGATTGTGTGATTGTGTGATTGTGTGGTTGTGTGATTGAGTGATTGTGTGCTTGTGTGATTGTGTGATTGTGTGATTGTGATTGTGATTGTGTGATTGTAATTGTGTGATTGTGATTGTGTGATTGTGATTGTGTGATTGTGATTGTGTGATTGTGATTGTGTGATTGTGATTGTGTGATTGTGATTGTGTGATTGTGATTGTGTGATTGTGATTGTGTGATTGTGATTGTGTGATTGTGATTGTGTGATTGTGATTGTGTGATTGTGATTGTGTGATTGTGATTGTGTGATTGTGTGATTGTGTGATTGTGTGATTGTGATTGTGTGATTGTGTGATTGTGTGATTGTGTGATTGTGTGGTTGTGTGATTGTGTGATTGTGTGATTGTGTGATTGTGTGATTGTGTGATTGTGTGATTGTGTGATTGTGTGATTGTGTGATTGAGCGATTGTGTGCTTGTGTGATTGTGTCATTGTGTGATTGTGATTGTGTGATTGTGATTGTGTGATTGTGATTGTGTGATTGTGATTGTGTGATTGTGATTGTGTGATTGTGATTGTGTGATTGTGATTGTGTGATTGTGATTGTGTGATTGTGATTGTGTGATTGTGATTGTGTGATTGTGATTGTGTGATTGTGTGATTGTGTGATTGTGTGATTTTGTGATTGTGTGATTGAGTGATTGTGTGCTTGTGTGATTGTGTGATTGTGTGATTGTGATTGTGTGATTGTGATTGTGTGATTGTGATTGTGTGATTGTGTGATTGTGTGATTGTGAAATTGTGTGATTGTGTGACTGAGTGATTGTGTGATTGTGTGATTGTGTGATTGTGTGATTGTGTGATTGTGTGATTGTGTGATTGTGTGATTGTGTGATTGTGTGATTGTGTGATTGTGTGAATGTGTGATTGTGTGACCGTGATTGTGTGATTGATGATTGTGTGATTGTGTGATTGTGTGATTGTTTGATTGTGAGATTGTGTGATTGTGTGATTGTGATTGTGTGATTGTGATTGTGTGATTGTGTGATTGTGTGATTGTGTGACTGAGTGATTGTGTGACTGTGTGACTGTGTGACTGTGTGATTGAGGAACTGTGTGATTGTGTGGCCATGATTGTGTGACCGTGATTGTGTGACCGATTGTGTGACCGTGATAGTGTGACCGTGAATGTGTGAATGCGTGATTGTGATTGCGTGATTGTGATTCCGTGATTGTGTGATTGTGTGATCGTGTGATTGTGTGATCGTGTGATTGTGTGATTGTGTGATTGTGTGGTTGTGTGACCGTGATTGTGTGACCGTGATTGTGTGATCGTGATTGTGTGATCGTGATTGTGTGATCGTGATTGTGATTGTGTGATTGTGTGATTGTGTGATTGTGTGATTGTGTGATTGAGTGATTGTGTGATTGTGTGATTGTGTGAATGTGTGATTGTGTGACCGTGATTGTGTGATTGTGTGATTGTGTGATTGTGTGATTGTGTGATTGTGTGATTGTGTGATTGTGTGATTGTGTGATTGGGTGATTGTGTGATTGCGTGATTGTGTGATTCTGTGATTGTGTGATTGTGTGATTTTGTGATTGTGTGATTGTGTGATTGCGTGATTGTGTGATTGTGTGATTGGGTGATTGTGTGATTGCGTGATTGCGTGACTCTGTAATTGAGTGATTGTGTGCTTGTGTGGTTGTGTGGTTGTGAGATTGTGTGATTGTGTGATTAGGTGGTTGTGTGATTGTGTGATTGTGTGATTGTGTGATTGTGTGGTTGTGTGATTGTGCGATTGTGCGATTGTGTGATTGTGTGATTGTGTGATTGTGATTGTGTGATTGTGTGGTTGTGTGATTGTGTGATTGTGTGATTGTGTGACCGTGATTGTGTGACCGTGATTGTGTGATCGTGATTGTGTGATCGTGTTCGTGTGACCGTGAATGTGTGATTGCGTGATTGTGATTGCGTGATGGCGATTGCGTGATTGTGATTGCGTGATTGTGTGATTGTGTGATTGTGTGATTGTGTGATTGTGTGATTGTGTGATTGTGTGATTGTGTGATTGTGTGATTGTGTGATTGAGTGATTGTGTGCTCGTGTGATTGTGTGATTGTGTGATTGTGATTGTGTGATTGTGATTGTGTGATTGTGATTGTGTGATTGTGATTGTGTGATTGTGATTGTGTGATTGTGATTGTGTGATTGTGATTGTGTGATTGTGATTGTGTGATTGTGATTGTGTGATTGTGATTGTGTGATTGTGATTGTGTGATTGTGATTGTGTGATTGTGATTGTGTGATTGTGATTGTGTGATTATGATTGTGTGATTGTGATTGTGTGATTGTGTGATTGTGTGATTGTGTGATTGTGACTGTGTGATTGTGTGATTGTGTGATTGTGTGATTGTGTGATTGTGTGATTGTGTGATTGTGACTGTGTGATTGTGTGATTGTGTGATTGTGTGATTGTGTGATTGTGAGGTTGTGTGATTGTGTGCTTGTGTGATTGTGTGATTGTGTTTGTGTGATTGTGTGATTGTGTGATTGTGTGATTGTGTGATTGTGTGATTGTGAGGTTGTGTGATTGTGTGATTGTGTGATTGTGTGATTGTGTGATTGTGTGATTGTGAGGTTGTGTGATTGTGTGCTTGTGTGATTGTGTGATTGTGATTGTGTGATTGTGTGATTGTGTGATTGTGTGATTGTGTGATTGTGTGATTGTGTGACCGTGATTGTGTGACCGTGATTGTGTGATCGTGATTGTGTGATCGTGTTAGTGTGACCGTGAATGTGTGATTGCGTGATTGTGATTGCGTGATGGCGATTGCGTGATTGTGATTGCGTGATTGTGTGATTGTGTGATTGTGTGATTGTGTGATTGTGTGATGGTGTGATTAGGTGATTGTGTGATTGTGTGATTGTGTGATTGTGTGATTGTGTGATTGTGTGATTGTGTGATTGTGATTGTGTGATTGTGATTGTGTGATTGTGTAATTGTGATTGTGTGATTGTGCGATTGTGTGATTGTGTGATTGTGTGATTGTGTGATTGTGTGATTGTATGATTGTGTGATTGTGTGATTGTGTGATTGTGTGATTGTGTGATTGTGTGATTGTGTGATTGTGTGATTGAGTGATTGTGTGATTGTGTGATTGTGTGATTGTGATTGTGTGATTGTGATTGTGTGATTGTGATTGTGTGATTGTGTGATTGTGTGATTGTGTGATTGTGTGATTGTGTGCTTGTGTGATTGTGTGATTGTGTGATTGTGTGATTGTGTGATTGTGTGATTGGGTGATTGTGTGATTGCGTGATTGTGTGATTCGGTGATTGTGTGATTGTGTGATTTTGTGATTGTGTGATTGTGTGATTGCGTGATTGTGTGATTGTGTGATTGTGTGATTGTGTGATTGTGTGAGTGTGTGATTGTGTGATTGTGTGATTGAGTGATTGTGTGCTTGTGTGATTGTATACTTGTGTGATTGTGTGATTGTATACTTGTGTGATTGTGTGATTGTGTGATTGTGCGATTGTGTGCTTGTGTGATTGTGTGATTGTGTGATTGTGTGATTGTGTGATTGTGTGATTGTGTGATTGTGTGATTGTGTGATTGTGTGATTGTGTGATTGTGTGATTGTGTGATTGTGTGATTGTGTGATCGTGTGATTGTGTGATTGTGTGGTTGTGTGACCGTGATTGTGTGACCGTGATTGTGTGATCGTGATTGTGTGATCGTGTTAGTGTGACCGTGAATGTGTGATTGCGTGATTGTGATTGCGTGATGGCGATTGCCTGATTGTGATTGCGTGATTGTGTGATTGTGTGATTGTGTGATTGTGTGATGGTGTGATTAGGTGATTGTGTGATTGTGTGATTGTGTGATGGTGTGATTGTGTGATTGTGTGATTGTGTGATTGTGTGATTGTGTGATTGTGTGATTGTGTGATTCCGTGATTGTGTGATTGTGTGATCGTGTGATTGTGTGATCGTGTGATTGTGTGATTGTGTGATTGTGTGGTTGTGTGACCGTGATTGTGTGACCGTGATTGTGTGATCGTGATTGTGTGATCGTGATTGTGTGATCGTGATTGTGATTGTGTGATTGTGTGATTGTATGATTGTGTGATTGTGTGATTGTGTGATTGAGTGATTGTGTGATTGTGTGATTGTGTGAATGTGTGATTGTGTGACCGTGATTGTGTGATTGTGTGATTGTGTGATTGTGTGATTGTGTGATAGTGTGATTGGGTGATTGTGTGATTGCGTGATTGTGTGATTCTGTGATTGTGTGATTGTGTGATTTTGTGATTGTGTGATTGTGTGATTGCGTGATTGTGTGATTGTGTGATTGTGTGATTGTGTGATTGTGTGATTGTGTGATTGTGTGATTGTGTGATTGTGTGATTGTGTGATTGAGTGATTGTGTGCTTGTGTGATTGTGTGATTGTGTGATTGTGATTGTGTGATTGTGATTGTGTGATTGTGATTGTGTGATTGTGATTGTGTGATTGTGATTGTGTGATTGTGATTGTGTGATTGTGATTGTGTGATTGTGATTGTGTGATTGTGATTGTGTGATTGTGATTGTGTGATTGTGATTGTGTGATTGTGATTGTGTGATTGTGATTGTGTGATTGTGATTGTGTGATTGTGATTGTGTGATTGTGATTGTGTGATTGTGATTGTGTGATTGTGATTGTGTGATTGTGATTGTGTGATTGTGATTGTGTGATTGTGATTGTGTGATTGTGATTGTGTGATTGTGATTGTGTGATTGTGATTGTGTGATTGTGATTGTGTGGTTGTGTGACCGTGATTGTGTGACCGTGATTGTGTGACCGTGATTGTGTGACCGTGATTGTGTGACCGTGATAGTGTGACCGTGAATGTGTGACTGCGTGATTCTGATTGCGTGATTGTGATTGCGTGATTGTGTGATTGTGTGATTGTGTGATTGTGTGATTGTGTGATTGTGTGATTGTGTGATTGTGTGATTGTGTGATTGTGTGATTGTGTGATTGTGTGATTGTGTGATTGTGTGATTGTGTGATTGTGTGATTGTGTGATTGTGTGATTGTGTGATTGTGTGATTGTGTGATTGTGTGATTGTGTGATTGTGTGATTGTGTGATTGTGTGATTGTGTGATTGTGTGATTGTGTGATTGTGTGATTGTGTGAGTGTGTGATTGTGTGATTGAGTGATTGTGTGATTGTGTGATTGTGTGATTGTGTGATTGTGTGATTGTGTGATTGTGTGATTGTGATTGTGTGATTGTGATTGTGTGATTGTGATTGTGTGATTGTGATTGTGTGGTTGTGATTGTGTGATTGTGATTGTGTGATTGTGATTGTGTGATTGTGATTGTGTGATTGTGTGATTGTGTGATTGTGTGATTGTGTGATTGTGTGATTGTGTGATTGTGTGATTGTGTGATTGTGTGATTGTGTGATTGTGTGATGGTGTGATTGTGTGATTGTGTGAATGTGTGATTGCGTGATCGTGTGATTGTGTGATTGTGATTGTGTGATTGTGATTGTGTGATTGTGTGATTTTGCGATTGTGTGATTGTGTGATTGTGTGAGTGTGTGATTGTGTGATTGAGTGATTGTGTGCTTGTGTGATTGTGTGCTTGTGTGATTGTGTGATTAGGCGATTGTGTGATTGTGTGATTGTGTGACTGTGTGATTGTGTGATTGTGTGATTGTGTGATTGTGTAATTGTGATTGTGCGATTGTGATTGTGTGATTGTGTGATTGTATGATTTTGTGATTGTGTGATTGTGTGATTGTGTGATTGTGTGATTGTGTGATTGTGTGATTTTGTGATTGTGTGATTGTGTGATTGTGTGGTTGTGTGGTTGTGTGATTGTGTGATTGTGTGATTGTGTGATTGTGTGATTGTGTGATTGGGTGATTGTGTGATTGCGTGATTGTGTGATTGTGTGATTGTGTGATTGTGTGATTGTGTGATTGTGTGATTGGGTGATTGTGTGATTGCGTGATTGTGTGATTCTGTGATTGTGTGTTTGTGTGATTGTGTGAGTGTGTGATTGTGTGATTGTGTGATTGAGTGATTGTGTGCTTGTGTGATTGTATACTTGTGTGATTGTGTGATTGTATACTTGTGTGATTGTGTGATTGTGTGATTGTGCGATTGTGTGCTTGTGTGATTGTGTGATTGTGTGATTGTGTGATTGTGTGATTGTGTGATTGTGTGATTGTGTGGTTGTGTGATTGTGTGATTGTGTGATTGTGTGATTGTGTGATTGTGTGATTGTGTGATTGTGTGATTGTGTGATTGTGTGATTGTGTGATTGTGTGATTGTGTGATTGTGTGATTGTGTGATTGTGTGATTGTGTGATCGTGATTGTGTGACCGTGATTGTGTGATCGTGATTGTGTGATCGTGATTGTGTGATCGTGATTGTGTGATTGCGTGATTGTGATTGTGTGATTGTGTGACTGTGTGATTGTGTGATTGTGTGATTGTGTGATTTTGTGATTTTGTGATTGAGTGATTGTGTGATTGTGTGATTGTGTGAATGTGTGATTGTTTGACCGTGATTGTGTGATTGATGATTGTGTGATTGTGTGATTGTGTGATTGTGTGGTTGTGTGGTTGTGTGATTGTGTGATCGTGTGATTGTGTGATTGTGTGGTTGTGTGACCGTGATTGTGTGACCGTGATTGTGTGACCGTGATTGTGTGACCGTGATAGTGTGACCGTGAATGTGTGACTGCGTGATTCTGATTGCGTGATTGTGATTGCGTGATTGTGTGATTGTGTGATTGTGTGATTGTGATTGCGTGATTGTGTGATTGTGTGATTGTGTGATTGTGTGATTGTGTGATTGTGTGATTGTGTGATTGTGTGATGGTGTGATTAGGTGATTGTGTGATTGTGTGATTGTGTGATTGTGTGATTGTGTGATTGTGTGATTGTGTGATTGTGTGAGTGTGTGATTGTGTGATTGAGTGATTGTGTGATTGTGTGATTGTGTGATTGTGTGATTGTGTGATTGTGTGATTGTGTGATTGTGTGATTGTGTGATTGTGTGAATGTGTGATTGTGTGACCGTCATTGTGTGATTGTGTGATTGTGTGATTGTGTGATTGTGTGATTGTGTGATTGTGTGATTGTGTGATTGTGTGATTGTGTGATTGGGTGATTGTGTGATTGCGTGATTGTGTGATTCTGTGATTGTGTGATTGTGTGATTGTGTGATTTCGTGATTGTGTAATTGTGATTGTGCGATTGTGATTGTGTGATTGTGTGATTGTGTGATTGTGTGATTGTGTGATTGTGAGGTTGTGTGATTGTGTGCTTGTGTGATTGTGTGATTGTGATTGTGTGATTGTGTGGTTGTGTGATTGTGTGATTGTGTGATTGTGTGATTGTGTGATTGTGTGATTGTGTGACCGTGATTGTGTGACCGTGATTGTGTGATCATGATTGTGTGATTGTGTAATTGTGATTGTGTGATTGTGTGATTGTGCGATTGTGTGATTGTGTGATTGTGTGATTGTGTGATTGTGTAATTGTGTGATTGTGATTGTGTGATTGTGATTGTGTGATTGTGTGATTGTGTGATTGTGTGATTGTGTGATGGTGTGATTAGGTGATTGTGTGATTGTGTGATTGTGTGATTGTGTGATTGTGTGATTGTGTGATTGTGTGATTGTGTGATTGTGTGATTGTGTGATTGTGTGATTGTGTGATTGTGTGATTGTGATTGTGTGATTGTGATTGTGTGATTGTGATTGTGTGATTGTGATTGTGTGATTGTGTGATTGTGATTGTGTGATTGTGATTGTGTGATTGTGTGATTGTGTAATTGTGATTGTGTGATTGTGTGATTGTGCGATTGTGTGATTGTGTGATTGTGTGATTGTGTGATTGTGTGATTGTGTAATTGTGTGATTGTGATTGTGTGATTGTGATTGTGTGATTGTGATTGTGTGATTGTGATTGTGTGATTGTGATTGTGTGATTGTGATTGTGTGATTGTGATTGTGTGATTGTGATTGTGTGATTGTGATTGTGTGATTGTGGTTGTGTGATTGTGATTGTGTGATTGTGTGATTGTGTGATTGTGTGATTGGGTGATTGTGTGATTGCGTGATTGTGTGATTCGGTGATTGTGTGATTGTGTGATTTTGTGATTGTGTGATTGTGTGATTGCGTGATTGTGTGATTGTGTGATTGTGTGATTGTGTGATTGTGTGAGTGTGTGATTGTGTGATTGTGTGATTGAGTGATTGTGTGCTTGTGTGATTGTATACTTGTGTGATTGTGTGATTGTATACTTGTGTGATTGTGTGATTGTGTGATTGTGCGATTGTGTGCTTGTGTGATTGTGTGATTGTGTGATTGTGTGATTGTGTGATTGTGTGATTGTGTGATTGTGTGATTGTGTGATTGTGTGATTGTGTGATTGTGTGATTGTGTGATTGTGTGATTGTGTGATCGTGTGATTGTGTGATTGTGTGGTTGTGTGACCGTGATTGTGTGACCGTGATTGTGTGATCGTGATTGTGTGATCGTGTTAGTGTGACCGTGAATGTGTGATTGCGTGATTGTGATTGCGTGATGGCGATTGCCTGATTGTGATTGCGTGATTGTGTGATTGTGTGATTGTGTGATTGTGTGATGGTGTGATTAGGTGATTGTGTGATTGTGTGATTGTGTGATGGTGTGATTGTGTGATTGTGTGATTGTGTGATTGTGTGATTGTGTGATTGTGTGATTGTGTGATTCCGTGATTGTGTGATTGTGTGATCGTGTGATTGTGTGATCGTGTGATTGTGTGATTGTGTGATTGTGTGGTTGTGTGACCGTGATTGTGTGACCGTGATTGTGTGATCGTGATTGTGTGATCGTGATTGTGTGATCGTGATTGTGATTGTGTGATTGTGTGATTGTATGATTGTGTGATTGTGTGATTGTGTGATTGAGTGATTGTGTGATTGTGTGATTGTGTGAATGTGTGATTGTGTGACCGTGATTGTGTGATTGTGTGATTGTGTGATTGTGTGATTGTGTGATTGTGTGATTGGGTGATTGTGTGATTGCGTGATTGTGTGATTCTGTGATTGTGTGATTGTGTGATTTTGTGATTGTGTGATTGTGTGATTGCGCGATTGTGTGATTGTGTGATTGTGTGATTGTGTGATTGTGTGATTGTGTGATTGTGTGATTGTGTGATTGTGTGATTGTGTGATTGAGTGATTGTGTGCTTGTGTGATTGTGTGATTGTGTGATTGTGATTGTGTGATTGTGATTGTGTGATTGTGATTGTGTGATTGTGATTGTGTGATTGTGATTGTGTGATTGTGATTGTGTGATTGTGATTGTGTGATTGTGATTGTGTGATTGTGATTGTGTGATTGTGATTGTGTGATTGTGATTGTGTGATTGTGATTGTGTGATTGTGATTGTGTGATTGTGATTGTGTGATTGTGATTGTGTGATTGTGATTGTGTGATTGTGATTGTGTGATTGTGATTGTGTGATTGTGATTGTGTGATTGTGATTGTGTGATTGTGATTGTGTGATTGTGATTGTGTGGTTGTGTGACCGTGATTGTGTGACCGTGATTGTGTGACCGTGATTGTGTGACCGTGATTGTGTGACCGTGATAGTGTGACCGTGAATGTGTGACTGCGTGATTCTGATTGCGTGATTGTGATTGCGTGATTGTGTGATTGTGTGATTGTGTGATTGTGTGATTGTGTGATTGTGTGATTGTGTGATTGTGTGATTGTGTGATTGTGTGATTGTGTGATTGTGTGATTGTGTGATTGTGTGATTGTGTGATTGTGTGATTGTGTGATTGTGTGATTGTGTGATTGTGTGATTGTGTGATTGTGTGATTGTGTGATTGTGTGATTGTGTGATTGTGTGATTGTGTGATTGTGTGATTGTGTGAGTGTGTGATTGTGTGATTGAGTGATTGTGTGATTGTGTGATTGTGTGATTGTGTGATTGTGTGATTGTGTGATTGTGTGATTGTGATTGTGTGATTGTGATTGTGTGATTGTGATTGTGTGATTGTGATTGTGTGGTTGTGATTGTGTGATTGTGATTGTGTGATTGTGATTGTGTGATTGTGATTGTGTGATTGTGTGATTGTGTGATTGTGTGATTGTGTGATTGTGTGATTGTGTGATTGTGTGATTGTGTGATTGTGTGATTGTGTGATTGTGTGATTGTGTGATGGTGTGATTGTGTGATTGTGTGAATGTGTGATTGCGTGATCGTGTGATTGTGTGATTGTGATTGTGTGATTGTGATTGTGTGATTGTGTGATTT
Organism: Megachile rotundata; assembly: GCF_050947335.1. Taxonomy (NCBI): domain Eukaryota; kingdom Metazoa; phylum Arthropoda; class Insecta; order Hymenoptera; family Megachilidae; genus Megachile; species Megachile rotundata. The sequence continues at coordinate 414,008 of NW_027473357.1, forward strand.
TGCGATTGTGTGATTGTGTGATTGTGTGAGTGTGTGATTGTGTGATTGAGTGATTGTGTGCTTGTGTGATTGTGTGCTTGTGTGATTGTGTGATTAGGCGATTGTGTGATTGTGTGATTGTGTGACTGTGTGATTGTGTGATTGTGTGATTGTGTGATTGTGTAATTGTGATTGTGCGATTGTGATTGTGTGATTGTGTGATTGTATGATTTTGTGATTGTGTGATTGTGTGATTGTGTGATTGTGTGATTGTGTGATTGTGTGATTTTGTGATTGTGTGATTGTGTGATTGTGTGGTTGTGTGGTTGTGTGATTGTGTGATTGTGTGATTGTGTGATTGTGTGATTGTGTGATTGGGTGATTGTGTGATTGCGTGATTGTGTGATTGTGTGATTGTGTGATTGTGTGATTGTGTGATTGTGTGATTGGGTGATTGTGTGATTGCGTGATTGTGTGATTCTGTGATTGTGTGTTTGTGTGATTGTGTGAGTGTGTGATTGTGTGATTGTGTGATTGAGTGATTGTGTGCTTGTGTGATTGTATACTTGTGTGATTGTGTGATTGTATACTTGTGTGATTGTGTGATTGTGTGATTGTGCGATTGTGTGCTTGTGTGATTGTGTGATTGTGTGATTGTGTGATTGTGTGATTGTGTGATTGTGTGATTGTGTGGTTGTGTGATTGTGTGATTGTGTGATTGTGTGATTGTGTGATTGTGTGATTGTGTGATTGTGTGATTGTGTGATTGTGTGATTGTGTGATTGTGTGATTGTGTGATTGTGTGATTGTGTGATTGTGTGATTGTGTGATCGTGATTGTGTGACCGTGATTGTGTGATCGTGATTGTGTGATCGTGATTGTGTGATCGTGATTGTGTGATTGCGTGATTGTGATTGTGTGATTGTGTGACTGTGTGATTGTGTGATTGTGTGATTGTGTGATTTTGTGATTTTGTGATTGAGTGATTGTGTGATTGTGTGATTGTGTGAATGTGTGATTGTTTGACCGTGATTGTGTGATTGATGATTGTGTGATTGTGTGATTGTGTGATTGTGTGGTTGTGTGGTTGTGTGATTGTGTGATCGTGTGATTGTGTGATTGTGTGGTTGTGTGACCGTGATTGTGTGACCGTGATTGTGTGACCGTGATTGTGTGACCGTGATAGTGTGACCGTGAATGTGTGACTGCGTGATTCTGATTGCGTGATTGTGATTGCGTGATTGTGTGATTGTGTGATTGTGTGATTGTGATTGCGTGATTGTGTGATTGTGTGATTGTGTGATTGTGTGATTGTGTGATTGTGTGATTGTGTGATTGTGTGATGGTGTGATTAGGTGATTGTGTGATTGTGTGATTGTGTGATTGTGTGATTGTGTGATTGTGTGATTGTGTGATTGTGTGAGTGTGTGATTGTGTGATTGAGTGATTGTGTGATTGTGTGATTGTGTGATTGTGTGATTGTGTGATTGTGTGATTGTGTGATTGTGTGATTGTGTGATTGTGTGAATGTGTGATTGTGTGACCGTCATTGTGTGATTGTGTGATTGTGTGATTGTGTGATTGTGTGATTGTGTGATTGTGTGATTGTGTGATTGGGTGATTGTGTGATTGCGTGATTGTGTGATTCTGTGATTGTGTGATTGTGTGATTGTGTGATTTCGTGATTGTGTAATTGTGATTGTGCGATTGTGATTGTGTGATTGTGTGATTGTGTGATTGTGTGATTGTGTGATTGTGAGGTTGTGTGATTGTGTGCTTGTGTGATTGTGTGATTGTGATTGTGTGATTGTGTGGTTGTGTGATTGTGTGATTGTGTGATTGTGTGATTGTGTGATTGTGTGATTGTGTGACCGTGATTGTGTGACCGTGATTGTGTGATCATGATTGTGTGATTGTGTAATTGTGATTGTGTGATTGTGTGATTGTGCGATTGTGTGATTGTGTGATTGTGTGATTGTGTGATTGTGTAATTGTGTGATTGTGATTGTGTGATTGTGATTGTGTGATTGTGTGATTGTGTGATTGTGTGATTGTGTGATGGTGTGATTAGGTGATTGTGTGATTGTGTGATTGTGTGATTGTGTGATTGTGTGATTGTGTGATTGTGTGATTGTGTGATTGTGTGATTGTGTGATTGTGTGATTGTGTGATTGTGTGATTGTGATTGTGTGATTGTGATTGTGTGATTGTGATTGTGTGATTGTGATTGTGTGATTGTGTGATTGTGATTGTGTGATTGTGATTGTGTGATTGTGTGATTGTGTAATTGTGATTGTGTGATTGTGTGATTGTGCGATTGTGTGATTGTGTGATTGTGTGATTGTGTGATTGTGTGATTGTGTAATTGTGTGATTGTGATTGTGTGATTGTGATTGTGTGATTGTGATTGTGTGATTGTGATTGTGTGATTGTGATTGTGTGATTGTGATTGTGTGATTGTGATTGTGTGATTGTGATTGTGTGATTGTGATTGTGTGATTGTGGTTGTGTGATTGTGATTGTGTGATTGTGTGATTGTGTGATTGTGATTGTGTGATTGTGTGATTGTGTGATTGTGTGATTGAGCGATTGTGTGCTTGTGTGATTGTGTGATTGTGTGATTGTGATTGTGTGATTGTGATTGTGTGATTGTGATTGTGTGATTGTGATTGTGTGATTGTGATTGTGTGATTGTGATTGTGTGATTGTGATTGTGTGATTGTGATTGTGTGATTGTGATTGTGTGACTGTGATTGTGTGATTGTGATTGTGTGATTGTGATTGTGTGATTGTGATTGTGTGATTGTGATTGTGTGATTGTGATTGTGTGATTGTGTGATTGTGTGATTGTGTGATTGTGTGATTGTGTGATTGAGTGATTGTGTGATTGTGTGATTGTGTGATTGTGTGATTGTGATTGTGATTGTGTGATTGTGATTGTGTGATTGTGATTGTGTGATTGTGATTGTGTGATTGTGATTGTGTGATTGTGTGATTGTGTGATTGTGTGATTGTGTGATTGTGTGATTGTGTGATTGTGTGATTGTGTGATTGTGTGATTGTGTGATTGTGTGATTGTGTGATTGTGTGATTGTGTGATTGTGTGATTGTGTGATTGTGTGATTGTGTGATTGTGTGATTGTGTGATTGTGTGATTGTGTGATTGTGTGATTGCGTGATTGTGTGATTGTGTGATTGTGTGATTGTGTGATTGTGTGATTGTGTGAGTGTGTGAGTGTGTGATTGTGTGATTGTGTGATTGAGTGATTGTGTGCTTGTGTGATTGTATACTTGTGTGATTGTGTGATTGTATACTTGTGTGATTGTGTGATTGTGTGATTGTGTGATTGTGCGATTGTGTGCTTGTGTGATTGTGTGATTGTGACTGTGTGATTGTGTGAGTGTGTGATTGTGTGATTGTGTGGTTGTGTGATTGTGTGATTGTGTGATTGTGGGATTGTGTGATTGTGTGATTGTGTGATTGTGTGATTGAGCGATTGTGTGCTTTTGTGATTGTGTGATTGTGTGATTGTGATTGTGTGATTGTGATTGTGTGATTGTGATTGTGTGATTGTGATTGTGTGATTGTGATTGTGTGATTGTGATTGTGTGATTGTGATTGTGTGATTGTGATTGTGTGATTGTGTGATTGTGTGATTGTGTGATTGTGTGATTGTGTGATTGTGTGATTGTGTGATTGTGTGATTGTGTTATTGTGATTGTGCGATTGTGTTTGTGTGATTGTGTGATTGTGTGATTGTGTGATTGTGTGATTGTGTGATTGTGTGATTGTGAGGTTGTGTGATTGTGTGATTTTGTGATTGTGTGATTGTGTGATTGTGTGATTGTGTGATTGTGTGATTGTGTGATTGTGTGATTGTGTGGTTGTGTGGTTGTGTGACCGTGATTGTGTGATCGTGATTGTGTGATCGTGATTGTGTGATCGTGATTGTGTGATCGTGATTGTGTGATTGCGTGATTGTGTGATTGTGTGATTGTGTGATTGTGTGATTGTGAGGTTGTGTGATTGTGTGATTGTGATTGTGTGATTGTGATTGTGTGATTGTGTGATTGTGTGATTGTGTGATTGTGTGATTGTGTGATTGTGTGATTGTGTGATTGTGTGATTGTGTGATTGTGTGATTGTGTGATTGTGTGACTGTGTGATTGTGTGATTGTGTGATTGTGTGATTTTGTGATTGAGTGATTGTGTGATTGTGTGATTGTGTGATTGTGTGAATGTGTGATTGTTTGACCGTGATTGTGTGATTGATGATTGTGTGATTGTGTGATTGTGTGATTGTGTGATTGTTTGACTGTGTGATTGTGTGATTGTGTGATAGTGATTGTGTGATTGTGTGATAGTCATTGTGTGATTGTGATTGTGTGATTGTGTGATTGTGTGATTGTGTGATTGTGTGATTGAGGAACTGTGTGATTGTGTGGCCATGATTGTGTGACCGTGATTGTGTGACCGATTGTGTGACCGTGATAGTGTGACCGTGAATGTGTGAATGCGTGATTGTGATTGCGTGATTGTGATTCCGTGATCGTGTGATTGTGTGATCGTGTGATTGTGTGATTGTGTGATTGTGTGGTTGTGTGGCCGTGATTGTGTGATCGTGATTGTGTGATTGTGTGATTGTGATTGTGTGATTGTGATTGTGTGATTGTGTGATTGTGTGATTGTGTGATTGTGTGATTGTGTGATTGAGTGATTGTGTGCTTGTGTGATTGTGTGATTGTGTGATTGTGATTGTGTGATTGTGATTGTGTGATTGTGATTGTGTGATTGTGATTGTGTGATTGTGTGATTGTGTGATTGTGTGATTGTGTGATTGTGTGATTGTGTGATTGTGTGATTGTGTGATTGTGTGATTGTGTGATTGTGTGATTGTGTGATTGTGTGATTGTGTGATTGTGTGATTGTGTGATTGTGTGATTGTGTGATTGTGTGATTGTGTGATTGTGTGATTGTGTGATTGTGTGCTTGTGTGATTGTATACTTGTGTGATTGTGTGATTGTATACTTGTGTGATTGTGTGATCGTGTGATTGTGTGATCGTGTGATTGTGTGATTGTGTGATTGTGTGGTTGTGTGACCGTGATTGTGTGATCGTGATTGTGTGATTGTGTGATTGTGTGATTGTGTGATTGTGTGATTGTGTGATTGTGTGATTGTGTGATTGTGTGATTGTGTGATAGTGTGATTGCGTGATTGTGTGATTGTGTGATTGAGTGATTGTGTGATTGTGTGATTGTGTGAATGTGCGATTGTGTGACCGTGATTGTGTGATTGTGTGATTGTGTGATTGTGTGATTGTGTGATTGTGTGATTGTGTGATTGTGTGATTGTGTGATTGTGTGATTGTGTGATTGAGTGATTGTGTGCTTGTGTGATTGTGTGATTGTGTGATTGTGATTGTGTGATTGTGATTGTGTGATTGTGATTGTGTGATTGTGATTGTGTGATTGTGATTGTGTGATTGTGATTGTGTGATTGTGATTGTGTGATTGTGATTGTGTGATTGTGATTGTGTGATTGTGATTGTGTGATTGTGATTGTGTGATTGTGATTGTGTGATTGTGATTGTGTGATTGTGATTGTGTGATTGTGATTGTGTGATTGTGATTGTGTGATTGTGATTGTGTGATTGTGATTGTGTGATTGTGATTGTGTGATTGTGATTGTGTGATTGTGATTGTGTGATTGTGATTGTGTGATTGTGATTGTGTGATTGTGATTGTGTGATTGTGATTGTGTGATTGTGATTGTGTGATTGTGATTGTGTGATTGTGATTGTGTGATTGTGATTGTGTGATTGTGATTGTGTGATTGTGTGATTGTGTGATTGTGATTGTGTGATTGTGTGATTGTGTGATTGTGTGATTGTGTGGTTGTGTGATTGTGTGATTGTGTGATTGTGTGATTGTGTGATTGTGTGATTGTGTGATTGAGCGATTGTGTGCTTGTGTGATTGTGTGATTGTGTGATTGTGATAGTGTGATTGTGATTGTGTGATTGTGATTGTGTGATTGTGATTGTGTGATTGTGATTGTGTGATTGTGATTGTGTGATTGTGATTGTGTGATTGTGATTGTGTGATTGTGATTGTGTGATTGTGATTGTGTGATTGTGATTGTGTGATTGTGATTGTGTGATTGTGATTGTGTGATTGTGATTGTGTGATTGTGATTGTGTGATTGTGTGATTGTGTGAATGTGCGATTGTGTGACCGTGATTGTGTGATTGTGTGATTGTGTGATTGTGTGATTGAGTGATTGTGTGCTTGTGTGATTGTATACTTGTGTGATTGTGTGATTGTATACTTGTGTGATTGTGTGATTGTGTTATTGTGCGATTGTGTGCTTGTGTGATTGTGATTGTGTGATTGTGTGATTGTGTGATTGTGTGATTGTGACTGTGTGATTGTGTGAGTGTGTGATTGTGTGATTGAGTGATTGTGTGCTTGTGTGATTGTGTGGTTGTGTGGTTGTGTGATTGTGTGATTGTGTGATTTTGTGATTGTGTGATTGCGTGATTGTGTGATTGTGTGATTGTGTGTTTGTGTGATTGTGTGAGTGTGTGATTGTGTGATTGTGTGATTGAGTGATTGTGTGCTTGTGTGATTGTATACTTGTGTGATTGTGTGATTGTATACTTGTGTGATTGTGTGATTGTGTGATTGTGCGATTGTGTGCTTGTGTGATTGTGTGATTGTGTGATTGTGTGATTGTGTGATTGTGTGATTGTGTGATTGTGTGATTGTGTGATTGTGTGATTGTGTGATTGTGTGATTGTGTGATTGTGTGATCGTGATTGTGTGATCGTGATTGTGTGATCGTGATTGTATGATTGCGTGATTGTGATTGTGTGATTGTGTGACTGTGTGATTGTGTGATTGTGTGATTGTGTGATTGTGTGATTGTGTGATTGTGTGATTGTGTGATTGTGTGATTGTGTGAGTGTGTGAGTGTGTGATTGTGTGATTGTGTGATTGAGTGATTGTGTGCTTGTGTGATTGTATACTTGTGTGATTGTGTGATTGTGTGATTTTGTGATTGAGTGATTGTGTGATTGTGTGATTGTGTGATTGTGTGATTGTGTGATTGTGTGATTGTGTGATTGTGTGATTGTGTGATTGTGTGATTGTGTGATTGTGTGATTGTGTGATTGTGTGATTGCGTGATTGTGTGATTGTGTGATTGTGTGATTGTGTGATTGTGTGATTGTGTGAGTGTGTGAGTGTGTGATTGTGTGATTGTGTGATTGAGTGATTGTGTGCTTGTGTGATTGTATACTTGTGTGATTGTGTGATTGTATACTTGTGTGATTGTGTGATTGTGTGATTGTGTGATTGTGTGATTGTGCGATTGTGTGCTTGTGTGATTGTGTGATTGTGACTGTGTGATTGTGTGAGTGTGTGATTGTGTGATTGTGTGGTTGTGTGATTGTGTGATTGTGTGATTGTGGGATTGTGTGATTGTGTGATTGTGTGATTGTGTGATTGAGCGATTGTGTGATTGTGTGATTGTGAGGTTGTGTGATTGTGTGATTTTGTGATTGTGTGATTGTGTTATTGTGATTGTGCGATTGTGTTTGTGTGATTGTGTGATTGTGTGATTGTGTGATTGTGTGATTGTGTGATTGTGTGATTGTGAGGTTGTGTGATTGTGTGATTTTGTGATTGTGTGATTGTGTGATTGTGTGATTGTGTGATTGTGTGATTGTGTGATTGTGTGATTGTGTGGTTGTGTGGTTGTGTGACCGTGATTGTGTGATCGTGATTGTGTGATCGTGATTGTGTGATCGTGATTGTGTGATCGTGATTGTGTGATTGCGTGATTGTGTGATTGCGTGATTGTGATTGTGTGATTGTGTGACTGTGTGATTGTGTGATTGTGTGATTGTGTGATTTTGTGATTGAGTGATTGTGTGATTGTGTGATTGTGTGAATGTGTGATTGTTTGACCGTGATTGTGTGATTGATGATTGTGTGATTGTGTGATTGTGTGATTGTGTGATTGTTTGACTGTGTGATTGTGTGATTGTGTGATAGTGATTGTGTGATTGTGTGATAGTCATTGTGTGATTGTGATTGTGTGATTGTGTGATTGTGTGATTGTGTGATTGTGTGATTGAGGAACTGTGTGATTGTGTGGCCATGATTGTGTGACCGTGATTGTGTGACCGATTGTGTGACCGTGATAGTGTGACCGTGAATGTGTGAATGCGTGATTGTGATTGCGTGATTGTGATTCCGTGATCGTGTGATTGTGTGATCGTGTGATTGTGTGATTGTGTGATTGTGTGGTTGTGTGGCCGTGATTGTGTGATCGTGATTGTGTGATTGTGTGATTGTGATTGTGTGATTGTGATTGTGTGATTGTGTGATTGTGTGATTGTGTGATTGTGTGATTGTGTGATTGAGTGATTGTGTGCTTGTGTGATTGTGTGATTGTGTGATTGTGATTGTGTGATTGTGATTGTGTGATTGTGATTGTGTGATTGTGATTGTGTGATTGTGTGATTGTGTGATTGTGTGATTGTGTGATTGTGTGATTGTGTGATTGTGTGATTGTGTGATTGTGTGATTGTGTGATTGTGTGATTGTGTGATTGTGTGATTGTGTGATTGTGTGATTGTGTGATTGTGTGATTGTGTGATTGTGTGATTGTGTGATTGTGTGATTGTGTGATTGTGTGATTGTGTGATTGTGTGCTTGTGTGATTGTATACTTGTGTGATTGTGTGATTGTATACTTGTGTGATTGTGTGATCGTGTGATTGTGTGATCGTGTGATTGTGTGATTGTGTGATTGTGTGGTTGTGTGACCGTGATTGTGTGATCGTGATTGTGTGATTGTGTGATTGTGTGATTGTGTGATTGTGTGATTGTGTGATTGTGTGATTGTGTGATTGTGTGATTGTGTGATTGTGTGATAGTGTGATTGCGTGATTGTGTGATTGTGTGATTGAGTGATTGTGTGATTGTGTGATTGTGTGAATGTGCGATTGTGTGACCGTGATTGTGTGATTGTGTGATTGTGTGATTGTGTGATTGTGTGATTGTGTGATTGTGTGATTGTGTGATTGTGTGATTGTGTGATTGTGTGATTGAGTGATTGTGTGCTTGTGTGATTGTGTGATTGTGTGATTGTGATTGTGTGATTGTGATTGTGTGATTGTGATTGTGTGATTGTGATTGTGTGATTGTGATTGTGTGATTGTGATTGTGTGATTGTGATTGTGTGATTGTGATTGTGTGATTGTGATTGTGTGATTGTGATTGTGTGATTGTGATTGTGTGATTGTGATTGTGTGATTGTGATTGTGTGATTGTGATTGTGTGATTGTGATTGTGTGATTGTGATTGTGTGATTGTGATTGTGTGATTGTGATTGTGTGATTGTGATTGTGTGATTGTGATTGTGTGATTGTGATTGTGTGATTGTGATTGTGTGATTGTGATTGTGTGATTGTGATTGTGTGATTGTGATTGTGTGATTGTGATTGTGTGATTGTGATTGTGTGATTGTGATTGTGTGATTGTGATTGTGTGATTGTGATTGTGTGATTGTGATTGTGTGATTGTGATTGTGTGATTGTGATTGTGTGATTGTGATTGTGTGATTGTGATTGTGTGATTGTGATTGTGTGATTGTGATTGTGTGATTGTGATTGTGTGATTGTGATTGTGTGATTGTGATTGTGTGATTGTGGGATTGTGTGATTGTGATTGTGTGATTGTGTGATTGTGTGATTGTGTGATTGTGTGGTTGTGTGATTGTGTGATTGTGTGATTGTGTGATTGTGTGATTGTGTGATTGTGTGATTGAGCGATTGTGTGCTTGTGTGATTGTGTGATTGTGTGATTGTGATAGTGTGATTGTGATTGTGTGATTGTGATTGTGTGATTGTGATTGTGTGATTGTGATTGTGTGATTGTGATTGTGTGATTGTGATTGTGTGATTGTGATTGTGTGATTGTGATTGTGTGATTGTGTGATTGTGTGATTGTGTGATTGTGTGATTGTGTGATTGAGTGATTGTGTGCTTGTGTGATTGTGTGATTGTGTGATTGTGATTGTGTGATTGTGATTGTGTGATTGTGATTGTGTGATTGTGATTGTGTGATTGTGATTGTGTGATTGTGTGATTGTGTGAATGTGCGATTGTGTGACCGTGATTGTGTGATTGTGTGATTGTGTGATTGTGTGATTGAGTGATTGTGTGCTTGTGTGATTGTATACTTGTGTGATTGTGTGATTGTATACTTGTGTGATTGTGTGATTGTGTTATTGTGCGATTGTGTGCTTGTGTGATTGTGTGATTGTGATTGTGTGATTGTGTGATTGTGTGATTGTGTGATTGTGACTGTGTGATTGTGTGAGTGTGTGATTGTGTGATTGAGTGATTGTGTGGTTGTGTGATTGTGTGGTTGTGTGGTTGTGTGATTGTGTGATTGTGTGATTTTGTGATTGTGTGATTGCGTGATTGTGTGATTGTGTGATTGTGTGTTTGTGTGATTGTGTGAGTGTGTGATTGTGTGATTGTGTGATTGAGTGATTGTGTGCTTGTGTGATTGTATACTTGTGTGATTGTGTGATTGTATACTTGTGTGATTGTGTGATTGTGTGATTGTGCGATTGTGTGCTTGTGTGATTGTGTGATTGTGTGATTGTGTGATTGTGTGATTGTGTGATTGTGTGATTGTGTGATTGTGTGATTGTGTGATTGTGTGATTGTGTGATTGTGTGATCGTGATTGTGTGATCGTGATTGTGTGATCGTGATTGTATGATTGCGTGATTGTGATTGTGTGATTGTGTGACTGTGTGATTGTGTGATTGTGTGATTGTGTGATTGTGTGATTGTGTGATTGTGTGATTGTGTGATTTTGTGATTGTGTGATTGTGTGATTGTGTGATTGTGTGATTGTGTGATTGTGTGATTGTGTGATTGTGTGATTGTGTGGTTGTGTGACCGTGATTGTGTGATCGTGATTGTGTGATCGTGATTGTGTGATCGTGATTGTGTGATTGCGTGATTGTGATTGTGTGATTGTGTGACTGTGTGATTGTGTGATTGTGTGATTGTGTGATTTTGTGATTGAGTGATTGTGTGATTGTGTGATTGTGTGATTGTGTGAATGTGTGATTGTTTGACCGTGATTGTGTGATTGATGATTGTGTGATTGTGTGATTGTGTGATTGTGTGATTGTTTGACTGTGTGATTGTGTGATTGTGTGATAGTGATTGTGTGATTGTGTGATAGTCATTGTGTGATTGTGATTGTGTGATTGTGTGATTGTGTGATTGTGTGATTGAGGAACTGTGTGATTGTGTGGCCATGATTGTGTGACCGTGATTGTGTGACCGATTGTGTGACCGTGATAGTGTGACCGTGAATGTGTGAATGCGTGATTGTGATTGCGTGATTGTGATTCCGTGATCGTGTGATTGTGTGATCGTGTGATTGTGTGATTGTGTGATTGTGTGGTTGTGTGACCGTGATTGTGTGATCGTGATTGTGTGATTGTGTGATTGTGATTGTGTGATTGTGATTGTGTGATTGTGTGATTGTGTGATTGTGTGATTGTGTGATTGTGTGATTGAGTGATTGTGTGCTTGTGTGATTGTGTGATTGTGTGATTGTGATTGTGTGATTGTGATTGTGTGATTGTGATTGTGTGATTGTGTGATTGTGTGATTGTGTGATTGTGTGATTGTGTGATTGTGTGATTGTGTGATTGTGTGATTGTGTGATTGTGTGATTGTGTGATTGTGTGATTGTGTGATTGTGTGATTGTGTGATTGTGTGATTGTGTGATTGTGTGATTGTGTGATTGTGTGATTGTGTGATTGTGTGATTGTGTGATTGTGTGATTGTGTGATTGTGTGATTGTGTGATTGTGTGATTGTGTGATTGTGTGCTTGTGTGATTGTATACTTGTGTGATTGTGTGATTGTATACTTGTGTGATTGTGTGATCGTGTGATTGTGTGATCGTGTGATTGTGTGATTGTGTGATTGTGTGGTTGTGTGACCGTGATTGTGTGATCGTGATTGTGTGATTGTGTGATTGTGTGATTGTGTGATTGTGTGATTGTGTGATTGTGTGATTGTGTGATTGTGTGATTGTGTGATTGTGTGATTGTGTGATTGTGTGATAGTGTGATTGCGTGATTGTGTGATTGTGTGATTGAGTGATTGTGTGATTGTGTGATTGTGTGAATGTGCGATTGTGTGACCGTGATTGTGTGATTGTGTGATTGTGTGATTGTGTGCTTGTGTGATTGTGTGATTGTGTGATTGTGATTGTGTGATTGTGATTGTGTGATTGTGATTGTGTGATTGTGTGATTGTGTGATTGTGTGATTGTGTGATTGTGTGATTGTGTGATTGTGTGATTGTGTGATTGTGTGATTGTGTGATTGTGTGATTGTGTGATTGTGTGATTGTGTGATTGTGTGATTGTGTGATTGTGTGATTGTGTGATTGTGTGATTGTGTGATTGTGTGATTGTGTGATTGTGTGATTGTGTGCTTGTGTGATTGTATACTTGTGTGATTGTGTGATTGTATACTTGTGTGATTGTGTGATCGTGTGATTGTGTGATCGTGTGATTGTGTGATTGTGTGATTGTGTGGTTGTGTGACCGTGATTGTGTGATCGTGATTGTGTGATTGTGTGATTGTGTGATTGTGTGATTGTGTGATTGTGTGATTGTGTGATTGTGTGATTGTGTGATTGTGTGATTGTGTGATTGTGTGATTGTGTGATTGTGTGATAGTGTGATTGCGTGATTGTGTGATTGTGTGATTGAGTGATTGTGTGATTGTGTGATTGTGTGAATGTGCGATTGTGTGACCGTGATTGTGTGATTGTGTGATTGTGTGATTGTGTGATTGTGTGATTGTGTGATTGTGTGATTGTGTGATTGTGTGATTGTGTGATTGTGTGATTGTGTGATTGTGTGATTGTGTGATTGTGTGATTGTGTGATTGTGTGATTGTGTGATTGTGTGATTGTGTGATTGTGTGGTTGTGTGACCGTGATTGTGTGATCGTGATTGTGTGATTGTGATTGTGTGATTGCGTGATTGTGATTGTGTGATTGTGTGACTGTGTGATTGTGTGATTGTGTGATTGTGTGATTTTGTGATTGAGTGATTGTGTGATTGTGTGATTGTGTGAATGTGTGATTGTGTGACCGTGATTGTGTGATTGATGATTGTGTGATTGTGTGATTGTGTGATTGTGTGATTGTGTGATTGTGTGATTGTGTGATTGTTTGATTGTGTGATTGTGTGATTGTGTGATTGTGATTGTGTGATTGCGATTGTGTGATTGTGTGATTGTGTGATTGTGTGATTGTGTGACTGAGTGATTGTGTGACTGTCTGACTGTGTGACTGTGTGATTGAGGAACTGTGTGATTGTGTGGCCATGATTGTGTGACCGTGATTGTGTGACCGATTGTGTGACCGTGATAATGTGACCGTGAATGTGTGAATGCGTGATTGTGATTGCGTGATTGTGATTCCGTGATTGTGTGATTGTGTGATCGTGTGATTGTGTGATCGTGTGATTGTGTGATTGTGTGATTGTGTGGTTGTGTGACCGTGATTGTGTGACCGTGATTGTGTGATCGTGATAGTGTGATCGTGATTGTGTGATCGTGATTGTGATTGTGTGATTGTGTGATTGTGTGATTGTGTGAATGTGTGATTGTGTGACCGTGATTGTGTGATTGTGTGATTGTGTGATTGTGTGATTGTCTGAATGTGTGATTGTGTGATTGTGTGATTTTGTGATTGTGTGATTGTGTGATTGCGTGATTGTGTGACTGTGTGATTGTGTGATTGTGTGATTGTGTGATTGTGTGATTGTGTGATTGTGTGATTGTGTGATTGTGTGATTGTGTGATTGTGTGATTGTGTGGTTGTGTGACCGTGATTGTGTGATCGTGATTGTGTGATCGTGATTGTGTGATTGTGTGAATGTGTGATTGTGTGATTGTGTGATTGTGATTGTGTGATTGTGATTGTGTGATTGTGTGATTGTGTGATTGTGTGATTGTGTGACTGAGTGATTGTGTGACTGTGTGACTGTGTGACTGTGTGATTGAGGAACTGTGTGATTGTGTGGCCATGATTGTGTGACCGTGATTGTGTGACCGATTGTGTGACCGTGATAGTGTGACCGTGAATGTGTGAATGCGTGATTGTGTGATTGTGTGAATGTGATTCCGTGATTGTGTGATTGTGTGATCGTGTGATTGTGTGATCGTGTGATTGTGTGATTGTGTGATTGTGTGGTTGTGTGACCGTGATTGTGTGACCGTGATTGTGTGATCGTGATTGTGTGATCGTGATTGTGTGATCGTGATTGTGTGATCGTGATTGTGATTGTGTGATTGTGTGATTGTGTGATTGTGTGATTGTGTGATTGTGTGATTGTGTGATTGTGTGATTGTGTGATTGAGTGATTGTGTGATTGTGTGATTGTGTGAATGTGTGATTGTGTGACCGTGATTGTGTGATTGTGTGATTGTGTGATTGCGTGATTGTGTAATTGTGACTGTGCGATTGTGATTGTGTGATTGTGTGATTGTGTGATTGTGTGATTGTGTGATTGTGTGATTGTGAGGTTGTGTGATTGTGTGCTTGTGTGATTGTGTGATTGTGATTGTGTGATTGTGTGGTTGTGTGATTGTGTGATTGTGTGATTGTGTGATTGTGTGATTGTGTGACCGTGATTGTGTGACCGTGATTGTGTGATCGTGATTGTGTGATCGTGTTCGTGTGACCGTGAATGTGTGATTGCGTGATTGTGATTGCGTGATGGCGATTGCGTGATTGTGATTGCGTGATTGTGTGATTGTGTGATTGTGTGATTGTGTGATGGTGTGATTAGGTGATTGTGTGATTGTGTGATTGTGTGATTGTGTGATTGTGTGATTGTGTGATTGTGTGATTGTGTGATTGTGTGATTGTGTGATTGTGATTGTGTGATTGTGATTGTGTGATTGTGATTGTGTGATTGTGATTGTGTGATTGTGATTGTGTGATTGTGTGATTGTGTAATTGTGATTGTGTGATTGTGTGATTGTGTGATTGTGTGATTGTGTGATTGTGTGATTGTGTGATTGTGTGATTGAGTGATTGTGTGCTTGTGTGATTGTGTGATTGTGTGATTGTGATTGTGTGATTGTGTGATTGTGATTGTGTGATTGTGATTGTGTGATTGTGATTGTGTGATTGTGATTGTGTGATTGTGATTGTGTGATTGTGATTGTGTGATTGTGATTGTGTGATTGTGATTGTGTGATTGTGATTGTGTGATTGTGATTGTGTGATTGTGATTGTGTGATTGTGATTGTGTGATTGTGTGATTGTGTGACTGTGTGATTGTGTGATTGTGTGGTTGTGTGATTGTGTGATTGTGTGATTGTGTGATTGTGTGAATGTGTGATTGTGTGACCGTCATTGTGTGATTGTGTGATTGTGTGATTGTGTGATTGTGTGATTGTGTGATTGTGTGATTGTGTGATTGTGTGATTGTGTGATTGGGTGATTGTGTGATTGCGTGATTGTGTGATTCTGTGATTGTGTGATTGTGTGATTGTGTGATTGCGTGATTGTGTAATTGTGATTGTGCGATTGTGATTGTGTGATTGTGTGATTGTGTGATTGTGTGATTGTGTGATTGTGAGGTTGTGTGATTGTGTGCTTGTGTGATTGTGTGATTGTGATTGTGTGATTGTGTGGTTGTGTGATTGTGCGATTGTGTGATTGTGTGATTGTGTGATTGTGTGACCGTGATTGTGTGACCGTGATTGTGTGATCGTGATTGTGTGATTGTGTAATTGTGATTGTGTGATTGTGTGATTGTGCGATTGTGTGATTGTGTGATTGGGTGATTGTGTGATTGTGTAATTGTGTGATTGTGATTGTGTGATTGTGATTGTGTGATTGTGTGATTGTGTGATTGTGTGATGGTGTGATTAGGTGATTGTGTGATTGTGTGATTGTGTGATTGTGTGATTGTGTGATTGTGTGATTGTGTGATTGTGATTGTGTGATTGTGATTGTGTGATTGTGATTGTGTGATTGTGATTGTGTGATTGTGATTGTGTGATTGTGATTGTGTGATTGTGATTGTGTGATTGTGATTGTGTGATTGTGTGATTGTGTAATTGTGATTGTGTGATTGTGTGATTGTGCGATTATGTGATTGTGTGATTGTGTGATTGTGTGATTGTGTAATTGTGTGATTGTGATTGTGTGATTGTGATTGTGTGATTGTGATTGTGTGATTGTGATTGTGTGATTGTGATTGTGTGATTGTGATTGTGTGATTGTGATTGTGTGATTGTGATTGTGTGATTGTGGTTGTGTGATTGTGATTGTGTGATTGTGTGATTGTGTGATTGTGATTGTGTGATTGTGTGATTGTGTGATTGTGTGATTGTGTGATTGTGTGGTTGTGTGATTGTGTGATTGTGTGGTTGTGTGATTGTGTGATTGTGTGATTGTGTGATTGTGTGATTGTGTGATTGTGTGATTGAGCGATTGTGTGCTTGTGTGATTGTGTGATTGTGTGATTGTGATTGTGTGATTGTGATTGTGTGATTGTGATTGTGTGATTGTGATTGTGTGATTGTGATTGTGTGATTGTGATTGTGTGACTGTGATTGTGTGATTGTGATTGTGTGATTGTGATTGTGTGATTGTGATTGTGTGATTGTGATTGTGTGATTGTGTGATTGTGTGATTGTGTGATTGTGTGATTGTGTGATTGAGTGATTGTGTGCTTGTGTGATTGTGTGATTGTGTGATTGTGATTGTGTGATTGTGATTGTGTGATTGTGATTGTGTGATTGTGATTGTGTGATTGTGATTGTGTGATTGTGTGATTGTGTGATTGTGTGATTGTGTGATTGTGTGATTGTGTGATTGTGTGATTGTGTGATTGTGTGATTGTGTGATTGTGTGATTGTGTGATTGTGTGATTGTGTGATTGTGTGATTGTGTGATTGTGTGATTGTGTGATTGTGTGATTGTGTGATTGTGTGATTGTGTGATTGTGTGATTGTGTGATTGTGTGATTGTGTGATTGTGTGATTGTGTGATTGTGTGATTGTGTGATTGTGTGATTGTGTGATTGTGTGATTGTGTGGTTGTGTGACCGTGATTGTGTGATCGTGATTGTGTGATTGTGATTGTGTGATTGCGTGATTGTGATTGTGTGATTGTGTGACTGTGTGATTGTGTGATTGTGTGATTGTGTGATTTTGTGATTGAGTGATTGTGTGATTGTGTGATTGTGTGAATGTGTGATTGTGTGACCGTGATTGTGTGATTGATGATTGTGTGATTGTGTGATTGTGTGATTGTGTGATTGTGTGATTGTGTGATTGTGTGATTGTTTGATTGTGTGATTGTGTGATTGTGTGATTGTGATTGTGTGATTGTGATTGTGTGATTGTGTGATTGTGTGATTGTGTGATTGTGTGACTGAGTGATTGTGTGACTGTCTGACTGTGTGACTGTGTGATTGAGGAACTGTGTGATTGTGTGGCCATGATTGTGTGACCGTGATTGTGTGACCGATTGTGTGACCGTGATAATGTGACCGTGAATGTGTGAATGCGTGATTGTGATTGCGTGATTGTGATTCCGTGATTGTGTGATTGTGTGATCGTGTGATTGTGTGATCGTGTGATTGTGTGATTGTGTGATTGTGTGGTTGTGTGACCGTGATTGTGTGACCGTGATTGTGTGATCGTGATAGTGTGATCGTGATTGTGTGATCGTGATTGTGATTGTGTGATTGTGTGGTTGTGTGATTGTGTGATTGTGTGATTGTGTGATTGTGTGATTGTGTGATTGTGTGATTGAGTGATTGTGTGCTTGTGTGATTGTGTGATTGTGTGATTGTGATTGTGTGATTGTGATTGTGTGATTGTGATTGTGTGATTGTGATTGTGTGATTGTGATTGTGTGATTGTGATTGTGTGATTGTGATTGTGTGATTGTGTGATTGTGTGATTGTGTGATTGTGTGATTGTGTGATTGTGTGATTGTATGATTGTGTGATTGTGTGATTGTGTGATTGTGTGATTGTGTGATTGTGTGATTGGGTGATTGTGTGATTGCGTGATTGTGTGATTCTGTGATTGTGTGATTGTGTGATTTTGTGATTGTGTGATTGTGTGATTGCGTGATTGTGTGATTGTGTGATTGCGTGATTGTGTGATCGTGTGATTGTGTGATTGTGTGATTGTGTGATTGTGTGATTGTGTGATTGTGTGATTGAGTGATTGTGTGCTTGTGTGATTGTGTGATTGTGTGATTGTGATTGTGTGATTGTGATTGTGTGATTGTGTGATTGTGTGATTGTGTGATTGTGTGATTGTGTGATTGTGTGACTGAGTGATTGTGTGACTGTGTGACTGTGTGACTGTGTGATTGAGGAACTGTGTGATTGTGTGGCCATGATTGTGTGACCGTGATTGTGTGACCGATTGTGTGACCGTGATAGTGTGACCGTGAATGTGTGAATGCGTGATTGTGATTGCGTGATTGTGATTCCGTGATTGTGTGATTGTGTGATCGTGTGATTGTGTGATCGTGTGATTGTGTGATTGTGTGATTGTGTGGTTGTGTGACCGTGATTGTGTGACCTTGATTGTGTGATCGTGATTGTGTGATCGTGATTGTGTGATCGTGATTGTGATTGTGTGATTGTGTGATTGTGTGATTGTGTGATTGTGTGATTGTGTGATTGTGTGATTGAGTGATTGTGTGATTGTGTGATTGTGTGAATGTGTGATTGTGTGACCGTGATTGTGTGACTGTGTGATTGTGTGATTGTGTGATTGTGTGATTGTATGATTGTGTGATTGTGTGATTGAGTGATTGTGTGATTGTGTGATTGTGTGATTGTGTGATTGTGTGATTGTGTGATTGTGTGATTGTGTGATTGTGTGATTGTGTGATTGTGTGATTGTGTGATTGTGTGATTGTGTGATTGTGTGATTGTGTGATTGTGTGATTGTGTGATTGTGTGATTGTGTGATTGTGTGATTGTGTGATTGTGTGATTGTGTGAGTGTGTGATTGTGTGATTGAGTGATTGTGTGATTGTGTGATTGTGTGATTGTGTGATTGTGTGATTGTGTGATTGTGTGATTGTGTGATTGTGTGATTGTGTGATTGTGTGATTGTGTGAATGTGTGATTGTGTGACCGTCATTGTGTGATTGTGTGATTGTGTGATTGTGTGATTGTGTGATTGTGTGATTGTGTGATTGTGTGATTGTGTGATTGTGTGATTGTGTGATTGGGTGATTGTGTGATTGCGTGATTGTGTGATTCTGTGATTGTGTGATTGTGTGATTGTGTGATTGCGTGATTGTGTAATTGTGATTGTGCGATTGTGATTGTGTGATTGTGTGATTGTGTGATTGTGTGATTGTGTGATTGTGTGATTGTGTGATTGTGTGATTGTGTGAGTGTGTGATTGTGTGATTGAGTGATTGTGTGATTGTGTGATTGTGTGATTGTGTGATTGTGTGATTGTGTGATTGTGTGATTGTGTGATTGTGTGATTGTGTGATTGTGTGAATGTGTGATTGTGTGACCGTCATTGTGTGATTGTGTGATTGTGTGATTGTGTGATTGTGTGATTGTGTGATTGTGTGATTGTGTGATTGTGTGATTGTGTGATTGTGTGATTGGGTGATTGTGTGATTGCGTGATTGTGTGATTCTGTGATTGTGTGATTGTGTGATTGTGTGATTGCGTGATTGTGTAATTGTGATTGTGCGATTGTGATTGTGTGATTGTGTGATTGTGTGATTGTGTGATTGTGTGATTGTGAGGTTGTGTGATTGTGTGCTTGTGTGATTGTGTGATTGTGATTGTGTGATTGTGTGGTTGTGTGATTGTGTGATTGTGTGATTGTGTGATTGTGTGATTGTGTGACCGTGATTGTGTGACCGTGATTGTGTGATCATGATTGTGTGATTGTGTAATTGTGATTGTGTGATTGTGTGATTGTGCGATTGTGTGATTGTGTGATTGTGTGATTGTGTGATTGTGTAATTGTGTGATTGTGATTGTGTGATTGTGATTGTGTGATTGTGTGATTGTGTGATTGTGTGATTGTGATTGTGTGATTGTGTGATTGTGTGATTGTGATTGTGTGATTGTGATTGTGTGATTGTGTGATTGTGTGATTGTGTGATTGTGATTGTGTGATTGTGTGATTGTGATTGTGTGATTGTGATTGTGTGATTGTGATTGTGTGATTGTGATTGTGTGATTGTGATTGTGTGATTGTGATTGTGTGATTGTGTTTGTGTGATTGTGATTGTGTGATTGTGTGATTGTGTGATTGTGATTGTGTGATTGTGTGATTGTGTGATTGTGTGATTGTGTGATTGTGTGGTTGTGTGATTGTGTGATTGTGTGATTGTGTGATTGTGTGATTGTGTGATTGTGTGATTGAGCGATTGTGTGCTTGTGTGATTGTGTGATTGTGTGATTGTGATTGTGTGATTGTGATTGTGTGATTGTGATTGTGTGATTGTGATTGTGTGATTGTGATTGTGTGATTGTGATTGTGTGATTGTGATTGTGTGATTGTGATTGTGTGACTGTGATTGTGTGATTGTGATTGTGTGATTGTGATTGTGTGATTGTGATTGTGTGATTGTGATTGTGTGATTGTGTGATTGTGTGATTGTGTGATTGTGTGATTGTGTGATTGAGTGATTGTGTGCTTGTGTGATTGTGTGATTGTGTGATTGTGATTGTGTGATTGTGATTGTGTGATTGTGATTGTGTGATTGTGATTGTGTGATTGTGATTGTGTGATTGTGATTGTGTGATTGTGATTGTGTGATTGTGTGATTGTGTGATTGTGTGATTGTGTGATTGTGTGATTGTGTGATTGTGTGATTGTGTGATTGTGTGATTGTGTGATTGTGTGATTGTGTGATTGTGTGATTGTGTGATTGTGTGATTGTGTGATTGTGTGATTGTGTGATTGTGTGATTGTGTGATTGTGTGATTGTGTGATTGTGTGATTGTGTGATTGTGTGATTGTGTGATTGTGTGATTGTGTGATTGTGTGATTGTGTGATTGTGTGATTGTGTGGTTGTGTGACCGTGATTGTGTGATCGTGATTGTGTGATTGTGATTGTGTGATTGCGTGATTGTGATTGTGTGATTGTGTGACTGTGTGATTGTGTGATTGTGTGATTGTGTGATTTTGTGATTGAGTGATTGTGTGATTGTGTGATTGTGTGAATGTGTGATTGTGTGACCGTGATTGTGTGATTGATGATTGTGTGATTGTGTGATTGTGTGATTGTGATTGTGTGATTGTGATGGTGTGATTGTGATTGTGTGATTGTGTGATTGTGATTGTGTGATTGTGTGATTGTGATTGTGCGATTGTGATTGTGTGATTGTGATTGTGTGATTGTGATTGTGTGATTGTGATTGTGTGATTGTGTGAGTGTGTGATTGCGTGATTGCGTGATTCTGTGATTGAGTGATTGTGTGGTTGTGAGATTTTGTGATTGTGTGATTAGGTGATTGTGTGATTGTGTGATTGTGTGATTGTGTGATTGTGTGATTGTGTGATTGTGTGATTGTGCGATTGTGCGATTGTGTGATTGTGTGATTGTGTGATTGTGTGATTGTGTGATTGTGTGATTGTGTGATTGTGTGATTGTGTGATTGTGTGATTGTGTGATTGTGTGATTGTGTGATTGTGTGATTGTGTGATTGTGTGATTGTGTGATTGTGTGATTGTGTGATTGTGTGATTGTGTGATTGTGTGATTGTGTGATTGTGTAATTGTGATTGTGCGATTGTGATTGTGTGATTGTGTGATTGTGTGATTGTGAGGTTGTGTGATTGTGTGCTTGTGTGATTGTGTGATTGTGTGATTGTGTGATTGTGTGATTGTGTGATTGTGTGATTGTGTGATTGTGTGATTGTGTGATTGTGTGATTGTGTGATTGTGTGATTGTGTGATTGTGTGATTGTGTGATTGTGTGATTGTGTGATTGTGTGATTGTGTGATTGTGTGATTGTGTGATTGTGTGATTGTGTGATTGTGTGATTGTGTGGTTGTGTGACCGTGATTGTGTGATTGTGTGATTGTGTGATTGTGATTGTGTGATTGTGATTGTGTGATTGTGTGATTGTGTGATTGTGTGATTGTGTGATTGTGTGATTGTGTGACTGAGTGATTGTGTGACTGTGTGACTGTGTGACTGTGTGATTGAGGAACTGTGTGATTGTGTGGCCATGATTGTGTGACCGTGATTGTGTGACCGATTGTGTGACCGTGATAGTGTGACCGTGAATGTG
Organism: Megachile rotundata; assembly: GCF_050947335.1. Taxonomy (NCBI): domain Eukaryota; kingdom Metazoa; phylum Arthropoda; class Insecta; order Hymenoptera; family Megachilidae; genus Megachile; species Megachile rotundata. The sequence goes on from NW_027473357.1 coordinate 436,383, forward strand.
TGAATGCGTGATTGTGATTGCGTGATTGTGATTCCGTGATTGTGTGATTGTGTGATCGTGTGATTGTGTGATCGTGTGATTGTGTGATTGTGTGATTGTGTGGTTGTGTGACCGTGATTGTGTGACCTTGATTGTGTGATCGTGATTGTGTGATCGTGATTGTGTGATCGTGATTGTGATTGTGTGATTGTGTGATTGTGTGATTGTGTGATTGTGTGATTGTGTGATTGTGTGATTGAGTGATTGTGTGATTGTGTGATTGTGTGAATGTGTGATTGTGTGACCGTGATTGTGTGACTGTGTGATTGTGTGATTGTGTGATTGTGTGATTGTGTGATTGTGTGATTGTGTGATTGAGTGATTGTGTGATTGTGTGATTGTGTGATTGTGTGATTGTGTGATTGTGTGATTGTGTGATTGTGTGATTGTGTGATTGTGTGATTGTGTGATTGTGTGATTGTGTGATTGTGTGATTGTGTGATTGTGTGATTGTGTGATTGTGTGATTGTGTGATTGTGTGATTGTGTGATTGTGTGATTGTGTGAGTGTGTGATTGTGTGATTGAGTGATTGTGTGATTGTGTGATTGTGTGATTGTGTGATTGTGTGATTGTGTGATTGTGTGATTGTGTGATTGTGTGATTGTGTGATTGTGTGAATGTGTGATTGTGTGACCGTCATTGTGTGATTGTGTGATTGTGTGATTGTGTGATTGTGTGATTGTGTGATTGTGTGATTGTGTGATTGTGTGATTGTGTGATTGTGTGATTGGGTGATTGTGTGATTGCGTGATTGTGTGATTCTGTGATTGTGTGATTGTGTGATTGTGTGATTGCGTGATTGTGTAATTGTGATTGTGCGATTGTGATTGTGTGATTGTGTGATTGTGTGATTGTGTGATTGTGTGATTGTGTGATTGTGAGGTTGTGTGATTGTGTGCTTGTGTGATTGTGTGATTGTGATTGTGTGATTGTGTGGTTGTGTGATTGTGTGATTGTGTGATTGTGTGATTGTGTGATTGTGTGACCGTGATTGTGTGACCGTGATTGTGTGATCATGATTGTGTGATTGTGTAATTGTGATTGTGTGATTGTGTGATTGTGCGATTGTGTGATTGTGTGATTGTGTGATTGTGTGATTGTGTAATTGTGTGATTGTGATTGTGTGATTGTGATTGTGTGATTGTGTGATTGTGTGATTGTGTGATTGTGATTGTGTGATTGTGTGATTGTGTGATTGTGTGATGGTGTGATTAGGTGATTGTGTGATTGTGTGATTGTGTGATTGTGTGATTGTGTGATTGTGTGATTGTGTGATTGTGTGATTGTGTGATTGTGTGATTGTGTGATTGTGATTGTGTGATTGTGATTGTGTGATTGTGATTGTGTGATTGTGATTGTGTGATTGTGATTGTGTGATTGTGATTGTGTGATTGTGGTTGTGTGATTGTGATTGTGTGATTGTGTGATTGTGTGATTGTGATTGTGTGATTGTGTGATTGTGTGATTGTGTGATTGTGTGATTGTGTGGTTGTGTGATTGTGTGATTGTGTGATTGTGTGATTGTGTGATTGTGTGATTGTGTGATTGAGCGATTGTGTGCTTGTGTGATTGTGTGATTGTGTGATTGTGATTGTGTGATTGTGATTGTGTGATTGTGATTGTGTGATTGTGATTGTGTGATTGTGATTGTGTGATTGTGATTGTGTGACTGTGATTGTGTGATTGTGATTGTGTGATTGTGATTGTGTGATTGTGATTGTGTGATTGTGATTGTGTGATTGTGTGATTGTGTGATTGTGTGATTGTGTGATTGTGTGATTGAGTGATTGTGTGCTTGTGTGATTGTGTGATTGTGTGATTGTGATTGTGTGATTGTGATTGTGTGATTGTGATTGTGTGATTGTGATTGTGTGATTGTGATTGTGTGATTGTGATTGTGTGATTGTGATTGTGTGATTGTGATTGTGTGATTGTGTGATTGTGTGATTGTGTGATTGTGTGATTGTGTGATTGTGTGATTGTGTGATTGTGTGATTGTGTGATTGTGTGATTGTGTGATTGTGTGATTGTGTGATTGTGTGATTGTGTGATTGTGTGATTGTGTGATTGTGTGATTGTGTGATTGTGTGATTGTGTGATTGTGTGATTGTGTGATTGTGTGATTGTGTGATTGTGTGATTGTGTGATTGTGTGATTGTGTGATTGTGTGATTGTGTGATTGTGTGATTGTGTGATTGTGTGATTGTGTGATTGTGTGATTGTGTGATTGTGTGGTTGTGTGACCGTGATTGTGTGATCGTGATTGTGTGATTGTGATTGTGTGATTGCGTGATTGTGATTGTGTGATTGTGTGACTGTGTGATTGTGTGATTGTGTGATTGTGTGATTTTGTGATTGAGTGATTGTGTGATTGTGTGATTGTGTGAATGTGTGATTGTGTGACCGTGATTGTGTGATTGATGATTGTGTGATTGTGTGATTGTGTGATTGTGATTGTGTGATTGTGATGGTGTGATTGTGATTGTGTGATTGTGTGATTGTGATTGTGTGATTGTGTGATTGTGATTGTGCGATTGTGATTGTGTGATTGTGATTGTGTGATTGTGATTGTGTGATTGTGATTGTGTGATTGTGTGAGTGTGTGATTGCGTGATTGCGTGATTCTGTGATTGAGTGATTGTGTGGTTGTGAGATTTTGTGATTGTGTGATTAGGTGATTGTGTGATTGTGTGATTGTGTGATTGTGTGATTGTGTGATTGTGTGATTGTGTGATTGTGTGATTGTGCGATTGTGCGATTGTGTGATTGTGTGATTGTGTGATTGTGTGATTGTGTGATTGTGTGATTGTGTGATTGTGTGATTGTGTGATTGTGTGATTGTGTGATTGTGTGATTGTGTGATTGTGTGATTGTGTGATTGTGTGATTGTGTGATTGTGTGATTGTGTGATTGTGTGATTGTGTGATTGTGTGATTGTGTAATTGTGATTGTGCGATTGTGATTGTGTGATTGTGTGATTGTGTGATTGTGAGGTTGTGTGATTGTGTGCTTGTGTGATTGTGTGATTGTGATTGTGTGATTGTGTGATTGTGATTGTGTGATTGTGATTGTGTGATTGTGATTGTGTGACTGTGATTGTGTGATTGTGATTGTGTGATTGTGATTGTGTGATTGTGATTGTGTGATTGTGTGATTGTGTGATTGTGTGATTGTGTGATTGTGTGATTGAGTGATTGTGTGCTTGTGTGATTGTGTGATTGTGTGATTGTGATTGTGTGATTGTGATTGTGTGATTGTGATTGTGTGATTGTGATTGTGTGATTGTGATTGTGTGATTGTGATTGTGTGATTGTGATTGTGTGATTGTGATTGTGTGATTGTGTGATTGTGTGATTGTGTGATTGTGTGATTGTGTGATTGTGTGATTGTGTGATTGTGTGATTGTGTGATTGTGTGATTGTGTGATTGTGTGATTGTGTGATTGTGTGATTGGGTGATTGTGTGATTGCGTGATTGTGTGATTCTGTGATTGTGTGATTGTGTGATTTTGTGATTGTGTGATTGTGTGATTGCGTGATTGTGTGATTGCGTGATTGTGTGATCGTGTGATTGTGTGATTGTGTGATTGTGTGATTGTGTGATTGTGTGATTGAGTGATTGTGTGCTTGTGTGATTGTGTGATTGTGTGATTGTGATTGTGTGATTGTGATTGTGTGATTGTGTGATTGTGTGATTGTGTGATTGTGTGATTGTGTGATTGTGTGATTGTGTGACTGAGTGATTGTGTGACTGTGTGACTGTGTGACTGTGTGATTGAGGAACTGTGTGATTGTGTGGCCATGATTGTGTGACCGTGATTGTGTGACCGATTGTGTGACCGTGATAGTGTGACCGTGAATGTGTGAATGCGTGATTGTGATTGTGTGATTGTGATTGTGTGATTGTGATTGTGTGATTGTGATTGTGTGATTGTGATTGTGTGATTGTGATTGTGTGATTGTGATTGTGTGATTGTGATTGTGTGATTGTGATTGTGTGATTGTGATTGTGTGATTGTGTGATTGTGTGATTGTGTGATTGTGTGATTGTGTGATCGTGTGATTGTGTGATTGTGTGATTGTGTGGTTGTGTGACCGTGATTGTGTGACCTTGATTGTGTGATCGTGATTGTGTGATCGTGATTGTGTGATCGTGATTGTGATTGTGTGATTGTGTGATTGTGTGATTGTGTGATTGTGTGATTGTGTGATTGTGTGATTGTGTGATTGAGTGATTGTGTGATTGTGTGATTGTGTGAATGTGTGATTGTGTGACCGTGATTGTGTGACTGTGTGATTGTGTGATTGTGTGATTGTGTGATTGTGTGATTGTGTGATTGTGTGATTGAGTGATTGTGTGATTGTGTGATTGTGTGATTGTGTGATTGTGTGATTGTGTGATTGTGTGATTGTGTGATTGTGTGATTGTGTGATTGTGTGATTGTGTGATTGTGTGATTGTGTGATTGTGTGATTGTGTGATTGTGTGATTGTGTGATTGTGTGATTGTGTGATTGTGTGAGTGTGTGATTGTGTGATTGAGTGATTGTGTGATTGTGTGATTGTGTGATTGTGTGATTGTGTGATTGTGTGATTGTGTGATTGTGTGATTGTGTGATTGTGTGAATGTGTGATTGTGTGACCGTCATTGTGTGATTGTGTGATTGTGTGATTGTGTGATTGTGTGATTGTGTGATTGTGTGATTGGGTGATTGTGTGATTGCGTGATTGTGTGATTCTGTGATTGTGTGATTGTGTGATTGTGTGATTGCGTGATTGTGTAATTGTGATTGTGCGATTGTGATTGTGTGATTGTGTGATTGTGTGATTGTGTGATTGTGAGGTTGTGTGATTGTGTGCTTGTGTGATTGTGTGATTGTGATTGTGTGATTGTGTGGTTGTGTGATTGTGTGATTGTGTGATTGTGTGATTGTGTGATTGTGTGACCGTGATTGTGTGACCGTGATTGTGTGATCATGATTGTGTGATTGTGTAATTGTGATTGTGTAATTGTGATTGTGTGATTGTGTGATTGTGCGATTGTGTGATTGTGTGATTGTGTGATTGTGTGATTGTGTAATTGTGTGATTGTGATTGTGTGATTGTGATTGTGTGATTGTGTGATTGTGTGATTGTGTGATGGTGTGATTAGGTGATTGTGTGATTGTGTGATTGTGTGATTGTGTGATTGTGTGATTGTGTGATTGTGTGATTGTGTGATTGTGTGATTGTGTGATTGTGTGATTGTGTGATTGTGTGATTGTGTGATTGTGTGATTGTGTGACCGTGATTGTGTGATCGTGATTGTGTGATCGTGTTCGTGTGACCGTGAATGTGTGATTGCGTGATTGTGATTGCGTGATTGTGTGATTGTGTGATTGTGTGATTGTGTGATTGTGTGATGGTGTGATTAGGTGATTGTGTGATTGTGTGATTGTGTGATTGTGTGATTGTGTGATTGTGTGATTGTGATTGTGTGATTGTGATTGTGTGATTGTGATTGTGTGATTGTGATTGTGTGATTGTGATTGTGTGATTGTGATTGTGTGATTGTGATTGTGTGATTGTGATTGTGTGATTGTGATTGTGTGATTGTGTGATTGTGTAATTGTGATTGTGTGATTGTGTGATTGTGCGATTGTGTGATTGTGTGATTGTGTGATTGTGTGATTGTGTGATTGTGTGATTGTGTGATTGTGTGATTGTGTGATTGTGTGATTGTGTGATTGTGTGATTGTGTGATTGTGTGATTGTGTGATTGTGTGATTGTGTGATTGTGTGATTGTGTGATTGAGTGATTGTGTGCTTGTGTGATTGTGTGATTGTGTGATTGTGATTGTGTGATTGTGATTGTGTGATTGTGATTGTGTGATTGTGATTGTGTGATTGTGATTGTGTGATTGTGATTGTGTGATTGTGTGATTGTGTGATTGTGTGATTGTGTGATTGTGTGATTGTGTGAATGTGTGATTGTGTGACCGTGATTGTGTGATTGATGATTGTGTGATTGTGTGATTGTGTGATTGTGTGATTGTGTGATTGTGTGATTGTGTGATTGTGTGATTGTGTGATTGTGTGATTGTGTGATTGTGTGATTGTGTGATTGTGTGATTGTGTGATTGTGTGATTGTGTGGTTGTGTGACCGTGATTGTGTGATCGTGATTGTGTGATTGTGTGATTCTGTGATCGTGTGATTGTGTGATTGTGTGATTGTGTGGTTGTGTGACCGTGATTGTGTGACCGTGATTGTGTGATCGTGATTGTGTGATCGTGATTGTGTGATCGTGATTGTGTGATCGTGATTGTGATTGTGTGATTGTGTGATTGTGTGATTGTGTGATTGTGTGATTGTGTGATTGTGTGATTGAGTAATTGTGTGATTGTGTGATTGTGTGAATGTGTGATTGTGTGACCGTGATTGTGTGATTGTGTGATTGTGTGATTGTGTGAATGTGTGATTGTGTGATTGTGTGATTTTGTGATTGTGTGATTGTGTGATTGCGTGATTGTGTGACTGTGTGATTGTGTGATTGTGTGATTGTGTGATTGTGTGATTGTGTGATTGTGTGATTGTGTGACTGTGTGATTGTGTGATTGTGTGATTGTGTGGTTGTGTGACCGTGATTGTGTGATCGTGATTGTGTGATCGTGATTGTGTGATTGTGTGAATGTGTGATTGTGTGATTGTGTGATTGTGTGATTGTGATTGTGTGATTGTGATTGTGTGATTGTGTGATTGTGTGATTGTGTGATTGTGTGACTGAGTGATTGTGTGACTGTGTGACTGTGTGACTGTGTGATTGAGGAACTGTGTGATTGTGTGGCCATGATTGTGTGACCGTGATTGTGTGACCGATTGTGTGACCGTGATAGTGTGACCGTGAATGTGTGAATGCGTGATTGTGTGATTGTGTGAATGTGATTCCGTGATTGTGTGATTGTGTGATCGTGTGATTGTGTGATCGTGTGATTGTGTGATTGTGTGATTGTGTGATTGTGTGATTGTGTGATTGTGTGATTGTGAGGTTGTGTGATTGTGTGCTTGTGTGATTGTGTGATTGTGATTGTGTGATTGTGTGGTTGTGTGATTGTGTGATTGTGTGATTGTGTGATTGTGTGATTGTGTGACCGTGATTGTGTGACCGTGATTGTGTGATCGTGATTGTGTGATCGTGTTCGTGTGACCGTGAATGTGTGATTGCGTGATTGTGATTGCGTGATGGCGATTGCGTGATTGTGATTGCGTGATTGTGTGATTGTGTGATTGTGTGATTGTGTGATTGTGTGATGGTGTGATTAGGTGATTGTGTGATTGTGTGATTGTGTGATTGTGTGATTGTGTGATTGTGTGATTGTGTGATTGTGTGATTGTGTGATTGTGTGATTGTGTGATTGTGTGATTGTGTGATTGTGTGATTGTGATTGTGTGATTGTGATTGTGTGATTGTGATTGTGTGATTGTGATTGTGTGATTGTGTGATTGTGTAATTGTGATTGTGTGATTGTGTGATTGTGCGATTGTGTGATTGTGCGATTGTGTGATTGTGCGATTGTGTGATTGTGTGATTGTGTGATTGTGTGATTGTGTGATTGTGTGATTGTGTGATAGTGTGATTGTGTGATTGTGTGATTGTGTGATTGTGTGATTGAGTGATTGTGTGCTTGTGTGATTGTGTGATTGTGTGATTGTGATTGTGTGATTGTGTGATTGTGATTGTGTGATTGTGATTGTGTGATTGTGATTGTGTGATTGTGATTGTGTGATTGTGATTGTGTGATTGTGATTGTGTGATTGTGATTGTGTGATTGTGATTGTGTGATTGTGATTGTGTGATTGTGATTGTGTGATTGTGATTGTGTGATTGTGATTGTGTGATTGTGATTGTGATTGTGTGATTGTGTGATTGTGATTGTGCGATTGTGATTGTGTGATTGTGATTGTGTGATTGTGATTGTGTGATTGTGATTGTGTGATTGTGTGAGTGTGTGATTGCGTGATTGCGTGATTCTGTAATTGAGTGATTGTGTGGTTGTGAGATTTTGTGATTGTGTGATTAGGTGATTGTGTGATTGTGTGATTGTGTGATTGTGTGATTGTGTGATTGTGTGATTGTGTGATTGTGTGATTGTGCGATTGTGCGATTGTGTGATTGTGTGATTGTGTGATTGTGTGATTGTGTGATTGTGTGATTGTGTGATTGTGTGATTGTGTGATTGTGTGATTGTGTGATTGTGTGATTGTGTGATTGTGTGATTGTGTGATTGTGTGATTGTGTGATTGTGTGATTGTGTGATTGTGTGATTGTGTGATTGTGTAATTGTGATTGTGCGATTGTGATTGTGTGATTGTGTGATTGTGTGATTGTGAGGTTGTGTGATTGTGTGCTTGTGTGATTGTGTGATTGTGATTGTGTGATTGTGTGGTTGTGTGATTGTGTGATTGTGTGATTGTGTGATTGTGTGATTGTGTGATTGTGTGATTGTGTGACCGTGATTGTGTGATCGTGATTGTGTGATCGTGTTCGTGTGACCGTGAATGTGTGATTGCGTGATTGTGATTGCGTGATTGTGTGATTGTGTGATTGTGTGATTGTGTGATTGTGTGATGGTGTGATTAGGTGATTGTGTGATTGTGTGATTGTGTGATTGTGTGATTGTGTGATTGTGATTGTGTGATTGTGATTGTGTGATTGTGATTGTGTGATTGTGATTGTGTGAGTGTGATTGTGTGATTGTGATTGTGTGATTGTGATTGTGTGATTGTGTGATTGTGTAATTGTGATTGTGTGATTGTGTGATTGTGCGATTGTGTGATTGTTTGATTGTGTGATTGTGTGATAGTGTGATTGTGTGATCGTGTGATTGTGTGATTGTGTGATTGTGTGATTGTGTGATTGTGTGATTGTGTGATTGTGTGATTGTGTGATTGTGTGATTGTGTGATTGTGTGATTGTGTGATTGTGTGATTGTGTGATTGTGTGATTGTGTGATTGTGTGATTGTGTGATTGTGTGATTGTGTGATTGTGTGATTGTGTGATTGTGTGATTGTGTGAGTGTGTGATTGTGTGATTGAGTGATTGTGTGATTGTGTGATTGTGTGATTGTGTGATTGTGTGATTGTGTGATTGTGTGATTGTGTGATTGTGTGAATGTGTGATTGTGTGACCGTCATTGTGTGATTGTGTGATTGTGTGATTGTGTGATTGTGTGATTGTGTGATTGTGTGATTGTGTGATTGTGTGATTGTGTGATTGGGTGATTGTGTGATTGCGTGATTGTGTGATTCTGTGATTGTGTGATTGTGTGATTGCGTGATTGCGTGATTGTGTGATTGTGTGATTGTGTGATTGTGTGATTGGGTGATTGTGTGATTGCGTGATTGTGTGATTCTGTGATTGTGTGATTGTGTGATTGTGTGATTGCGTGATTGCGTGATTGTGTGATTGTGTGATTGTGTGATTGTGTGATTGTGTGATTGTGTGATTGTGTGATTGTGTGATTGTGTGATTGTGTGATTGTGTGATTGTGTGATTGTGTGAGTGTGTGAGTGTGTGATTGTGTGATTGAGTGATTGTGTGATTGTGTGATTGTGTGATTGTGTGATTGTGTGATTGTGTGATTGTGTGATTGTGTGATTGTGTGAATGTGTGATTGTGTGACCGTCATTGTGTGATTGTGTGATTGTGTGATTGTGTGATTGTGTGATTGTGTGATTGTGTGATTGTGTGATTGGGTGATTGTGTGATTGCGTGATTGTGTGATTCTGTGATTCTGTGATTGTGTGATTGTGTGATTGCGTGATTGTGTAATTGTGATTGTGCGATTGTGATTGTGTGATTGTGTGATTGTGTGATTGTGTGATTGTGAGGTTGTGTGATTGTGTGCTTGTGTGATTGTGTGATTGTGATTGTGTGATTGTGTGGTTGTGTGATTGTGTGATTGTGTGATTGTGTGATTGTGTGATTGTGTGACCGTGATTGTGTGACCGTGATTGTGTGATCATGATTGTGTGATTGTGTAATTGTGATTGTGTAATTGTGATTGTGTGATTGTGTGATTGTGCGATTGTGTGATTGTGTGATTGTGTGATTGTGTGATTGTGTAATTGTGTGATTGTGATTGTGTGATTGTGATTGTGTGATTGTGTGATTGTGTGATTGTGTGATGGTGTGATTAGGTGATTGTGTGATTGTGTGATTGTGTGATTGTGTGATTGTGTGATTGTGTGATTGTGTGATTGTGTGATTGTGTGATTGTGTGATTGTGTGATTGTGTGATTGTGTGATTGTGTGATTGTGTGACCGTGATTGTGTGATCGTGATTGTGTGATCGTGTTCGTGTGACCGTGAATGTGTGATTGCGTGATTGTGATTGCGTGATTGTGTGATTGTGTGATTGTGTGATTGTGTGATTGTGTGATGGTGTGATTAGGTGATTGTGTGATTGTGTGATTGTGTGATTGTGTGATTGTGTGATTGTGTGATTGTGATTGTGTGATTGTGATTGTGTGATTGTGATTGTGTGATTGTGATTGTGTGATTGTGATTGTGTGATTGTGATTGTGTGATTGTGATTGTGTGATTGTGATTGTGTGATTGTGATTGTGTGATTGTGATTGTGTGATTGTGATTGTGTGATTGTGTGATTGTGTAATTGTGATTGTGTGATTGTGTGGTTGTGCGATTGTGTGATTGTGTGATTGTGTGATTGTGTGATTGTGTGATTGTGTGATTGTGTGATTGTGTGATTGTGTGATTGTGTGATTGTGTGATTGTGTGATTGTGTGATTGTGTGATTGTGTGATTGTGTGATTGTGTGATTGTGTGATTGTGTGATTGAGTGATTGTGTGCTTGTGTGATTGTGTGATTGTGTGATTGTGATTGTGTGATTGTGATTGTGTGATTGTGATTGTGTGAATGTGTGATTGTGTGACCGTGATTGTGTGATTGATGATTGTGTGATTGTGTGATTGTGTGATTGTGTGATTGTGTGATTGTGTGATTGTGTGATTGTGTGATTGTGTGATTGTGTGATTGTGTGATTGTGTGATTGTGTGATTGTGTGATTGTGTGATTGTGTGATTGTGTGATTGTGTGATTGTGTGATTGTGTGGTTGTGTGACCGTGATTGTGTGATCGTGATTGTGTGATTGTGTGATTCTGTGATCGTGTGATTGTGTGATTGTGTGATTGTGTGGTTGTGTGACCGTGATTGTGTGACCGTGATTATGTGATCGTGATTGTGTGATCGTGATTGTGTGATCGTGATTGTGTGATCGTGATTGTGATTGTGTGATTGTGTGATTGTGTGATTGTGTGATTGTGTGATTGTGTGATTGAGTAATTGTGTGATTGTGTGATTGTGTGAATGTGTGATTGTGTGACCGTGATTGTGTGATTGTGTGATTGTGTGATTGTGTGAATGTGTGATTGTGTGATTGTGTGATTTTGTGATTGTGTGATTGTGTGATTGCGTGATTGTGTGACTGTGTGATTGTGTGATTGTGTGATTGTGTGATTGTGTGATTGTGTGATTGTGTGATTGTGTGATTGTGTGATTGTGTGATTGTGTGATTGTGTGGTTGTGTGACCGTGATTGTGTGATCGTGATTGTGTGATCGTGATTGTGTGATTGTGTAAATGTGTGATTGTGTGATTGTGTGATTGTGTGATTGTGATTGTGTGATTGTGATTGTGTGATTGTGTGATTGTGTGATTGTGTGATTGTGTGACTGAGTGATTGTGTGACTGTGTGACTGTGTGACTGTGTGATTGAGGAACTGTGTGATTGTGTGGCCATGATTGTGTGACCGTGATTGTGTGACCGATTGTGTGACCGTGATAGTGTGACCGTGAATGTGTGAATGCGTGATTGTGTGATTGTGTGAATGTGATTCCGTGATTGTGTGATTGTGTGATCGTGTGATTGTGTGATCGTGTGATTGTGTGATTGTGTGATTGTGTGATTGTGTGATTGTGTGATTGTGTGATTGTGAGGTTGTGTGATTGTGTGCTTGTGTGATTGTGTGATTGTGATTGTGTGATTGTGTGGTTGTGTGATTGTGTGATTGTGTGATTGTGTGATTGTGTGATTGTGTGACCGTGATTGTGTGACCGTGATTGTGTGATCGTGATTGTGTGATCGTGTTCGTGTGACCGTGAATGTGTGATTGCGTGATTGTGATTGCGTGATGGCGATTGCGTGATTGTGATTGCGTGATTGTGTGATTGTGTGATTGTGTGATTGTGTGATTGTGTGATGGTGTGATTAGGTGATTGTGTGATTGTGTGATTGTGTGATTGTGTGATTGTGTGATTGTGTGATTGTGTGATTGTGTGATTGTGTGATTGTGTGATTGTGTGATTGTGTGATTGTGTGATTGTGTGATTGTGATTGTGTGATTGTGATTGTGTGATTGTGATTGTGTGATTGTGATTGTGTGATTGTGTGATTGTGTAATTGTGATTGTGTGATTGTGTGATTGTGCGATTGTGTGATTGTGCGATTGTGTGATTGTGCGATTGTGTGATTGTGTGATTGTGTGATTGTGTGATTGTGTGATTGTGTGATTGTGTGATAGTGTGATTGTGTGATTGTGTGATTGTGTGATTGTGTGATTGAGTGATTGTGTGCTTGTGTGATTGTGTGATTGTGTGATTGTGATTGTGTGATTGTGTGATTGTGATTGTGTGATTGTGATTGTGTGATTGTGATTGTGTGATTGTGATTGTGTGATTGTGATTGTGTGATTGTGATTGTGTGATTGTGATTGTGTGATTGTGATTGTGTGATTGTGATTGTGTGATTGTGATTGTGTGATTGTGATTGTGTGATTGTGATTGTGATTGTGTGATTGTGTGATTGTGATTGTGCGATTGTGATTGTGTGATTGTGATTGTGTGATTGTGATTGTGTGATTGTGATTGTGTGATTGTGATTGTGTGATTGTGTGAGTGTGTGATTGCGTGATTGCGTGATTCTGTAATTGAGTGATTGTGTGGTTGTGAGATTTTGTGATTGTGTGATTAGGTGATTGTGTGATTGTGTGATTGTGTGATTGTGTGATTGTGTGATTGTGTGATTGTGTGATTGTGTGATTGTGCGATTGTGCGATTGTGATTGTGTGATTGTGTGATTGTGTGATTGTGTGATTGTGTGATTGTGTGATTGTGTGATTGTGTGATTGTGTGATTGTGTGATTGTGTGATTGTGTGATTGTGTGATTGTGTGATTGTGTGATTGTGTGATTGTGTAATTGTGATTGTGCGATTGTGATTGTGTGATTGTGTGATTGTGTGATTGTGAGGTTGTGTGATTGTGTGCTTGTGTGATTGTGTGATTGTGATTGTGTGATTGTGTGGTTGTGTGATTGTGTGATTGTGTGATTGTGTGATTGTGTGATTGTGTGATTGTGTGATTGTGTGACCGTGATTGTGTGATCGTGATTGTGTGATCGTGTTCGTGTGACCGTGAATGTGTGATTGCGTGATTGTGATTGCGTGATTGTGTGATTGTGTGATTGTGTGATTGTGTGATTGTGTGATGGTGTGATTAGGTGATTGTGTGATTGTGTGATTGTGTGATTGTGTGATTGTGTGATTGTGTGATTGTGTGATTGTGATTGTGTGATTGTGATTGTGTGATTGTGATTGTGTGATTGTGATTGTGTGAGTGTGATTGTGTGATTGTGATTGTGTGATTGTGATTGTGTGATTGTGTGATTGTGTAATTGTGATTGTGTGATTGTGTGATTGTGCGATTGTGTGATTGCGTGATTGTGTGATTGTGTGATAGTGTGATTGTGTGATCGTGTGATTGTGTGATTGTGTGATTGTGTGATTGTGTGATTGTGTGATTGTGTGATTGTGTGATTGTGTGATTGTGTGATTGTGTGATTGTGTGATTGTGTGATTGTGTGATTGTGTGATTGTGTGATTGTGTGATTGTGTGATTGTGTGATTGTGTGATTGTGTGATTGTGTGATTGTGTGATTGTGTGATTGTGTGAGTGTGTGATTGTGTGATTGAGTGATTGTGTGATTGTGTGATTGTGTGATTGTGTGATTGTGTGATTGTGTGATTGTGTGATTGTGTGATTGTGTGATTGTGTGAATGTGTGATTGTGTGACCGTCATTGTGTGATTGTGTGATTGTGTGATTGTGTGATTGTGTGATTGTGTGATTGTGTGATTGTGTGATTGTGTGATTGTGTGATTGGGTGATTGTGTGATTGCGTGATTGTGTGATTCTGTGATTGTGTGATTGTGTGATTGTGTGATTGCGTGATTGTGTAATTGTGATTGTGCGATTGTGATTGTGTGATTGTGTGATTGTGTGATTGTGTGATTGTGTGATTGTGTGATTGTGTGATTGTGTGATTGTGTGATTGTGTGATTGTGTGATTGTGTGGTTGTGTGATTGTGTGATTGTGTGATTGTGTGATTGTGTGATTGTGTGACCGTGATTGTGTGACCGTGATTGTGTGATCATGATTGTGTGATTGTGTAATTGTGATTGTGTGATTGTGTGATTGTGCGATTGTGTGATTGTGTGATTGTGTGATTGTGTGATTGTGTAATTGTGTGATTGTGATTGTGTGATTGTGATTGTGTGATTGTGTGATTGTGTGATTGTGTGATGGTGTGATTAGGTGATTGTGTGATTGTGTGATTGTGTGATTGTGTGATTGTGTGATTGTGTGATTGTGTGATTGTGTGATTGTGTGATTGTGTGATTGTGTGATTGTGTGATTGTGTGACCGTGATTGTGTGATCGTGATTGTGTGATCGTGTTCGTGTGACCGTGAATGTGTGATTGCGTGATTGTGTGATTGTGTGATTGTGTGATTGTGTGATTGTGTGATGGTGTGATTAGGTGATTGTGTGATTGTGTGATTGTGTGATTGTGTGATTGTGTGATTGTGATTGTGTGATTGTGATTGTGTGATTGTGATTGTGTGATTGTGATTGTGTGATTGTGATTGTGTGATTGTGATTGTGTGATTGTGATTGTGTGATTGTGTGATTGTGTAATTGTGATTGTGTGATTGTGTGATTGTGCGATTGTGTGATTGTGTGATTGTGTGATTGTGTGATTGTGTGATTGTGTGATTGTGTGATTGAGTGATTGTGTGCTTGTGTGATTGTGTGATTGTGTGATTGTGATTGTGTGATTGTGATTGTGTGATTGTGATTGTGTGATTGTGATTGTGTGATTGTGATTGTGTGATTGTGATTGTGTGATTGTGATTGTGTGATTGTGTGATTGTGTGATTGTGTGATTGTGTGATTGTGTGATTGTGTGAATGTGTGATTGTGTGACCGTGATTGTGTGATTGATGATTGTGTGATTGTGTGATTGTGTGATTGTGTGATTGTGTGATTGTGTGATTGTGTGATTGTGTGATTGTGTGATTGTGTGATTGTGTGATTGTGTGATTGTGTGATTGTGTGATTGTGTGATTGTGTGATTGTGTGATTGTGTGATTGTGTGATTGTGTGATTGTGTGGTTGTGTGACCGTGATTGTGTGATCGTGATTGTGTGATTGTGTGATTCTGTGATCGTGTGATTGTGTGATTGTGTGATTGTGTGGTTGTGTGACCGTGATTGTGTGACCGTGATTGTGTGATCGTGATTGTGTGATCGTGATTGTGTGATCGTGATTGTGTGATCGTGATTGTGATTGTGTGATTGTGTGATTGTGTGATTGTGTGATTGTGTGATTGTGTGATTGAGTAATTGTGTGATTGTGTGATTGTGTGAATGTGTGATTGTGTGACCGTGATTGTGTGATTGTGTGATTGTGTGATTGTGTGAATGTGTGATTGTGTGATTGTGTGATTTTGTGATTGTGTGATTGTGTGATTGCGTGATTGTGTGACTGTGTGATTGTGTGATTGTGTGATTGTGTGATTGTGTGATTGTGTGATTGTGTGATTGTGTGATTGTGTGATTGTGTGATTGTGTGATTGTGTGGTTGTGTGACCGTGATTGTGTGATCGTGATTGTGTGATCGTGATTGTGTGATTGTGTGAATGTGTGATTGTGTGATTGTGTGATTGTGTGATTGTGATTGTGTGATTGTGATTGTGTGATTGTGTGATTGTGTGATTGTGTGATTGTGTGACTGAGTGATTGTGTGACTGTGTGACTGTGTGACTGTGTGATTGAGGAACTGTGTGATTGTGTGGCCATGATTGTGTGACCGTGATTGTGTGACCGATTGTGTGACCGTGATAGTGTGACCGTGAATGTGTGAATGCGTGATTGTGTGATTGTGTGAATGTGATTCCGTGATTGTGTGATTGTGTGATCGTGTGATTGTGTGATCGTGTGATTGTGTGATTGTGTGATTGTGTGATTGTGTGATTGTGTGATTGTGTGATTG
The DNA here is from genome assembly GCF_050947335.1 of Megachile rotundata. Lineage (NCBI taxonomy): Eukaryota > Metazoa > Arthropoda > Insecta > Hymenoptera > Megachilidae > Megachile > Megachile rotundata. The sequence continues at coordinate 452,811 of NW_027473357.1, forward strand.
TGAGGTTGTGTGATTGTGTGCTTGTGTGATTGTGTGATTGTGATTGTGTGATTGTGTGGTTGTGTGATTGTGTGATTGTGTGATTGTGTGATTGTGTGATTGTGTGACCGTGATTGTGTGACCGTGATTGTGTGATCGTGATTGTGTGATCGTGTTCGTGTGACCGTGAATGTGTGATTGCGTGATTGCGATTGCGTGATGGCGATTGCGTGATTGTGATTGCGTGATTGTGTGATTGTGTGATTGTGTGATTGTGTGATTGTGTGATGGTGTGATTAGGTGATTGTGTGATTGTGTGATTGTGTGATTGTGTGATTGTGTGATTGTGTGATTGTGTGATTGTGTGATTGTGTGATTGTGTGATTGTGTGATTGTGTGATTGTGTGATTGTGTGATTGTGATTGCGTGATTGTGATTGTGTGATTGTGATTGTGTGATTGTGATTGTGTGATTGTGTGATTGTGTAATTGTGATTGTGTGATTGTGTGATTGTGCGATTGTGTGATTGTGCGATTGTGTGATTGTGCGATTGTGTGATTGTGTGATTGTGTGATTGTGTGATTGTGTGATTGTGTGATTGTGTGATAGTGTGATTGTGTGATTGTGTGATTGTGTGATTGTGTGATTGAGTGATTGTGTGCTTGTGTGATTGTGTGATTGTGTGATTGTGATTGTGTGATTGTGTGATTGTGATTGTGTGATTGTGATTGTGTGATTGTGATTGTGTGATTGTGATTGTGTGATTGTGATTGTGTGATTGTGATTGTGTGATTGTGATTGTGTGATTGTGATTGTGTGATTGTGATTGTGTGATTGTGATTGTGTGATTGTGATTGTGTGATTGTGATTGTGATTGTGTGATTGTGTGATTGTGATTGTGCGATTGTGATTGTGTGATTGTGATTGTGTGATTGTGATTGTGTGATTGTGATTGTGTGATTGTGTGAGTGTGTGATTGCGTGATTGCGTGATTCTGTAATTGAGTGATTGTGTGGTTGTGAGATTTTGTGATTGTGTGATTAGGTGATTGTGTGATTGTGTGATTGTGTGATTGTGTGATTGTGTGATTGTGTGATTGTGTGATTGTGTGATTGTGCGATTGTGCGATTGTGTGATTGTGTGATTGTGTGATTGTGTGATTGTGTGATTGTGTGATTGTGTGATTGTGTGATTGTGTGATTGTGTGATTGTGTGATTGTGTGATTGTGTGATTGTGTGATTGTGTGATTGTGTGATTGTGTGATTGTGTGATTGTGTAATTGTGATTGTGCGATTGTGATTGTGTGATTGTGTGATTGTGTGATTGTGAGGTTGTGTGATTGTGTGCTTGTGTGATTGTGTGATTGTGATTGTGTGATTGTGTGGTTGTGTGATTGTGTGATTGTGTGATTGTGTGATTGTGTGATTGTGTGATTGTGTGATTGTGTGACCGTGATTGTGTGATCGTGATTGTGTGATCGTGTTCGTGTGACCGTGAATGTGTGATTGCGTGATTGTGATTGCGTGATTGTGTGATTGTGTGATTGTGTGATTGTGTGATTGTGTGATGGTGTGATTAGGTGATTGTGTGATTGTGTGATTGTGTGATTGTGTGATTGTGTGATTGTGTGATTGTGATTGTGTGATTGTGATTGTGTGATTGTGATTGTGTGATTGTGATTGTGTGAGTGTGATTGTGTGATTGTGATTGTGTGATTGTGATTGTGTGATTGTGTGATTGTGTAATTGTGATTGTGTGATTGTGTGATTGTGCGATTGTGTGATTGTGTGATTGTGTGATTGTGTGATAGTGTGATTGTGTGATCGTGTGATTGTGTGATTGTGTGATTGTGTGATTGTGTGATTGTGTGATTGTGTGATTGTGTGATTGTGTGATTGTGTGATTGTGTGATTGTGTGATTGTGTGATTGTGTGATTGTGTGATTGTGTGATTGTGTGATTGTGTGATTGTGTGATTGTGTGATTGTGTGATTGTGTGATTGTGTGATTGTGTGATTGTGTGATTGTGTGATTGTGTGAGTGTGTGATTGTGTGATTGAGTGATTGTGTGATTGTGTGATTGTGTGATTGTGTGATTGTGTGATTGTGTGATTGTGTGATTGTGTGATTGTGTGATTGTGTGAATGTGTGATTGTGTGACCGTCATTGTGTGATTGTGTGATTGTGTGATTGTGTGATTGTGTGATTGTGTGATTGTGTGATTGTGTGATTGTGTGATTGTGTGATTGGGTGATTGTGTGATTGCGTGATTGTGTGATTCTGTGATTGTGTGATTGTGTGATTGTGTGATTGCGTGATTGTGTAATTGTGATTGTGCGATTGTGATTGTGTGATTGTGTGATTGTGTGATTGTGTGATTGTGAGGTTGTGTGATTGTGTGCTTGTGTGATTGTGTGATTGTGATTGTGTGATTGTGTGGTTGTGTGATTGTGTGATTGTGTGATTGTGTGATTGTGTGATTGTGTGACCGTGATTGTGTGACCGTGATTGTGTGATCATGATTGTGTGATTGTGTAATTGTGATTGTGTGATTGTGTGATTGTGCGATTGTGTGATTGTGTGATTGTGTGATTGTGTGATTGTGTAATTGTGTGATTGTGATTGTGTGATTGTGATTGTGTGATTGTGTGATTGTGTGATTGTGTGATGGTGTGATTAGGTGATTGTGTGATTGTGTGATTGTGTGATTGTGTGATTGTGTGATTGTGTGATTGTGTGATTGTGTGATTGTGTGATTGTGTGATTGTGTGATTGTGTGATTGTGTGACCGTGATTGTGTGATCGTGATTGTGTGATCGTGTTCGTGTGACCGTGAATGTGTGATTGCGTGATTGTGTGATTGTGTGATTGTGTGATTGTGTGATTGTGTGATGGTGTGATTAGGTGATTGTGTGATTGTGTGATTGTGTGATTGTGTGATTGTGTGATTGTGTGATTGTGATTGTGTGATTGTGATTGTGTGATTGTGATTGTGTGATTGTGATTGTGTGATTGTGATTGTGTGATTGTGATTGTGTGATTGTGATTGTGTGATTGTGTGATTGTGTAATTGTGATTGTGTGATTGTGTGATTGTGCGATTGTGTGATTGTGTGATTGTGTGATTGTGTGATTGTGTGATTGTGTGATTGTGTGATTGTGTGATTGTGTGATTGTGTGATTGTGTGATTGTGTGATTGTGTGATTGTGTGATTGTGTGATTGTGTGATTGTGTGATTGTGTGATTGTGTGATTGTGTGATTGTGTGATTGAGTGATTGTGTGCTTGTGTGATTGTGTGATTGTGTGATTGTGATTGTGTGATTGTGATTGTGTGATTGTGATTGTGTGATTGTGATTGTGTGATTGTGATTGTGTGATTGTGATTGTGTGATTGTGATTGTGTGATTGTGTGATTGTGTGATTGTGTGATTGTGTGATTGTGTGATTGTGTGAATGTGTGATTGTGTGACCGTGATTGTGTGATTGATGATTGTGTGATTGTGTGATTGTGTGATTGTGTGATTGTGTGATTGTGTGATTGTGTGATTGTGTGATTGTGTGATTGTGTGATTGTGTGATTGTGTGATTGTGTGATTGTGTGGTTGTGTGACCGTGATTGTGTGATCGTGATTGTGTGATTGTGTGATTCTGTGATCGTGTGATTGTGTGATTGTGTGATTGTGTGATTGTGTGAATGTGTGATTGTGTGATTGTGTGATTTTGTGATTGTGTGATTGTGTGATTGCGTGATTGTGTGACTGTGTGATTGTGTGATTGTGTGATTGTGTGATTGTGTGATTGTGTGATTGTGTGATTGTGTGATTGTGTGATTGTGTGATTGTGTGATTGTGTGGTTGTGTGACCGTGATTGTGTGATCGTGATTGTGTGATCGTGATTGTGTGATTGTGTGAATGTGTGATTGTGTGATTGTGTGATTGTGTGATTGTGATTGTGTGATTGTGATTGTGTGATTGTGTGATTGTGTGATTGTGTGATTGTGTGACTGAGTGATTGTGTGACTGTGTGACTGTGTGACTGTGTGATTGAGGAACTGTGTGATTGTGTGGCCATGATTGTGTGACCGTGATTGTGTGACCGATTGTGTGACCGTGATAGTGTGACCGTGAATGTGTGAATGCGTGATTGTGTGATTGTGTGAATGTGATTCCGTGATTGTGTGATTGTGTGATCGTGTGATTGTGTGATTGTGTGATTGTGTGATTGTGTGATTGTGTGATTGTGAGGTTGTGTGATTGTGTGCTTGTGTGATTGTGTGATTGTGATTGTGTGATTGTGTGGTTGTGTGATTGTGTGATTGTGTGATTGTGTGATTGTGTGATTGTGTGACCGTGATTGTGTGACCGTGATTGTGTGATCGTGATTGTGTGATCGTGTTCGTGTGACCGTGAATGTGTGATTGCGTGATTGTGATTGCGTGATGGCGATTGCGTGATTGTGATTGCGTGATTGTGTGATTGTGTGATTGTGTGATTGTGTGATTGTGTGATGGTGTGATTAGGTGATTGTGTGATTGTGTGATTGTGTGATTGTGTGATTGTGTGATTGTGTGATTGTGTGATTGTGTGATTGTGTGATTGTGTGATTGTGTGATTGTGTGATTGTGTGATTGTGTGATTGTGATTGTGTGATTGTGATTGTGTGATTGTGATTGTGTGATTGTGATTGTGTGATTGTGTGATTGTGTAATTGTGATTGTGTGATTGTGTGATTGTGCGATTGTGTGATTGTGCGATTGTGTGATTGTGCGATTGTGTGATTGTGTGATTGTGTGATTGTGTGATTGTGTGATTGTGTGATTGTGTGATAGTGTGATTGTGTGATTGTGTGATTGTGTGATTGTGTGATTGAGTGATTGTGTGCTTGTGTGATTGTGTGATTGTGTGATTGTGATTGTGTGATTGTGTGATTGTGATTGTGTGATTGTGATTGTGTGATTGTGATTGTGTGATTGTGATTGTGTGATTGTGATTGTGTGATTGTGATTGTGTGATTGTGATTGTGTGATTGTGATTGTGTGATTGTGATTGTGTGATTGTGATTGTGTGATTGTGATTGTGTGATTGTGATTGTGATTGTGTGATTGTGTGATTGTGATTGTGCGATTGTGATTGTGTGATTGTGATTGTGTGATTGTGATTGTGTGATTGTGATTGTGTGATTGTGTGAGTGTGTGATTGCGTGATTGCGTGATTCTGTAATTGAGTGATTGTGTGGTTGTGAGATTTTGTGATTGTGTGATTAGGTGATTGTGTGATTGTGTGATTGTGTGATTGTGTGATTGTGTGATTGTGTGATTGTGTGATTGTGTGATTGTGCGATTGTGCGATTGTGTGATTGTGTGATTGTGTGATTGTGTGATTGTGTGATTGTGTGATTGTGTGATTGTGTGATTGTGTGATTGTGTGATTGTGTGATTGTGTGATTGTGTGATTGTGTGATTGTGTGATTGTGTAATTGTGATTGTGCGATTGTGATTGTGTGATTGTGTGATTGTGTGATTGTGAGGTTGTGTGATTGTGTGCTTGTGTGATTGTGTGATTGTGATTGTGTGATTGTGTGGTTGTGTGATTGTGTGATTGTGTGATTGTGTGATTGTGTGATTGTGTGATTGTGTGATTGTGTGATTGTGTGATTGTGTAATAGTGTGATTGTGTGATTGTGTGATTGTGTGATTGTGTGATTGTGTGATTGTGTGATTGTGTGATTGTGTGATTGTGTGATTGTGTGATTGTGTGATTGTGATTGTGTGATTGTGTGATTGTGATTGTGTGATTGTGATTGTGTGATTGTGATTGTGTGATTGTGATTGTGATTGTGTGATTGTGTGATTGTGATTGTGCGATTGTGATTGTGTGATTGTGATTGTGTGATTGTGATTGTGTGATTGTGATTGTGTGATTGTGTGAGTGTGTGATTGCGTGATTGCGTGATTCTGTAATTGAGTGATTGTGTGGTTGTGAGATTTTGTGATTGTGTGATTAGGTGATTGTGTGATTGTGTGATTGTGTGATTGTGTGATTGTGTGATTGTGTGATTGTGTGATTGTGCGATTGTGCGATTGTGTGATTGTGTGATTGTGTGATTGTGTGATTGTGTGATTGTGTGATTGTGTGATTGTGTGATTGTGTGATTGTGTGATTGTGTGATTGTGTGATTGTGTGATTGTGTGATTGTGTGATTGTGTGATTGTGTGATTGTGTGATTGTGTGATTGTGTAATTGTGATTGTGCGATTGTGATTGTGTGATTGTGTGATTGTGTGATTGTGAGGTTGTGTGATTGTGTGCTTGTGTGATTGTGTGATTGTGATTGTGTGATTGTGTGGTTGTGTGATTGTGTGATTGTGTGATTGTGTGATTGTGTGATTGTGTGATTGTGTGATTGTGTGACCGTGATTGTGTGATCGTGATTGTGTGATCGTGTTCGTGTGACCGTGAATGTGTGATTGCGTGATTGTGATTGCGTGATTGTGTGATTGTGTGATTGTGTGATTGTGTGATTGTGTGATGGTGTGATTAGGTGATTGTGTGATTGTGTGATTGTGTGATTGTGTGATTGTGTGATTGTGTGATTGTGATTGTGTGATTGTGATTGTGTGATTGTGATTGTGTGATTGTGATTGTGTGAGTGTGATTGTGTGATTGTGATTGTGTGATTGTGATTGTGTGATTGTGTGATTGTGTAATTGTGATTGTGTGATTGTGTGATTGTGCGATTGTGTGATTGTGTGATTGTGTGATTGTGTGATAGTGTGATTGTGTGATCGTGTGATTGTGTGATTGTGTGATTGTGTGATTGTGTGATTGTGTGATTGTGTGATTGTGTGATTGTGTGATTGTGTGATTGTGTGATTGTGTGATTGTGTGATTGTGTGATTGTGTGATTGTGTGATTGTGTGATTGTGTGATTGTGTGATTGTGTGATTGTGTGATTGTGTGATTGTGTGATTGTGTGATTGTGTGATTGTGTGATTGTGTGAGTGTGTGATTGTGTGATTGAGTGATTGTGTGATTGTGTGATTGTGTGATTGTGTGATTGTGTGATTGTGTGATTGTGTGATTGTGTGATTGTGTGATTGTGTGAATGTGTGATTGTGTGACCGTCATTGTGTGATTGTGTGATTGTGTGATTGTGTGATTGTGTGATTGTGTGATTGTGTGATTGTGTGATTGTGTGATTGTGTGATTGGGTGATTGTGTGATTGCGTGATTGTGTGATTCTGTGATTGTGTGATTGTGTGATTGTGTGATTGCGTGATTGTGTAATTGTGATTGTGCGATTGTGATTGTGTGATTGTGTGATTGTGTGATTGTGTGATTGTGAGGTTGTGTGATTGTGTGCTTGTGTGATTGTGTGATTGTGATTGTGTGATTGTGTGGTTGTGTGATTGTGTGATTGTGTGATTGTGTGATTGTGTGATTGTGTGACCGTGATTGTGTGACCGTGATTGTGTGATCATGATTGTGTGATTGTGTAATTGTGATTGTGTGATTGTGTGATTGTGCGATTGTGTGATTGTGTGATTGTGTGATTGTGTGATTGTGTAATTGTGTGATTGTGATTGTGTGATTGTGATTGTGTGATTGTGTGATTGTGTGATTGTGTGATGGTGTGATTAGGTGATTGTGTGATTGTGTGATTGTGTGATTGTGTGATTGTGTGATTGTGTGATTGTGTGATTGTGTGATTGTGTGATTGTGTGATTGTGTGATTGTGTGATTGTGTGACCGTGATTGTGTGATCGTGATTGTGTGATCGTGTTCGTGTGACCGTGAATGTGTGATTGCGTGATTGTGTGATTGTGTGATTGTGTGATTGTGTGATTGTGTGATGGTGTGATTAGGTGATTGTGTGATTGTGTGATTGTGTGATTGTGTGATTGTGTGATTGTGTGATTGTGATTGTGTGATTGTGATTGTGTGATTGTGATTGTGTGATTGTGATTGTGTGATTGTGATTGTGTGATTGTGATTGTGTGATTGTGATTGTGTGATTGTGTGATTGTGTAATTGTGATTGTGTGATTGTGTGATTGTGCGATTGTGTGATTGTGTGATTGTGTGATTGTGTGATTGTGTGATTGTGTGATTGTGTGATTGTGTGATTGTGTGATTGTGTGATTGTGTGATTGTGTGATTGTGTGATTGTGTGATTGTGTGATTGTGTGATTGTGTGATTGTGTGATTGTGTGATTGTGTGATTGTGTGATTGTGTGATTGAGTGATTGTGTGCTTGTGTGATTGTGTGATTGTGTGATTGTGATTGTGTGATTGTGATTGTGTGATTGTGATTGTGTGATTGTGATTGTGTGATTGTGATTGTGTGATTGTGATTGTGTGATTGTGATTGTGTGATTGTGTGATTGTGTGATTGTGTGATTGTGTGATTGTGTGATTGTGTGAATGTGTGATTGTGTGACCGTGATTGTGTGATTGATGATTGTGTGATTGTGTGATTGTGTGATTGTGTGATTGTGTGATTGTGTGATTGTGTGATTGTGTGATTGTGTGATTGTGTGATTGTGTGATTGTGTGATTGTGTGATTGTGTGGTTGTGTGACCGTGATTGTGTGATCGTGATTGTGTGATTGTGTGATTCTGTGATCGTGTGATTGTGTGATTGTGTGATTGTGTGGTTGTGTGACCGTGATTGTGTGACCGTGATTGTGTGATCGTGATTGTGTGATCGTGATTGTGTGATCGTGATTGTGTGATCGTGATTGTGATTGTGTGATTGTGTGATTGTGTGATTGTGTGATTGTGTGATTGTGTGATTGTGTGATTGAGTAATTGTGTGATTGTGTGATTGTGTGAATGTGTGATTGTGTGACCGTGATTGTGTGATTGTGTGATTGTGTGATTGTGTGAATGTGTGATTGTGTGATTGTGTGATTTTGTGATTGTGTGATTGTGTGATTGCGTGATTGTGTGACTGTGTGATTGTGTGATTGTGTGATTGTGTGATTGTGTGATTGTGTGATTGTGTGATTGTGTGATTGTGTGATTGTGTGATTGTGTGATTGTGTGGTTGTGTGACCGTGATTGTGTGATCGTGATTGTGTGATCGTGATTGTGTGATTGTGTGAATGTGTGATTGTGTGATTGTGTGATTGTGTGATTGTGATTGTGTGATTGTGATTGTGTGATTGTGTGATTGTGTGATTGTGTGATTGTGTGATTGTGTGACTGAGTGATTGTGTGACTGTGTGACTGTGTGACTGTGTGATTGAGGAACTGTGTGATTGTGTGGCCATGATTGTGTGACCGTGATTGTGTGACCGATTGTGTGACCGTGATAGTGTGACCGTGAATGTGTGAATGCGTGATTGTGTGATTGTGTGAATGTGATTCCGTGATTGTGTGATTGTGTGATCGTGTGATTGTGTGATTGTGTGATTGTGTGATTGTGTGATTGTGTGATTGTGAGGTTGTGTGATTGTGTGCTTGTGTGATTGTGTGATTGTGATTGTGTGATTGTGTGGTTGTGTGATTGTGTGATTGTGTGATTGTGTGATTGTGTGATTGTGTGACCGTGATTGTGTGACCGTGATTGTGTGATCGTGATTGTGTGATCGTGTTCGTGTGACCGTGAATGTGTGATTGCGTGATTGTGATTGCGTGATGGCGATTGCGTGATTGTGATTGCGTGATTGTGTGATTGTGTGATTGTGTGATTGTGTGATTGTGTGATGGTGTGATTAGGTGATTGTGTGATTGTGTGATTGTGTGATTGTGTGATTGTGTGATTGTGTGATTGTGTGATTGTGTGATTGTGTGATTGTGTGATTGTGTGATTGTGTGATTGTGTGATTGTGTGATTGTGATTGTGTGATTGTGATTGTGTGATTGTGATTGTGTGATTGTGATTGTGTGATTGTGTGATTGTGTAATTGTGATTGTGTGATTGTGTGATTGTGCGATTGTGTGATTGTGCGATTGTGTGATTGTGCGATTGTGTGATTGTGTGATTGTGTGATTGTGTGATTGTGTGATTGTGTGATTGTGTGATAGTGTGATTGTGTGATTGTGTGATTGTGTGATTGTGTGATTGAGTGATTGTGTGCTTGTGTGATTGTGTGATTGTGTGATTGTGATTGTGTGATTGTGTGATTGTGATTGTGTGATTGTGATTGTGTGATTGTGATTGTGTGATTGTGATTGTGTGATTGTGATTGTGTGATTGTGATTGTGTGATTGTGATTGTGTGATTGTGATTGTGTGATTGTGATTGTGTGATTGTGATTGTGTGATTGTGATTGTGTGATTGTGATTGTGATTGTGTGATTGTGTGATTGTGATTGTGCGATTGTGATTGTGTGATTGTGATTGTGTGATTGTGATTGTGTGATTGTGATTGTGTGATTGTGTGAGTGTGTGATTGCGTGATTGCGTGATTCTGTAATTGAGTGATTGTGTGGTTGTGAGATTTTGTGATTGTGTGATTAGGTGATTGTGTGATTGTGTGATTGTGTGATTGTGTGATTGTGTGATTGTGTGATTGTGTGATTGTGTGATTGTGCGATTGTGCGATTGTGTGATTGTGTGATTGTGTGATTGTGTGATTGTGTGATTGTGTGATTGTGTGATTGTGTGATTGTGTGATTGTGTGATTGTGTGATTGTGTGATTGTGTGATTGTGTGATTGTGTAATTGTGATTGTGCGATTGTGATTGTGTGATTGTGTGATTGTGTGATTGTGAGGTTGTGTGATTGTGTGCTTGTGTGATTGTGTGATTGTGATTGTGTGATTGTGTGGTTGTGTGATTGTGTGATTGTGTGATTGTGTGATTGTGTGATTGTGTGATTGTGTGATTGTGTGATTGTGTGATTGTGTAATAGTGTGATTGTGTGATTGTGTGATTGTGTGATTGTGTGATTGTGTGATTGTGTGATTGTGTGATTGTGTGATTGTGTGATTGTGTGATTGTGTGATTGTGTGATTGTGTGATTGTGTGATTGAGTGATTGTGTGCTTGTGTGATTGTGTGATTGTGTGATTGTGATTGTGTGATTGTGATTGTGTGATTGTGATTGTGTGATTGTGTGATTGTGTGATTGAGTGATTGTGTGATTGTGTGATTGTGTGATTGTGTGATTGTGTGATTGTGATTGTGTGATTGTGTGATTGTGTGATTGTGTGATTGTGTGATTGTGTGATTGTGTGATTGTGTGATTGTGTGATTGTGTGATTGTGTGATTGTGTGATTGTGTGATTGTGTGATTGTGTGATTGTGTGATTGTGTGATTGTGTGATTGTGTGATTGTGTGAGTGTGTGATTGTGTGATTGAGTGATTGTGTGATTGTGTGATTGTGTGATTGTGTGATTGTGTGATTGTGTGATTGTGTGATTGTGTGATTGTGTGATTGTGTGATTGTGTGAATGTGTGATTGTGTGACCGTCATTGTGTGATTGTGTGATTGTGTGATTGTGTGATTGTGTGATTGTGTGATTGTGTGATTGTGTGATTGTGTGATTGTGTGATTGGGTGATTGTGTGATTGCGTGATTGTGTGATTCTGTGATTGTGTGATTGTGTGATTGTGTGATTGCGTGATTGTGTAATTGTGATTGTGCGATTGTGATTGTGTGATTGTGTGATTGTGTGATTGTGTGATTGTGTGATTGTGAGGTTGTGTGATTGTGTGCTTGTGTGATTGTGTGATTGTGATTGTGTGATTGTGATTGTGTGATTGTGATTGTGTGATTGTGATTGTGTGATTGTGATTGTGTGATTGTGATTGTGTGATTGTGATTGTGTGATTGTGTGATTGTGTGATTGTGTGATTGTGTGATTGTGTGATTGTGTGATTGTGTGAATGTGTGATTGTGTGACCGTGATTGTGTGATTGATGATTGTGTGATTGTGTGATTGTGTGATTGTGTGATTGTGTGATTGTGTGATTGTGTGATTGTGTGATTGTGTGATTGTGTGATTGTGTGATTGTGTGATTGTGTGGTTGTGTGACCGTGATTGTGTGATCGTGATTGTGTGATTGTGTGATTCTGTGATCGTGTGATTGTGTGATTGTGTGATTGTGTGGTTGTGTGACCGTGATTGTGTGACCGTGATTGTGTGATCGTGATTGTGTGATCGTGATTGTGTGATCGTGATTGTGTGATCGTGATTGTGATTGTGTGATTGTGTGATTGTGTGATTGTGTGATTGTGTGATTGTGTGATTGTGTGATTGAGTAATTGTGTGATTGTGTGATTGTGTGAATGTGTGATTGTGTGACCGTGATTGTGTGACTGTGTGATTGTGTGATTGTGTGATTGTGTGATTGTGTGATTGTGTGATTGAGTGATTGTGTGATTGTGTGATTGTGTGATTGTGTGATTGTGTGATTGTGTGATTGTGTGATTGTGTGATTGTGTGATTGTGTGATTGTGTGATTGTGTGATTGTGTGATTGTGTGATTGTGTGATTGTGTGATTGTGTGATTGTGTGATTGTGTGATTGTGTGATTGTGTGATTGTGTGATTGTGTGATTGTGTGATTGTGTGATTGTGTGAGTGTGTGATTGTGTGATTGAGTGATTGTGTGATTGTGTGATTGTGTGATTGTGTGATTGTGTGATTGTGTGATTGTGTGATTGTGTGATTGTGTGATTGTGTGAATGTGTGATTGTGTGACCGTCATTGTGTGATTGTGTGATTGTGTGATTGTGTGATTGTGTGATTGTGTGATTGTGTGATTGTGTGATTGTGTGATTGGGTGATTGTGTGATTGCGTGATTGTGTGATTCTGTGATTGTGTGATTGTGTGATTGTGTGATTGTGTGATTGCGTGATTGTGTAATTGTGATTGTGCGATTGTGATTGTGTGATTGTGTGATTGTGTGATTGTGTGATTGTGTGATTGTGAGGTTGTGTGATTGTGTGCTTGTGTGATTGTGTGATTGTGATTGTGTGATTGTGATTGTGTGATTGTGATTGTGTGATTGTGATTGTGTGATTGTGATTGTGTGATTGTGATTGTGTGATTGTGATTGTGTGATTGTGATTGTGTGATTGTGTGATTGTGTGATTGTGTGATTGTGTGATTGTGTGATTGTGTGATTGTGTGAATGTGTGATTGTGTGACCGTGATTGTGTGATTGATGATTGTGTGATTGTGTGATTGTGTGATTGTGTGATTGTGTGATTGTGTGATTGTGTGATTGTGTGATTGTGTGATTGTGTGATTGTGTGATTGTGTGATTGTGTGATTGTGTGGTTGTGTGACCGTGATTGTGTGATCGTGATTGTGTGATTGTGTGATTCTGTGATCGTGTGATTGTGTGATTGTGTGATTGTGTGGTTGTGTGACCGTGATTGTGTGACCGTGATTGTGTGATCGTGATTGTGTGATCGTGATTGTGTGATCGTGATTGTGTGATCGTGATTGTGATTGTGTGATTGTGTGATTGTGTGATTGTGTGATTGTGTGATTGTGTGATTGTGTGATTGAGTAATTGTGTGATTGTGTGATTGTGTGAATGTGTGATTGTGTGACCGTGATTGTGTGATTGTGTGATTGTGTGATTGTGTGAATGTGTGATTGTGTGATTGTGTGATTTTGTGATTGTGTGATTGTGTGATTGCGTGATTGTGTGACTGTGTGATTGTGTGATTGTGTGATTGTGTGATTGTGTGATTGTGTGATTGTGTGATTGTGTGATTGTGTGATTGTGTGATTGTGTGATTGTGTGGTTGTGTGACCGTGATTGTGTGATCGTGATTGTGTGATCGTGATTGTGTGATTGTGTGAATGTGTGATTGTGTGATTGTGTGATTGTGTGATTGTGATTGTGTGATTGTGATTGTGTGATTGTGTGATTGTGTGATTGTGTGATTGTGTGACTGAGTGATTGTGTGACTGTGTGACTGTGTGACTGTGTGATTGAGGAACTGTGTGATTGTGTGGCCATGATTGTGTGACCGTGATTGTGTGACCGATTGTGTGACCGTGATAGTGTGACCGTGAATGTGTGAATGCGTGATTGTGTGATTGTGTGAATGTGATTCCGTGATTGTGTGATTGTGTGATCGTGTGATTGTGTGATCGTGTGATTGTGTGATTGTGTGATTGTGTGGTTGTGTGACCGTGATTGTGTGACCGTGATTGTGTGATCGTGATTGTGTGATCGTGATTGTGTGATCGTGATTGTGATTGTGTGATTGTGTGATTGTGTGATTGTGTGATTGTGTGATTGAGTGATTGTGTGATTGTGTGATTGTGTGAATGTGTGATTGTGTGACCGTGATTGTGTGATTGTGTGATTGTGTGATTGTGTGATTGTGTGATTGGGTGATTGTGTGATTGCGTGATTGTGTGATTCTGTGATTGTGTGATTGTGTGATTGTGTGATTGCGTGATTGTGTAATTGTGACTGTGCGATTGTGATTGTGTGATTGTGTGATTGTGTGATTGTGAGGTTGTGTGATTGTGTGCTTGTGTGATTGTGTGATTGTGATTGTGTGATTGTGTGGTTGTGTGATTGTGTGATTGTGTGATTGTGTGATTGTGTGATTGTGTGACCGTGATTGTGTGACCGTGATTGTGTGATCGTGATTGTGTGATCGTGTTCGTGTGACCGTGAATGTGTGATTGCGTGATTGTGATTGCGTGATGGCGATTGCGTGATTGTGATTGCGTGATTGTGTGATTGTGTGATTGTGTGATTGTGTGATTGTGTGATGGTGTGATTAGGTGATTGTGTGATTGTGTGATTGTGTGATTGTGTGATTGTGTGATTGTGTGATTGTGTGATTGTGTGATTGTGTGATTGTGTGATTGTGTGATTGTGATTGTGTGATTGTGATTGTGTGATTGTGATTGTGTGATTGTGATTGTGTGATTGTGATTGTGTGATTGTGTGATTGTGTAATTGTGATTGTGTGATTGTGTGATTGTGCGATTGTGTGATTGTGCGATTGTGTGATTGTGCGATTGTGTGATTGTGTGATTGTGTGATTGTGTGATTGTGTGATTGTGTGATTGTGTGATAGTGTGATTGTGTGATTGTGTGATTGTGTGATTGTGTGATTGAGTGATTGTGTGCTTGTGTGATTGTGTGATAGTGTGATTGTGATTGTGTGATTGTGTGATTGTGATTGTGTGATTGTGATTGTGTGATTGTGATTGTGTGATTGTGATTGTGTGATTGTGATTGTGTGATTGTGATTGTGTGATTGTGATTGTGTGATTGTGATTGTGTGATTGTGATTGTGTGATTGTGATTGTGTGATTGTGATTGTGTGATTGTGATTGTGTGATTGTGATTGTGTGATTGTGATTGTGTGATTGTGATTGTGTGATTGTGATTGTGTGATTGTGTGATTGTGTGATTGTGATTGTGTGATTGTGTGATTGTGTGATTGTGTGATTGTGTGATTGTGTGATTGTGTGATTGTGTGATTGTGTGGTTGTGTGATTGTGTGATTGTGTGATTGTGTGATTGTGTGATTGTGTGATTGTGTGATTGTGTGATTGTGTGATTGTGTGATTGTGTGATTGTGTGATTGTGTGATTGTGTGATTGTGTGAGTGTGTGATTGTGTGATTGAGTGATTGTGTGATTGTGTGATTGTGTGATTGTGTGATTGTGTGATTGTGTGATTGTGTGATTGTGTGATTGTGTGATTGTGTGATTGTGTGATTGAGTGATTGTGTGATTGTGTGATTGTGTGAATGTGTGATTGTGTGACCGTGATTGTGTGACTGTGTGATTGTGTGATTGTGTGATTGTGTGATTGTGTGATTGTGTGATTGTGTGATTGAGTGATTGTGTGATTGTGTGATTGTGTGATTGTGTGATTGTGTGATTGTGTGATTGTGTGATTGTGTGATTGTGTGATTGTGTGATTGTGTGATTGTGTGATTGTGTGATTGTGTGATTGTGTGATTGTGTGATTGTGATTGTGTGATTGTGATTGTGTGATTGTGATTGTGTGATTGTGATTGAGTGATTGTGATTGTGTGATTGTGTGATTGTGTGATTGTGTAATTGTGATTGTGTGATTGTGTGATTGTGCGATTGTGTGATTGTGTGATTGTGTGATTGTGTGATTGTGTGATTGTGTGATTGTGTGATTGTGATTGTGTGATTGTGTGGTTGTGTGATTGTGTGATTGTGTGATTGTGTGATTGTGTGATTGTGTGATTGTGTGATTGTGTGACCGTGATTGTGTGATCGTGATTGTGTGATCGTGTTCGTGTGACCGTGAATGTGTGATTGCGTGATGGCGATTGCGTGATTGTGATTGCGTGATTGTGTGATAGTGTGATTGTGTGATTGTGTGATTGTGTGATTGTGTGATTGTGTGATTGTGATTGTGTGATTGTGATTGTGTGATTGTGATTGTGTGATTGTGATTGAGTGATTGTGATTGTGTGATTGTGTGATTGTGTAATTGTGATTGTGTGATTGTGTGATTGTGCGATTGTGTGATTGTGATTGTGTGATTGTGATTGTGTGATTGTGTGATTGTGATTGTGTGATTGTGATTGTGTGATTGTGATTGTGTGATTGCGATTGTGTGATTGTGATTGTGTGATTGTGATTGTGTGATTGTGATTGTGTGATTGTGATTGTGTGATTGTGATTGTGTGATTGTGATTGTGTGATTGTGTGAGTGTGTGATTGCGTGATTGCGTGATTCTGTAATTGAGTGATTGTGTGGTTGTGAGATTGTGTGATTGTGTGATTAGGTGATTGTGTGATTGTGTGATTGTGCGATTGTGTGATTGTGTGATTGTGTGATTGTGTGATTGTGTGATTGTGTGATTGTGTGATTGTGTGATTGTCCGATTGTGTGATTGTGTGATTGTGATTGTGTGATTGTGATTGTGTGATTGTGATTGTGTGATTGTGTGAGTGTGTGATTGCGTGATTGCGTGATTCTGTAATTGAGTGATTGTGTGGTTGTGAGATTGTGTGATTGTGTGATTAGGTGATTGTGTGATTGTGTGATTGTGCGATTGTGTGATTGTGTGATTGTGTGATTGTGTGATTGTGTGATTGTGTGATTGTGTGATTGTGTGGTTGTGCGATTGTGTGATTGTGCGATTGTGTGATTGTGTGATTGTGTGATTGTGTGATTGTGTGATTGTGTGATTGTGTGATTGTGTGATTGTGTGATTGTGTGATTGTGTGATTGTGTGATTGTGTGATTGTGTGATTGTGTGATTGTGCGATTGTGTGATTGTGTGATTGTGTGGTTGTGTGATTGTGTGATTGTGTGATTGTGTGATTGTGTGATTGTGTGACCGTGATTGTGTGACCGTGATTGTGTGATCGTGATTGTGTGATCGTGTTCGTGTGACCGTGAATGTGTGATTGCGTGATTGTGATTGCGTGATGGCGATTGCGTGATTGTGATTGCGTGATTGTGTGATTGTGTGATTGTGTGATTGTGTGATTGTGTGATGGTGTGATTAGGTGATTGTGTGATTGTGTGATTGTGTGATTGTGTGATTGTGTGATTGTGTGATTGTGTGATTGTGTGATTGTGTGATTGTGTGATTGTGTGATTGTGTGATTGTGTGATTGTGTGATTGTGATTGTGTGATTGTGATTGTGTGATTGTGATTGTGTGATTGTGATTGTGTGATTGTGTGATTGTGTAATTGTGATTGTGTGATTGTGTGATTGTGCGATTGTGTGATTGTGCGATTGTGTGATTGTGCGATTGTGTGATTGTGTGATTGTGTGATTGTGTGATTGTGTGATTGTGTGATTGTGTGATAGTGTGATTGTGTGATTGTGTGATTGTGTGATTGTGTGATTGAGTGATTGTGTGCTTGTGTGATTGTGTGATTGTGTGATTGTGATTGTGTGATTGTGTGATTGTGATTGTGTGATTGTGATTGTGTGATTGTGATTGTGTGATTGTGATTGTGTGATTGTGATTGTGTGATTGTGATTGTGTGATTGTGATTGTGTGATTGTGATTGTGTGATTGTGATTGTGTGATTGTGATTGTGTGATTGTGATTGTGTGATTGTGATTGTGTGATTGTGATTGTGTGATTGTGATTGTGATTGTGTGATTGTGTGATTGTGATTGTGCGATTGTGATTGTGTGATTGTGATTGTGTGATTGTGATTGTGTGATTGTGATTGTGTGATTGTGTGAGTGTGTGATTGCGTGATTGCGTGATTCTGTAATTGAGTGATTGTGTGGTTGTGAGATTTTGTGATTGTGTGATTAGGTGATTGTGTGATTGTGTGATTGTGTGATTGTGTGATTGTGTGATTGTGTGATTGTGTGATTGTGTGATTGTGCGATTGTGCGATTGTGTGATTGTGTGATTGTGTGATTGTGTGATTGTGTGATTGTGTGATTGTGTGATTGTGTGATTGTGTGATTGTGTGATTGTGTGATTGTGTGATTGTGTGATTGTGTGATTGTGTGATTGTGTAATTGTGATTGTGCGATTGTGATTGTGTGATTGTGTGATTGTGTGATTGTGAGGTTGTGTGATTGTGTGCTTGTGTGATTGTGTGATTGTGATTGTGTGATTGTGTGGTTGTGTGATTGTGTGATTGTGTGATTGTGTGATTGTGTGATTGTGTGATTGTGTGATTGTGTGATTGTGTGATTGTGTAATAGTGTGATTGTGTGATTGTGTGATTGTGTGATTGTGTGATTGTGTGATTGTGTGATTGTGTGATTGTGTGATTGTGTGATTGTGTGATTGTGTGATTGTGTGATTGTGTGATTGTGTGATTGAGTGATTGTGTGCTTGTGTGATTGTGTGATTGTGTGATTGTGATTGTGTGATTGTGATTGTGTGATTGTGATTGTGTGATTGTGTGATTGTGTGATTGAGTGATTGTGTGATTGTGTGATTGTGTGATTGTGTGATTGTGTGATTGTGATTGTGTGATTGTGTGATTGTGTGATTGTGTGATTGTGTGATTGTGTGATTGTGTGATTGTGTGATTGTGTGATTGTGTGATTGTGTGATTGTGTGATTGTGTGATTGTGTGATTGTGTGATTGTGTGATTGTGTGATTGTGTGATTGTGTGAGTGTGTGATTGTGTGATTGAGTGATTGTGTGATTGTGTGATTGTGTGATTGTGTGATTGTGTGATTGTGTGATTGTGTGATTGTGTGATTGTGTGATTGTGTGATTGTGTGAATGTGTGATTGTGTGACCGTCATTGTGTGATTGTGTGATTGTGTGATTGTGTGATTGTGTGATTGTGTGATTGTGTGATTGTGTGATTGTGTGATTGTGTGATTGGGTGATTGTGTGATTGCGTGATTGTGTGATTCTGTGATTGTGTGATTGTGTGATTGTGTGATTGCGTGATTGTGTAATTGTGATTGTGCGATTGTGATTGTGTGATTGTGTGATTGTGTGATTGTGTGATTGTGTGATTGTGAGGTTGTGTGATTGTGTGCTTGTGTGATTGTGTGATTGTGATTGTGTGATTGTGATTGTGTGATTGTGATTGTGTGATTGTGATTGTGTGATTGTGATTGTGTGATTGTGATTGTGTGATTGTGATTGTGTGATTGTGTGATTGTGTGATTGTGTGATTGTGTGATTGTGTGATTGTGTGATTGTGTGAATGTGTGATTGTGTGACCGTGATTGTGTGATTGATGATTGTGTGATTGTGTGATTGTGTGATTGTGTGATTGTGTGATTGTGTGATTGTGTGATTGTGTGATTGTGTGATTGTGTGATTGTGTGATTGTGTGATTGTGTGGTTGTGTGACCGTGATTGTGTGATCGTGATTGTGTGATTGTGTGATTCTGTGATCGTGTGATTGTGTGATTGTGTGATTGTGTGGTTGTGTGACCGTGATTGTGTGACCGTGATTGTGTGATCGTGATTGTGTGATCGTGATTGTGTGATCGTGATTGTGTGATCGTGATTGTGATTGTGTGATTGTGTGATTGTGTGATTGTGTGATTGTGTGATTGTGTGATTGTGTGATTGAGTAATTGTGTGATTGTGTGATTGTGTGAATGTGTGATTGTGTGACCGTGATTGTGTGACTGTGTGATTGTGTGATTGTGTGATTGTGTGATTGTGTGATTGTGTGATTGAGTGATTGTGTGATTGTGTGATTGTGTGATTGTGTGATTGTGTGATTGTGTGATTGTGTGATTGTGTGATTGTGTGATTGTGTGATTGTGTGATTGTGTGATTGTGTGATTGTGTGATTGTGTGATTGTGTGATTGTGTGATTGTGTGATTGTGTGATTGTGTGATTGTGTGATTGTGTGATTGTGTGATTGTGTGATTGTGTGATTGTGTGAGTGTGTGATTGTGTGATTGAGTGATTGTGTGATTGTGTGATTGTGTGATTGTGTGATTGTGTGATTGTGTGATTGTGTGATTGTGTGATTGTGTGATTGTGTGAATGTGTGATTGTGTGACCGTCATTGTGTGATTGTGTGATTGTGTGATTGTGTGATTGTGTGATTGTGTGATTGTGTGATTGTGTGATTGTGTGATTGGGTGATTGTGTGATTGCGTGATTGTGTGATTCTGTGATTGTGTGATTGTGTGATTGTGTGATTGTGTGATTGCGTGATTGTGTAATTGTGATTGTGCGATTGTGATTGTGTGATTGTGTGATTGTGTGATTGTGTGATTGTGTGATTGTGAGGTTGTGTGATTGTGTGCTTGTGTGATTGTGTGATTGTGATTGTGTGATTGTGATTGTGTGATTGTGATTGTGTGATTGTGATTGTGTGATTGTGATTGTGTGATTGTGATTGTGTGATTGTGATTGTGTGATTGTGTGATTGTGTGATTGTGTGATTGTGTGATTGTGTGATTGTGTGATTGTGTGAATGTGTGATTGTGTGACCGTGATTGTGTGATTGATGATTGTGTGATTGTGTGATTGTGTGATTGTGTGATTGTGTGATTGTGTGATTGTGTGATTGTGTGATTGTGTGATTGTGTGATTGTGTGATTGTGTGATTGTGTGATTGTGTGGTTGTGTGACCGTGATTGTGTGATCGTGATTGTGTGATTGTGTGATTCTGTGATCGTGTGATTGTGTGATTGTGTGATTGTGTGGTTGTGTGACCGTGATTGTGTGACCGTGATTGTGTGATCGTGATTGTGTGATCGTGATTGTGTGATCGTGATTGTGTGATCGTGATTGTGATTGTGTGATTGTGTGATTGTGTGATTGTGTGATTGTGTGATTGTGTGATTGTGTGATTGAGTAATTGTGTGATTGTGTGATTGTGTGAATGTGTGATTGTGTGACCGTGATTGTGTGATTGTGTGATTGTGTGATTGTGTGAATGTGTGATTGTGTGATTGTGTGATTTTGTGATTGTGTGATTGTGTGATTGCGTGATTGTGTGACTGTGTGATTGTGTGATTGTGTGATTGTGTGATTGTGTGATTGTGTGATTGTGTGATTGTGTGATTGTGTGATTGTGTGATTGTGTGATTGTGTGGTTGTGTGACCGTGATTGTGTGATCGTGATTGTGTGATCGTGATTGTGTGATTGTGTGAATGTGTGATTGTGTGATTGTGTGATTGTGTGATTGTGATTGTGTGATTGTGATTGTGTGATTGTGTGATTGTGTGATTGTGTGATTGTGTGACTGAGTGATTGTGTGACTGTGTGACTGTGTGACTGTGTGATTGAGGAACTGTGTGATTGTGTGGCCATGATTGTGTGACCGTGATTGTGTGACCGATTGTGTGACCGTGATAGTGTGACCGTGAATGTGTGAATGCGTGATTGTGTGATTGTGTGAATGTGATTCCGTGATTGTGTGATTGTGTGATCGTGTGATTGTGTGATCGTGTGATTGTGTGATTGTGTGATTGTGTGGTTGTGTGACCGTGATTGTGTGACCGTGATTGTGTGATCGTGATTGTGTGATCGTGATTGTGTGATCGTGATTGTGATTGTGTGATTGTGTGATTGTGTGATTGTGTGATTGTGTGATTGTGTGATTGAGTGATTGTGTGATTGTGTGATTGTGTGAATGTGTGATTGTGTGACCGTGATTGTGTGATTGTGTGATTGTGTGATTGTGTGATTGTGTGATTGGGTGATTGTGTGATTGCGTGATTGTGTGATTCTGTGATTGTGTGATTGTGTGATTGTGTGATTGCGTGATTGTGTAATTGTGACTGTGCGATTGTGATTGTGTGATTGTGTGATTGTGTGATTGTGAGGTTGTGTGATTGTGTGCTTGTGTGATTGTGTGATTGTGATTGTGTGATTGTGTGGTTGTGTGATTGTGTGATTGTGTGATTGTGTGATTGTGTGATTGTGTGACCGTGATTGTGTGACCGTGATTGTGTGATCGTGATTGTGTGATCGTGTTCGTGTGACCGTGAATGTGTGATTGCGTGATTGTGATTGCGTGATGGCGATTGCGTGATTGTGATTGCGTGATTGTGTGATTGTGTGATTGTGTGATTGTGTGATTGTGTGATGGTGTGATTAGGTGATTGTGTGATTGTGTGATTGTGTGATTGTGTGATTGTGTGATTGTGTGATTGTGTGATTGTGTGATTGTGTGATTGTGTGATTGTGTGATTGTGTGATTGTGTGATTGTGTGATTGTGTGATTGTGTGATTGTGATTGTGTGATTGTGATTGTGTGATTGTGATTGTGTGATTGTGATTGTGTGATTGTGATTGTGTGATTGTGTGATTGTGTAATTGTGATTGTGTGATTGTGTGATTGTGCGATTGTGTGATTGTGCGATTGTGTGATTGTGCGATTGTGTGATTGTGTGATTGTGTGATTGTGTGATTGTGTGATTGTGTGATTGTGTGATAGTGTGATTGTGTGATTGTGTGATTGTGTGATTGTGTGATTGAGTGATTGTGTGCTTGTGTGATTGTGTGATAGTGTGATTGTGATTGTGTGATTGTGTGATTGTGATTGTGTGATTGTGATTGTGTGATTGTGATTGTGTGATTGTGATTGTGTGATTGTGATTGTGTGATTGTGATTGTGTGATTGTGATTGTGTGATTGTGATTGTGTGATTGTGATTGTGTGATTGTGATTGTGTGATTGTGATTGTGTGATTGTGATTGTGTGATTGTGATTGTGTGATTGTGATTGTGTGATTGTGTGATTGTGTGATTGTGATTGTGTGATTGTGTGATTGTGTGATTGTGTGATTGTGTGATTGTGTGATTGTGTGATTGTGTGATTGTGTGGTTGTGTGATTGTGTGATTGTGTGATTGTGTGATTGTGTGATTGTGTGATTGTGTGATTGTGTGATTGTGTGATTGTGTGATTGTGTGATTGTGTGATTGTGTGATTGTGTGATTGTGTGAGTGTGTGATTGTGTGATTGAGTGATTGTGTGATTGTGTGATTGTGTGATTGTGTGATTGTGTGATTGTGTGATTGTGTGATTGTGTGATTGTGTGATTGTGTGATTGTGTGATTGAGTGATTGTGTGATTGTGTGATTGTGTGAATGTGTGATTGTGTGACCGTGATTGTGTGACTGTGTGATTGTGTGATTGTGTGATTGTGTGATTGTGTGATTGTGTGATTGTGTGATTGAGTGATTGTGTGATTGTGTGATTGTGTGATTGTGTGATTGTGTGATTGTGTGATTGTGTGATTGTGTGATTGTGTGATTGTGTGATTGTGTGATTGTGTGATTGTGTGATTGTGTGATTGTGTGATTGTGTGATTGTGATTGTGTGATTGTGATTGTGTGATTGTGATTGTGTGATTGTGATTGAGTGATTGTGATTGTGTGATTGTGTGATTGTGTGATTGTGTGATTGTGTAATTGTGATTGTGTGATTGTGTGATTGTGCGATTGTGTGATTGTGTGATTGTGTGATTGTGTGATTGTGTGATTGTGTGATTGTGTGATTGTGTGATTGTGATTGTGTGATTGTGTGGTTGTGTGATTGTGTGATTGTGTGATTGTGTGATTGTGTGATTGTGTGATTGTGTGATTGTGTGACCGTGATTGTGTGATCGTGATTGTGTGATCGTGTTCGTGTGACCGTGAATGTGTGATTGCGTGATGGCGATTGCGTGATTGTGATTGCGTGATTGTGTGATAGTGTGATTGTGTGATTGTGTGATTGTGTGATTGTGTGATTGTGTGATTGTGATTGTGTGATTGTGATTGTGTGATTGTGATTGTGTGATTGTGATTGAGTGATTGTGATTGTGTGATTGTGTGATTGTGTAATTGTGATTGTGTGATTGTGTGATTGTGCGATTGTGTGATTGTGATTGTGTGATTGTGATTGTGTGATTGTGTGATTGTGATTGTGTGATTGTGATTGTGTGATTGTGATTGTGTGATTGCGATTGTGTGATTGTGATTGTGTGATTGTGATTGTGTGATTGTGATTGTGTGATTGTGATTGTGTGATTGTGATTGTGTGATTGTGATTGTGTGATTGTGTGAGTGTGTGATTGCGTGATTGCGTGATTCTGTAATTGAGTGATTGTGTGGTTGTGAGATTGTGTGATTGTGTGATTAGGTGATTGTGTGATTGTGTGATTGTGCGATTGTGTGATTGTGTGATTGTGTGATTGTGTGATTGTGTGATTGTGTGATTGTGTGATTGTGTGATTGTCCGATTGTGTGATTGTGTGATTGTGATTGTGTGATTGTGATTGTGTGATTGTGATTGTGTGATTGTGTGAGTGTGTGATTGCGTGATTGCGTGATTCTGTAATTGAGTGATTGTGTGGTTGTGAGATTGTGTGATTGTGTGATTAGGTGATTGTGTGATTGTGTGATTGTGCGATTGTGTGATTGTGTGATTGTGTGATTGTGTGATTGTGTGATTGTGTGATTGTGTGATTGTGTGGTTGTGCGATTGTGTGATTGTGCGATTGTGTGATTGTGTGATTGTGTGATTGTGTGATTGTGTGATTGTGTGATTGTGTGATTGTGTGATTGTGTGATTGTGTGATTGTGTGATTGTGTGATTGTGTGATTGTGTGATTGTGTGATTGTGTGATTGTGTAATTGTGATTGTGCGATTGTGATTGTGTGATTGTGTGATTGTGTGATTGTGAGGTTGTGTGATTGTGTGCTTGTGTGATTGTGTGATTGTGATTGTGTGATTGTGTGTTTGTGTGATTGTGTGATTGTGTGATTGTGTGATTGTGTGATTGTGTGATTGTGTGATTGTGTGACCGTGATTGTGTGATCGTGATTGTGTGATCGTGTTCGTGTGACCGTGAATGTGTGATTGCGTGATGGCGATTGCGTGATTGTGATTGCGTGATTGTGTGATAGTGTGATTGTGTGATTGTGTGATTGTGTGATTGTGTGATTGTGTGATTGTGTGATTGTGTGATTGTGATTGTGTGATTGTGATTGTGTGATTGTGATTGTGTGATTGTGATTGAGTGATTGTGATTGTGTGATTGTGTGATTGTGTAATTGTGATTGTGTGATTGTGTGATTGTGCGATTGTGTGATTGTGTGATTGTGTGATTGTGTGATTGTGTGATTGTGTGATTGTGTGATTGTGTGATTGTGTGATTGTGTGATTGTGTGATTGTGTGATTGTGTGATTGTGTGATTGTGTGATTGTGTGATTGTGTGATTGTGTGATTGTGTGATTGTGTGATTGTGTGATTGTGTGATTGTGTGATTGTGTGATTGTGTGATTGGGTGATTGTGTGATTGCGTGATTGTGTGATTCTGTGATTGTGTGATTGTGTGATTTTGTGATTGTGTGATTGTGTGATTGCGTGATTGTGTGATTGCGTGATTGTGTGATTGTGTGATAGTGTGATTGTGTGATTGTGTGATTGTGTGATTGTGTGATTGAGTGATTGTGTGCTTGTGTGATTGTGTGATTGTGTGATTGTGTGATTGTGATTGTGTGATTGTGATTGTGTGATTGTGATTGTGTGATTGTGATTGTGTGATTGTGATTGTGTGACTGTGTGATTGTGATTGTGTGATTGTGATTGTGTGATTGTGTGATTGTGTGATTGTGCGATTGTGTGATTGTGTGATTGTGTGATTGTGTGATTGTGTGATTGTGTGATTGTGTGATTGTGATTGTGTGATTGTGTGGTTGTGTGATTGTGTGATTGTGTGATTGTGTGATTGTGTGATTGTGTGATTGTGTGATTGTGTGACCGTGATTGTGTGATCGTGATTGTGTGATCGTGTTCGTGTGACCGTGAATGTGTGATTGCGTGATGGCGATTGCGTGATTGTGATTGCGTGATTGTGTGATAGTGTGATTGTGTGATTGTGTGATTGTGTGATTGTGTGATTGTGTGATTGTGTGATTGTGATTGTGTGATTGTGATTGTGTGATTGTGATTGTGTGATTGTGATTGAGTGATTGTGATTGTGTGATTGTGTGATTGTGTAATTGTGATTGTGTGATTGTGTGATTGTGCGATTGTGTGATTGTGATTGTGTGATTGTGATTGTGATTGTGTGATTGTGTGATTGTGATTGTGTGATTGTGATTGTGTGATTGTGATTGTGTGATTGCGATTGTGTGATTGTGATTGTGTGATTGTGATTGTGTGATTGTGATTGTGTGATTGTGATTGTGTGATTGTGATTGTGTGATTGTGATTGTGTGATTGTGTGAGTGTGTGATTGCGTGATTGCGTGATTCTGTAATTGAGTGATTGTGTGGTTGTGAGATTGTGTGATTGTGTGATTAGGTGATTGTGTGATTGTGTGATTGTGCGATTGTGTGATTGTGTGATTGTGTGATTGTGTGATTGTGTGATTGTGTGATTGTGTGATTGTGTGATTGTCCGATTGTGTGATTGTGTGATTGTGATTGTGTGATTGTGATTGTGTGATTGTGATTGTGTGATTGTGTGAGTGTGTGATTGCGTGATTGCGTGATTCTGTAATTGAGTGATTGTGTGGTTGTGAGATTGTGTGATTGTGTGATTAGGTGATTGTGTGATTGTGTGATTGTGCGATTGTGTGATTGTGTGATTGTGTGATTGTGTGATTGTGTGATTGTGTGATTGTGTGATTGTGTGGTTGTGCGATTGTGTGATTGTGCGATTGTGTGATTGTGTGATTGTGTGATTGTGTGATTGTGTGATTGTGTGATTGTGTGATTGTGTGATTGTGTGATTGTGTGATTGTGTGATTGTGTGATTGTGTGATTGTGTGATTGTGTGATTGTGTAATTGTGATTGTGCGATTGTGATTGTGTGATTGTGTGATTGTGTGATTGTGAGGTTGTGTGATTGTGTGCTTGTGTGATTGTGTGATTGTGATTGTGTGATTGTGTGTTTGTGTGATTGTGTGATTGTGTGATTGTGTGATTGTGTGATTGTGTGATTGTGTGATTGTGTGACCGTGATTGTGTGATCGTGATTGTGTGATCGTGTTCGTGTGACCGTGAATGTGTGATTGCGTGATGGCGATTGCGTGATTGTGATTGCGTGATTGTGTGATAGTGTGATTGTGTGATTGTGTGATTGTGTGATTGTGTGATTGTGTGATTGTGTGATTGTGTGATTGTGATTGTGTGATTGTGATTGTGTGATTGTGATTGTGTGATTGTGATTGAGTGATTGTGATTGTGTGATTGTGTGATTGTGTAATTGTGATTGTGTGATTGTGTGATTGTGCGATTGTGTGATTGTGTGATTGTGTGATTGTGTGATTGTGTGATTGTGTGATTGTGTGATTGTGTGATTGTGTGATTGTGTGATTGTGTGATTGTGTGATTGTGTGATTGTGTGATTGTGTGATTGTGTGATTGTGTGATTGTGTGATTGTGTGATTGTGTGATTGTGTGATTGTGTGATTGTGTGATTGTGTGATTGTGTGATTGTGTGATTGGGTGATTGTGTGATTGCGTGATTGTGTGATTCTGTGATTGTGTGATTGTGTGATTTTGTGATTGTGTGATTGTGTGATTGCGTGATTGTGTGATTGCGTGATTGTGTGATTGTGTGATAGTGTGATTGTGTGATTGTGTGATTGTGTGATTGTGTGATTGAGTGATTGTGTGCTTGTGTGATTGTGTGATTGTGTGATTGTGTGATTGTGATTGTGTGATTGTGATTGTGTGATTGTGATTGTGTGATTGTGATTGTGTGATTGTGATTGTGTGACTGTGTGATTGTGATTGTGTGATTGTGATTGTGTGATTGTGATTGAGTGATTGTGATTGTGTGATTGTGTGATTGTGTAATTGTGATTGTGTGATTGTGTGATTGTGCGATTGTGTGATTGTGTGATTGTGTGATTGTGTGATTGGGTGATTGTGTGATTGCGTGATTGTGTGATTCTGTGATTGTGTGATTGTGTGATTGTGTGATTGCGTGATTGTGTAATTGTGACTGTGCGATTGTGATTGTGTGATTGTGATTGTGTGATTGTGATTGTGTGATTGTGTGATTGTGTGATTGTGTGATTGTGTGATTGTGTGATTGTGTGATTGTGTGATTGTGTGATTGTGTGATTGTGTGATTGTGTGATTGGGTGATTGTGTGATTGCGTGATTGTGTGATTCTGTGATTGTGTGATTGTGTGATTGTGTGATTGCGTGATTGTGTAATTGTGACTGTGCGATTGTGATTGTGTGATTGTGTGATTGTGTGATTGTGTGATTGTGTGATTGTGTGATTGTGAGGTTGTGTGATTGTGTGCTTGTGTGATTGTGTGATTGTGATTGTGTGATTGTGTGGTTGTGAGATTGTGTGATTGTGTGATTGTGTGATTGTGATTGTGTGATTGTGTGATTGTGATTGTGTGATTGTGATTGTGTGATTGTGATTGTGTGATTGTGATTGTGTGATTGTGATTGTGTGATTGTGATTGTGTGATTGTGATTGTGTGATTGTGATTGTGTGATTGTGATTGTGTGATTGTGATTGTGTGATTGTGATTGTGTGATTGTGATTGTGTGATTGTGATTGTGTGATTGTGATTGTGTGATTGTGATTGTGTGATTGTGATTGTGTGATTGTGATTGTGTGATTGTGATTGTGTGATTGTGATTGTGTGATTGTGATTGTGTGATTGTGTGATTGTGTGATTGTGATTGTGTGATTGTGATTGTGTGATTGTGATTGTGTGATTGTGATTGTGTGATTGTGATTGTGTGATTGTGATTGTGTGATTGTGATTGTGTGATTGTGATTGTGTGATTGTGATTGTGTGATTGTGATTGTGTGATTGTGTGATTGTGTGATTGTGTGATTGTGTGATTGTGTGATTGTGTGATTGTGTGATTGTGTGATTGTGTGATTGTGTGATTGTGTGAGTGTGTGATTGTGTGATTGAGTGATTGTGTGATTGTGTGATTGTGTGATTGTGTGATTGTGTGATTGTGTGATTGTGTGATTGTGTGATTGTGTGATTGTGTGAATGTGTGATTGTGTGACCGTCATTGTGTGATTGTGTGATTGTGTGATTGTGTGATTGTGTGATTGTGTGATTGTGTGATTGTGTGATTGGGTGATTGTGTGATTGCGTGATTGTGTGATTCTGTGATTGTGTGATTGTGTGATTGTGTGATTGCGTGATTGTGTAATTGTGATTGTGCGATTGTGATTGTGTGATTGTGTGATTGTGTGATTGTGTGATTGTGTGATTGTGAGGTTGTGTGATTGTGTGCTTGTGTGATTGTGTGATTGTGATTGTGTGATTGTGTGGTTGTGTGATTGTGTGATTGTGTGATTGTGTGATTGTGTGATTGTGTGACCGTGATTGTGTGACCGTGATTGTGTGATCATGATTGTGTGATTGTGTAATTGTGATTGTGTGATTGTGTGATTGTGCGATTGTGTGATTGTGTGATTGTGTGATTGTGTGATTGTGTAATTGTGTGATTGTGATTGTGTGATTGTGTGATTGTGTGATTGTGTGATGGTGTGATTAGGTGATTGTGTGATTGTGTGATTGTGTGATTGTGTGATTGTGTGATTGTGTGATTGTGTGATTGTGTGATTGTGTGATTGTGTGATTGTGTGATTGTGTGATTGTGATTGTGTGATTGTGATTGTGTGATTGTGATTGTGTGATTGTGATTGTGTGATTGTGATTGTGTGATTGTGATTGTGTGATTGTGTGATTGTGTAATTGTGATTGTGTGATTGTGTGATTGTGCGATTGTGTGATTGTGTGATTGTGTGATTGTGTGATTGTGTAATTGTGTGATTGTGATTGTGTGATTGTGATTGTGTGATTGTGATTGTGTGATTGTGATTGTGTGATTGTGATTGTGTGATTGTGATTGTGTGATTGTGATTGTGTGATTGTGATTGTGTGATTGTGATTGTGTGATTGTGATTGTGTGATTGTGATTGTGTGATTGTGGTTGTGTGATTGTGATTGTGTGATTGTGTGATTGTGTGATTGTGATTGTGTGATTGTGTGATTGTGTGATTGTGTGATTGTGTGGTTGTGTGATTGTGTGATTGTGTGATTGTGTGATTGTGTGATTGTGTGATTGTGTGATTGAGCGATTGTGTGCTTGTGTGATTGTGTGATTGTGTGATTGTGATTGTGTGATTGTGATTGTGTGATTGTGATTGTGTGATTGTGATTGTGTGATTGTGATTGTGTGATTGTGATTGTGTGATTGTGATTGTGTGACTGTGATTGTGTGATTGTGATTGTGTGATTGTGATTGTGTGATTGTGATTGTGTGATTGTGATTGTGTGATTGTGTGATTGTGTGATTGTGTGATTGTGTGATTGTGTGATTGAGTGATTGTGTGCTTGTGTGATTGTGTGATTGTGTGATTGTGATTGTGTGATTGTGATTGTGTGATTGTGATTGTGTGATTGTGATTGTGTGATTGTGATTGTGTGATTGTGTGATTGTGTGATTGTGTGATTGTGTGATTGTGTGATTGTGTGATTGTGTGATTGTGTGATTGTGTGATTGTGTGATTGTGTGATTGTGTGATTGTGTGATTGTGTGATTGTGTGATTGTGTGATTGTGTGATTGTGTGATTGTGCGATTGTGCGATTGTGCGATTGTGTGATTGTGTGATTGTGTGATTGTGTGATTGTGTGATTGTGTGATTGTGTGATTGTGTGATTGTGTGATTGTGTGATTGTGTGATTGTGTGATTGTGTGATTGTGTGATTGTGTGATTGTGTGATTGTGTGATTGTGTGATTGTGTGATTGTGTGGTTGTGTGATTGTGTGATTGTGTGATTGTGTGATTGTGTGATTGTGATTGTGTGATTGCGTGATTGTGATTGTGTGATTGTGTGACTGTGTGATTGTGTGATTGCGTGATTGTGTGATTTTGTGATTGAGTGATTGTGTGATTGTGTGATTGTGTGAATGTGTGATTGTGTGACCGTGATTGTGTGATTGATGATTGTGTGATTGTGTGATTGTGTGATTGTGTGATTGTGTGATTGTGTGATTGTGTGATTGTTTGATTGTGTGATTGTGTGATTGTGTGATTGTGATTGTGTGATTGTGATTGTGTGATTGTGTGATTGTGTGATTGTGTGATTGTGTGACTGAGTGATTGTGTGACTGTCTGACTGTGTGACTGTGTGATTGAGGAACTGTGTGATTGTGTGGCCATGATTGTGTGACCGTGATTGTGTGACCGATTGTGTGACCGTGATAATGTGACCGTGAATGTGTGAATGCGTGATTGTGATTGCGTGATTGTGATTCCGTGATTGTGTGATTGTGTGATCGTGTGATTGTGTGATCGTGTGATTGTGTGATTGTGTGATTGTGTGGTTGTGTGACCGTGATTGTGTGACCGTGATTGTGTGATCGTGATAGTGTGATCGTGATTGTGTGATCGTGATTGTGATTGTGTGATTGTGTGGTTGTGTGATTGTGTGATTGTGTGATTGTGTGATTGTGTGATTGTGTGATTGTGTGATTGTGTGATTGAGTGATTGTGTGATTGTGTGATTGTGTGAATGTGTGATTGTGTGACCGTGATTGTGTGACTGTGTGATTGTGTGATTGTTTGATTGTGTGATTGTGTGATTGTGTGATTGTGTGATTGTGTGATTGTGTGATTGTGTGATTGTGTGATTGGGTGATTGTGTGATTGCGTGATTGTGTGATTCTGTGATTGTGTGATTGTGTGATTTTGTGATTGTGTGATTGTGTGATTGCGTGATTGTGTGATTGTGTGATTGTGTGATTGTGTGATTGTGTGATTGTGTGATTGTGTGATTGAGTGATTGTGTGCTTGTGTGATTGTGTGATTGTGTGATTGTGATTGTGTGATTGTGATTGTGTGATTGTGATTGTGTGATTGTGATGGTGTGATTGTGATTGTGTGATTGTGTGATTGTGATTGTGTGATTGTGTGATTGTGATTGTGCGATTGTGATTGTGTGATTGTGATTGTGTGATTGTGATTGTGTGATTGTAATTGTGTGATTGTGTGAGTGTGTGATTGCGTGATTGCGTGATTCTGTAATTGAGTGATTGTGTGGTTGTGAGATTTTGTGATTGTGTGATTAGGTGATTGTGTGATTGTGTGATTGTGTGATTGTGTGATTGTGTGATTGTGTGATTGTGTGATTGTGTGATTGTGCGATTGTGTGATTGTGTGATTGTGTGATTGTGTGATTGTGTGATTGTGTGATTGTGTGATTGTGTGATTGTGTGATTGTGTGATTGTGTGATTGTGTGATTGTGTGATTGTGTGATTGTGTGATTGTGTGATTGTCTAATTGTGATTGTGCGATTGTGATTGTGTGATTGTGTGATTGTGTGATTGTGAGGTTGTGTGATTGTGTGCTTGTGTGATTGTGTGATTGTGATTGTGTGATTGTGTGGTTGTGTGATTGTGTGATTGTGTGATTGTGTGATTGTGTGATTGTGTGATTGTGTGATTGTGTGACCGTGATTGTGTGATTGTGATTGTGTGATCGTGTTCGTGTGACCGTGAATGTGTGATTGCGTGATTGTGATTGCGTGATTGTGTGATTGTGTGATTGTGTGATTGTGTGATTGTGTGATGGTGTGATTAGGTGGTTGTGTGATTGTGTGATTGTGTGATTGTGTGATTGTGTGATTGTGTGATTGTGTGATTGTGATTGTGTGATTGTGATTGTGTGATTGTGATTGTGTGATTGTGATTGTGTGATTGTGATTGTGTGATTGTGATTGTGTGATTGTGTGATTGTGTAATTGTGATTGTGTGATTGTGTGATTGTGCGATTGTGTGATTGTGTGATTGTGTGATTGTGTGATTGTGTGATTGTGTGATTGTGTGATTGTGTGATTGTGTGATTGTGTGATTGTGTGATTGTGTGATTGTGTGATTGTGTGATTGTGTGATTGTGTGATTGTGTGATTGTGTGATTGAGTGATTGTGTGCTTGTGTGATTGTGTGATTGTGTGATTGTGATTGTGTGATTGTGATTGTGTGATTGTGATTGTGTGATTGTGATTGTGTGATTGTGATTGTGTGATTGTGTGATTGTGTGATTGTGTGATTGTGTGATTGTGTGATTGTGTGATTGTGTGAATGTGTGATTGTGTGACCGTGATTGTGTGATTGATGATTGTGTGATTGTGTGATTGTGTGATTGTGTGATTGTGTGATTGTGTGATTGTGTGATTGTGTGATTGTGTGATTGTGTGATTGTGTGATTGTGTGATTGTGTGATTGTGTGGTTGTGTGACCGTGATGGTGTGATCGTGATTGTGTGATTGTGTGATTCTGTGATCGTGTGATTGTGTGATTGTGTGATTGTGTGGTTGTGTGACCGTGATTGTGTGACCGTGATTGTGTGATCGTGATTGTGTGATCGTGATTGTGTGATCGTGATTGTGATTGTGTGATTGTGTGATTGTGTGATTGTGTGATTGTGTGATTGTGTGATTGTGTGATTGAGTAATTGTGTGATTGTGTGATTGTGTGAATGTGTGATTGTGTGACCGTGATTGTGTGATTGTGTGATTGTGTGATTGTGTGAATGTGTGATTGTGTGATTGTGTGATTTTGTGATTGTGTGATTGTGTGATTGCGTGATTGTGTGACTGTGTGATTGTGTGATTGTGTGATTGTGTGATTGTGTGATTGTGTGATTGTGTGATTGTGTGATTGTGTGATTGTGTGATTGTGTGATTGTGTGGTTGTGTGACCGTGATTGTGTGATCGTGATTGTGTGATCGTGATTGTGTGATTGTGTGAATGTGTGATTGTGTGATTGTGATTGTGTGATTGTGTGATTGTGTGATTGTGTGATTGTGTGACTGAGTGATTGTGTGACTGTGTGACTGTGTGACTGTGTGATTGAGGAACTGTGTGATTGTGTGGCCATGATTGTGTGACCGTGATTGTGTGACCGATTGTGTGACCGTGATAGTGTGACCGTGAATGTGTGAATGCGTGATTGTGTGATTGTGTGAATGTGATTCCGTGATTGTGTGATTGTGTGATCGTGTGATTGTGTGATCGTGTGATTGTGTGATTGTGTGATTGTGTGGTTGTGTGACCGTGATTGTGTGATTGTGATTGTGTGATTGCGTGATTGTGATTGTGTGATTGTGTGACTGTGTGATTGTGTGATTGCGTGATTGTGTGATTTTGTGATTGAGTGATTGTGTGATTGTGTGATTGTGTGAATGTGTGATTGTGTGACCGTGATTGTGTGATTGATGATTGTGTGATTGTGTGATTGTGTGATTGTGTGATTGTGTGATTGTGTGATTGTGTGATTGTTTGATTGTGTGATTGTGTGATTGTGTGATTGTGATTGTGTGATTGTGATTGTGTGATTGTGTGATTGTGTGATTGTGTGGTTGTGTGACTGAGTGATTGTGTGACTGTCTGACTGTGTGACTGTGTGATTGAGGAACTGTGTGATTGTGTGGCCATGATTGTGTGACCGTGATTGTGTGACCGATTGTGTGACCGTGATAATGTGACCGTGAATGTGTGAATGCGTGATTGTGATTGCGTGATTGTGATTCCGTGATTGTGTGATTGTGTGATCGTGTGATTGTGTGATCGTGTGATTGTGTGATTGTGTGATTGTGTGGTTGTGTGACCGTGATTGTGTGACCGTGATTGTGTGATCGTGATAGTGTGATCGTGATTGTGTGATCGTGATTGTGATTGTGTGATTGTGTGGTTGTGTGATTGTGTGATTGTGTGATTGTGTGATTGTGTGATTGTGTGATTGTGTGATTGTGTGATTGAGTGATTGTGTGATTGTGTGATTGTGTGAATGTGTGATTGTGTGACCGTGATTGTGTGACTGTGTGATTGTGTGATTGTTTGATTGTGTGATTGTGTGATTGTGTGATTGTGTGATTGTGTGATTGTGTGATTGTGTGATTGTGTGATTGGGTGATTGTGTGATTGCGTGATTGTGTGATTCTGTGATTGTGTGATTGTGTGATTTTGTGATTGTGTGATTGTGTGATTGCGTGATTGTGTGATTGTGTGATTGTGTGATTGTGTGATTGTGTGATTGTGTGATTGTGTGATTGAGTGATTGTGTGCTTGTGTGATTGTGTGATTGTGTGATTGTGATTGTGTGATTGTGATTGTGTGATTGTGATTGTGTGATTGTGATGGTGTGATTGTGATTGTGTGATTGTGTGATTGTGATTGTGTGATTGTGTGATTGTGATTGTGCGATTGTGATTGTGTGATTGTGATTGTGTGATTGTGATTGTGTGATTGTAATTGTGTGATTGTGTGAGTGTGTGATTGCGTGATTGCGTGATTCTGTAATTGAGTGATTGTGTGGTTGTGAGATTTTGTGATTGTGTGATTAGGTGATTGTGTGATTGTGTGATTGTGTGATTGTGTGATTGTGTGATTGTGTGATTGTGTGATTGTGTGATTGTGCGATTGTGTGATTGTGTGATTGTGTGATTGTGTGATTGTGTGATTGTGTGATTGTGTGATTGTGTGATTGTGTGATTGTGTGATTGTGTGATTGTGTGATTGTGTGATTGTGTGATTGTGTGATTGTGTGATTGTCTAATTGTGATTGTGCGATTGTGATTGTGTGATTGTGTGATTGTGTGATTGTGAGGTTGTGTGATTGTGTGCTTGTGTGATTGTGTGATTGTGATTGTGTGATTGTGTGGTTGTGTGATTGTGTGATTGTGTGATTGTGTGATTGTGTGATTGTGTGATTGTGTGATTGTGTGACCGTGATTGTGTGATCGTGATTGTGTGATCGTGTTCGTGTGACCGTGAATGTGTGATTGCGTGATTGTGATTGCGTGATTGTGTGATTGTGTGATTGTGTGATTGTGTGATTGTGTGATGGTGTGATTAGGTGGTTGTGTGATTGTGTGATTGTGTGATTGTGTGATTGTGTGATTGTGTGATTGTGTGATTGTGATTGTGTGATTGTGATTGTGTGATTGTGATTGTGTGATTGTGATTGTGTGATTGTGATTGTGTGATTGTGATTGTGTGATTGTGTGATTGTGTAATTGTGATTGTGTGATTGTGTGATTGTGCGATTGTGTGATTGTGTGATTGTGTGATTGTGTGATTGTGTGATTGTGTGATTGTGTGATTGTGTGATTGTGTGATTGTGTGATTGTGTGATTGTGTGATTGTGTGATTGTGTGATTGTGTGATTGTGTGATTGTGTGATTGTGTGATTGTGTGATTGAGTGATTGTGTGCTTGTGTGATTGTGTGATTGTGTGATTGTGATTGTGTGATTGTGATTGTGTGATTGTGATTGTGTGATTGTGATTGTGTGATTGTGATTGTGTGATTGTGTGATTGTGTGATTGTGTGATTGTGTGATTGTGTGATTGTGTGATTGTGTGATTGTGTGAATGTGTGATTGTGTGACCGTGATTGTGTGATTGATGATTGTGTGATTGTGTGATTGTGTGATTGTGTGATTGTGTGATTGTGTGATTGTGTGATTGTGTGATTGTGTGATTGTGTGATTGTGTGATTGTGTGATTGTGTGATTGTGTGATTGTGTGGTTGTGTGACCGTGATGGTGTGATCGTGATTGTGTGATTGTGTGATTCTGTGATCGTGTGATTGTGTGATTGTGTGATTGTGTGGTTGTGTGACCGTGATTGTGTGACCGTGATTGTGTGATCGTGATTGTGTGATCGTGATTGTGTGATCGTGATTGTGATTGTGTGATTGTGTGATTGTGTGATTGTGTGATTGTGTGATTGTGTGATTGTGTGATTGAGTAATTGTGTGATTGTGTGATTGTGTGAATGTGTGATTGTGTGACCGTGATTGTGTGATTGTGTGATTGTGTGATTGTGTGAATGTGTGATTGTGTGATTGTGTGATTTTGTGATTGTGTGATTGTGTGATTGCGTGATTGTGTGACTGTGTGATTGTGTGATTGTGTGATTGTGTGATTGTGTGATTGTGTGATTGTGTGATTGTGTGATTGTGTGATTGTGTGATTGGGTGATTGTGTGATTGCGTGATTGTGTGATTCTGTGATTGTGTGATTGTGTGATTTTGTGATTGTGTGATTGTGTGATTGCGTGATTGTGTGATTGCGTGATTGTGTGATTGTGTGATAGTGTGATTGTGTGATTGTGTGATTGTGTGATTGTGTGATTGAGTGATTGTGTGCTTGTGTGATTGTGTGATTGTGTGATTGTGTGATTGTGATTGTGTGATTGTGATTGTGTGATTGTGATTGTGTGATTGTGATTGTGTGATTGTGATTGTGTGACTGTGTGATTGTGATTGTGTGATTGTGATTGTGTGATTGTGTGAGTGTGTGATGGCGATTGCGTGATTGTGATTGCGTGATTGTGTGATAGTGTGATTGTGTGATTGTGTGATTGTGTGATTGTGTGATTGTGTGATTGTGATTGTGTGATTGTGATTGTGTGATTGTGATTGTGTGATTGTGATTGAGTGATTGTGATTGTGTGATTGTGTGATTGTGTAATTGTGATTGTGTGATTGTGTGATTGTGCGATTGTGTGATTGTGTGATTGTGTGATTGTGTGATTGTGTGATTGTGTGATTGTGTGATTGTGTGATTGTGTGATTGTGTGATTGTGTGATTGTGTGATTGTGTGATTGTGTGATTGTGTGATTGTGTGATTGTGTGATTGTGTGATTGTGTGATTGTGTGATTGTGTAATTGTGATTGTGCGATTGTGATTGTGTGATTGTGTGATTGTGTGATTGTGAGGTTGTGTGATTGTGTGCTTGTGTGATTGTGTGATTGTGATTGTGTGATTGTGTGGTTGTGTGATTGTGTGATTGTGTGATTGTGTGATTGTGTGATTGTGTGATTGTGTGATTGTGTGATTGTGTGACCGTGATTGTGTGATCGTGATTGTGTGATCGTGTTCGTGTGACCGTGAATGTGTGATTGCGTGATTGTGATTGCGTGATTGTGTGATTGTGTGATTGTGTGATTGTGTGATTGTGTGATGGTGTGATGGTGTGATTAGGTGATTGTGTGATTGTGTGATTGTGTGATTGTGTGATTGTGTGATTGTGTGATTGTGTGATTGTGTGATTGTGATTGTGTGATTGTGATTGTGTGATTGTGATTGTGTGATTGTGATTGTGTGATTGTGATTGTGTGATTGTGATTGTGTGATTGTGATTGTGTGATTGTGATTGTGTGATTGTGATTGTGTGATTGTGATTGTGTGATTGTGTGATTGTGTAATTGTGATTGTGTGATTGTGTGATTGTGCGATTGTGTGATTGTGTGATTGTGTGATTGTGTGATTGTGTGATTGTGTGATTGTGTGATTGTGTGATTGTGTGATTGTGTGATTGTGTGATTGTGTGATTGTGTGATTGTGTGATTGTGTGATTGTGTGATTGTGTGATTGTGTGATTGTGTGATTGAGTGATTGTGTGCTTGTGTGATTGTGTGATTGTGTGATTGTGATTGTGTGATTGTGATTGTGTGATTGTGATTGTGTGATTGTGATTGTGTGATTGTGATTGTGTGATTGTGTGATTGTGTGATTGTGTGATTGTGTGATTGTGTGATTGTGTGATTGTGTGATTGTGTGATTGTGTGATTGTGTGATTGTGTGATTGGGTGATTGTGTGATTGCGTGATTGTGTGATTCTGTGATTGTGTGATTGTGTGATTGTGTGATTGCGTGATTGTGTAATTGTGACTGTGCGATTGTGATTGTGTGATTGTGTGATTGTGTGATTGTGTGATTGTGTGATTGTGTGATTGTGAGGTTGTGTGATTGTGTGCTTGTGTGATTGTGTGATTGTGATTGTGTGATTGTGTGGTTGTGAGATTGTGTGATTGTGTGATTGTGTGATTGTGATTGTGTGATTGTGTGATTGTGATTGTGTGATTGTGATTGTGTGATTGTGATTGTGTGATTGTGATTGTGTGATTGTGATTGTGTGATTGTGATTGTGTGATTGTGATTGTGTGATTGTGATTGTGTGATTGTGATTGTGTGATTGTGATTGTGTGATTGTGATTGTGTGATTGTGATTGTGTGATTGTGATTGTGTGATTGTGATTGTGTGATTGTGATTGTGTGATTGTGATTGTGTGATTGTGATTGTGTGATTGTGTGATTGTGTGATTGTGATTGTGTGATTGTGATTGTGTGATTGTGATTGTGTGATTGTGATTGTGTGATTGTGATTGTGTGATTGTGATTGTGTGATTGTGATTGTGTGATTGTGATTGTGTGATTGTGATTGTGTGATTGTGATTGTGTGATTGTGTGATTGTGTGATTGTGTGATTGTGTGATTGTGTGATTGTGTGATTGTGTGATTGTGTGATTGTGTGATTGTGTGATTGTGTGAGTGTGTGATTGTGTGATTGAGTGATTGTGTGATTGTGTGATTGTGTGATTGTGTGATTGTGTGATTGTGTGATTGTGTGATTGTGTGATTGTGTGATTGTGTGAATGTGTGATTGTGTGACCGTCATTGTGTGATTGTGTGATTGTGTGATTGTGTGATTGTGTGATTGTGTGATTGTGTGATTGTGTGATTGGGTGATTGTGTGATTGCGTGATTGTGTGATTCTGTGATTGTGTGATTGTGTGATTGTGTGATTGCGTGATTGTGTAATTGTGATTGTGCGATTGTGATTGTGTGATTGTGTGATTGTGTGATTGTGTGATTGTGTGATTGTGAGGTTGTGTGATTGTGTGCTTGTGTGATTGTGTGATTGTGATTGTGTGATTGTGTGGTTGTGTGATTGTGTGATTGTGTGATTGTGTGATTGTGTGATTGTGTGACCGTGATTGTGTGACCGTGATTGTGTGATCATGATTGTGTGATTGTGTAATTGTGATTGTGTGATTGTGTGATTGTGCGATTGTGTGATTGTGTGATTGTGTGATTGTGTGATTGTGTAATTGTGTGATTGTGATTGTGTGATTGTGTGATTGTGTGATTGTGTGATGGTGTGATTAGGTGATTGTGTGATTGTGTGATTGTGTGATTGTGTGATTGTGTGATTGTGTGATTGTGTGATTGTGTGATTGTGTGATTGTGTGATTGTGTGATTGTGATTGTGTGATTGTGATTGTGTGATTGTGATTGTGTGATTGTGATTGTGTGATTGTGATTGTGTGATTGTGATTGTGTGATTGTGTGATTGTGTAATTGTGATTGTGTGATTGTGTGATTGTGCGATTGTGTGATTGTGTGATTGTGTGATTGTGTGATTGTGTAATTGTGTGATTGTGATTGTGTGATTGTGATTGTGTGATTGTGATTGTGTGATTGTGATTGTGTGATTGTGATTGTGTGATTGTGATTGTGTGATTGTGATTGTGTGATTGTGATTGTGTGATTGTGATTGTGTGATTGTGATTGTGTGATTGTGATTGTGTGATTGTGGTTGTGTGATTGTGATTGTGTGATTGTGTGATTGTGTGATTGTGATTGTGTGATTGTGTGATTGTGTGATTGTGTGATTGTGTGGTTGTGTGATTGTGTGATTGTGTGATTGTGTGATTGTGTGATTGTGTGATTGTGTGATTGAGCGATTGTGTGCTTGTGTGATTGTGTGATTGTGTGATTGTGATTGTGTGATTGTGATTGTGTGATTGTGATTGTGTGATTGTGATTGTGTGATTGTGATTGTGTGATTGTGATTGTGTGATTGTGATTGTGTGACTGTGATTGTGTGATTGTGATTGTGTGATTGTGATTGTGTGATTGTGATTGTGTGATTGTGATTGTGTGATTGTGTGATTGTGTGATTGTGTGATTGTGTGATTGTGTGATTGTGTGATTGTGCGATTGTGCGATTGTGCGATTGTGTGATTGTGTGATTGTGTGATTGTGTGATTGTGTGATTGTGTGATTGTGTGATTGTGTGATTGTGTGATTGTGTGATTGTGTGATTGTGTGATTGTGTGATTGTGTGATTGTGTGATTGTGTGATTGTGTGATTGTGTGGTTGTGTGATTGTGTGATTGTGTGATTGTGTGATTGTGTGATTGTGATTGTGTGATTGCGTGATTGTGATTGTGTGATTGTGTGACTGTGTGATTGTGTGATTGCGTGATTGTGTGATTTTGTGATTGAGTGATTGTGTGATTGTGTGATTGTGTGAATGTGTGATTGTGTGACCGTGATTGTGTGATTGATGATTGTGTGATTGTGTGATTGTGTGATTGTGTGATTGTGTGATTGTGTGATTGTGTGATTGTTTGATTGTGTGATTGTGTGATTGTGTGATTGTGATTGTGTGATTGTGATTGTGTGATTGTGTGATTGTGTGATTGTGTGATTGTGTGACTGAGTGATTGTGTGACTGTCTGACTGTGTGACTGTGTGATTGAGGAACTGTGTGATTGTGTGGCCATGATTGTGTGACCGTGATTGTGTGACCGATTGTGTGACCGTGATAATGTGACCGTGAATGTGTGAATGCGTGATTGTGATTGCGTGATTGTGATTCCGTGATTGTGTGATTGTGTGATCGTGTGATTGTGTGATCGTGTGATTGTGTGATTGTGTGATTGTGTGGTTGTGTGACCGTGATTGTGTGACCGTGATTGTGTGATCGTGATAGTGTGATCGTGATTGTGTGATCGTGATTGTGATTGTGTGATTGTGTGGTTGTGTGATTGTGTGATTGTGTGATTGTGTGATTGTGTGATTGTGTGATTGTGTGATTGTGTGATTGAGTGATTGTGTGATTGTGTGATTGTGTGAATGTGTGATTGTGTGACCGTGATTGTGTGACTGTGTGATTGTGTGATTGTTTGATTGTGTGATTGTGTGATTGTGTGATTGTGTGATTGTGTGATTGTGTGATTGTGTGATTGTGTGATTGGGTGATTGTGTGATTGCGTGATTGTGTGATTCTGTGATTGTGTGATTGTGTGATTTTGTGATTGTGTGATTGTGTGATTGCGTGATTGTGTGATTGTGTGATTGTGTGATTGTGTGATTGTGTGATTGTGTGATTGTGTGATTGAGTGATTGTGTGCTTGTGTGATTGTGTGATTGTGTGATTGTGATTGTGTGATTGTGATTGTGTGATTGTGATTGTGTGATTGTGATGGTGTGATTGTGATTGTGTGATTGTGTGATTGTGATTGTGTGATTGTGTGATTGTGATTGTGCGATTGTGATTGTGTGATTGTGATTGTGTGATTGTGATTGTGTGATTGTAATTGTGTGATTGTGTGAGTGTGTGATTGCGTGATTGCGTGATTCTGTAATTGAGTGATTGTGTGGTTGTGAGATTTTGTGATTGTGTGATTAGGTGATTGTGTGATTGTGTGATTGTGTGATTGTGTGATTGTGTGATTGTGTGATTGTGTGATTGTGTGATTGTGCGATTGTGTGATTGTGTGATTGTGTGATTGTGTGATTGTGTGATTGTGTGATTGTGTGATTGTGTGATTGTGTGATTGTGTGATTGTGTGATTGTGTGATTGTGTGATTGTCTAATTGTGATTGTGCGATTGTGATTGTGTGATTGTGTGATTGTGTGATTGTGAGGTTGTGTGATTGTGTGCTTGTGTGATTGTGTGATTGTGATTGTGTGATTGTGTGGTTGTGTGATTGTGTGATTGTGTGATTGTGTGATTGTGTGATTGTGTGATTGTGTGATTGTGTGACCGTGATTGTGTGATCGTGATTGTGTGATCGTGTTCGTGTGACCGTGAATGTGTGATTGCGTGATTGTGATTGCGTGATTGTGTGATTGTGTGATTGTGTGATTGTGTGATTGTGTGATGGTGTGATTAGGTGGTTGTGTGATTGTGTGATTGTGTGATTGTGTGATTGTGTGATTGTGTGATTGTGTGATTGTGATTGTGTGATTGTGATTGTGTGATTGTGATTGTGTGATTGTGATTGTGTGATTGTGATTGTGTGATTGTGATTGTGTGATTGTGTGATTGTGTAATTGTGATTGTGTGATTGTGTGATTGTGCGATTGTGTGATTGTGTGATTGTGTGATTGTGTGATTGTGTGATTGTGTGATTGTGTGATTGTGTGATTGTGTGATTGTGTGATTGTGTGATTGTGTGATTGTGTGATTGTGTGATTGTGTGATTGTGTGATTGTGTGATTGTGTGATTGTGTGATTGAGTGATTGTGTGCTTGTGTGATTGTGTGATTGTGTGATTGTGATTGTGTGATTGTGATTGTGTGATTGTGATTGTGTGATTGTGATTGTGTGATTGTGATTGTGTGATTGTGTGATTGTGTGATTGTGTGATTGTGTGATTGTGTGATTGTGTGATTGTGTGAATGTGTGATTGTGTGACCGTGATTGTGTGATTGATGATTGTGTGATTGTGTGATTGTGTGATTGTGTGATTGTGTGATTGTGTGATTGTGTGATTGTGTGATTGTGTGATTGTGTGATTGTGTGATTGTGTGATTGTGTGATTGTGTGGTTGTGTGACCGTGATGGTGTGATCGTGATTGTGTGATTGTGTGATTCTGTGATCGTGTGATTGTGTGATTGTGTGATTGTGTGGTTGTGTGACCGTGATTGTGTGACCGTGATTGTGTGATCGTGATTGTGTGATCGTGATTGTGTGATCGTGATTGTGATTGTGTGATTGTGTGATTGTGTGATTGTGTGATTGTGTGATTGTGTGATTGTGTGATTGAGTAATTGTGTGATTGTGTGATTGTGTGAATGTGTGATTGTGTGACCGTGATTGTGTGATTGTGTGATTGTGTGATTGTGTGAATGTGTGATTGTGTGATTGTGTGATTTTGTGATTGTGTGATTGTGTGATTGCGTGATTGTGTGACTGTGTGATTGTGTGATTGTGTGATTGTGTGATTGTGTGATTGTGTGATTGTGTGATTGTGTGATTGTGTGATTGTGTGATTGTGTGATTGTGTGGTTGTGTGACCGTGATTGTGTGATCGTGATTGTGTGATCGTGATTGTGTGATTGTGTGAATGTGTGATTGTGTGATTGTGATTGTGTGATTGTGTGATTGTGTGATTGTGTGATTGTGTGACTGAGTGATTGTGTGACTGTGTGACTGTGTGACTGTGTGATTGAGGAACTGTGTGATTGTGTGGCCATGATTGTGTGACCGTGATTGTGTGACCGATTGTGTGACCGTGATAGTGTGACCGTGAATGTGTGAATGCGTGATTGTGTGATTGTGTGAATGTGATTCCGTGATTGTGTGATTGTGTGATCGTGTGATTGTGTGATCGTGTGATTGTGTGATTGTGTGATTGTGTGGTTGTGTGACCGTGATTGTGTGACCGTGATTGTGAGATCGTGATTGTGTGATCGTGATTGTGTGATCGTGATTGTGATTGTGTGATTGTGTGATTGTGTGATTGTGTGATTGTGTGATTGTGTGATTGTGTGATTGTGTGATTGTGTGATTGAGTGAT
The DNA here is from genome assembly GCF_050947335.1 of Megachile rotundata. Classification (NCBI taxonomy): domain Eukaryota; kingdom Metazoa; phylum Arthropoda; class Insecta; order Hymenoptera; family Megachilidae; genus Megachile; species Megachile rotundata. The sequence continues at coordinate 497,535 of NW_027473357.1, forward strand.
TGTGTGATTGTGTGATTGTGTGAATGTGTGATTGTGTGACCGTGATTGTGTGATTGTGTGATTGTGTGATTGTGTGATTGTGTGATTGTGTGATTGTGTGATTGTGTGATTGTGTGATTGTGTGATTGTGTGATTGGGTGATTGTGTGATTGCGTGATTGTGTGATTCTGTGATTGTGTGATTGCGTGATTGTGTAATTGTGACTGTGCGATTGTGATTGTGTGATTGTGTGATTGTGTGATTGTGTGATTGTGTGATTGCGTGATTGTGTGATTGTGTGATTGTGAGGTTGTGTGATTGTGTGCTTGTGTGATTGTGTGATTGTGATTGTGTGATTGTGTGGTTGTGTGATTGTGTGATTGTGTGATTGTGTGATTGTGTGATTGTGTGACCGTGATTGTGTGACCGTGATTGTGTGATCGTGATTGTGTGATCGTGTTCGTGTGACCGTGAATGTGTGATTGCGTGATTGTGATTGCGTGATGGCGATTGCGTGATTGTGATTGCGTGATTGTGTGATTGTGTGATTGTGTGATTGTGTGATTGTGTGATTGTGTGATTGTGTGATGGTGTGATTAGGTGATTGTGTGATTGTGTGATTGTGTGATTGTGTGATTGTGTGATTGTGTGATTGTGTGATTGTGTGATTGTGTGATTGTGTGATTGTGTGATTGTGTGATTGTGTGATTGTGTGATTGTGTGATTGTGTGATTGTGTGATTGTGTGATTGTGATTGTGTGATTGTGATTGTGTGATTGTGATTGTGTGATTGTGATTGTGTGATTGTGTGATTGTGTAATTGTGATTGTGTGATTGTGTGATTGTGCGATTGTGTGATTGTGCGATTGTGTGATTGTGCGATTGTGTGATTGTGTGATTGTGTGATTGTGTGATTGTGTGATTGTGATTGTGTGATTGTGATTGTGTGATTGTGATTGTGTGATTGTGATTGTGTGATTGTGATTGTGTGATTGTGATTGTGTGATTGTGATTGTGTGATTGTGATTGTGTGATTGTGATTGTGTGATTGTGATTGTGTGATTGTGTGATTGTGATTGTGTGATTGTGTGATTGTGTGATTGTGATTGTGTGATTGTGTGATTGTGTGATTGTGTGATTGTGTGATTGTGTGATTGTGTGGTTGTGTGATTGTGTGATTGTGTGATTGTGTGATTGTGTGCTTGTGTGATTGTGTGATTGTGTGATTGTGATTGTGTGATTGTGATTGTGTGACTGTGATTGTGTGATTGTGATTGTGTGATTGTGATTGTGTGATTGTGATTGTGTGATTGTGTGATTGTGTGATTGTGTGATTGTGTGATTGTGTGATTGAGTGATTGTGTGCTTGTGTGATTGTGTGATTGTGTGATTGTGATTGTGTGATTGTGATTGTGTGATTGTGATTGTGTGATTGTGATTGTGTGATTGTGATTGTGTGATTGTGATTGTGTGATTGTGATTGTGTGATTGTGATTGTGTGATTGTGATTGTGTGATTGTGGTTGTGTGATTGTGATTGTGTGATTGTGTGATTGTGTGATTGTGATTGTGTGATTGTGTGATTGTGTGATTGTGTGATTGTGTGGTTGTGTGATTGTGTGATTGTGTGATTGTGTGATTGTGTGATTGTGTGATTGTGTGATTGTGTGATTGAGCGATTGTGTGCTTGTGTGATTGTGTGATTGTGTGATTGTGATTGTGTGATTGTGATTGTGTGATTGTGATTGTGTGATTGTGATTGTGTGATTGTGATTGTGTGATTGTGATTGTGTGATTGTGATTGTGTGACTGTGATTGTGTGATTGTGATTGTGTGATTGTGATTGTGTGATTGTGATTGTGTGATTGTGATTGTGTGATTGTGTGATTGTGTGATTGTGTGATTGTGTGATTGTGTGATTGTGTGATTGTGCGATTGTGCGATTGTGCGATTGTGTGATTGTGTGATTGTGTGATTGTGTGATTGTGTGATTGTGTGATTGTGTGATTGTGTGATTGTGTGATTGTGTGATTGTGTGATTGTGTGATTGTGTGATTGTGTGATTGTGTGATTGTGTGATTGTGTGATTGTGTGGTTGTGTGATTGTGTGATTGTGTGATTGTGTGATTGTGTGATTGTGATTGTGTGATTGCGTGATTGTGATTGTGTGATTGTGTGACTGTGTGATTGTGTGATTGCGTGATTGTGTGATTTTGTGATTGAGTGATTGTGTGATTGTGTGATTGTGTGAATGTGTGATTGTGTGACCGTGATTGTGTGATTGATGATTGTGTGATTGTGTGATTGTGTGATTGTGTGATTGTGTGATTGTGTGATTGTGTGATTGTTTGATTGTGTGATTGTGTGATTGTGTGATTGTGATTGTGTGATTGTGATTGTGTGATTGTGTGATTGTGTGATTGTGTGATTGTGTGACTGAGTGATTGTGTGACTGTCTGACTGTGTGACTGTGTGATTGAGGAACTGTGTGATTGTGTGGCCATGATTGTGTGACCGTGATTGTGTGACCGATTGTGTGACCGTGATAATGTGACCGTGAATGTGTGAATGCGTGATTGTGATTGCGTGATTGTGATTCCGTGATTGTGTGATTGTGTGATCGTGTGATTGTGTGATCGTGTGATTGTGTGATTGTGTGGTTGTGTGACCGTGATTGTGTGACCGTGATTGTGTGATCGTGATAGTGTGATCGTGATTGTGTGATCGTGATTGTGATTGTGTGATTGTGTGGTTGTGTGATTGTGTGATTGTGTGATTGTGTGATTGTGTGATTGTGTGATTGTGTGATTGTGTGATTGGGTGATTGTGTGATTGCGTGATTGTGTGATTCTGTGATTGTGTGATTGTGTGATTTTGTGATTGTGTGATTGTGTGATTGCGTGATTGTGTGATTGTGTGATTGTGTGATTGTGTGATTGTGTGATTGTGTGATTGTGTGATTGATCGATTGTGTGCTTGTGTGATTGTGTGATTGTGTGATTGTGATTGTGTGATTGTGATTGTGTGATTGTGATTGTGTGATTGTGATGGTGTGATTGTGATTGTGTGATTGTGTGATTGTGATTGTGTGATTGTGTGATTGTGATTGTGCGATTGTGATTGTGTGATTGTGATTGTGTGATTGTGATTGTGTGATTGTAATTGTGTGATTGTGTGAGTGTGTGATTGCGTGATTGCGTGATTCTGTAATTGAGTGATTGTGTGGTTGTGAGATTTTGTGATTGTGTGATTAGGTGATTGTGTGATTGTGTGATTGTGTGATTGTGTGATTGTGTGATTGTGTGATTGTGTGATTGTGTGATTGTGCGATTGTGTGATTGTGTGATTGTGTGATTGTGTGATTGTGTGATTGTGTGATTGTGTGATTGTGTGATTGTGTGATTGTGTGATTGTGTGATTGTGTGATTGTGTGATTGTCTAATTGTGATTGTGCGATTGTGATTGTGTGATTGTGTGATTGTGTGATTGTGAGGTTGTGTGATTGTGTGCTTGTGTGATTGTGTGATTGTGATTGTGTGATTGTGTGGTTGTGTGATTGTGTGATTGTGTGATTGTGTGATTGTGTGATTGTGTGATTGTGTGATTGTGTGACCGTGATTGTGTGATCGTGATTGTGTGATCGTGTTCGTGTGACCGTGAATGTGTGATTGCGTGATTGTGATTGCGTGATTGTGTGATTGTGTGATTGTGTGATTGTGTGATTGTGTGATGGTGTGATTAGGTGGTTGTGTGATTGTGTGATTGTGTGATTGTGTGATTGTGTGATTGTGTGATTGTGTGATTGTGATTGTGTGATTGTGATTGTGTGATTGTGATTGTGTGATTGTGATTGTGTGATTGTGATTGTGTGATTGTGATTGTGTGATTGTGTGATTGTGTAATTGTGATTGTGTGATTGTGTGATTGTGCGATTGTGTGATTGTGTGATTGTGTGATTGTGTGATTGTGTGATTGTGTGATTGTGTGATTGTGTGATTGTGTGATTGTGTGATTGTGTGATTGTGTGATTGTGTGATTGTGTGATTGTGTGATTGTGTGATTGTGTGATTGTGTGATTGTGTGATTGAGTGATTGTGTGCTTGTGTGATTGTGTGATTGTGTGATTGTGATTGTGTGATTGTGATTGTGTGATTGTGATTGTGTGATTGTGATTGTGTGATTGTGATTGTGTGATTGTGTGATTGTGTGATTGTGTGATTGTGTGATTGTGTGATTGTGTGATTGTGTGAATGTGTGATTGTGTGACCGTGATTGTGTGATTGATGATTGTGTGATTGTGTGATTGTGTGATTGTGTGATTGTGTGATTGTGTGATTGTGTGATTGTGTGATTGTGTGATTGTGTGATTGTGTGATTGTGTGATTGTGTGATTGTGTGGTTGTGTGACCGTGATGGTGTGATCGTGATTGTGTGATTGTGTGATTCTGTGATCGTGTGATTGTGTGATTGTGTGATTGTGTGGTTGTGTGACCGTGATTGTGTGACCGTGATTGTGTGATCGTGATTGTGTGATCGTGATTGTGTGATCGTGATTGTGATTGTGTGATTGTGTGATTGTGTGATTGTGTGATTGTGTGATTGTGTGATTGTGTGATTGAGTAATTGTGTGATTGTGTGATTGTGTGAATGTGTGATTGTGTGACCGTGATTGTGTGATTGTGTGATTGTGTGATTGTGTGAATGTGTGATTGTGTGATTGTGTGATTTTGTGATTGTGTGATTGTGTGATTGCGTGATTGTGTGACTGTGTGATTGTGTGATTGTGTGATTGTGTGATTGTGTGATTGTGTGATTGTGTGATTGTGTGATTGTGTGATTGTGTGATTGTGTGATTGTGTGATTGTGTGGTTGTGTGACCGTGATTGTGTGATCGTGATTGTGTGATCGTGATTGTGTGATTGTGTGAATGTGTGATTGTGTGATTGTGATTGTGTGATTGTGTGATTGTGTGATTGTGTGATTGTGTGACTGAGTGATTGTGTGACTGTGTGACTGTGTGACTGTGTGATTGAGGAACTGTGTGATTGTGTGGCCATGATTGTGTGACCGTGATTGTGTGACCGATTGTGTGACCGTGATAGTGTGACCGTGAATGTGTGAATGCGTGATTGTGTGATTGTGTGAATGTGATTCCGTGATTGTGTGATTGTGTGATCGTGTGATTGTGTGATCGTGTGATTGTGTGATTGTGTGATTGTGTGGTTGTGTGACCGTGATTGTGTGACCGTGATTGTGTGATCGTGATTGTGTGATCGTGATTGTGTGATCGTGATTGTGATTGTGTGATTGTGTGATTGTGTGATTGTGTGATTGTGTGATTGTGTGATTGTGTGATTGTGTGATTGTGTGATTGAGTGATTGTGTGATTGTGTGATTGTGTGAATGTGTGATTGTGTGACCGTGATTGTGTGATTGTGTGATTGTGTGATTGTGTGATTGTGTGATTGTGTGATTGTGTGATTGTGTGATTGTGTGATTGTGTGATTGTGTGATTGGGTGATTGTGTGATTGCGTGATTGTGTGATTCTGTGATTGTGTGATTGCGTGATTGTGTAATTGTGACTGTGCGATTGTGATTGTGTGATTGTGTGATTGTGTGATTGTGTGATTGTGTGATTGCGTGATTGTGTGATTGTGTGATTGTGAGGTTGTGTGATTGTGTGCTTGTGTGATTGTGTGATTGTGATTGTGTGATTGTGTGGTTGTGTGATTGTGTGATTGTGTGATTGTGTGATTGTGTGATTGTGTGACCGTGATTGTGTGACCGTGATTGTGTGATCGTGATTGTGTGATCGTGTTCGTGTGACCGTGAATGTGTGATTGCGTGATTGTGATTGCGTGATGGCGATTGCGTGATTGTGATTGCGTGATTGTGTGATTGTGTGATTGTGTGATTGTGTGATTGTGTGATTGTGTGATTGTGTGATGGTGTGATTAGGTGATTGTGTGATTGTGTGATTGTGTGATTGTGTGATTGTGTGATTGTGTGATTGTGTGATTGTGTGATTGTGTGATTGTGTGATTGTGTGATTGTGTGATTGTGTGATTGTGTGATTGTGTGATTGTGTGATTGTGATTGTGTGATTGTGATTGTGTGATTGTGATTGTGTGATTGTGATTGTGTGATTGTGTGATTGTGTAATTGTGATTGTGTGATTGTGTGATTGTGCGATTGTGTGATTGTGCGATTGTGTGATTGTGCGATTGTGTGATTGTGTGATTGTGTGATTGTGTGATTGTGTGATTGTGATTGTGTGATTGTGATTGTGTGATTGTGATTGTGTGATTGTGATTGTGTGATTGTGATTGTGTGATTGTGATTGTGTGATTGTGATTGTGTGATTGTGATTGTGTGATTGTGATTGTGTGATTGTGATTGTGTGATTGTGATTGTGTGATTGTGATTGTGTGATTGTGATTGTGTGATTGTGTGATTGTGATTGTGTGATTGTGTGATTGTGTGATTGTGATTGTGTGATTGTGTGATTGTGTGATTGTGTGATTGTGTGATTGTGTGATTGTGTGGTTGTGTGATTGTGTGATTGTGTGATTGTGTGATTGTGTGCTTGTGTGATTGTGTGATTGTGTGATTGTGATTGTGTGATTGTGATTGTGTGACTGTGATTGTGTGATTGTGATTGTGTGATTGTGATTGTGTGATTGTGATTGTGTGATTGTGTGATTGTGTGATTGTGTGATTGTGTGATTGTGTGATTGAGTGATTGTGTGCTTGTGTGATTGTGTGATTGTGTGATTGTGATTGTGTGATTGTGATTGTGTGATTGTGATTGTGTGATTGTGATTGTGTGATTGTGATTGTGTGATTGTGATTGTGTGATTGTGATTGTGTGATTGTGATTGTGTGATTGTGATTGTGTGATTGTGATTGTGTGATTGTGATTGTGTGATTGTGATTGTGTGATTGTGATTGTGTGATTGTGTGATTGTGATTGTGTGATTGTGATTGTGTGATTGTGATTGTGTGATTGTGATTGTGTGATTGTGATTGTGTGATTGTGTGAGTGTGTGATTGCGTGATTGCGTGATTCTGTAATTGAGTGATTGTGTGGTTGTGAGATTGTGTGATTGTGTGATTAGGTGATTGTGTGATTGTGTGATTGTGCGATTGTGTGATTGTGTGATTGTGTGATTGTGTGATTGTGTGATTGTGTGATTGTGTGATTGTGTGATTGTGTGATTGTGTGATTGTGTGATTGTCCGATTGTGTGATTGTGTGATTGTGTGATTGTGTGATTGTGATTGTGTGATTGTGATTGTGTGATTGTGTGATTGTGTGAGTGTGTGATTGCGTGATTGCGTGATTCTGTAATTGAGTGATTGTGTGGTTGTGAGATTGTGTGATTGTGTGATTAGGTGATTGTGTGATTGTGTGATTGTGCGATTGTGTGATCGTGATTGTGTGATCGTGTTCGTGTGACCGTGAATGTGTGATTGCGTGATGGCGATTGCGTGATTGTGATTGCGTGATTGTGTGATTGTGATTGTGTGATTGTGTGATTGTGATTGTGTGATTGTGATTGTGTGATTGTGATTGTGTGATTGTGATTGTGTGATTGTGATTGTGTGATTGTGATTGTGTGATTGTGATTGTGTGATTGTGATTGTGTGATTGTGATTGTGTGATTGTGATTGTGTGATTGTGATTGTGTGATTGTGATTGTGTGATTGTGATTGTGTGATTGTGATTGTGTGATTGTGTGATTGTGTGATTGTGATTGTGTGATTGTGTGATTGTGTGATTGTGTGATTGTGTGATTGTGTGGTTGTGTGATTGTGTGATTGTGTGATTGTGTGATTGTGTGATTGTGTGATTGTGTGATTGTGTGATTGAGCGATTGTGTGCTTGTGTGATTGTGTGATTGTGTGATTGTGATTGTGTGATTGTGATTGTGTGATTGTGATTGTGTGACTGTGATTGTGTGATTGTGATTGTGTGATTGTGATTGTGTGATTGTGATTGTGTGATTGTGTGATTGTGTGATTGTGTGATTGTGCGACTGAGTGATTGTGTGCTTGTGTGATTGTGTGATTGTGTGATTGTGATTGTGTGATTGTGATTGTGTGATTGTGATTGTGTGATTGTGATTGTGTGATTGTGATTGTGTGATTGTGATTGTGTGATTGTGATTGTGTGATTGTGATTGTGTGATTGTGATTGTGTGATTGTGATTGTGTGATTGTGATTGTGTGATTGTGATTGTGTGATTGTGATTGTGTGATTGTGATTGTGTGATTGTGATTGTGTGATTGTGTGATTGTGTGATTGTGTGATTGTGTGATTGTGTGATTGTGTGATTGTGTGATTGTGTGATTGTGTGATTGTGTGATTGTGTGATTGTGTGATTGGGTGATTGTGTGATTGCGTGATTGTGTGATTCTGTGATTGTGTGATTGTGTGATTTTGTGATTTTGTGATTGTGTGATTGCGTGATTGTGTGATTGTGTGATTGCGTGATTGTGTGATCGTGTGATTGTGTGATTGTGTGATTGTGTGATTGTGTGATTGTGTGATTGAGTGATTGTGTGCTTGTGTGATTGTGTGATTGTGTGATTGTGATTGTGTGATTGTGATTGTGTGATTGTGATTGTGTGATTGTGTGATTGTGTGATTGTGTGATTGTGTGATTGTGTGATTGTGTGATTGTGTGATTGTCCGATTGTGTGATTGTGTGATTGTGTGATTGTGTGATTGTGATTGTGTGATTGTGATTGTGTGATTGTGTGAGTGTGTGATTGCGTGATTGCGTGATTCTGTAATTGAGTGATTGTGTGGTTGTGAGATTGTGTGATTGTGTGATTAGGTGATTGTGTGATTGTGTGATTGTGCGATTGTGTGATCGTGATTGTGTGATCGTGTTCGTGTGACCGTGAATGTGTGATTGCGTGATGGCGATTGCGTGATTGTGATTGCGTGATTGTGTGATAGTGTGATTGTGTGATTGTGTGATTGTGTGATTGTGTGATTGTGTGATTGTGATTGTGTGATTGTGATTGTGTGATTGTGATTGTGTGATTGTGATTGAGTGATTGTGATTGTGTGATTGTGTGATTGTGTAATTGTGATTGTGTGATTGTGTGATTGTGCGATTGTGTGATTGTGTGATTGTGTGATTGTGTGATTGTGTGATTGTGTGATTGTGATTGTGTGATTGTGTGGTTGTGTGATTGTGTGATTGTGTGATTGTGTGATTGTGTGATTGTGTGATTGTGTGATTGTGTGACCGTGATTGTGTGATCGTGATTGTGTGATCGTGTTCGTGTGACCGTGAATGTGTGATTGCGTGATGGCGATTGCGTGATTGTGATTGCGTGATTGTGTGATAGTGTGATTGTGTGATTGTGTGATTGTGTGATTGTGTGATTGTGTGATTGTGATTGTGTGATTGTGATTGTGTGATTGTGATTGTGTGATTGTGATTGAGTGATTGTGATTGTGTGATTGTGTGATTGTGTAATTGTGATTGTGTGATTGTGTGATTGTGCGATTGTGTGATTGTGATTGTGTGATTGTGATTGTGTGATTGTGTGATTGTGATTGTGTGATTGTGATTGTGTGATTGTGATTGTGTGATTGCGATTGTGTGATTGTGATTGTGTGATTGTGATTGTGTGATTGTGATTGTGTGATTGTGATTGTGTGATTGTGATTGTGTGATTGTGATTGTGTGATTGTGATTGTGTGATTGTGTGAGTGTGTGATTGCGTGATTGCGTGATTCTGTAATTGAGTGATTGTGTGGTTGTGAGATTGTGTGATTGTGTGATTAGGTGATTGTGTGATTGTGTGATTGTGCGATTGTGTGATTGTGTGATTGTGTGATTGTGTGATTGTGTGATTGTGTGATTGTGTGATTGTGTGATTGTCCGATTGTGTGATTGTGTGATTGTGATTGTGTGATTGTGATTGTGTGATTGTGATTGTGTGATTGTGTGAGTGTGTGATTGCGTGATTGCGTGATTCTGTAATTGAGTGATTGTGTGGTTGTGAGATTGTGTGATTGTGTGATTAGGTGATTGTGTGATTGTGTGATTGTGCGATTGTGTGATTGTGTGATTGTGTGATTGTGTGATTGTGTGATTGTGTGATTGTGTGATTGTGTGGTTGTGCGATTGTGTGATTGTGCGATTGTGTGATTGTGTGATTGTGTGATTGTGTGATTGTGTGATTGTGTGATTGTGTGATTGTGTGATTGTGTGATTGTGTGATTGTGTGATTGTGTGATTGTGTGATTGTGTGATTGTGTGATTGTGTGATTGTGTGATTGTGTGATTGTGTGATTGTGTGATTGTGTGATTGTGTGATTGTGTGATTGTGTGATTGTGTGATTGTGTGATTGGGTGATTGTGTGATTGCGTGATTGTGTGATTCTGTGATTGTGTGATTGTGTGATTTTGTGATTGTGTGATTGTGTGATTGCGTGATTGTGTGATTGCGTGATTGTGTGATTGTGTGATAGTGTGATTGTGTGATTGTGTGATTGTGTGATTGTGTGATTGAGTGATTGTGTGCTTGTGTGATTGTGTGATTGTGTGATTGTGATTGTGTGATTGTGATTGTGTGATTGTGATTGTGTGATTGTGATTGTGTGATTGTGATTGTGTGATTGTGATTGTGTGACTGTGTGATTGTGATTGTGTGATTGTGATTGTGTGATTGTGTGAGTGTGTGATTGCGTGATTGCGTGATTCTGTAATTGAGTGATTGTGTGGTTGTGAGATTGTGTGATTGTGTGATTAGGTGATTGTGTGATTGTGTGATTGTGCGATTGTGTGATTGTGTGATTGTGTGATTGTGTGATTGTGTGATTGTGTGATTGTGTGATTGTGTGATTGTGTGATTGTGTGATTGTCCGATTGTGTGATTGTGTGATTGTGTGATTGTGTGATTGTGTGATTGTGATTGTGTGATTGTGTGATTGTGTGATTGTGTGATTGTGATTGTGTGATTGTGATTGTGTGATTGTGATTGTGTGATTGTGATTGTGTGATTGTGATTGTGTGATTGTGTGATTGTGATTGTGTGATTGTGATTGTGTGATTGTGATTGTGTGATTGTGTGAGTGTGTGATTGCGTGATTGCGTGATTCTGTAATTGAGTGATTGTGTGGTTGTGAGATTGTGTGATTGTGTGATTAGGTGATTGTGTGATTGTGTGATTGTGCGATTGTGTGATTGTGTGATTGTGTGATTGTGTGATTGTGTGATTGTGTGATTGTGTGATTGTGTGATTGTGTGATTGTGTGATTGTGTGATTGTGTGATTGTGTGATTGTGTGATTGTGTGATTGTGTGATTGTGTGATTGAGTGATTGTGTGCTTGTGTGATTGTGTGATTGTGTGATTGTGATTGTGTGATTGCGATAGTGTGATTGTGATTGTGTGATTGTGATTGTGTGATTGTGATTGTGTGATTGTGTGATTGTGATTGTGTGATTGTGATTGTCTGATTGTGATTGTGTGATTGTGTGAGTGTGTGATTGCGTGATTGCGTGATTCTGTAATTGAGTGATTGTGTGGTTGTGAGATTGTGTGATTGTGTGATTAGGTGATTGTGTGATTGTGTGATTGTGCGATTGTGTGATTGTGTGATTGTGTGATTGTGTGATTGTGTGATTGTGTGATTGTGTGATTGTCCGATTGTGTGATTGTGTGATTGTGATTGTGTGATTGTGATTGTGTGATTGTGATTGTGTGATTGTGATTGTGTGATTGTGATTGTGTGATTGTGTGAGTGTGTGATTGCGTGATTGCGTGATTCTGTAATTGAGTGATTGTGTGGTTGTGAGATTGTGTGATTGTGTGATTAGGTGATTGTGTGATTGTGTGATTGTGCGATTGTGTGATTGTGTGATTGTGTGATTGTGTGATTGTGTGATTGTGTGATTGTGTGATTGTGTGATTGTGTGGTTGTGCGATTGTGTGATTGTGCGATTGTGTGATTGTGTGATTGTGTGATTGTGTGATTGTGTGATTGTGTGATTGTGTGATTGTGTGATTGTGTGATTGTGTGATTGTGTGATTGTGTGATTGTGTGATTGTGTGATTGTGTGATTGTGTGATTGTGTGATTGTGTGATTGTGTAATTGTGATTGTGCGATTGTGATTGTGTGATTGTGTGATTGTGTGATTGTGAGGTTGTGTGATTGTGTGCTTGTGTGATTGTGTGATTGTGATTGTGTGATTGTGTGGTTGTGTGATTGTGTGATTGTGTGATTGTGTGATTGTGTGATTGTGTGATTGTGTGACCGTGATTGTGTGATCGTGATTGTGTGATCGTGTTCGTGTGACCGTGAATGTGTGATTGCGTGATGGCGATTGCGTGATTGTGATTGCGTGATTGTGTGATAGTGTGATTGTGTGATTGTGTGATTGTGTGATTGTGTGATTGTGTGATTGTGATTGTGTGATTGTGATTGTGTGATTGTGATTGTGTGATTGTGATTGAGTGATTGTGATTGTGTGATTGTGTGATTGTGTAATTGTGATTGTGTGATTGTGTGATTGTGCGATTGTGTGATTGTGTGATTGTGTGATTGTGTGATTGTGTGATTGTGTGATTGTGTGATTGTGTGATTGTGTGATTGTGTGATTGTGATTGTGTGATTGTGATTGTGTGATTGTGTGAGTGTGTGATTGCGTGATTGCGTGATTCTGTAATTGAGTGATTGTGTGGTTGTGAGATTGTGTGATTGTGTGATTAGGTGATTGTGTGATTGTGTGATTGTGCGATTGTGTGATTGTGTGATTGTGTGATTGTGTGATTGTGTGATTGTGTGATTGTGTGATTGTGTGGTTGTGCGATTGTGTGATTGTGCGATTGTGTGATTGTGTGATTGTGTGATTGTGTGATTGTGTGATTGTGTGATTGTGTGATTGTGTGATTGTGTGATTGTGTGATTGTGTGATTGTGTGATTGTGTGATTGTGTGATTGTGTGATTGTGTGATTGTGTGATTGTGTGATTGTGTGATTGTGTGATTGTGTGATTGTGTGATTGTGTGATTGTGTGATTGTGTGATTGGGTGATTGTGTGATTGCGTGATTGTGTGATTCTGTGATTGTGTGATTGTGTGATTGTGATTGTGTGATTGTGATTGTGTGATTGTGATTGTGTGATTGTGATTGTGTGATTGTGATTGTGTGATTGTGATTGTGTGATTGTGTGATTGTGTAATTGTGATTGTGTGATTGTGTGATTGTGCGATTGTGTGATTGTGTGATTGTGTGATTGTGTGATTGTGTGATTGTGTGATTGTGTGATTGTGTGATTGTGTGATTGTGTGATTGTGTGATTGTGTGATTGTGTGATTGTGTGATTGTGTGATTGTGTGATTGTGTGATTGTGTGATTGTGTGATTGTGTGATTGTGTGATTGTGTGATTGTGTGATTGTGTGATTGTGTGATTGTGATTGTGTGATTGTGATTGTGTGATTGTGATTGTGTGATTGTGATTGTGTGATTGTGTGATTGTGTGATTGTGTGATTGTGTGATTGTGTGATTGTGTGATTGTGTGATTGTGTGATTGTGTGATTGTGTGATTGTGTGATTGTGTGATTGTGAAATTGTGTGATTGTGTGACTGAGTGATTGTGTGATTGTGTGATTGTGTGATTGTGTGATTGTGTGATTGTGTGATTGTGTGATTGTGTGATTGTGTGATTGTGTGATTGTGTGATTGTGTGATTGTGTGGTTGTGTGACCGTGATTGTGTGATCGTGATTGCGTGATCGTGATTGTGTGATCGTGATTGTGTAATTGCGTGATTGTGATTGTGTGATTGTGTGACTGTGTGATTGTGTGATTGTGTGATTGTGTGATTTTGTGATTGTGTGATTGAGTGATTGTGTGCTTGTGTGATTGTGTGATTGTGTGATTGTGATTGTGTGATTGTGATTGTGTGATTGTGATTGTGTGATTGTGTGATTGTGTGATTGTGTGATTGTGTGATTGTGTGATTGTGTGATTGTGTGATTGTCCGATTGTGTGATTGTGTGATTGTGTGATTGTGTGATTGTGATTGTGTGATTGTGATTGTGTGATTGTGTGAGTGTGTGATTGCGTGATTGCGTGATTCTGTAATTGAGTGATTGTGTGGTTGTGAGATTGTGTGATTGTGTGATTAGGTGATTGTGTGATTGTGTGATTGTGCGATTGTGTGATCGTGATTGTGTGATCGTGTTCGTGTGACCGTGAATGTGTGATTGCGTGATGGCGATTGCGTGATTGTGATTGCGTGATTGTGTGATAGTGTGATTGTGTGATTGTGTGATTGTGTGATTGTGTGATTGTGTGATTGTGATTGTGTGATTGTGATTGTGTGATTGTGATTGTGTGATTGTGATTGAGTGATTGTGATTGTGTGATTGTGTGATTGTGTAATTGTGATTGTGTGATTGTGTGATTGTGCGATTGTGTGATTGTGTGATTGTGTGATTGTGTGATTGTGTGATTGTGTGATTGTGATTGTGTGATTGTGTGGTTGTGTGATTGTGTGATTGTGTGATTGTGTGATTGTGTGATTGTGTGATTGTGTGATTGTGTGATTGTGTGACCGTGATTGTGTGATCGTGATTGTGTGATCGTGTTCGTGTGACCGTGAATGTGTGATTGCGTGATGGCGATTGCGTGATTGTGATTGCGTGATTGTGTGATAGTGTGATTGTGTGATTGTGTGATTGTGTGATTGTGTGATTGTGTGATTGTGATTGTGTGATTGTGATTGTGTGATTGTGATTGTGTGATTGTGATTGAGTGATTGTGATTGTGTGATTGTGTGATTGTGTAATTGTGATTGTGTGATTGTGTGATTGTGCGATTGTGTGATTGTGATTGTGTGATTGTGATTGTGTGATTGTGTGATTGTGATTGTGTGATTGTGATTGTGTGATTGTGATTGTGTGATTGCGATTGTGTGATTGTGATTGTGTGATTGTGATTGTGTGATTGTGATTGTGTGATTGTGATTGTGTGATTGTGATTGTGTGATTGTGATTGTGTGATTGTGTGAGTGTGTGATTGCGTGATTGCGTGATTCTGTAATTGAGTGATTGTGTGGTTGTGAGATTGTGTGATTGTGTGATTAGGTGATTGTGTGATTGTGTGATTGTGCGATTGTGTGATTGTGTGATTGTGTGATTGTGTGATTGTGTGATTGTGTGATTGTGTGATTGTGTGGTTGTGCGATTGTGTGATTGTGCGATTGTGTGATTGTGTGATTGTGTGATTGTGTGATTGTGTGATTGTGTGATTGTGTGATTGTGTGATTGTGTGATTGTGTGATTGTGTGATTGTGTGATTGTGTGATTGTGTGATTGTGTGATTGTGTGATTGTGTGATTGTGTGATTGTGTGATTGTGTGATTGTGTGATTGTGTGATTGTGTGATTGTGTGATTGTGTGATTGTGTGATTGTGTGATTGGGTGATTGTGTGATTGCGTGATTGTGTGATTCTGTGATTGTGTGATTGTGTGATTTTGTGATTGTGTGATTGTGTGATTGCGTGATTGTGTGATTGCGTGATTGTGTGATTGTGTGATAGTGTGATTGTGTGATTGTGTGATTGTGTGATTGTGTGATTGAGTGATTGTGTGCTTGTGTGATTGTGTGATTGTGTGATTGTGATTGTGTGATTGTGATTGTGTGATTGTGATTGTGTGATTGTGATTGTGTGATTGTGATTGTGTGATTGTGATTGTATGACTGTGTGATTGTGATTGTGTGATTGTGATTGTGTGATTGTGTGAGTGTGTGATTGCGTGATTGCGTGATTCTGTAATTGAGTGATTGTGTGGTTGTGAGATTGTGTGATTGTGTGATTAGGTGATTGTGTGATTGTGTGATTGTGCGATTGTGTGATTGTGTGATTGTGTGATTGTGTGATTGTGTGATTGTGTGATTGTGTGATTGTGTGATTGTGTGATTGTCCGATTGTGTGATTGTGTGATTGTGTGATTGTGTGATTGTGATTGTGTGATTGTGTGATTGTGTGATTGTGTGATTGTGATTGTGTGATTGTGATTGTGTGATTGTGATTGTGTGATTGTGATTGTGTGATTGTGATTGTGTGATTGTGTGATTGTGATTGTGTGATTGTGATTGTGTGATTGTGATTGTGTGATTGTGTGAGTGTGTGATTGCGTGATTGCGTGATTCTGTAATTGAGTGATTGTGTGGTTGTGAGATTGTGTGATTGTGTGATTAGGTGATTGTGTGATTGTGTGATTGTGCGATTGTGTGATTGTGTGATTGTGTGATTGTGTGATTGTGTGATTGTGTGATTGTGTGATTGTGTGATTGTGAAATTGTGTGATTGTGTGACTGAGTGATTGTGTGATTGTGTGATTGTGTGATTGTGTGATTGTGTGATTGTGTGATTGTGTGATTGTGTGATTGTGTGATTGTGTGATTGTGTGATTGTGTGATTGTGTGGTTGTGTGACCGTGATTGTGTGATCGTGATTGCGTGATCGTGATTGTGTGATCGTGATTGTGTAATTGCGTGATTGTGATTGTGTGATTGTGTGACTGTGTGATTGTGTGATTGTGTGATTGTGTGATTTTGTGATTGTGTGATTGAGTGATTGTGTGCTTGTGTGATTGTGTGATTGTGTGATTGTGATTGTGTGATTGTGATTGTGTGATTGTGATTGTGTGATTGTGTGATTGTGTGATTGTGTGATTGTGTGATTGTGTGATTGTGTGATTGTGTGATTGTCCGATTGTGTGATTGTGTGATTGTGTGATTGTGTGATTGTGATTGTGTGATTGTGATTGTGTGATTGTGTGAGTGTGTGATTGCGTGATTGCGTGATTCTGTAATTGAGTGATTGTGTGGTTGTGAGATTGTGTGATTGTGTGATTAGGTGATTGTGTGATTGTGTGATTGTGCGATTGTGTGATCGTGATTGTGTGATCGTGTTCGTGTGACCGTGAATGTGTGATTGCGTGATGGCGATTGCGTGATTGTGATTGCGTGATTGTGTGATAGTGTGATTGTGTGATTGTGTGATTGTGTGATTGTGTGATTGTGTGATTGTGATTGTGTGATTGTGATTGTGTGATTGTGATTGTGTGATTGTGATTGAGTGATTGTGATTGTGTGATTGTGTGATTGTGTAATTGTGATTGTGTGATTGTGTGATTGTGCGATTGTGTGATTGTGTGATTGTGTGATTGTGTGATTGTGTGATTGTGTGATTGTGATTGTGTGATTGTGTGGTTGTGTGATTGTGTGATTGTGTGATTGTGTGATTGTGTGATTGTGTGATTGTGTGATTGTGTGACCGTGATTGTGTGATCGTGATTGTGTGATCGTGTTCGTGTGACCGTGAATGTGTGATTGCGTGATGGCGATTGCGTGATTGTGATTGCGTGATTGTGTGATAGTGTGATTGTGTGATTGTGTGATTGTGTGATTGTGTGATTGTGTGATTGTGATTGTGTGATTGTGATTGTGTGATTGTGATTGTGTGATTGTGATTGAGTGATTGTGATTGTGTGATTGTGTAATTGTGATTGTGTGATTGTGTGATTGTGCGATTGTGTGATTGTGATTGTGTGATTGTGATTGTGTGATTGTGTGATTGTGATTGTGTGATTGTGATTGTGTGATTGTGATTGTGTGATTGCGATTGTGTGATTGTGATTGTGTGATTGTGATTGTGTGATTGTGATTGTGTGATTGTGATTGTGTGATTGTGATTGTGTGATTGTGATTGTGTGATTGTGTGAGTGTGTGATTGCGTGATTGCGTGATTCTGTAATTGAGTGATTGTGTGGTTGTGAGATTGTGTGATTGTGTGATTAGGTGATTGTGTGATTGTGTGATTGTGCGATTGTGTGATTGTGTGATTGTGTGATTGTGTGATTGTGTGATTGTGTGATTGTGTGATTGTGTGGTTGTGCGATTGTGTGATTGTGCGATTGTGTGATTGTGTGATTGTGTGATTGTGTGATTGTGTGATTGTGTGATTGTGTGATTGTGTGATTGTGTGATTGTGTGATTGTGTGATTGTGTGATTGTGTGATTGTGTGATTGTGTGATTGTGTGATTGTGTGATTGGGTGATTGTGTGATTGTGTGATTGTGTGATTGTGTGATTGTGTGATTGTGTGATTGTGTGATTGTGTGATTGTGTGATTGTGTGATTGGGTGATTGTGTGATTGCGTGATTGTGTGATTCTGTGATTGTGTGATTGTGTGATTTTGTGATTGTGTGATTGTGTGATTGCGTGATTGTGTGATTGCGTGATTGTGTGATTGTGTGATAGTGTGATTGTGTGATTGTGTGATTGTGTGATTGTGTGATTGAGTGATTGTGTGCTTGTGTGATTGTGTGATTGTGTGATTGTGATTGTGTGATTGTGATTGTGTGATTGTGATTGTGTGATTGTGATTGTGTGATTGTGATTGTGTGACTGTGTGATTGTGATTGTGTGATTGTGATTGTGTGATTGTGTGAGTGTGTGATTGCGTGATTGCGTGATTCTGTAATTGAGTGATTGTGTGGTTGTGAGATTGTGTGATTGTGTGATTAGGTGATTGTGTGATTGTGTGATTGTGCGATTGTGTGATTGTGTGATTGTGTGATTGTGTGATTGTGTGATTGTGTGATTGTGTGATTGTGTGATTGTGTGATTGTCCGATTGTGTGATTGTGTGATTGTGTGATTGTGTGATTGTGATTGTGTGATTGTGTGATTGTGTGATTGTGTGATTGTGATTGTGTGATTGTGATTGTGTGATTGTGATTGTGTGATTGTGATTGTGTGATTGTGATTGTGTGATTGTGTGATTGTGATTGTGTGATTGTGATTGTGTGATTGTGATTGTGTGATTGTGTGAGTGTGTGATTGCGTGATTGCGTGATTCTGTAATTGAGTGATTGTGTGGTTGTGAGATTGTGTGATTGTGTGATTAGGTGATTGTGTGATTGTGTGATTGTGCGATTGTGTGATTGTGTGATTGTGTGATTGTGTGATTGTGTGATTGTGTGATTGTGTGATTGTGTGATTGTGTGATTGTGTGATTGTGTGATTGTGTGATTGTGTGATTGTGTGATTGTGTGATTGTGTGATTGAGTGATTGTGTGCTTGTGTGATTGTGTGATTGTGTGATTGTGATTGTGTGATTGCGATAGTGTGATTGTGATTGTGTGATTGTGATTGTGTGATTGTGATTGTGTGATTGTGTGATTGTGATTGTGTGATTGTGATTGTCTGATTGTGATTGTGTGATTGTGTGAGTGTGTGATTGCGTGATTGCGTGATTCTGTAATTGAGTGATTGTGTGGTTGTGAGATTGTGTGATTGTGTGATTAGGTGATTGTGTGATTGTGTGATTGTGCGATTGTGTGATTGTGTGATTGTGTGATTGTGTGATTGTGTGATTGTGTGATTGTGTGATTGTCCGATTGTGTGATTGTGTGATTGTGATTGTGTGATTGTGATTGTGTGATTGTGATTGTGTGATTGTGATTGTGTGATTGTGTGAGTGTGTGATTGCGTGATTGCGTGATTCTGTAATTGAGTGATTGTGTGGTTGTGAGATTGTGTGATTGTGTGATTAGGTGATTGTGTGATTGTGTGATTGTGCGATTGTGTGATTGTGTGATTGTGTGATTGTGTGATTGTGTGATTGTGTGATTGTGTGATTGTGTGGTTGTGCGATTGTGTGATTGTGCGATTGTGTGATTGTGCGATTGTGTGATTGTGTGATTGTGTGATTGTGTGATTGTGTGATTGTGTGATTGTGTGATTGTGTGATTGTGTGATTGTGTGATTGTGTGATTGTGTGATTGTGTGATTGTGTGATTGTGTGATTGTGTGATTGTGTGATTGTGTGATTGTGTGATTGTGTAATTGTGATTGTGCGATTGTGATTGTGTGATTGTGTGATTGTGTGATTGTGAGGTTGTGTGATTGTGTGCTTGTGTGATTGTGTGATTGTGATTGTGTGATTGTGTGGTTGTGTGATTGTGTGATTGTGTGATTGTGTGATTGTGTGATTGTGTGATTGTGTGACCGTGATTGTGTGATCGTGATTGTGTGATCGTGTTCGTGTGACCGTGAATGTGTGATTGCGTGATGGCGATTGCGTGATTGTGATTGCGTGATTGTGTGATAGTGTGATTGTGTGATTGTGTGATTGTGTGATTGTGTGATTGTGTGATTGTGTGATTGTGATTGTGTGATTGTGATTGTGTGATTGTGATTGTGTGATTGTGATTGAGTGATTGTGATTGTGTGATTGTGTGATTGTGTAATTGTGATTGTGTGATTGTGTGATTGTGCGATTGTGTGATTGTGTGATTGTGTGATTGTGTGATTGTGTGATTGTGTGATTGTGTGATTGTGTTATTGTGTGATTGTGTGATTGTGTGATTGTGTGATTGTGTGATTGTGTGATTGTGTGATTGTGTGATTGTGTGATTGTGTGATTGTGTAATTGTGATTGTGCGATTGTGATTGTGTGATTGTGTGATTGTGTGATTGTGAGGTTGTGTGATTGTGTGCTTGTGTGATTGTGTGATTGTGATTGTGTGATTGTGTGGTTGTGTGATTGTGTGATTGTGTGATTGTGTGATTGTGTGATTGTGTGATTGTGTGATTGTGTGACCGTGATTGTGTGATCGTGATTGTGTGATCGTGTTCGTGTGACCGTGAATGTGTGATTGCGTGATTGTGATTGCGTGATTGTGTGATTGTGTGATTGTGTGATTGTGTGATTGTGTGATGGTGTGATTAGGTGATTGTGTGATTGTGTGATTGTGTGATTGTGTGATTGTGTGATTGTGTGATTGTGTGATTGTGTGATTGTGTGATTGTGTGATTGTGTGATTGTGATTGTGTGATTGTGATTGTGTGATTGTGATTGTGTGATTGTGATTGTGTGATTGTGATTGTGTGATTGTGATTGTGTGATTGTGATTGTGTGATTGTGATTGTGTGATTGTGATTGTGTGATTGTGATTGTGTGATTGTGTGATTGTGTAATTGTGATTGTGTGATTGTGTGATTGTGCGATTGTGTGATTGTGAAATTGTGTGATTGTGTGACTGAGTGATTGTGTGATTGTGTGATTGTGTGATTGTGTGATTGTGTGATTGTGTGATTGTGTGATTGTGTGATTGTGTGATTGTGTGATTGAGTGATTGTGTGATTGTGTGATTGTGTGAATGTGTGATTGTGTGACCGTGATTGTGTGATTGTGTGATTGTGTGATTGTGTGATTGTGTGATTGTGTGATTGTGTGATTGTGTGATTGTGTGATTGTGTGATTGTGTGATTGGGTGATTGTGTGATTGCGTGATTGTGTGATTCTGTGATTGTGTGATTGTGTGATTGTGTGATTGCGTGATTGTGTGATTGTGTGATTGTGTGATTGTGTGATTGTGTGATTGTGTGATTGTGTGATTGTGTGATTGTGTGATTGGGTGATTGTGTGATTGCGTGATTGTGTGATTCTGTGATTGTGTGATTGTGTGATTGTGTGATTGCGTGATTGTGTAATTGTGACTGTGCGATTGTGATTGTGTGATTGTGTGATTGTGTGATTGTGTGATTGTGTGATTGTGTGATTGTGAGGTTGTGTGATTGTGTGCTTGTGTGATTGTGTGATTGTGATTGTGTGATTGTGTGGTTGTGAGATTGTGTGATTGTGTGATTGTGTGATTGTGTGATTGTGTGACCGTGATTGTGTGACCTTGATTGTGTGATCGTGATTGTGTGATCGTGATTGTGTGATCGTGATTGTGTGATCGTGATTGTGTGATCGTGATTGTGATTGTGTGATTGTGTGATTGTGTGATTGTGTGATTGTGTGATTGTGTGATTGTGTGATTGAGTGATTGTGTGATTGTGTGATTGTGTGATTGTGTGATTGTGTGATGGTGTGATTAGGTGATTGTGTGATTGTGTGATTGTGTGATTGTGTGATTGTGTGATTGTGTGATTGTGTGATTGTGTGATTGTGTGATTGTGTGATTGTGTGATTGTGTGATTGTGATTGTGTGATTGTGATTGTGTGATTGTGATTGTGTGATTGTGATTGTGTGATTGTGTAATTGTGATTGTGTGATTGTGTGATTGTGCGATTGTGTGATTGTGCGATTGTGTGATTGTGCGATTGTGTGATTGTGTGATTGTGTGATTGTGTGATTGTGTGATTGTGTGATTGTGTGATTGTGTGATTGTGTGATTGTGTGATTGTGTGATTGTGTGATTGAGTGATTGTGTGATTGAGTGATTGTGTGCTTGTGTGGTTGTGTGATTGTGTGATTGTGATTGTGTGATTGTGTGATTGTGATTGTGTGATAGTGATTGTGTGATTGTGATTGTGTGATTGTGATTGTGTGATTGTGATTGTGTGATTGTGATTGTGTGATTGTGATTGTGTGATTGTGATTGTGTGATTGTGATTGTGTGATTGTGATTGTGTGATTGTGATTGTGTGATTGTGATTGTGTGATTGTGATTGTGTGATTGTGTGATTGTGTGATTGTGATTGTGTGATTGTGTGATTGTGTGATTGTGTGATTGTGTGATTGTGTGGTTGTGTGATTGTGTGATTGTGTGATTGTGTGATTGTGTGATTGTGTGATTGTGTGATTGAGCGATTGTGTGCTTGTGTGATTGTGTGATTGTGTGATTGTGATTGTGTGATTGTGATTGTGTGATTGTGATTGTGTGACTGTGATTGTGTGATTGTGATTGTGTGATTGTGATTGTGTGATTGTGATTGTGTGATTGTGTGATTGTGTGATTGTGTGATTGTGTGATTGTGTGATTGAGTGATTGTGTGCTTGTGTGATTTTGTGATTGTGTGATTGTGATTGTGTGATTGTGATTGTGTGATTGTGATTGTGTGATTGTGATTGTGTGATTGTGATTGTGTGATTGTGATTGTGTGATTGTGATTGTGTGATTGTGATTGTGTGATTGTGATTGTGTGATTGTGATTGTGTGATTGTGATTGTGTGATTGTGATTGTGTGATTGTGATTGTGTGATTGTGTGATTGTGTGATTGTGTGATTGTGTGATTGTGTGATTGTGTGATTGTGTGATTGTCTGATTGTGTGATTGTGTGATTCTGTGATTGTGTGATTGTGTGATTGGGTGATTGTGTGATTGCGTGATTGTGTGATTCTGTGATTGTGTGATTGTGTGATTTTGTGATTGTGTGATTGTGTGATTGCGTGATTGTGTGATTGCGTGATTGTGTGATTGTGTGATTGTGTGATTGTGTGATTGTGTGATTGTGTGATTGTGTGACCTTGATTGTGTGATCGTGATTGTGTGATCGTGATCGTGATTGTGATTGTGTGATTGTGTGATTGTGTGATTGTGTGATTGTGTGATTGTGTGATTGTGTGATTGAGTGATTGTGTGATTGTGTGATTGTGTGAATGTGTGATTGTGTGACCGTGATTGTGTGACTGTGTGATTGTGTGATTGTGTGATTGTGTGATTGTGTGATTGTGTGATTGTGTGATTGTGTGATTGTGATTGTGTGATTGTGATTGTGTGATTGTGATTGTGTGATTGTGATTGTGTGATTGTGATTGTGTGATTGTGATTGTGTGATTGTGATTGTGTGATTGTGATTGTGTGATTGTGATTGTGTGATTGTGATTGTGTGATTGTGATTGTGTGATTGTGATTGTGTGATTGTGATTGTGTGATTGTGATTGTGTGATTGTGATTGTGTGATTGTGATTGTGTGATTGTGATTGTGTGATTGTGATTGTGTGATTGTGATTGTGTGATTGTGATTGTGTGATTGTGATTGTGTGATTGTGATTGTGTGATTGTGATTGTGTGATTGTGATTGTGTGATTGTGATTGTGTGATTGTGATTGTGTGATTGTGATTGTGTGATTGTGATTGTGTGATTGTGTGAGTGTGTGATTGCGTGATTGCGTGATTCTGTAATTGAGTGATTGTGTGGTTGTGAGATTGTGTGATTGTGTGATTAGGTGATTGTGTGATTGTGTGATTGTGCGATTGTGTGATTGTGTGATTGTGTGATTGTGTGATTGTGTGATTGTGTGATTGTGTGATTGTGTGATTGTCCGATTGTGTGATTGTGTGATTGTGTGATTGTGTGATTGTGATTGTGTGATTGTGATTGTGTGATTGTGTGAGTGTGTGATTGCGTGATTGCGTGATTCTGTAATTGAGTGATTGTGTGGTTGTGAGATTGTGTGATTGTGTGATTAGGTGATTGTGTGATTGTGTGATTGTGCGATTGTGTGATCGTGATTGTGTGATCGTGTTCGTGTGACCGTGAATGTGTGATTGCGTGATGGCGATTGCGTGATTGTGATTGCGTGATTGTGTGATTGTGATTGTGTGATTGTGTGATTGTGATTGTGTGATTGTGATTGTGTGATTGTGATTGTGTGATTGTGATTGTGTGATTGTGATTGTGTGATTGTGATTGTGTGATTGTGATTGTGTGATTGTGATTGTGTGATTGTGATTGTGTGATTGTGATTGTGTGATTGTGATTGTGTGATTGTGATTGTGTGATTGTGATTGTGTGATTGTGATTGTGTGATTGTGTGATTGTGTGATTGTGATTGTGTGATTGTGTGATTGTGTGATTGTGTGATTGTGTGATTGTGTGGTTGTGTGATTGTGTGATTGTGTGATTGTGTGATTGTGTGATTGTGTGATTGTGTGATTGAGCGATTGTGTGCTTGTGTGATTGTGTGCTTGTGTGATTGTGTGATTGTGTGATTGTGATTGTGTGATTGTGATTGTGTGATTGTGATTGTGTGATTGTGATTGTGTGACTGTGATTGTGTGATTGTGATTGTGTGATTGTGATTGTGTGATTGTGATTGTGTGATTGTGTGATTGTGTGATTGTGTGATTGTGTGATTGTGTGATTGTGTGATTGAGTGATTGTGTGCTTGTGTGATTGTGTGATTGTGTGATTGTGATTGTGTGATTGTGATTGTGTGATTGTGATTGTGTGATTGTGATTGTGTGATTGTGATTGTGTGATTGTGATTGTGTGATTGTGATTGTGTGATTGTGATTGTGTGATTGTGATTGTGTGATTGTGATTGTGTGATTGTGTGATTGTGTGATTGTGTGATTGTGTGATTGTGTGATTGTGTGATTGTGTGATTGTGTGATTGTGTGATTGTGTGATTGTGTGATTGTGTGATTGTGTGATTGTGTGATTGTGTGATTGGGTGATTGTGTGATTGCGTGATTGTGTGATTCTGTGATTGTGTGATTGTGTGATTTTGTGATTGTGTGATTGTGTGATTGCGTGATTGTGTGATTGTGTGATTGCGTGATTGTGTGATCGTGTGATTGTGTGATTGTGTGATTGTGTGATTGTGTGATTGTGTGATTGAGTGATTGTGTGCTTGTGTGATTGTGTGATTGTGTGATTGTGATTGTGTGATTGTGATTGTGTGATTGTGTGATTGTGTGATTGTGTGATTGTGTGATTGTGTGATTGTGTGATTGTGTGACTGAGTGATTGTGTGACTGTGTGACTGTGTGACTGTGTGATTGAGGAACTGTGTGATTGTGTGGCCATGATTGTGTGACCGTGATTGTGTGACCGATTGTGTGACCGTGATAGTGTGACCGTGAATGTGTGAATGCGTGATTGTGATTGCGTGATTGTGATTCCGTGATTGTGTGATTGTGTGATCGTGTGATTGTGTGATCGTGTGATTGTGTGATTGTGTGATTGTGTGGTTGTGTGACCGTGATTGTGTGACCTTGATTGTGTGATCGTGATTGTGTGATCGTGATTGTGTGATCGTGATTGTGTGATCGTGATTGTGATTGTGTGATTGTGTGATTGTGTGATTGTGTGATTGTGTGATTGTGTGATTGTGTGATTGAGTGATTGTGTGATTGTGTGATTGTGTGAATGTGTGATTGTGTGACCGTGATTGTGTGATTGTGTGATTGTGTGATTGTGTGATTGTGTGATTGTGTGATTGTGTGATTGTGTGATTGTGATTGTGTGATTGTGATTGTGTGATTGTGATTGTGTGATTGTGATTGTGTGATTGTGATTGTGTGATTGTGATTGTGTGATTGTGATTGTGTGATTGTGATTGTGTGATTGTGATTGTGTGATTGTGATTGTGTGATTGTGATTGTGTGATTGTGATTGTGTGATTGTGTGATTGTGATTGTGTGATTGTGATTGTGTGATTGTGATTGTGTGATTGTGATTGTGTGATTGTGATTGTGTGATTGTGATTGTGTGATTGTGATTGTGTGATTGTGATTGTGTGATTGTGATTGTGTGATTGTGATTGTGTGATTGTGATTGTGTGATTGTGATTGTGTGATTGTGATTGTGTGATTGTGATTGTGTGATTGTGATTGTGTGATTGTGATTGTGTGATTGTGATTGTGTGATTGTGATTGTGTGATTGTGATTGTGTGATTGTGATTGTGTGATTGTGATTGTGTGATTGTGATTGTGTGATTGTGATTGTGTGATTGTGATTGTGTGATTGTGATTGTGTGATTGTGATTGTGTGATTGTGATTGTGTGATTGTGATTGTGTGATTGTGATTGTGTGATTGTGATTGTGTGATTGTGATTGTGTGATTGTGATTGTGTGATTGTGTGAGTGTGTGATTGCGTGATTGCGTGATTCTGTAATTGAGTGATTGTGTGGTTGTGAGATTGTGTGATTGTGTGATTAGGTGATTGTGTGATTGTGTGATTGTGCGATTGTGTGATTGTGCGATTGTGTGATTGTGTGATTGTGTGATTGTGTGATTGTGTGATTGTGTGATTGTGTGATTGTGTGATTGTCCGATTGTGTGATTGTGTGATTGTGTGATTGTGTGATTGTGATTGTGTGATTGTGATTGTGTGATTGTGTGAGTGTGTGATTGCGTGATTGCGTGATTCTGTAATTGAGTGATTGTGTGGTTGTGAGATTGTGTGATTGTGTGATTAGGTGATTGTGTGATTGTGTGATTGTGCGATTGTGTGATCGTGATTGTGTGATCGTGTTCGTGTGACCGTGAATGTGTGATTGCGTGATGGCGATTGCGTGATTGTGATTGCGTGATTGTGTGATTGTGATTGTGTGATTGTGTGATTGTGATTGTGTGATTGTGATTGTGTGATTGTGATTGTGTGATTGTGATTGTGTGATTGTGATTGTGTGATTGTGATTGTGTGATTGTGATTGTGTGATTGTGATTGTGTGATTGTGATTGTGTGATTGTGATTGTGTGATTGTGATTGTGTGATTGTGATTGTGTGATTGTGATTGTGTGATTGTGATTGTGTGATTGTGATTGTGTGATTGTGTGATTGTGTGATTGTGATTGTGTGATTGTGTGATTGTGTGATTGTGTGATTGTGTGATTGTGTGGTTGTGTGATTGTGTGATTGTGTGATTGTGTGATTGTGTGATTGTGTGATTGTGTGATTGAGCGATTGTGTGCTTGTGTGATTGTGTGATTGTGTGATTGTGATTGTGTGATTGTGATTGTGTGATTGTGATTGTGTGACTGTGATTGTGTGATTGTGATTGTGTGATTGTGATTGTGTGATTGTGATTGCGTGATTGTGTGATTGCGTGATTGTGTGATTGTGTGATTGTGTGATTGAGTGATTGTGTGCTTGTGTGATTGTGTGATTGTGTGATTGTGATTGTGTGATTGTGATTGTGTGATTGTGATTGTGTGATTGTGATTGTGTGATTGTGATTGTGTGATTGTGATTGTGTGATTGTGATTGTGTGATTGTGATTGTGTGATTGTGATTGTGTGATTGTGATTGTGTGATTGTGATTGTGTGATTGTGTGATTGTGTGATTGTGTGATTGTGTGATTGTGTGATTGTGTGATTGTGTGATTGTGTGATTGTGTGATTGTGTGATTGTGTGATTGGGTGATTGTGTGATTGCGTGATTGTGTGATTCTGTGATTGTGTGATTGTGTGATTTTGTGATTGTGTGATTGTGTGATTGCGTGATTGTGTGATTGTGTGATTGCGTGATTGTGTGATCGTGTGATTGTGTGATTGTGTGATTGTGTGATTGTGTGATTGTGTGATTGAGTGATTGTGTGCTTGTGTGATTGTGTGATTGTGTGATTGTGATTGTGTGATTGTGATTGTGTGATTGTGTGATTGTGTGATTGTGTGATTGTGTGATTGTGTGATTGTGTGACTGAGTGATTGTGTGACTGTGTGACTGTGTGACTGTGTGATTGAGGAACTGTGTGATTGTGTGGCCATGATTGTGTGACCGTGATTGTGTGACCGATTGTGTGACCGTGATAGTGTGACCGTGAATGTGTGAATGCGTGATTGTGATTGCGTGATTGTGATTCCGTGATTGTGTGATTGTGTGATCGTGTGATTGTGTGATCGTGTGATTGTGTGATTGTGTGATTGTGTGGTTGTGTGACCGTGATTGTGTGACCTTGATTGTGTGATCGTGATTGTGTGATCGTGATTGTGTGATCGTGATTGTGTGATCGTGATTGTGATTGTGTGATTGTGTGATTGTGTGATTGTGTGATTGTGTGATTGTGTGATTGTGTGATTGTGTGATTGAGTGATTGTGTGATTGTGTGATTGTGTGAATGTGTGATTGTGTGACCGTGATTGTGTGACTGTGTGATTGTGTGATTGTGTGATTGTGTGATTGTGTGATTGTGTGATTGTGTGATTGTGTGATTGTGTGATTGTGTGATTGTGTGATTGGGTGATTGTGTGATTGCGTGATTGTGTGATTCTGGGATTGTGTGATTGTGTGATTTTGTGATTGTGTGATTGTGTGATTGCGTGATTGTGTGATTGCGTGATTGTGTGATTGTGTGATTGTGTGATTGTGTGATTGTGTGATTGTGTGATTGTGTGATTGTGTGATTGAGTGATTGTGTGCTTGTGTGATTGTGTGATTGTGTGATTGTGATTGTGTGATTGTGATTGTGTGATTGTGATTGTGTGATTGTGATTGTGTGATTGTGATTGTGTGATTGTGATTGTGTGATTGTGATTGTGTGATTGTGTGATTGCGATTGTGTGATTGTGATTGTGTGATTGTGATTGTGTGATTGTGATTGTGTGATTGTGATTGTGTGATTGTGATTGTGTGATTGTGATTGTGTGATTGTGATTGTGTGATTGTGATTGTGTGATTGTGATTGTGTGATTGTGATTGTGTGATTGTGATTGTGTGATTGTGATTGTGTGATTGTGATTGTGTGATTGTGATTGTGTGATTGTGATTGTGTGATTGTGATTGTGTGATTGTGATTGTGTGATTGTGATTGTGTGATTGTGTGAGTGTGTGATTGCGTGATTGCCTGATTCTGTAATTGAGTGATTGTGTGGTTGTGAGATTGTGTGATTGTGTGATTAGGTGATTGTGTGATTGTGTGATTGTGCGATTGTGTGATTGTGTGATTGTGTGATTGTGTGATTGTGTGATTGTGTGATTGTGTGATTGTGTGATTGTCCGATTTTGTGATTGTGTGATTGTGTGATTGTGTGATTGTGATTGTGTGATTGTGATTGTGTGATTGTGTGAGTGTGTGATTGCGTGATTGCGTGATTCTGTAATTGAGTGATTGTGTGGTTGTGAGATTGTGTGATTGTGTGATTAGGTGATTGTGTGATTAGGTGATTGTGTGATTGTGTGATTGTGCGATTGTGTGATCGTGATTGTGTGATCGTGTTCGTGTGACCGTGAATGTGTGATTGCGTGATGGCGATTGCGTGATTGTGATTGCGTGATTGTGTGATAGTGTGATTGTGTGATTGTGTGATTGTGTGATTGTGTGATTGTGTGATTGTGTGATTGTGATTGTGTGATTGTGATTGTGTGATTGTGATTGTGTGATTGTGATTGAGTGATTGTGATTGTGTGATTGTGTGATTGTGTAATTGTGATTGTGTGATTGTGTGATTGTGCGATTGTGCGATTGTGTGATTGTGTGATTGTGTGATTGTGTGATTGTGTGATTGTGATTGTGTGATTGTGTGGTTGTGTGATTGTGTGATTGTGTGATTGTGTGATTGTGTGATTGTGTGATTGTGTGACCGTGATTGTGTGATCGTGATTGTGTGATCGTGTTCGTGTGACCGTGAATGTGTGATTGCGTGATGGCGATTGCGTGATTGTGATTGCGTGATTGTGTGATAGTGTGATTGTGTGATTGTGTGATTGTGTGATTGTGTGATTGTGATTGTGTGATTGTGATTGTGTGATTGTGATTGTGTGATTGTGATTGAGTGATTGTGATTGTGTGATTGTGTGATTGTGTAATTGTGATTGTGTGATTGTGTGATTGTGCGATTGTGTGATTGTGATTGTGTGAGTGTGATTGTGTGATTGTGTGATTGTGTGATTGTGATTGTGTGATTGTGATTGTGTGATTGTGATTGTGTGATTGTGATTGTGTGATTGTGATTGTGTGATTGTGATTGTGTGATTGTGATTGTGTGATTGTGATTGTGTGATTGTGATTGTGTGATTGTGATTGTGTGATTGTGTGAGTGTGTGATTGCGTGATTGCGTGATTCTGTAATTGAGTGATTGTGTGGTTGTGAGATTGTGCGATTGTGTGATTGTGTGATTGTGTGATTGTGTGATTGTGTGATTGTGTGATTGTGTGATTGTGTGATTGTGTGATTGTCCGATTGTGTGATTGTGTGATTGTGTGATTGTGTGATTGTGATTGTGTGATTGTGATTGTGTGATTGTGTGAGTGTGTGATTGCGTGATTGCGTGATTCTGTAATTGAGTGATTGTGTGGTTGTGAGATTGTGTGATTGTGTGATTAGGTGATTGTGTGATTGTGTGATTGTGCGATTGTGTGATCGTGATTGTGTGATCGTGTTCGTCTGACCGTGAATGTGTGATTGCGTGATGGCGATTGCGTGATTGTGATTGCGTGATTGTGTGATAGTGTGATTGTGTGATTGTGTGATTGTGTGATTGTGTGATTGTGTGATTGTGATTGTGTGATTGTGATTGTGTGATTGTGTGAGTGTGTGATTGCGTGATTGCGTGATTCTGTAATTGAGTGATTGTGTGGTTGTGAGATTGTGTGATTGTGTGATTAGGTGATTGTGTGATTGTGTGATTGTGCGATTGTGTGATCGTGATTGTGTGATCGTGTTCGTGTGACCGTGAATGTGTGATTGCGTGATGGCGATTGCGTGATTGTGATTGCGTGATTGTGTGATAGTGTGATTGTGTGATTGTGTGATTGTGTGATTGTGTGATTGTGTGATTGTGATTGTGTGATTGTGATTGTGTGATTGTGATTGTGTGATTGTGATTGAGTGATTGTGATTGTGTGATTGTGTGATTGTGTAATTGTGATTGTGTGATTGTGTGATTGTGCGATTGTGTGATTGTGTGATTGTGTGATTGTGTGATTGTGTGATTGTGTGATTGTGATTGTGTGATTGTGTGGTTGTGTGATTGTGTGATTGTGTGATTGTGTGATTGTGTGATTGTGTGATTGTGTGACCGTGATTGTGTGATCGTGATTGTGTGATCGTGTTCGTGTGACCGTGAATGTGTGATTGCGTGATGGCGATTGCGTGATTGTGATTGCGTGATTGTGTGATAGTGTGATTGTGTGATTGTGTGATTGTGTGATTGTGTGATTGTGTGATTGTGATTGTGTGATTGTGATTGTGTGATTGTGATAGTGTGATTGTGATTGAGTGATTGTGATTGTGTGATTGTGTGATTGTGTAATTGTGATTGTGTGATTGTGTGATTGTGCGATTGTGTGATTGTGATTGTGTGATTGTGATTGTGTGATTGTGTGATTGTGATTGTGTGATTGTGATTGTGTGATTGTGATTGTGTGATTGTGATTGTGTGATTGTGATTGTGTGATTGTGATTGTGTGATTGTGATTGTGTGATTGTGATTGTGTGATTGTGATTGTGTGATTGTGATTGTGCGATTGTGATTGTGTGATTGTGATTGTGTGATTGTGTGAGTGTGTGATTGCGTGATTGCGTGATTCTGTAATTGAGTGATTGTGTGGTTGTGAGATTGTGTGATTGTGTGATTAGGTGATTGTGTGATTGTGTGATTGTGCGATTGTGTGATTGTGTGATTGTGTGATTGTGTGATTGTGTGATTGTGTGATTGTGTGGTTGTGCGATTGTGTGATTGTGCGATTGTGTGATTGTGTGATTGTGTGATTGTGTAATTGTGATTGTGCGATTGTGATTGTGTGATTGTGTGATTGTGTGATTGTGAGGTTGTGTGATTGTGTGCTTGTGTGATTGTGTGATTGTGATTGTGTGATTGTGTGGTTGTGTGATTGTGTGATTGTGTGATTGTGTGATTGTGTGATTGTGTGATTGTGTGACCGTGATTGTGTGATCGTGATTGTGTGATCGTGTTCGTGTGACCGTGAACGTGTGATTGCGTGATGGCGATTGCGTGATTGTGATTGCGTGATTGTGTGATAGTGTGATTGTGTGATTGTGTGATTGTGTGATTGTGTGATTGTGTGATTGTGATTGTGTGATTGTGATTGTGTGATTGTGATTGTGTGATTGTGATTGTGTGATTGTGTGATTGTGTAATTGTGATTGTGTGATTGTGTGATTGTGCGATTGTGTGATTGTGTGATTGTGTGATTGTTTGATTGTGTGATTGTGTGATTGTGTGATTGTGTGATTGTGTGATTGTGTGATTGTGTGATTGTGTGATTGTGTGATTGTGTGATTGTGTGATTGGGTGATTGTGTGATTGCGTGATTGTGTGATTCTGTGATTGTGTGATTGTGTGATTTTGTGATTGTGTGATTGTGTGATTGCGTGATTGTGTGATTGCGTGATTGTGTGATTGTGTGATTGTGTGATTGTGTGATTGTGTGATTGTGTGATTGTGTGATTGTGTGATTGAGTGATTGTGTGCTTGTGTGATTGTGTGATTGTGTGATTGTGATTGTGTGATTGTGATTGTGTGATTGTGATTGTGTGATTGTGATTGTGTGATTGTGATTGTGTGACTGTGTGATTGTGATTGTGTGATTGTGTGAGTGTGTGATTGCGTGATTGCGTGATTCTGTAATTGAGTGATTGTGTGGTTGTGAGATTGTGTGATTGTGTGATTAGGTGATTGTGTAATTGTGTGATTGTGCGATTGTGTGATTGTGTGATTGTGTGATTGTGTGATTGTGTGATTGTGTGATTGTGTGGTTGTGCGATTGTGTGATTGTGCGATTGTGTGATTGTGTGATTGTGTGATTGTGTGATTGTGTGATTGTGTGATTGTGTGATTGTGTGATTGTGTGATTGTGTGATTGTGTGATTGTGTGATTGTGTGATTGTGTGATTGTGTGATTGTGTGATTGTGTGATTGTGTGATTGTGTGATTGTGTGATTGTGTAATTGTGATTGTGCGATTGTGATTGTGTGATTGTGTGATTGTGTGATTGTGAGGTTGTGTGATTGTGTGCTTGTGTGATTGTGTGATTGTGATTGTGTGATTGTGTGGTTGTGTGATTGTGTGATTGTGTGATTGTGTGATTGTGTGATTGTGTGATTGTGTGACCGTGATTGTGTGATCGTGATTGTGTGATCGTGTTCGTGTGACCGTGAATGTGTGATTGCGTGATGGCGATTGCGTGATTGTGATTGCGTGATTGTGTGATAGTGTGATTGTGTGATTGTGTGATTGTGTGATTGTGTGATTGTGTGATTGTGATTGTGTGATTGTGATTGTGTTATTGTGATTGTGTGATTGTGATTGAGTGATTGTGATTGTGTGATTGTGTGATTGTGTAATTGTGATTGTGTGATTGTGTGATTGTGCGATTGTGTGATTGTGTGATTGTGTGATTGTGTGATTGTGTGATTGTGTGATTGTGTGATTGTGTGATTGTGTGATTGTGTGATTGTGTGATTGTGTGATTGTGTGATTGTGTGATTGTGTGATTGTGTGATTGTGTGGTTGTGTGATTGTGTGATTGTGTGATTGGGTGATTGTGTGATTGCGTGATTGTGTGATTCTGTGATTGTGTGATTGTGTGATTTTGTGATTGTGTGATTGTGTGATTGCGTGATTGTGTGATTGCGTGATTGTGTGATTGTGTGATTGTGTGATTGTGTGATTGTGTGATTGTGTGATTGAGTGATTGTGTGCTTGTGTGATTGTGTGATTGTGTGATTGTGATTGTGTGATTGTGATTGTGTGATTGTGATTGTGTGATTGTGATTGTGTGATTGTGATTGTGTGACTGTGTGATTGTGATTGTGTGATTGTGATTGTGTGATTGTGTGAGTGTGTGATTGCGTGATTGCGTGATTCTGTAATTGAGTGATTGTGTGGTTGTGAGATTGTGTGATTGTGTGATTAGGTGATTGTGTGATTGTGTGATTGTGCGATTGTGTGATTGTGTGATTGTGTGATTGTGTGATTGTGTGATTGTGTGATTGTGTGATTGTGTGATTGTGTGATTGTCCGATTGTGTGATTGTGTGATTGTGTGATTGTGTGATTGTGATTGTGTGATTGTGTGATTGTGTGATTGTGTGATTGTGTGATTGTGATTGTGTGATTGTGATTGTGTGATTGTGATTGTGTGATTGTGATTGTGTGATTGTGATTGTGTGATTGTGTGATTGTGATTGTGTGATTGTGATTGTGTGATTGTGATTGTGTGATTGTGTGAGTGTGTGATTGCGTGATTGCGTGATTCTGTAATTGAGTGATTGTGTGGTTGTGAGATTGTGTGATTGTGTGATTAGGTGATTGTGTGATTGTGTGATTGTGCGATTGTGTGATTGTGTGATTGTGTGATTGTGTGATTGTGTGATTGTGTGATTGTGTGATTGTGTGATTGTGTGATTGTGTGATTGTGTGATTGTGTGATTGTGTGATTGAGTGATTGTGTGCTTGTGTGATTGTGTGATTGTGTGATTGTGATTGTGTGATTGTGATAGTGTGATTGTGATTGTGTGATTGTGATTGTGTGATTGTGATTGTGTGATTGTGTGATTGTGATTGTGATGGTGTGATTGTGATTGTCTGATTGTGATTGTGTGATTGTGTGAGTTTGTGATTGCGTGATTGCGTGATTCTGTAATTGAGTGATTGTGTCGTTGTGAGATTGTGTGATTGTGTGATTAGGTGATTGTGTGATTGTGTGATTGTGCGATTGTGTGATTGTGTGATTGTGTGATTGTGTGATTGTGTGATTGTGTGATTGTGTGATTGTCCGATTGTGTGATTGTGTGATTGTGATTGTGTGATTGTGATTGTGTGATTGTGATTGTGTGATTGTGATTGTGTGATTGTGATTGTGTGATTGTGATTGTGTGATTGTGATTGTGTGATTGTGTGAGTGTGTGATTGCGTGATTGCGTGATTCTGTAATTGAGTGATTGTGTGGTTGTGAGATTGTGTGATTGTGTGATTAGGTGATTGTGTGATTGTGTGATTGTGCGATTGTGTGATTGTGTGATTGTGTGATTGTGTGATTGTGTGATTGTGTGATTGTGTGATTGTGTGGTTGTGCGATTGTGTGATTGTGCGATTGTGTGATTGTGTGATTGTGTGATTGTGTGATTGTGTGATTGTGTGATTGTGTGATTGTGTGATTGTGTGATTGTGTGATTGTGTGATTGTGTGATTGTGTGATTGTGTGATTGTGTGATTGTGTGATTGTGTAATTGTGATTGTGCGATTGTGATTGTGTGATTGTGTGATTGTGTGATTGTGAGGTTGTGTGATTGTGTGCTTGTGTGATTGTGTGATTGTGATTGTGTGATTGTGTGGTTGTGTGATTGTGTGATTGTGTGATTGTGTGATTGTGTGATTGTGTGATTGTGTGACCGTGATTGTGTGATCGTGATTGTGTGATCGTGTTCGTGTGACCGTGAATGTGTGATTGCGTGATGGCGATTGCGTGATTGTGATTGCGTGATTGTGTGATAGTGTGATTGTGTGATTGTGTGATTGTGTGATTGTGTGATTGTGTGATTGTGATTGTGTGATTGTGATTGTGTGATTGTGATTGTGTGATTGTGATTGTGTGATTGTGATTGAGTGATTGTGATTGTGTGATTGTGTGATTGTGTAATTGTGATTGTGTGATTGTGTGATTGTGCGATTGTGTGATTGTGTGATTGTGTGATTGTGTGATTGTGTGATTGTGTGATTGTGTGATTGTGTGATTGTGTGATTGTGTGATTGTGTGATTGTGTGATTGTGTGATTGTGTGATTGTGTGATTGTGTGATTGTGTGATTGTGTGATTGTGTGATTGTGTGATTGTGTGATTGTGTGATTGTGTGATTGTGTGATTGGGTGATTGTGTGATTGCGTGATTGTGTGATTCTGTGATTGTGTGATTGTGTGATTTTGTGATTGTGTGATTGTGTGATTGCGTGATTGTGTGATTGCGTGATTGTGTGATTGTGTGATTGTGTGATTGTGTGATTGTGTGATTGTGTGATTGTGTGATTGTGTGATTGAGTGATTGTGTGCTTGTGTGATTGTGTGATTGTGTGATTGTGATTGTGTGATTGTGATTGTGTGATTGTGATTGTGTGATTGTGATTGTGTGATTGTGATTGTGTGATTGTGATTGTGTGATTGTGATTGTGTGATTGTGATTGTGTGATTGTGTGAGTGTGTGATTGCGTGATTGCGTGATTCTGTAATTGAGTGATTGTGTGGTTGTGAGATTGTGTGATTGTGTGATTAGGTGATTGTGTGATTGTGTGATTGTGCGATTGTGTGATTGTGTGATTGTGTGATTGTGTGATTGTGTGATTGTGTGATTGTGTGATTGTGTGATTGTGTGATTGTGTGATTGTGTGATTGTGTGATTGTCCGATTGTGTGATTGTGTGATTGTGTGATTGTGTGATTGTGATTGTGTGATTGTGATTGTGTGATTGTGATTGTGTGATTGTGTGAGTGTGTGATTGCGTGATTGCGTGATTCTGTAATTGAGTGATTGTGTGGTTGTGAGATTGTGTGATTGTGTGATTAGGTGATTGTGTGATTGTGTGATTGTGCGATTGTGTGATCGTGATTGTGTGATCGTGTTCGTCTGACCGTGAATGTGTGATTGCGTGATGGCGATTGCGTGATTGTGATTGCGTGATTGTGTGATAGTGTGATTGTGTGATTGTGTGATTGTGTGATTGTGTGATTGTGTGATTGTGTGATTGTGATTGTGTGATTGTGATTGTGTGATTGTGATAGTGTGATTGTGATTGAGTGATTGTGATTGTGTGATTGTGTGATTGTGTAATTGTGATTGTGTGATTGTGTGATTGTGCGATTGTGTGATTGTGATTGTGTGATTGTGATTGTGTGATTGTGTGATTGTGATTGTGTGATTGTGATTGTGTGATTGTGATTGTGTGATTGTGATTGTGTGATTGTGATTGTGTGATTGTGATTGTGTGATTGTGATTGTGTGATTGTGATTGTGTGATTGTGATTGTGTGATTGTGATTGTGTGATTGTGATTGTGTGATTGTGATTGTGTGATTGTGATTGTGTGATTGTGATTGTGTGATTGTGATTGTGTGATTGTGTGAGTGTGTGATTGCGTGATTGCGTGATTCTGTAATTGAGTGATTGTGTGGTTGTGAGATTGTGTGATTGTGTGATTAGGTGATTGTGTGATTGTGTGATTGTGCGATTGTGTGATTGTGTGATTGTGTGATTGTGTGATTGTGTGATTGTGTGATTGTGTGGTTGTGCGATTGTGTGATTGTGCGATTGTGTGATTGTGTGATTGTGTGATTGTGTGATTGTGTGATTGTGTGATTGTGTGATTGTGTGATTGTGT
This sequence comes from Megachile rotundata, assembly GCF_050947335.1. NCBI lineage: Eukaryota > Metazoa > Arthropoda > Insecta > Hymenoptera > Megachilidae > Megachile > Megachile rotundata. Next base: position 535,360 of record NW_027473357.1, read on the forward strand.
GATTGTGTGATTGTGTGATTGTGTGATGGTGTGATTGTGTGATTGTGTGATTGTGTGATTGTGTGATTGTGTAATTGTGATTGTGCGATTGTGATTGTGTGATTGTGTGATTGTGTGATTGTGAGGTTGTGTGATTGTGTGCTTGTGTGATTGTGTGATTGTGATTGTGTGATTGTGTGGTTGTGTGATTGTGTGATTGTGTGATTGTGTGATTGTGTGATTGTGTGATTGTGTGACCGTGATTGTGTGATCGTGATTGTGTGATCGTGTTCGTGTGACCGTGAATGTGTGATTGCGTGATGGCGATTGCGTGATTGTGATTGCGTGATTGTGTGATAGTGTGATTGTGTGATTGTGTGATTGTGTGATTGTGTGATTGTGTGATTGTGATTGTGTGATTGTGATTGTGTGATTGTGATTGTGTGATTGTGATTGTGTGATTGTGTGATTGTGTAATTGTGATTGTGTGATTGTGTGATTGTGCGATTGTGTGATTGTGTGATTGTGTGATTGTTTGATTGTGTGATTGTGTGATTGTGTGATTGTGTGATTGTGTGATTGTGTGATTGTGTGATTGTGTGATTGTGTGATTGTGTGATTGTGTGATTGGGTGATTGTGTGATTGCGTGATTGTGTGATTCTGTGATTGTGTGATTGTGTGATTTTGTGATTGTGTGATTGTGTGATTGCGTGATTGTGTGATTGCGTGATTGTGTGATTGTGTGATTGTGTGATTGTGTGATTGTGTGATTGTGTGATTGTGTGATTGAGTGATTGTGTGCTTGTGTGATTGTGTGATTGTGTGATTGTAATTGTGTGATTGTGATTGTGTGATTGTGATTGTGTGATTGTGATTGTGTGATTGTGATTGTGTGACTGTGTGATTGTGATTGTGTGATTGTGATTGTGTGATTGTGTGAGTGTGTGATTGCGTGATTGCGTGATTCTGTAATTGAGTGATTGTGTGGTTGTGAGATTGTGTGATTGTGTGATTAGGTGATTGTGTGATTGTGTGATTGTGCGATTGTGTGATTGTGTGATTGTGTGATTGTGTGATTGTGTGATTGTGTGATTGTGTGGTTGTGCGATTGTGTGATTGTGCGATTGTGTGATTGTGTGATTGTGTGATTGTGTGATTGTGTGATTGTGTGATTGTGTGATTGTGTGATTGTGTGATTGTGTGATTGTGTGATTGTGTGATTGTGTGATTGTGTGATTGTGTGATTGTGTGATTGTGTGATTGTGTGATTGTGTGATTGTGTGATTGTGTAATTGTGATTGTGCGATTGTGATTGTGTGATTGTGTGATTGTGTGATTGTGAGGTTGTGTGATTGTGTGCTTGTGTGATTGTGTGATTGTGATTGTGTGATTGTGTGGTTGTGTGATTGTGTGATTGTGTGATTGTGTGATTGTGTGATTGTGTGATTGTGTGACCGTGATTGTGTGATCGTGATTGTGTGATCGTGTTCGTGTGACCGTGAATGTGTGATTGCGTGATGGCGATTGCGTGATTGTGATTGCGTGATTGTGTGATAGTGTGATTGTGTGATTGTGTGATTGTGTGATTGTGTGATTGTGTGATTGTGATTGTGTGATTGTGATTGTGTGATTGTGATTGTGTGATTGTGATTGAGTGATTGTGATTGTGTGATTGTGTGATTGTGTAATTGTGATTGTGTGATTGTGTGATTGTGCGATTGTGTGATTGTGTGATTGTGTGATTGTGTGATTGTGTGATTGTGTGATTGTGTGATTGTGTGATTGTGTGATTGTGTGATTGTGTGATTGTGTGATTGTGTGATTGTGTGATTGTGTGATTGTGTGATTGTGTGATTGTGTGATTGTGTGATTGTGTGATTGGGTGATTGTGTGTTTGCGTGATTGTGTGATTCTGTGATTGTGTGATTGTGTGATTTTGTGATTGTGTGATTGTGTGATTGCGTGATTGTGTGATTGCGTGATTGTGTGATTGTGTGATTGTGTGATTGTGTGATTGTGTGATTGTGTGATTGAGTGATTGTGTGCTTGTGTGATTGTGTGATTGTGTGATTGTGATTGTGTGATTGTGATTGTGTGATTGTGATTGTGTGATTGTGATTGTGTGACTGTGTGATTGTGATTGTGTGATTGTGATTGTGTGATTGTGTGAGTGTGTGATTGCGTGATTGCGTGATTCTGTAATTGAGTGATTGTGTGGTTGTGAGATTGTGTGATTGTGTGATTAGGTGATTGTGTGATTGTGTGATTGTGCGATTGTGTGATTGTGTGATTGTGTGATTGTGTGATTGTGTGATTGTGTGATTGTGTGATTGTGTGATTGTGTGATTGTCCGATTGTGTGATTGTGTGATTGTGTGATTGTGTGATTGTGATTGTGTGATTGTGTGATTGTGTGATTGTGTGATTGTGATTGTGTGATTGTGATTGTGTGATTGTGATTGTGTGATTGTGATTGTGTGATTGTGATTGTGTGATTGTGTGATTGTGATTGTGTGATTGTGATTGTGTGATTGTGATTGTGTGATTGTGTGAGTGTGTGATTGCGTGATTGCGTGATTCTGTAATTGAGTGATTGTGTGGTTGTGAGATTGTGTGACTGTGTGATTGTGTGATTGTGTGATTGTGTGGATGTGTGACCGTGATTGTGTGATCGTGATTGTGTGATTGTGTGATTCTGTGATCGTGTGATTGTGTGATTGTGTGATTGTGTGGTTGTGTGACCGTGATTGTGTGACCGTGATTGTGTGATCGTGATTGTGTGATCGTGATTGTGTGATCGTGATTGTGATTGTGTGATTGTGTGATTGTGTGATTGTGTGATTGTGTGATTGTGTGATTGTGTGATTGAGTAATTGCGTGATTGTGTGATTGTGTGAATGTGTGATTGTGTGACCGTGATTGTGTGATTGTGTGATTGTGTGATTGTGTGAATGTGTGATTGTGTGATTGTGTGATTTTGTGATTGTGTGATTGTGTGATTGCGTGATTGTGTGACTGTGTGATTGTGTGATTGTGTGATTGTGTGGTTGTGTGACCGTGATTGTGTGACCGTGATTGTGTGATCGTGATTGTGTGATCGTGATTGTGTGATCGTGATTGTGTGATCGTGATTGTGATTGTGTGATTGTGTGATTGTGTGATTGTGTGATTGTGTGATTGTGTGATTGTGTGATTGTGTGATTGTGTGATTGTGTGATTGTGTGATTGTGTGATTGAGTGATTGTGTGAGTGTGTGATTGTGTGAATGTGTGATTGTGTGACCGTGATTGTGTGATTGTGTGATTGTGTGATTGTGTGATTGTGTGATTGTGATTGTGTGATTGTGATTGTGTGATTGTGATTGTGTGATTGTGATTGTGTGATTGTGATTGTGTGACTGTGTGATTGTGATTGTGTGATTGTGATTGTGTGATTGTGTGAGTGTGTGATTGCGTGATTGCGTGATTCTGTAATTGAGTGATTGTGTGGTTGTGAGATTGTGTGATTGTGTGATTAGGTGATTGTGTGATTGTGTGATTGTGCGATTGTGTGATTGTGTGATTGTGTGATTGTGTGATTGTGTGATTGTGTGATTGTGTGATTGTGTGATTGTGTGATTGTCCGATTGTGTGATTGTGTGATTGTGTGATTGTGTGATTGTGATTGTGTGATTGTGTGATTGTGTGATTGTGTGATTGTGATTGTGTGATTGTGATTGTGTGATTGTGATTGTGTGATTGTGATTGTGTGATTGTGATTGTGTGATTGTGATTGTGTGATTGTGTGATTGTGATTGTGTGATTGTGATTGTGTGATTGTGATTGTGTGATTGTGTGAGTGTGTGATTGCGTGATTGCGTGATTCTGTAATTGAGTGATTGTGTGGTTGTGAGATTGTGTGATTGTGTGATTAGGTGATTGTGTGATTGTGTGATTGTGCGATTGTGTGATTGTGTGATTGTGTGATTGTGTGATTGTGTGATTGTGTGATTGTGTGATTGTGTGATTGTGTGATTGTGTGATTGTGTGATTGTGTGATTGAGTGATTGTGTGCTTGTGTGATTGTGTGATTGTGTGATTGTGATTGTGTGATTGTGATAGTGTGATTGTGATTGTGTGATTGTGATTGTGTGATTGTGATTGTGTGATTGTGTGATTGTGATTGTGTGATTGTGATTGTCTGATTGTGATTGTGTGATTGTGTGAGTTTGTGATTGCATGATTGCGTGATTCTGTAATTGAGTGATTGTGTGGTTGTGAGATTGTGTGATTGTGTGATTAGGTGATTGTGTGATTGTGTGATTGTGCGATTGTGTGATTGTGTGATTGTGTGATTGTGTGATTGTGTGATTGTGTGATTGTGTGATTGTCCGATTGTGTGATTGTGTGATTGTGATTGTGTGATTGTGATTGTGTGATTGTGATTGTGTGATTGTGATTGTGTGATTGTGATTGTGTGATTGTGATTGTGTGATTGTGATTGTGTGATTGTGTGAGTGTGTGATTGCGTGATTGCGTGATTCTGTAATTGAGTGATTGTGTGGTTGTGAGATTGTGTGATTGTGTGATTAGGTGATTGTGTGATTGTGTGATTGTGTGATTGTGCGATTGTGTGATTGTGTGATTGTGTGATTGTGTGATTGTGTGATTGTGTGATTGTGTGGTTGTGCGATTGTGTGATTGTGCGATTGTGTGATTGTGTGATTGTGTGATTGTGTGATTGTGTGATTGTGTGATTGTGTGATTGTGTGATTGTGTGATTGTGTGATTGTGTGATTGTGTGATTGTGTGATTGTGTGATTGTGTAATTGTGATTGTGCGATTGTGATTGTGTGATTGTGTGATTGTGTGATTGTGAGGTTGTGTGATTGTGTGCTTGTGTGATTGTGTGATTGTGATTGTGTGATTGTGTGGTTGTGTGATTGTGTGATTGTGTGATTGTGTGATTGTGTGATTGTGTGATTGTGTGACCGTGATTGTGTGATCGTGATTGTGTGATCGTGTTCGTGTGACCGTGAATGTGTGATTGCGTGATGGCGATTGCGTGATTGTGATTGCGTGATTGTGTGATAGTGTGATTGTGTGATTGTGTGATTGTGTGATTGTGTGATTGTGATTGTGTGATTGTGATTGTGTGATTGTGATTGTGTGATTGTGATTGAGTGATTGTGATTGTGTGATTGTGTGATTGTGTAATTGTGATTGTGTGATTGTGTGATTGTGCGATTGTGTGATTGTGTGATTGTGTGATTGTGTGATTGTGTGATTGTGTGATTGTGTGATTGTGTGATTGTGTGATTGTGTGATTGTGTGATTGTGTGATTGTGTGATTGTGTGATTGTGTGATTGTGTGATTGTGTGATTGTGTGATTGTGTGATTGTGTGATTGTGTGATTGTGTGATTGTGTGATTGGGTGATTGTGTGATTGCGTGATTGTGTGATTCTGTGATTGTGTGATTGTGTGATTTTGTGATTGTGTGATTGTGTGATTGCGTGATTGTGTGATTGCGTGATTGTGTGATTGTGTGATTGTGTGATTGTGTGATTGTGTGATTGTGTGATTGTGTGATTGTGTGATTGAGTGATTGTGTGCTTGTGTGATTGTGTGATTGTGTGATTGTGATTGTGTGATTGTGATTGTGTGATTGTGATTGTGTGATTGTGATTGTGATTGTGTGATTGTGTGAGTGTGTGATTGCGTGATTGCGTGATTCTGTAATTGAGTGATTGTGTGGTTGTGAGATTGTGTGATTGTGTGATTAGGTGATTGTGTGATTGTGTGATTGTGCGATTGTGATTGTGTGATTGTGTGATTGTGTGATTGTGAGGTTGTGTGATTGTGTGCTTGTGTGATTGTGTGATTGTGATTGTGTGATTGTGTGGTTGTGTGATTGTGTGATTGTGTGATTGTGTGATTGTGTGATTGTGTGATTGTGTGACCGTGATTGTGTGATCGTGATTGTGTGATCGTGTTCGTGTGACCGTGAATGTGTGATTGCGTGATGGCGATTGCGTGATTGTGATTGCGTGATTGTGTGATAGTGTGATTGTGTGATTGTGTGATTGTGTGATTGTGTGATTGTGTGATTGTGATTGTGTGATTGTGATTGTGTGATTGTGATTGTGTGATTGTGATTGAGTGATTGTGATTGTGTGATTGTGTGATTGTGTAATTGTGATTGTGTGATTGTGTGATTGTGCGATTGTGTGATTGTGTGATTGTGTGATTGTGTGATTGTGTGATTGTGTGATTGTGTGATTGTGTGATTGTGTGATTGTGTGATTGTGTGATTGTGTGATTGTGTGATTGTGTGATTGTGTGATTGTGTGATTGTGTGATTGTGTGATTGTGTGATTGGGTGATTGTGTGTTTGCGTGATTGTGTGATTCTGTGATTGTGTGATTGTGTGATTTTGTGATTGTGTGATTGTGTGATTGCGTGATTGTGTGATTGCGTGATTGTGTGATTGTGTGATTGTGTGATTGTGTGATTGTGTGATTGTGTGATTGAGTGATTGTGTGCTTGTGTGATTGTGTGATTGTGTGATTGTGATTGTGTGATTGTGATTGTGTGATTGTGATTGTGTGATTGTGATTGTGTGACTGTGTGATTGTGATTGTGTGATTGTGATTGTGTGATTGTGTGAGTGTGTGATTGCGTGATTGCGTGATTCTGTAATTGAGTGATTGTGTGGTTGTGAGATTGTGTGATTGTGTGATTAGGTGATTGTGTGATTGTGTGATTGTGCGATTGTGTGATTGTGTGATTGTGTGATTGTGTGATTGTGTGATTGTGTGATTGTGTGATTGTGTGATTGTGTGATTGTCCGATTGTGTGATTGTGTGATTGTGTGATTGTGTGATTGTGATTGTGTGATTGTGTGATTGTGTGATTGTGTGATTGTGATTGTGTGATTGTGATTGTGTGATTGTGATTGTGTGATTGTGATTGTGTGATTGTGATTGTGTGATTGTGTGATTGTGATTGTGTGATTGTGATTGTGTGATTGTGATTGTGTGATTGTGTGAGTGTGTGATTGCGTGATTGCGTGATTCTGTAATTGAGTGATTGTGTGGTTGTGAGATTGTGTGACTGTGTGATTGTGTGATTGTGTGATTGTGTGGATGTGTGACCGTGATTGTGTGATCGTGATTGTGTGATTGTGTGATTCTGTGATCGTGTGATTGTGTGATTGTGTAATTGTGTGGTTGTGTGACCGTGATTGTGTGACCGTGATTGTGTGATCGTGATTGTGTGATCGTGATTGTGTGATCGTGATTGTGATTGTGTGATTGTGTGATTGTGTGATTGTGTGATTGTGTGATTGTGTGATTGTGTGATTGAGTAATTGCGTGATTGTGTGATTGTGTGAATGTGTGATTGTGTGACCGTGATTGTGTGATTGTGTGATTGTGTGATTGTGTGAATGTGTGATTGTGTGATTGTGTGATTTTGTGATTGTGTGATTGTGTGATTGCGTGATTGTGTGACTGTGTGATTGTGTGATTGTGTGATTGTGTGGTTGTGTGACCGTGATTGTGTGACCGTGATTGTGTGATCGTGATTGTGTGATCGTGATTGTGTGATCGTGATTGTGTGATCGTGATTGTGATTGTGTGATTGTGTGATTGTGTGATTGTGTGATTGTGTGATTGTGTGATTGTGTGATTGTGTGATTGTGTGATTGTGTGATTGTGTGATTGTGTGATTGAGTGATTGTGTGAGTGTGTGATTGTGTGAATGTGTGATTGTGTGACCGTGATTGTGTGATTGTGTGATTGTGTGATTGTGTGATTGTGTGATTGTGATTGTGTGATTGTGATTGTGTGATTGTGATTGTGTGATTGTGATTGTGTGATTGTGATTGTGTGACTGTGTGATTGTGATTGTGTGATTGTGATTGTGTGATTGTGTGAGTGTGTGATTGCGTGATTGCGTGATTCTGTAATTGAGTGATTGTGTGGTTGTGAGATTGTGTGATTGTGTGATTAGGTGATTGTGTGATTGTGTGATTGTGCGATTGTGTGATTGTGTGATTGTGTGATTGTGTGATTGTGTGATTGTGTGATTGTGTGATTGTGTGATTGTGTGATTGTCCGATTGTGTGATTGTGTGATTGTGTGATTGTGTGATTGTGATTGTGTGATTGTGTGATTGTGTGATTGTGTGATTGTGATTGTGTGATTGTGATTGTGTGATTGTGATTGTGTGATTGTGATTGTGTGATTGTGATTGTGTGATTGTGATTGTGTGATTGTGTGATTGTGATTGTGTGATTGTGATTGTGTGATTGTGATTGTGTGATTGTGTGAGTGTGTGATTGCGTGATTGCGTGATTCTGTAATTGAGTGATTGTGTGGTTGTGAGATTGTGTGATTGTGTGATTAGGTGATTGTGTGATTGTGTGATTGTGCGATTGTGTGATTGTGTGATTGTGTGATTGTGTGATTGTGTGATTGTGTGATTGTGTGATTGTGTGATTGTGTGATTGTGTGATTGTGTGATTGTGTGATTGAGTGATTGTGTGCTTGTGTGATTGTGTGATTGTGTGATTGTGATTGTGTGATTGTGATAGTGTGATTGTGATTGTGTGATTGTGATTGTGTGATTGTGATTGTGTGATTGTGTGATTGTGATTGTGTGATTGTGATTGTCTGATTGTGATTGTGTGATTGTGTGAGTTTGTGATTGCATGATTGCGTGATTCTGTAATTGAGTGATTGTGTGGTTGTGAGATTGTGTGATTGTGTGATTAGGTGATTGTGTGATTGTGTGATTGTGCGATTGTGTGATTGTGTGATTGTGTGATTGTGTGATTGTGTGATTGTGTGATTGTGTGATTGTCCGATTGTGTGATTGTGTGATTGTGATTGTGTGATTGTGATTGTGTGATTGTGATTGTGTGATTGTGATTGTGTGATTGTGATTGTGTGATTGTGATTGTGTGATTGTGATTGTGTGATTGTGATTGTGTGATTGTGTGAGTGTGTGATTGCGTGATTGCGTGATTCTGTAATTGAGTGATTGTGTGGTTGTGAGATTGTGTGATTGTGTGATTAGGTGATTGTGTGATTGTGTGATTGTGCGATTGTGTGATTGTGTGATTGTGTGATTGTGTGATTGTGTGATTGTGTGATTGTGTGGTTGTGCGATTGTGTGATTGTGCGATTGTGTGATTGTGTGATTGTGTGATTGTGTGATTGTGTGATTGTGTAATTGTGATTGTGCGATTGTGATTGTGTGATTGTGTGATTGTGTGATTGTGAGGTTGTGTGATTGTGTGCTTGTGTGATTGTGTGATTGTGATTGTGTGATTGTGTGGTTGTGTGATTGTGTGATTGTGTGATTGTGTGATTGTGTGATTGTGTGATTGTGTGACCGTGATTGTGTGATCGTGATTGTGTGATCGTGTTCGTGTGACCGTGAATGTGTGATTGCGTGATGGCGATTGCGTGATTGTGATTGCGTGATTGTGTGATAGTGTGATTGTGTGATTGTGTGATTGTGTGATTGTGTGATTGTGATTGTGTGATTGTGATTGTGTGATTGTGATTGTGTGATTGTGATTGAGTGATTGTGATTGTGTGATTGTGTGATTGTGTAATTGTGATTGTGTGATTGTGTGATTGTGCGATTGTGTGATTGTGTGATTGTGTGATTGTGTGATTGTGTGATTGTGTGATTGTGTGATTGTGTGATTGTGTGATTGTGTGATTGTGTGATTGTGTGATTGTGTGATTGTGTGATTGTGTGATTGTGTGATTGTGTGATTGTGTGATTGTGTGATTGTGTGATTGTGTGATTGTGTGATTGTGTGATTGGGTGATTGTGTGATTGCGTGATTGTGTGATTCTGTGATTGTGTGATTGTGTGATTTTGTGATTGCGTGATTGTGTGATTGCGTGATTGTGTGATTGCGTGATTGTGTGATTGTGTGATTGTGTGATTGTGTGATTGTGTGATTGTGTGATTGTGTGATTGTGTGATTGAGTGATTGTGTGCTTGTGTGATTGTGTGATTGTGTGATTGTGATTGTGTGATTGTGATTGTGTGATTGTGATTGTGTGATTGTGATTGTGTGATTGTGTGATTGTGATTGTGTGATTGTGATTGTGTGATTGTGTGAGTGTGTGATTGCGTGATTGCGTGATTCTGTAATTGAGTGATTGTGTGGTTGTGAGATTGTGTGATTGTGTGATTAGGTGATTGTGTGATTGTGTGATTGTGCGATTGTGTGATTGTGTGATTGTGTGATTGTGTGATTGTGTGATTGTGTGATTGTGTGATTGTGTGATTGTGTGATTGTCCGATTGTGTGATTGTGTGATTGTGTGATTGTGTGATTGTGATTGTGTGATTGTGATTGTGTGATTGTGTGAGTGTGTGATTGCGTGATTGCGTGATTCTGTAATTGAGTGATTGTGTGGTTGTGAGATTGTGTGATTGTGTGATTAGGTGATTGTGTGATTGTGTGATTGTGCGATTGTGTGATTGTGTGATTGTGTGATTGTGTGATTGTGTGATTGTGTGATTGTGTGATTGTGTGATTGTGTGGTTGTGCGATTGTGTGATTGTGCGATTGTGTGATTGTGTGATTGTGTGATTGTGTGATTGTGTGATTGTGTGATTGTGTGATTGTGTGATTGTGTGATTGTGTGATTGTGTGATTGTGTGATTGAGTGATTGTGTGCTTGTGTGATTGTGTGATTGTGTGATTGTGATTGTGTGATTGTGATTGTGTGATTGTGATTGTGTGATTGTGATTGTGTGATTGTGATTGTGTGATTGTGATTGTGTGATTGTGTGATTGTGTGATTGTGTGATTGTGATTGTGTGATTGTGATTGTGTGATTGTGATTGTGTGATTGTGATTGTGTGATTGTGATTGTGTGATTGTGATTGTGTGATTGTGATTGTGTGATTGTGATTGTGTGATTGTGATTGTGTGATTGTGATTGTGTGATTGTGATTGTGTGATTGTGATTGTGTGATTGTGTGAGTGTGTGATTGCGTGATTGCGTGATTCTGTAATTGAGTGATTGTGTGGTTGTGAGATTGTGTGATTGTGTGGTTGTGTGACCGTGATTGTGTGATCGTGATTGTGTGATCGTGATTGTGTGATCGTGATTGTGTGATCGTGATTGTGATTGTGTGATTGTGTGATTGTGTGATTGTGTGATTGTGTGATTGAGTAATTGTGTGATTGTGTGATTGTGTGAATGTGTGATTGTGTGACCGTGATTGTGTGATTGTGTGATTGTGTGATTGTGTGAATGTGTGATTGTGTGATTGTGTGATTGTGTGATTGTGTGATTGTGTGATTGTGTGATTGTGTGATTGTGTGATTGTGTGATTGTGTGATTGTGTGATTGTGTGATTGTGTGATTGTGTGATTGTGTGATTGTGTGATTGTGTGATTGTGTGATTGTGTGATTGTGTGATTGTGTGATTGTGTGATTGTGTGATTGTGTGATTGTGTGATTGTGTGATTGCGTGATTGTGTGACTGTGTGATTGTGTGATTGTGTGATTGTGTGGATGTGTGACCGTGATTGTGTGATCGTGATTGTGTGATTGTGTGATTCTGTGATCGTGTGATTGTGTGATTGTGTGATTGTGTGGTTGTGTGACCGTGATTGTGTGACCGTGATTGTGTGATCGTGATTGTGTGATCGTGATTGTGTGATCGTGATTGTGATTGTGTGATTGTGTGATTGTGTGATTGTGTGATTGTGTGATTGTGTGATTGTGTGATTGAGTAATTGCGTGATTGTGTGATTGTGTGAATGTGTGATTGTGTGACCGTGATTGTGTGATTGTGTGATTGTGTGATTGTGTGAATGTGTGATTGTGTGATTGTGTGATTTTGTGATTGTGTGATTGTGTGATTGCGTGATTGTGTGACTGTGTGATTGTGTGATTGTGTGATTGTGTGGTTGTGTGACCGTGATTGTGTGACCGTGATTGTGTGATCGTGATTGTGTGATCGTGATTGTGTGATCGTGATTGTGTGATCGTGATTGTGATTGTGTGATTGTGTGATTGTGTGATTGTGTGATTGTGTGATTGTGTGATTGTGTGATTGTGTGATTGTGTGATTGTGTGATTGTGTGATTGTGTGATTGTGTGATTGAGTGATTGTGTGAGTGTGTGATTGTGTGAATGTGTGATTGTGTGACCGTGATTGTGTGATTGTGTGATTGTGTGATTGTGTGATTGTGTGATTGTGTGATTGTGTGATTGTGTGATTGTGTGATTGTGTGATTGTGTGATTGTGTGATTGTGTGATTGGGTGATTGTGTGATTGCGTGATTGTGTGATTCTGTGATTGTGTGATTGTGTGATTGTGTGATTGCGTGATTGTGTAATTGTGACTGTGCGATTGTGATTGTGTGATTGTGTGATTGTGTGATTGTGTGATTGTGTGATTGTGTGATTGTGTGATTGTGTGATTGTGAGGTTGTGTGATTGTGTGCTTGTGTGATTGTGTGATTGTGATTGTGTGATTGTGTGGTTGTGTGATTGTGTGATTGTGTGATTGTGTGATTGTGTGATTGTGTGACCGTGATTGTGTGACCGTGATTGTGTGATCGTGATTGTGTGATCGTGTTCGTGTGACCGTGAATGTGTGATTGCGTGATTGTGATTGCGTGATGGCGATTGCGTGATTGTGATTGCGTGATTGTGTGATTGTGTGATTGTGTGATTGTGTGATTGTGTGATGGTGTGATTAGGTGATTGTGTGATTGTGTGATTGTGTGATTGTGTGATTGTGTGATTGTGTGATTGTGTGATTGTGTGATTGTGTGATTGTGTGATTGTGATTGTGTGATTGTGATTGTGTGATTGTGATTGTGTGATTGTGTAATTGTGATTGTGTGATTGTGTGATTGTGCGATTGTGTGATTGTGCGATTGTGTGATTGTGCGATTGTGTGATTGTGTGATTGTGTGATTGTGTGATTGTGTGATTGTGTGATTGTGTGATTGTGTGATTGTGTGATTGTGTGATTGTGTGATTGTGTGATTGTGTGATTGAGTGATTGTGTGCTTGTGTGATTGTGTGATTGTGTGATTGTGATTGTGTGATTGTGTGATTGTGATTGTGTGATTGTGATTGTGTGATTGTGATTGTGTGATTGTGATTGTGTGATTGTGATTGTGTGATTGTGATTGTGTGATTGTGATTGTGTGATTGTGATTGTGTGATTGTGATTGTGTGATTGTGATTGTGTGATTGTGATTGTGTGATTGTGATTGTGTGATTGTGATTGTGTGATTGTGTGATTGTGTGATTGTGATTGTGTGATTGTGTGATTGTGTGATTGTGTGATTGTGTGATTGTGTGGTTGTGTGATTGTGTGATTGTGTGATTGTGTGATTGTGTGATTGTGTGATTGTGTGATTGAGCGATTGTGTGCTTGTGTGATTGTGTGATTGTGTGATTGTGATTGTGTGATTGTGATTGTGTGATTGTGATTGTGTGACTGTGATTGTGTGATTGTGATTGTGTGATTGTGATTGTGTGATTGTGATTGTGTGATTGTGATTGTCTGATTGTGATTGTGTGAATGTGTGATTGTGTGACCGTGATTGTGTGATTGTGTGATTGTGTGATTGTGTGAATGTGTGATTGTGTGATTGTGTGATTGTGTGATTGTGTGAATGTGTGATTGTGTGATTGTGTGATTGTGTGATTGTGTGATTGTCCGATTGTGTGATTGTGTGATTGTGTGATTGTGTGATTGTGATTGTGTGATTGTGATTGTGTGATTGTGTGAGTGTGTGATTGCGTGATTGCGTGATTCTGTATTTGAGTGATTGTGTGGTTGTGAGATTGTGTGATTGTGTGATTAGGTGATTGTGTGATTGTGTGATTGTGCGATTGTGTGATTGTGTGATTGTGTGATTGTGTGATTGTGTGATTGTGTGATTGTGTGATTGTGTGATTGTGTGGTTGTGCGATTGTGTGATTGTGCGATTGTGTGATTGTGTGATTGTGTGATTGTGTGATTGTGTGATTGTGTGATTGTGTGATTGTGTGATTGTGTGATTGTGTGATTGTGTGATTGTGTGATTGTGTGATTGAGTGATTGTGTGCTTGTGTGATTGTGTGATTGTGTGATTGTGATTGTGTGATTGTGATCGTGTGATTGTGATTGTGTGATTGTGATTGTGTGATTGTGATTGTGTGATTGTGATTGTGTGATTGTGTGATTGTGTGATTGTGTGATTGTGTGATTGTGATTGTGTGATTGTGATTGTGTGATTGTGATTGTGTGATTGTGATTGTGTGATTGTGATTGTGTGATTGTGATTGTGTGATTGTGATTGTGTGATTGTGATTGTGTGATTGTGATTGTGTGATTGTGTGAGTGTGTGATTGCGTGATTGCGTGATTCTGTAATTGAGTGATTGTGTGGTTGTGAGATTGTGTGATTGTGTGGTTGTGTGACCGTGATTGTGTGATCGTGATTGTGTGATCATGATTGTGTGATCGTGATTGTGATTGTGTGATTGTGTGATTGTGTGATTGTGTGATTGTGTGATTGTGTGATTGTGTGATTGAGTAATTGTGTGATTGTGTGATTGTGTGAATGTGTGATTGTGTGACCGTGATTGTGTGATTGTGTGATTGTGTGATTGTGTGAATGTGTGATTGTGTGATTGTGTGATTGTGTGATTGTGTGATTGTGTGATTGTGTGATTGTGTGATTGTGTGATTGTGTGATTGTGTGATTGTGTGATTGTGTGATTGTGTGATTGTGTGATTGTGTGATTGTGTGATTGTGTGATTGTGTGATTGTGTGATTGTGTGATTGTGTGATTGTGTGATTGTGTGATTGTGTGATTGTGTGATTGTGTGATTGTGTGATTGTGTGATTGTGTGATTGTGTGATTGTGTGATTGTGTGATTGTGTGATTGTGTGATTGTGTGATTGTGTGATTGCGTGATTGTGTGACTGTGTGATTGTGTGATTGTGTGATTGTGTGATTGTGTGGATGTGTGACCGTGATTGTGTGATCGTGATTGTGTGATTGTGTGATTCTGTGATCGTGTGATTGTGTGATTGTGTGATTGTGTGGTTGTGTGACCGTGATTGTGTGACCGTGATTGTGTGATCGTGATTGTGTGATCGTGATTGTGTGATCGTGATTGTGATTGTGTGATTGTGTGATTGTGTGATTGTGTGATTGTGTGATTGTGTGATTGTGTGATTGAGTAATTGCGTGATTGTGTGATTGTGTGAATGTGTGATTGTGTGACCGTGATTGTGTGATTGTGTGATTGTGTGATTGTGTGAATGTGTGATTGTGTGATTGTGTGATTTTGTGATTGTGTGATTGTGTGATTGCGTGATTGTGTGACTGTGTGATTGTGTGATTGTGTGATTGTGTGGTTGTGTGACCGTGATTGTGTGACCGTGATTGTGTGATCGTGATTGTGTGATCGTGATTGTGTGATCGTGATTGTGTGATCGTGATTGTGATTGTGTGATTGTGTGATTGTGTGATTGTGTGATTGTGTGATTGTGTGATTGTGTGATTGTGTGATTGTGTGATTGTGTGATTGAGTGATTGTGTGAGGGTGTGATTGTGTGAATGTGTGATTGTGTGACCGTGATTGTGTGATTGTGTGATTGTGTGATTGTGTGATTGTGTGATTGTGTGATTGTGTGATTGTGTGATTGTGTGATTGTGTGATTGTGTGATTGGGTGATTGTGTGATTGCGTGATTGTGTGATTCTGTGATTGTGTGATTGTGTGATTGTGTGATTGCGTGATTGTGTAATTGTGACTGTGCGATTGTGATTGTGTGATTGTGTGATTGTGTGATTGTGTGATTGTGTGATTGTGTGATTGTGTGATTGTGTGATTGTGAGGTTGTGTGATTGTGTGCTTGTGTGATTGTGTGATTGTGATTGTGTGATTGTGTGGTTGTGTGATTGTGTGATTGTGTGATTGTGTGATTGTGTGATTGTGTGACCGTGATTGTGTGACCGTGATTGTGTGATCGTGATTGTGTGATCGTGTTCGTGTGACCGTGAATGTGTGATTGCGTGATTGTGATTGCGTGATGGCGATTGCGTGATTGCGATTGCGTGATTGTGTGATTGTGTGATTGTGTGATTGTGTGATTGTGTGATGGTGTGATTAGGTGATTGTGTGATTGTGTGATTGTGTGATTGTGTGATTGTGTGATTGTGAGATTGTGTGATTGTGTGATTGTGTGATTGTGTGATTGTGTGATTGTGTGATTGTGTGATTGTGATTGTGTGATTGTGATTGTGTGATTGTGATTGTGTGATTGTGATTGTGTGATTGTGATTGTGTGATTGTGTAATTGTGATTGTGTGATTGTGTGATTGTGCGATTGTGTGATTGTGCGATTGTGTGATTGTGCGATTGTGTGATTGTGTGATTGTGTGATTGTGTGATTGTGTGATTGTGTGGTTGTGTGATTGTGTGATTGTGTGATTGTGTGATTGTGTGATTGTGTGATTGTGTGATTGTGTGATTGAGCGATTGTGTGCTTGTGTGATTGTGTGATTGTGTGATTGTGATTGTGTGATTGTGATTGTGTGATTGTGATTGTGTGACTGTGATTGTGTGATTGTGATTGTGTGATTGTGATTGTGTGATTGTGATTGTGTGATTGTGTGATTGTGTGATTGTGTGATTGTGTGATTGTGTGATTGAGTGATTGTGTGCTTGTGTGATTGTGTGATTGTGTGATTGTGATTGTGTGATTGTGATTGTGTGATTGTGATTGTGTGATTGTGTGATTGTGTGATTGTGTGATTGTGTGATTGTGTGATTGTGTGATTGTGTGATTGTGTGATTGTGTGATTGTGTGATTGTCCGATTGTGTGATTGTGTGATTGTGTGATTGTGTGATTGTGATTGTGTGATTGTGTGATTGTGTGATTGTGTGATTGTGATTGTGTGATTGTGATTGTGTGATTGTGATTGTGTGATTGTGATTGTGTGATTGTGATTGTGTGATTGTGATTGTGTGATTGTGTGATTGTGTGATTGTGATTGTGTGATTGTGTGATTGTGTGATTGTGTGATTGTGTGGTTGTGTGATTGTGTGATTGTGTGATTGTGTGATTGTGTGATTGTGTGATTGTGTGATTGAGCGATTGTGTGCTTGTGTGATTGTGTGATTGTGTGATTGTGATTGTGTGATTGTGATTGTGTGATTGTGATTGTGTGACTGTGATTGTGTGATTGTGATTGTGTGATTGTGATTGTGTGATTGTGATTGTGTGATTGTGTGATTGTGTGATTGTGTGATTGTGTGATTGTGTGATTGAGTGATTGTGTGCTTGTGTGATTGTGTGATTGTGTGATTGTGATTGTGTGATTGTGATTGTGTGATTGTGATTGTGTGATTGTGATTGTGTGATTGTGATTGTGTGATTGTGATTGTGTGATTGTGATTGTGTGATTGTGATTGTGTGATTGTGATTGTGTGATTGTGATTGTGTGATTGTGATTGTGTGATTGTGATTGTGTGATTGTGATTGTGTGATTGTGATTGTGTGATTGTGATTGTGTGATTGTGATTGTGTGATTGTGTGATTGTGTGATTGTGTGATTGTGTGATTGTGTGATTGTGTGATTGTGTGATTGTGTGATTGTGTGATTGTGTGATTGTGTGATTGTGTGATTGTGTGATTGGGTGATTGTGTGATTGCGTGATTGTGTGATTCTGTGATTGTGTGATTGTGTGATTTTGTGATTGTGTGATTGTGTGATTGCGTGATTGTGTGATTGCGTGATTGTGTGATTGTGTGATTGTGTGATTGTGTGATTGTGTGATTGTGTGACCTTGATTGTGTGATCGTGATTGTGTGATCGTGATTGTGTGATCGTGATTGTGTGATCGTGATTGTGATTGTGTGATTGTGTGATTAGGTGATTGTGTGATTAGGTGATTGTGTGATTGTGTGATTGTGCGATTGTGTGATCGTGATTGTGTGATCGTGTTCGTGTGACCGTGAATGTGTGATTGCGTGATGGCGATTGCGTGATTGTGATTGCGTGATTGTGTGATTGTGATTGTGTGATTGTGTGATTGTGATTGTGTGATTGTGATTGTGTGATTGTGATTGTGTGATTGTGATTGTGTGATTGTGATTGTGTGATTGTGATTGTGTGATTGTGATTGTGTGATTGTGATTGTGTGATTGTGATTGTGTGATTGTGATTGTGTGATTGTGATTGTGTGATTGTGATTGTGTGATTGTGATTGTGTGATTGTGATTGTGTGATTGTGATTGTGTGATTGTGATTGTGTGATTGTGATTGTGTGATTGTGATTGTGTGATTGTGATTATGTGATTGTGATTGTGTGATTGTGATTGTGTGATTGTGATTGTGTGATTGTGATTGTGTGATTGTGTGATTGTGTGATTGTGATTGTGTGATTGTGTGATTGTGTGATTGTGTGATTGTGTGATTGTGTGATTGTGTGGTTGTGTGATTGTGTGATTGTGTGATTGTGTGATTGTGTGATTGTGTGATTGTGTGATTGAGCGATTGTGTGCTTGTGTGATTGTGTGATTGTGTGATTGTGATTGTGTGATTGTGATTGTGTGATTGTGATTGTGTGACTGTGATTGTGTGATTGTGATTGTGTGATTGTGATTGTGTGATTGTGATTGTGTGATTGTGTGATTGTGTGATTGTGTGATTGTGTGATTGTGTGATTGAGTGATTGTGTGCTTGTGTGATTGTGTGATTGTGTGATTGTGATTGTGTGATTGTGATTGTGTGATTGTGATTGTGTGATTGTGATTGTGTGATTGTGATTGTGTGATTGTGATTGTGTGATTGTGATTGTGTGATTGTGATTGTGTGATTGTGATTGTGTGATTGTGATTGTGTGATTGTGTGATTGTGTGATTGTGTGATTGTGTGATTGTGTGATTGTGTGATTGTGTGATTGTGTGATTGTGTGATTGTGTGATTGTGTGATTGTGTGATTGGGTGATTGTGTGATTGCGTGATTGTGTGATTCTGTGATTGTGTGATTGTGTGATTTTGTGATTGTGTGATTGTGTGATTGCGTGATTGTGTGATTGTGTGATTGCGTGATTGTGTGATCGTGTGATTGTGTGATCGTGTGATTGTATGATTGTGTGATTGTGTGGTTGTGTGACCGTGATTGTGTGACCTTGATTGTGTGATCGTGATTGTGTGATCGTGATTGTGTGATCGTGATTGTGTGATCGTGATTGTGTGATCGTGATTGTGATTGTGTGATTGTGTGATTGTGTGATTGTGTGATTGTGTGATTGTGTGATTGAGTGATTGTGTGATTGTGTGATTGTGTGAATGTGTGATTGTGTGACCGTGATTGTGTGACTGTGTGATTGTGTGATTGTGTGATTGTGTGATTGTGTGATTGTGTGATTGTGTGATTGTGTGATTGTGATTGTGTGATTGTGATTATGTGATTGTGATTGTGTGATTGTGATTGTGTGATTGTGATTGTGTGATTGTGATTGTGTGATTGTGATTGTGTGATTGTGATTGTGTGATTGTGATTGTGTGATTGTGATTGTGTGATTGTGATTGTGTGATTGTGATTGTGTGATTGTGATTGTGTGATTGTGATTGTGTGATTGTGATTGTGTGATTGTGATTGTGTGATTGTGATTGTGTGATTGTGATTGTGTGATTGTGTGATTGTGATTGTGTGATTGTGATTGTGTGATTGTGATTGTGTGATTGTGATTGTGTGATTGTGATTGTGTGATTGTGATTGTGTGATTGTGATTGTGTGATTGTGATTGTGTGATTGTGATTGTGTGATTGTGATTGTGTGATTGTGATTGTGTGATTGTGATTGTGTGATTGTGATTGTGTGATTGTGATTGTGTGATTGTGATTGTGTGATTGTGATTGTGTGATTGTGATTGTGTGATTGTGATTGTGTGATTGTGATTGTGTGATTGTGATTGTGTGATTGTGATTGTGTGATTGTGATTGTGTGATTGTGTTAGTGTGTGATTGCGTGATTGCGTGATTCTGTAATTGAGTGATTGTGTGGTTGTGAGATTGTGTGATTGTGTGATTAGGTGATTGTGTGATTGTGTGATTGTGCGATTGTGTGATCGTGATTGTGTGATCGTGTTCGTCTGACCGTGAATGTGTGATTGCGTGATGGCGATTGCGTGATTGTGATTGCGTGATTGTGTGATAGTGTGATTGTGTGATTGTGTGATTGTGTGATTGTGTAATTGTGTGATTGTGATTGTGTGATTGTGATTGTGTGATTGTGTGAGTGTGTGATTGCGTGATTGCGTGATTCTGTAATTGAGTGATTGTGTGGTTGTGAGATTGTGTGATTGTGTGATTAGGTGATTGTGTGATTGTGTGATTGTGCGATTGTGTGATCGTGATTGTGTGATCGTGTTCGTGTGACCGTGAATGTGTGATTGCGTGATGGCGATTGCGTGATTGTGATTGCGTGATTGTGTGATAGTGTGATTGTGTGATTGTGTGATTGTGTGATTGTGTGATTGTGTGATTGTGTGATTGTGATTGTGTGATTGTGATTGTGTGATTGTGATTGTGTGATTGTGATTGTGTGATTGTGATTGAGTGATTGTGATTGTGTGATTGTGTGATTGTGTAATTGTGATTGTGTGATTGTGTGATTGTGCGATTGTGTGATTGTGTGATTGTGTGATTGTGTGATTGTGCGATTGTGTGATTGTGTGATTGTGTGATTGTGTGATTGTGTGATTGTGTGATTGTGTGGTTGTGCGATTGTGTGATTGTGCGATTGTGTGATTGTGTGATTGTGTGATTGTGTGATTGTGTGATTGTGTGATTGTGTGATTGTGTGATTGTGTGATTGTGTGATTGTGTGATTGTGTGATTGTGTGATTGTGTGATTGTGTGATTGTGTGATTGTGTGATTGTGTAATTGTGATTGTGCGATTGTGATTGTGTGATTGTGTGATTGTGTGATTGTGAGGTTGTGTGATTGTGTGCTTGTGTGATTGTGTGATTGTGATTGTGTGATTGTGTGGTTGTGTGATTGTGTGATTGTGTGATTGTGTGATTGTGTGATTGTGTGATTGTGTGACCGTGATTGTGTCATCGTGATTGTGTGATCGTGTTCGTGTGACCGTGAATGTGTGATTGCGTGATGGCGATTGCGTGATTGTGATTGCGTGATTGTGTGATAGTGTGATTGTGTGATTGTGTGATTGTGTGATTGTGTGATTGTGTGATTGTGATTGTGTGATTGTGATTGTGTGATTGTGATTGAGTGATTGTGATTGTGTGATTGTGTGATTGTGTAATTGTGATTGTGTGATTGTGTGATTGTGCGATTGTGTGATTGTGTGATTGTGTGATTGTGTGATTGTGTGATTGTGTGATTGTGTGATTGTGTGATTGTGTGATTGTGTGATTGTGTGATTGTGTGATTGTGTGATTGTGTGATTGTGTGATTGTGTGATTGTGTGATTGTGTGATTGTGTGATTGTGTGATTGTGTGATTGTGTGATTGTGTGATTGTGTGATTGTGTGATTGGGTGATTGTGTGATTGCGTGATTGTGTGATTCTGTGATTGTGTGATTGTGTGATTTTGTGATTGTGTGATTGTGTGATTGCGTGATTGTGTGATTGCGTGATTGTGTGATTGTGTGATTGTGTGATTGTGTGATTGTGTGATTGTGTGATTGTGTGATTGAGTGATTGTGTGCTTGTGTGATTGTGTGATTGTGTGATTGTGATTGTGTGATTGTGATTGTGTGATTGTGATTGTGTGATTGTGATTGTGTGATTGTGATTGTGTGATTGTGATTGTGTGACTGTGTGATTGTGATTGTGTGATTGTGATTGTGTGATTGTGTGAGTGTGTGATTGCGTGATTGCGTGATTCTGTAATTGAGTGATTGTGTGGTTGTGAGATTGTGTGATTGTGTGATTAGGTGATTGTGTGATTGTGTGATTGTGCGATTGTGTGATTGTGTGATTGTGTGATTGTGTGATTGTGTGATTGTGTGATTGTGTGATTGTGTGATTGTGTGATTGTCCGATTGTGTGATTGTGTGATTGTGTGATTGTGTGATTGTGATTGTGTGATTGTGTGATTGTGTGATTGTGTGATTGTGATTGTGTGATTGTGATTGTGTGATTGTGATTGTGTGATTGTGATTGTGTGATTGTGATTGTGTGATTGTGTGATTGTGATTGTGTGATTGTGATTGTGTGATTGTGATTGTGTGATTGTGTGAGTGTGTGATTGCGTGATTGCGTGATTCTGTAATTGAGTGATTGTGTGGTTGTGAGATTGTGTGATTGTGTGATTAGGTGATTGTGTGATTGTGTGATTGTGCGATTGTGTGATTGTGTGATTGTGTGATTGTGTGATTGTGTGATTGTGTGATTGTGTGATTGTGTGATTGTGTGATTGTGTGATTGTGTGATTGTGTGATTGTGTGATTGTGTGATTGAGTGATTGTGTGCTTGTGTGATTGTGTGATTGTGTGATTGTGATTGTGTGATTGTGATAGTGTGATTGTGATTGTGTGATTGTGATTGTGTGATTGTGATTGTGTGATTGTGATTGTGTGATTGTGTGACTGTGATTGTGTGATTGTGATTGTCTGATTGTGATTGTGTGATTGTGTGCGTGTGTGATTGCGTGATTGCGTGATTCTGTAATTGAGTGATTGTGTGGTTGTGAGATTGTGTGATTGTGTGATTAGGTGATTGTGTGATTGTGTGATTGTGCGATTGTGTGATTGTGTGATTGTGTGATTGTGTGATTGTGTGATTGTGTGATTGTGTGATTGTCCGATTGTGTGATTGCGTGATTGTGATTGTGTGATTGTGATTGTGTGATTGTGATTGTGTGATTGTGATTGTGTGATTGTGATTGTGTGATTGTGTGAGTGTGTGATTGCGTGATTGCGTGATTCTGTAATTGAGTGATTGTGTGGTTGTGAGATTGTGTGATTGTGTGATTAGGTGATTGTGTGATTGTGTGATTGTGCGATTGTGTGATTGTGTGATTGTGTGATTGTGTGATTGTGTGATTGTGTGATTGTGTGATTGTGTGATTGTGTGATTGTGTGGTTGTGCGATTGTGTGATTGTGCGATTGTGTGATTGTGTGATTGTGTGATTGTGTGATTGTGTGATTGTGTGATTGTGTGATTGTGTGATTGTGTGATTGTGTGATTGTGTGATTGTGTGATTGTGTGATTGTGTGATTGTGTGATTGTGTAATTGTGATTGTGCGATTGTGATTGTGTGATTGTGTGATTGTGTGATTGTGAGGTTGTGTGATTGTGTGCTTGTGTGATTGTGTGATTGTGATTGTGTGATTGTGTGGTTGTGTGATTGTGTGATTGTGTGATTGTGTGATTGTGTGATTGTGTGATTGTGTGATTGTGTGATTGTGTGATTGTGTGATTGTGATTGTGTGATTGTGATTGTGTGATTGTGATTGTGTGATTGTGATTGAGTGATTGTGATTGTGTGATTGTGTGATTGTGTAATTGTGATTGTGTGATTGTGTGATTGTGCGATTGTGTGATTGTGTGATTGTGTGATTGTGTGATTGTGTGATTGTGTGATTGTGTGATTGTGTGATTGTGTGATTGTGTGATTGTGTGATTGTGTGATTGTGTGATTGTGTGATTGTGTGATTGTGTGATTGTGTGATTGTGTGATTGTGTGATTGTGTGATTGTGTGATTGGGTGATTGTGTGATTGCGTGATTGTGTGATTCTGTGATTGTGTGATTGTGTGATTTTGTGATTGTGTGATTGTGTGATTGCGTGATTGTGTGATTGCGTGATTGTGTGATTGTGTGATTGTGTGATTGCGTGATTGTGTGATTGTGTGATTGTGTGATTGTGTGATTGAGTGATTGTGTGCTTGTGTGATTGTGTGATTGTGTGATTGTGATTGTGTGATTGTGATTGTGTGATTGTGATTGTGTGATTGTGATTGTGTGATTGTGATTGTGTGATTGTGTGATTGTGATTGTGTGATTGTGATTGTGTGATTGTGTGAGTGTGTGATTGCGTGATTGCGTGATTCTGTAATTGAGTGATTGTGTGGTTGTGAGATTGTGTGATTGTGTGATTAGGTGATTGTGTGATTGTGTGATTGTGCGATTGTGTGATTGTGTGATTGTGTGATTGTGTGATTGTGTGATTGTGTGATTGTGTGATTGTGTGATTGTGTGATTGTCCGATTGTGTGATTGTGTGATTGTGTGATTGTGTGATTGTGATTGTGTGATTGTGATTGTGTGATTGTGTGAGTGTGTGATTGCGTGATTGCGTGATTCTGTAATTGAGTGATTGTGTGGTTGTGAGATTGTGTGATTGTGTGATTAGGTGATTGTGTGATTGTGTGATTGTGCGATTGTGTGATTGTGTGATTGTGTGATTGTGTGATTGTGTGATTGTGTGATTGCGTGATTGTGTGATTCTGTGATTGTGTGATTGTGTGATTTTGTGATTGTGTGATTGTGTGATTGCGTGATTGTGTGATTGCGTGATTGTGTGATTGTGTGATTGTGTGATTGCGTGATTGTGTGATTGTGTGATTGTGTGATTGTGTGATTGAGTGATTGTGTGCTTGTGTGATTGTGTGATTGTGTGATTGTGATTGTGTGATTGTGATTGTGTGATTGTGATTGTGTGATTGTGATTGTGTGATTGTGTGATTGTGATTGTGTGATTGTGATTGTGTGATTGTGTGAGTGTGTGATTGCGTGATTGCGTGATTCTGTAATTGAGTGATTGTGTGGTTGTGAGATTGTGTGATTGTGTGATTAGGTGATTGTGTGATTGTGTGATTGTGCGATTGTGTGATTGTGTGATTGTGTGATTGTGTGATTGTGTGATTGTGTGATTGTGTGATTGTGTGATTGTGTGATTGTGTGATTGTGTGATTGTCCGATTGTGTGATTGTGTGATTGTGTGATTGTGTGATTGTGTGATTGTGATTGTGTGATTGTGATTGTGTGATTGTGTGAGTGTGTGATTGCGTGATTGCGTGATTCTGTAATTGAGTGATTGTGTGGTTGTGAGATTGTGTGATTGTGTGATTAGGTGATTGTGTGATTGTGTGATTGTGCGATTGTGTGATTGTGTGATTGTGTGATTGTGTGATTGTGTGATTGTGTGATTGTGTGGTTGTGCGATTGTGTGATTGTGCGATTGTGTGATTGTGTGATTGTGTGATTGTGTGATTGTGTGATTGTGTGATTGTGTGATTGTGTGATTGTGTGATTGTGTGATTGTGTGATTGTGTGATTGTGTGATTGTGTGATTGAGTGATTGTGTGCTTGTGTGATTGTGTGATTGTGTGATTGTGTGATTGTGATTGTGTGATTGTGATTGTGTGATTGTGATTGTGTGATTGTGATTGTGTGATTGTGATTGTGTGATTGTGATTGTGTGATTGTGTGATTGTGTGATTGTGTGATTGTGATTGTGTGATTGTGATTGTGTGATTGTGATTGTGTGATTGTGATTGTGTGATTGTGATTGTGTGATTGTGATTGTGTGATTGTGATTGTGTGATTGTGATTGTGTGATTGTGATTGTGTGATTGTGATTGTGTGATTGTGATTGTGTGATTGTGATTGTGTGATTGTGATTGTGTGATTGTGATTGTGTGATTGTGATTGTGTGATTGTGATTGTGTGATTGTGATTGTGTGATTGTGATTGTGTGATTGTGTGAGTGTGTGATTGCGTGATTGCGTGATTCTGTAATTGAGTGATTGTGTGGTTGTGAGATTGTGTGATTGTGTGGTTGTGTGACCGTGATTGTGTGATCGTGATTGTGTGATCGTGATTGTGTGATCGTGATTGTGATTGTGTGATTGTGTGATTGTGTGATTGTGTGATTGTGTGATTGTGTGATTGTGTGATTGTGTGATTGTGTGATTGTGTGATTGTGTGATTGTGTGATTGAGTGATTGTGTGATTGTGTGATTGTGTGAATATGTGATTGTGTGATTGTGTGATTGTGTGATTGTGTGATTGTGTGATTGTGTGATTGTGTGATTGTGCGATTGTGTGATTGTGTGATTGGGTGATTGTGTGATTGCGTGATTGTGTGATTGCGTGATTGTGTGATCGTGATTGTGTGATCGTGATTGTGATTGTGTGATTGTGTGATTGTGTGATTGTGTGATTGTGTGATTGTGTGATTGTGTGATTGAGTGATTGTGTGATTGTGTGATTGTGTGAATGTGTGATTGTGTGACCGTGATTGTGTGACTGTGTGATTGTGTGATTGTGTGATTGTGTGATTGTGTGATTGTGTGATTGTGTGATTGTGTGATTGTGTGATTGTGTGATTGTGTGATTGGGTGATTGTGTGATTGCGTGATTGTGTGATTCTGTGATTGTGTGATTGTGTGATTTTGTGATTGTGTGATTGTGTGATTGCGTGATTGTGTGATTGCGTGATTGTGTGATTGTGTGATTGTGTGATTGTGTGATTGTGTGATTGTGTGATTGTGTGATTGAGTGATTGTGTGCTTGTGTGATTGTGTGATTGTGTGATTGTGATTGTGTGATTGTGATTGTGTGATTGTGATTGTGTGATTGTGATTGTGTGATTGTGATTGTGTGATTGTGATTGTGTGATTGTGATTGTGTGATTGTGATTGTGTGATTGTGATTGTGTGATTGTGATTGTGTGATTGTGATTGTGTGATTGTGATTGTGTGATTGTGTGATTGTGATTGTGTGATTGTGATTGTGTGATTGTGATTGTGTGATTGTGATTGTGTGATTGTGATTGTGTGATTGTGATTGTGTGATTGTGATTGTGTGATTGTGATTGTGTGATTGTGATTGTGTGATTGTGATTGTGTGATTGTGATTGTGTGATTGTGATTGTGTGATTGTGATTGTGTGATTGTGATTGTGTGATTGTGATTGTGTGATTGTGATTGTGTGATTGTGATTGTGTGATTGTGATTGTGTGATTGTGATTGTGTGATTGTGATTGTGTGATTGTGATTGTGTGATTGTGATTGTGTGATTGTGATTGTGTGATTGTGATTGTGTGATTGTGATTGTGTGATTGTGATTGTGTGATTGTGATTGTGTGATTGTGATTGTGTGATTGTGTGAGTGTGTGATTGCGTGATTGCCTGATTCTGTAATTGAGTGATTGTGTGGTTGTGAGATTGTGTGATTGTGTGATTAGGTGATTGTGTGATTGTGTGATTGTGCGATTGTGTGATTGTGTGATTGTGTGATTGTGTGATTGTGTGATTGTGTGATTGTGTGATTGTGTGATTGTCCGATTTTGTGATTGTGTGATTGTGTGATTGTGATTGTGTGATTGTGATTGTGTGATTGTGTGAGTGTGTGATTGCGTGATTGCGTGATTCTGTAATTGAGTGATTGTGTGGTTGTGAGATTGTGTGATTGTGTGATTAGGTGATTGTGTGATTGTGTGATTGTGCGATTGTGTGATCGTGATTGTGTGATCGTGTTCGTGTGACCGTGAATGTGTGATTGCGTGATGGCGATTGCGTGATTGTGATTGCGTGATTGTGTGATAGTGTGATTGTGTGATTGTGTGATTGTGTGATTGTGTGATTGTGTGATTGTGTGATTGTGATTGTGTGATTGTGATTGTGTGATTGTGATTGTGTGATTGTGATTGAGTGATTGTGATTGTGTGATTGTGTGATTGTGTAATTGTGATTGTGTGATTGTGTGATTGTGCGATTGTGTGATTGTGTGATTGTGTGATTGTGTGATTGTGTGATTGTGTGATTGTGATTGTGTGATTGTGTGGTTGTGTGATTGTGTGATTGTGTGATTGTGTGATTGTGTGATTGTGTGATTGTGTGATTGTGTGATTGTGTGACCGTGATTGTGTGATCGTGATTGTGTGATCGTGTTCGTGTGACCGTGAATGTGTGATTGCGTGATGGCGATTGCGTGATTGTGATTGCGTGATTGTGTGATAGTGTGATTGTGTGATTGTGTGATTGTGTGATTGTGTGATTGTGTGATTGTGATTGTGTGATTGTGATTGTGTGATTGTGTGAGTGTGTGATTGTGATTGTGTGATTGTGATTGTGTGATTGTGATTGTGTGATTGTGATTGTGTGATTGTGATTGAGTGATTGTGATTGTGTGATTGTGTGATTGTGTAATTGTGATTGTGTGATTGTGTGATTGTGCGATTTTGTGATTGTGTGATTGTGTGATTGTGTGATTGTGTGATTGTGTGATTGTGATTGTGTGATTGTGTGGTTGTGTGATTGTGTGATTGTGTGATTGTGTGATTGTGTGATTGTGTGATTGTGTGACCGTGATTGTGTGATCGTGATTGTGTGATCGTGTTCGTGTGACCGTGAATGTGTGATTGCGTGATGGCGATTGCGTGATTGTGATTGCGTGATTGTGTGATAGTGTGATTGTGTGATTGTGTGATTGTGTGATTGTGTGATTGTGTGATTGTGATTGTGTGATTGTGATTGTGTGATTGTGATTGTGTGATTGTGATTGAGTGATTGTGATTGTGTGATTGTGTGATTGTGTAATTGTGATTGTGTGATTGTGTGATTGTGCGATTGTGTGATTGTGATTGTGTGATTGTGATTGTGTGATTGTGTGATTGTGATTGTGTGATTGTGATTGTGTGATTGTGATTGTGTGATTGTGATTGTGTGATTGTGATTGTGTGATTGTGATTGTGTGATTGTGATTGTGTGATTGTGATTGTGTGATTGTGATTGTGTGATTGTGATTGTGTGATTGTGATTGTGTGATTGTGATTGTGTGATTGTGATTGTGTGATTGTGTGAGTGTGTGATTGCGTGATTGCGTGATTCTGTAATTGAGTGATTGTGTGGTTGTGAGATTGTGTGATTGTGTGATTAGGTGATTGTGTGATTGTGTGATTGTGCGATTGTGTGATTGTGTGATTGTGTGATTGTGTGATTGTGTGATTGTGTGATTGTGTGGTTGTGCGATTGTGTGATTGTGCGATTGTGTGATTGTGTGATTGTGTGATTGTGTGATTGTGTGATTGTGTGATTGTGTGATTGTGTGATTGTGTGATTGTGTGATTGTGTGATTGTGTGATTGTGTGATTGTGTGATTGTGTGATTGTGTGATTGTGTAATTGTGATTGTGCGATTGTGATTGTGTGATTGTGTGATTGTGTGATTGTGAGGTTGTGTGATTGTGTGCTTGTGTGATTGTGTGATTGTGATTGTGTGATTGTGTGGTTGTGTGATTGTGTGATTGTGTGATTGTGTGATTGTGTGATTGTGTGATTGTGTGACCGTGATTGTGTCATCGTGATTGTGTGATCGTGTTCGTGTGACCGTGAATGTGTGATTGCGTGATGGCGATTGCGTGATTGTGATTGCGTGATTGTGTGATAGTGTGATTGTGTGATTGTGTGATTGTGTGATTGTGTGATTGTGTGATTGTGATTGTGTGATTGTGATTGTGTGATTGTGATTGTGTGATTGTGATTGAGTGATTGTGATTGTGTGATTGTGTGATTGTGTAATTGTGATTGTGTGATTGTGTGATTGTGCGATTGTGTGATTGTGTGATTGTGTGATTGTGTGATTGTGTGATTGTGTGATTGTGTGATTGTGTGATTGTGTGATTGTGTGATTGTGTGATTGTGTGATTGTGTGATTGTGTGATTGTGTGATTGTGTGATTGTGTGATTGTGTGATTGTGTGATTGTGTGATTGTGTGATTGGGTGATTGTGTGATTGCGTGATTGTGTGATTCTGTGATTGTGTGATTGTGTGATTTTGTGATTGTGTGATTGTGTGATTGCGTGATTGTGTGATTGCGTGATTGTGTGATTGTGTGATTGTGTGATTGTGTGATTGTGTGATTGTGTGATTGTGTGATTGAGTGATTGTGTGCTTGTGTGATTGTGTGATTGTGTGATTGTGATTGTGTGATTGTGATTGTGTGATTGTGATTGTGTGATTGTGATTGTGTGATTGTGATTGTGTGACTGTGTGATTGTGATTGTGTGATTGTGATTGTGTGATTGTGTGAGTGTGTGATTGCGTGATTGCGTGATTCTGTAATTGAGTGATTGTGTGGTTGTGAGATTGTGTGATTGTGTGATTAGGTGATTGTGTGATTGTGTGATTGTGCGATTGTGTGATTGTGTGATTGTGTGATTGTGTGATTGTGTGATTGTGTGATTGTGTGATTGTGTGATTGTCCGATTGTGTGATTGTGTGATTGTGTGATTGTGTGATTGTGATTGTGTGATTGTGTGATTGTGTGATTGTGTGATTGTGATTGTGTGATTGTGATTGTGTGATTGTGATTGTGTGATTGTGATTGTGTGATTGTGATTGTGTGATTGTGTGATTGTGATTGTGTGATTGTGATTGTGTGATTGTGATTGTGTGATTGTGTGAGTGTGTGATTGCGTGATTGCGTGATTCTGTAATTGAGTGATTGTGTGGTTGTGAGATTGTGTGATTGTGTGATTAGGTGATTGTGTGATTGTGTGATTGTGCGATTGTGTGATTGTGTGATTGTGTGATTGTGTGATTGTGTGATTGTGTGATTGTGTGATTGTGTGATTGTGTGATTGTGTGATTGTGTGATTGTGTGATTGTGTGATTGAGTGATTGTGTGCTTGTGTGATTGTGTGATTGTGTGATTGTGATTGTGTGATTGTGATAGTGTGATTGTGATTGTGTGATTGTGATTGTGTGATTGTGATTGTGTGATTGTGTGACTGTGATTGTGTGATTGTGATTGTCTGATTGTGATTGTGTGATTGTGTGCGTGTGTGATTGCGTGATTGCGTGATTCTGTAATTGAGTGATTGTGTGGTTGTGAGATTGTGTGATTGTGTGATTAGGTGATTGTGTGATTGTGTGATTGTGCGATTGTGTGATTGTGTGATTGTGTGATTGTGTGATTGTGTGATTGTGTGATTGTGTGATTGTCCGATTGTGTGATTGTGTGATTGTGATTGTGTGATTGTGATTGTGTGATTGTGATTGTGTGATTGTGATTGTGTGATTGTGTGAGTGTGTGATTGCGTGATTGCGTGATTCTGTAATTGAGTGATTGTGTGGTTGTGAGATTGTGTGATTGTGTGATTAGGTGATTGTGTGATTGTGTGATTGTGCGATTGTGTGATTGTGTGATTGTGTGATTGTGTGATTGTGTGATTGTGTGATTGTGTGATTGTGTGGTTGTGCGATTGTGTGATTGTGCGATTGTGTGATTGTGTGATTGTGTGATTGTGTGATTGTGTGATTGTGTGATTGTGTGATTGTGTGATTGTGTGATTGTGTGATTGTGTGATTGTGTGATTGTGTGATTGTGTGATTGTGTGATTGTGTAATTGTGATTGTGCGATTGTGATTGTGTGATTGTGTGATTGTGTGATTGTGAGGTTGTGTGATTGTGTGCTTGTGTGATTGTGTGATTGTGATTGTGTGATTGTGTGGTTGTGTGATTGTGTGATTGTGTGATTGTGTGATTGTGTGATTGTGTGATTGTGTGATTGTGTGATTGTGTGATTGTGTGATTGTGATTGTGTGATTGTGATTGTGTGATTGTGATTGTGTGATTGTGATTGAGTGATTGTGATTGTGTGATTGTGTGATTGTGTAATTGTGATTGTGTGATTGTGTGATTGTGCGATTGTGTGATTGTGTGATTGTGTGATTGTGTGATTGTGTGATTGTGTGATTGTGTGATTGTGTGATTGTGTGATTGTGTGATTGTGTGATTGTGTGATTGTGTGATTGTGTGATTGTGTGATTGTGTGATTGTGTGATTGTGTGATTGTGTGATTGTGTGATTGTGTGATTGTGTGATTGGGTGATTGTGTGATTGCGTGATTGTGTGATTCTGTGATTGTGTGATTGTGTGATTTTGTGATTGTGTGATTGTGTGATTGCGTGATTGTGTGATTGCGTGATTGTGTGATTGTGTGATTGTGTGATTGCGTGATTGTGTGATTGTGTGATTGTGTGATTGTGTGATTGAGTGATTGTGTGCTTGTGTGATTGTGTGATTGTGTGATTGTGATTGTGTGATTGTGATTGTGTGATTGTGATTGTGTGATTGTGATTGTGTGATTGTGTGATTGTGATTGTGTGATTGTGATTGTGTGATTGTGTGAGTGTGTGATTGCGTGATTGCGTGATTCTGTAATTGAGTGATTGTGTGGTTGTGAGATTGTGTGATTGTGTGATTAGGTGATTGTGTGATTGTGTGATTGTGCGATTGTGTGATTGTGTGATTGTGTGATTGTGTGATTGTGTGATTGTGTGATTGTGTGATTGTGTGATTGTGTGATTGTCCGATTGTGTGATTGTGTGATTGTGTGATTGTGTGATTGTGTGATTGTGATTGTGTGATTGTGATTGTGTGATTGTGTGAGTGTGTGATTGCGTGATTGCGTGATTCTGTAATTGAGTGATTGTGTGGTTGTGAGATTGTGTGATTGTGTGATTAGGTGATTGTGTGATTGTGTGATTGTGCGATTGTGTGATTGTGTGATTGTGTGATTGTGTGATTGTGTGATTGTGTGATTGCGTGATTGTGTGATTCTGTGATTGTGTGATTGTGTGATTTTGTGATTGTGTGATTGTGTGATTGCGTGATTGTGTGATTGCGTGATTGTGTGATTGTGTGATTGTGTGATTGCGTGATTGTGTGATTGTGTGATTGTGTGATTGTGTGATTGAGTGATTGTGTGCTTGTGTGATTGTGTGATTGTGTGATTGTGATTGTGTGATTGTGATTGTGTGATTGTGATTGTGTGATTGTGATTGTGTGATTGTGATTGTGTGATTGTGTGATTGTGATTGTGTGATTGTGATTGTGTGATTGTGTGAGTGTGTGATTGCGTGATTGCGTGATTCTGTAATTGAGTGATTGTGTGGTTGTGAGATTGTGTGATTGTGTGATTAGGTGATTGTGTGATTGTGTGATTGTGCGATTGTGTGATTGTGTGATTGTGTGATTGTGTGATTGTGTGATTGTGTGATTGTGTGATTGTGTGATTGTGTGATTGTGTGATTGTCCGATTGTGTGATTGTGTGATTGTGTGATTGTGTGATTGTGTGATTGTGATTGTGTGATTGTGATTGTGTGATTGTGTGAGTGTGTGATTGCGTGATTGCGTGATTCTGTAATTGAGTGATTGTGTGGTTGTGAGATTGTGTGATTGTGTGATTAGGTGATTGTGTGATTGTGTGATTGTGCGATTGTGTGATTGTGTGATTGTGTGATTGTGTGATTGTGTGATTGTGTGATTGTGTGATTGTGTGGTTGTGCGATTGTGTGATTGTGCGATTGTGTGATTGTGTGATTGTGTGATTGTGTGATTGTGTGATTGTGTGATTGTGTGATTGTGTGATTGTGTGATTGTGTGATTGTGTGATTGTGTGATTGTGTGATTGTGTGATTGAGTGATTGTGTGCTTGTGTGATTGTGTGATTGTGTGATTGTGTGATTGTGATTGTGTGATTGTGATTGTGTGATTGTGATTGTGTGATTGTGATTGTGTGATTGTGATTGTGTGATTGTGATTGTGTGATTGTGTGATTGTGTGATTGTGTGATTGTGATTGTGTGATTGTGATTGTGTGATTGTGATTGTGTGATTGTGATTGTGTGATTGTGATTGTGTGATTGTGATTGTGTGATTGTGATTGTGTGATTGTGATTGTGTGATTGTGATTGTGTGATTGTGATTGTGTGATTGTGATTGTGTGATTGTGATTGTGTGATTGTGATTGTGTGATTGTGATTGTGTGATTGTGATTGTGTGATTGTGATTGTGTGATTGTGTGAGTGTGTGATTGCGTGATTGCGTGATTCTGTAATTGAGTGATTGTGTGGTTGTGAGATTGTGTGATTGTGTGGTTGTGTGACCGTGATTGTGTGATCGTGATTGTGTGATCGTGATTGTGTGATCGTGATTGTGATTGTGTGATTGTGTGATTGTGTGATTGTGTGATTGTGTGATTGTGTGATTGTGTGATTGTGTGATTGTGTGATTGTGTGATTGAGTGATTGTGTGATTGTGTGATTGTGTGAATATGTGATTGTGTGACCGTGATTGTGTGATTGTGTGATTGTGTGATTGTGTGATTGTGTGATTGTGTGATTGTGTGATTGTGTGATTGTGCGATTGTGTGATTGTGTGATTGGGTGATTGTGTGATTGCGTGATTGTGTGATTGCGTGATTGTGTGATCGTGATTGTGTGATCGTGATTGTGATTGTGTGATTGTGTGATTGTGTGATTGTGTGATTGTGTGATTGTGTGATTGTGTGATTGAGTGATTGTGTGATTGTGTGATTGTGTGAATGTGTGATTGTGTGACCGTGATTGTGTGACTGTGTGATTGTGTGATTGTGTGATTGTGTGATTGTGTGATTGTGTGATTGTGTGATTGTGTGATTGTGTGATTGTGTGATTGTGTGATTGGGTGATTGTGTGATTGCGTGATTGTGTGATTCTGTGATTGTGTGATTGTGTGATTTTGTGATTGTGTGATTGTGTGATTGCGTGATTGTGTGATTGCGTGATTGTGTGATTGTGTGATTGTGTGATTGTGTGATTGTGTGATTGTGTGATTGTGTGATTGTGTGATTGAGTGATTGTGTGCTTGTGTGATTGTGTGATTGTGTGATTGTGATTGTGTGATTGTGATTGTGTGATTGTGATTGTGTGATTGTGATTGTGTGATTGTGATTGTGTGATTGTGATTGTGTGATTGTGATTGTGTGATTGTGATTGTGTGATTGTGATTGTGTGATTGTGATTGTGTGATTGTGATTGTGTGATTGTGTGATTGTGATTGTGTGATTGTGATTGTGTGATTGTGATTGTGTGATTGTGATTGTGTGATTGTGATTGTGTGATTGTGATTGTGTGATTGTGATTGTGTGATTGTGATTGTGTGATTGTGATTGTGTGATTGTGATTGTGTGATTGTGATTGTGTGATTGTGATTGTGTGATTGTGATTGTGTGATTGTGATTGTGTGATTGTGATTGTGTGATTGTGATTGTGTGATTGTGATTGTGTGATTGTGATTGTGTGATTGTGATTGTGTGATTGTGATTGTGTGATTGTGATTGTGTGATTGTGATTGTGTGATTGTGATTGTGTGATTGTGTGAGTGTGTGATTGCGTGATTGCCTGATTCTGTAATTGAGTGATTGTGTGGTTGTGAGATTGTGTGATTGTGTGATTAGGTGATTGTGTGATTGTGTGATTGTGCGATTGTGTGATTGTGTGATTGTGTGATTGTGTGATTGTGTGATTGTGTGATTGTGTGATTGTCCGATTTTGTGATTGTGTGATTGTGTGATTGTGATTGTGTGATTGTGATTGTGTGATTGTGTGAGTGTGTGATTGCGTGATTGCGTGACTCTGTAATTGAGTGATTGTGTGGTTGTGAGATTGTGTGATTGTGTGATTAGGTGATTGTGTGATTGTGTGATTGTGCGATTGTGTGATCGTGATTGTGTGATCGTGTTCGTGTGACCGTGAATGTGTGATTGCGTGATGGCGATTGCGTGATTGTGATTGCGTGATTGTGTGATAGTGTGATTGTGTGATTGTGTGATTGTGTGATTGTGTGATTGTGTGATTGTGTGATTGTGATTGTGTGATTGTGATTGTGTGATTGTGATTGTGTGATTGTGATTGAGTGATTGTGATTGTGTGATTGTGTGATTGTGTAATTGTGATTGTGTGATTGTGTGATTGTGCGATTGTGTGATTGTGTGATTGTGTGATTGTGTGATTGTGTGATTGTGTGATTGTGATTGTGTGATTGTGTGGTTGTGTGATTGTGTGATTGTGTGATTGTGTGATTGTGTGATTGTGTGATTGTGTGATTGTGTGATTGTGTGACCGTGATTGTGTGATCGTGATTGTGTGATCGTGTTCGTGTGACCGTGAATGTGTGATTGCGTGATGGCGATTGCGTGATTGTGATTGCGTGATTGTGTGATAGTGTGATTGTGTGATTGTGTGATTGTGTGATTGTGTGATTGTGATTGTGTGATTGTGATTGTGTGATTGTGATTGTGTGATTGTGATTGAGTGATTGTGATTGTGTGATTGTGTGATTGTGTAATTGTGATTGTGTGATTGTGTGATTGTGCGATTGTGTGATTGTGATTGTGTGATTGTGATTGTGTGATTGTGTGATTGTGTGATTGTGATTGTGTGATTGTGATTGTGTGATTGTGATTGTGTGATTGTGATTGTGTGATTGTGATTGTGTGATTGTGATTGTGTGATTGTGATTGTGTGATTGTGATTGTGTGATTGTGATTGTGTGATTGTGATTGTGTGATTGTGATTGTGTGATTGTGATTGTGTGATTGTGATTGTGTGATTGTGATTGTGTGATTGTGATTGTGTGATTGTGTGAGTGTGTGATTGCGTGATTGCGTGATTCTGTAATTGAGTGATTGTGTGGTTGTGAGATTGTGCGATTGTGTGATTGTGTGATTGTGTGATTGTGTGATTGTGTGATTGTGTGATTGTGTGATTGTGTGATTGTGTGATTGTGTGATTGTCCGATTGTGTGATTGTGTGATTGTGTGATTGTGTGATTGTGATTGTGTGATTGTGATTGTGTGATTGTGTGAGTGTGTGATTGCGTGATTGCGTGATTCTGTAATTGAGTGATTGTGTGGTTGTGAGATTGTGTGATTGTGTGATTAGGTGATTGTGTGATTGTGTGATTGTGCGATTGTGTGATCGTGATTGTGTGATCGTGTTCGTCTGACCGTGAATGTGTGATTGCGTGATGGCGATTGCGTGATTGTGATTGCGTGATTGTGTGATAGTGTGATTGTGTGATTGTGTGATTGTGTGATTGTGTGATTGTGTGATTGTGATTGTGTGATTGTGATTGTGTGATTGTGTGAGTGTGTGATTGCGTGATTGCGTGATTCTGTAATTGAGTGATTGTGTGGTTGTGAGATTGTGTGATTGTGTGATTAGGTGATTGTGTGATTGTGTGATTGTGCGATTGTGTGATCGTGATTGTGTGATCGTGTTCGTGTGACCGTGAATGTGTGATTGCGTGATGGCGATTGCGTGATTGTGATTGCGTGATTGTGTGATAGTGTGATTGTGTGATTGTGTGATTGTGTGATTGTGTGATTGTGTGATTGTGTGATTGTGATTGTGTGATTGTGATTGTGTGATTGTGATTGTGTGATTGTGATTGTGTGATTGTGATTGAGTGATTGTGATTGTGTGATTGTGTGATTGTGTAATTGTGATTGTGTGATTGTGTGATTGTGCGATTGTGTGATTGTGTGATTGTGTGATTGTGTGATTGTGTGATTGTGTGATTGTGATTGTGTGATTGTGTGGTTGTGTGATTGTGTGATTGTGTGATTGTGTGATTGTGTGATTGTGTGATTGTGTGACCGTGATTGTGTGATCGTGATTGTGTGATCGTGTTCGTGTGACCGTGAATGTGTGATTGCGTGATGGCGATTGCGTGATTGTGATTGCGTGATTGTGTGATAGTGTGATTGTGTGATTGTGTGATTGTGTGATTGTGTGATTGTGTGATTGTGATTGTGTGATTGTGATTGTGTGATTGTGATTGTGTGATTGTGATTGAGTGATTGTGATTGTGTGATTGTGTGATTGTGTAATTGTGATTGTGTGATTGTGTGATTGTGCGATTGTGTGATTGTGATTGTGTGATTGTGATTGTGTGATTGTGTGATTGTGATTGTGTGATTGTGATTGTGTGATTGTGATTGTGTGATTGTGATTGTGTGGTTGTGATTGTGTGATTGTGATTGTGTGATTCTGATTGTGTGATTGTGATTGTGTGATTGTGTGAGTGTGTGATTGCGTGATTGCGTGATTCTGTAATTGAGTGATTGTGTGGTTGTGAGATTGTGTGATTGCGTGATTGTGTGATTGTGTGATTGTGTGATTGCGTGATTGTGTGATTGTGTGATTGTGTGATTGTGTGATTGAGTGATTGTGTGCTTGTGTGATTGTGTGATTGTGTGATTGTGATTGTGTGATTGTGATTGTGTGATTGTGATTGTGTGATTGTGATTGTGTGATTGTGTGATTGTGATTGTGTGATTGTGATTGTGTGATTGTGTGAGTGTGTGATTGCGTGATTGCGTGATTCTGTAATTGAGTGATTGTGTGGTTGTGAGATTGTGTGATTGTGTGATTAGGTGATTGTGTGATTGTGTGATTGTGCGATTGTGTGATTGTGTGATTGTGTGATTGTGTGATTGTGTGATTGTGTGATTGTGTGATTGTGTGATTGTGTGATTGTCCGATTGTGTGATTGTGTGATTGTGTGATTGTGTGATTGTGTGATTGTGATTGTGTGATTGTGATTGTGTGATTGTGTGAGTGTGTGATTGCGTGATTGCGTGATTCTGTAATTGAGTGATTGTGTGGTTGTGAGATTGTGTGATTGTGTGATTAGGTGATTGTGTGATTGTGTGATTGTGCGATTGTGTGATTGTGTGATTGTGTGATTGTGTGATTGTGTGATTGTGTGATTGCGTGATTGTGTGATTCTGTGATTGTGTGATTGTGTGATTTTGTGATTGTGTGATTGTGTGATTGCGTGATTGTGTGATTGCGTGATTGTGTGATTGTGTGATTGTGTGATTGCGTGATTGTGTGATTGTGTGATTGTGTGATTGTGTGATTGAGTGATTGTGTGCTTGTGTGATTGTGTGATTGTGTGATTGTGATTGTGTGATTGTGATTGTGTGATTGTGATTGTGTGATTGTGATTGTGTGATTGTGATTGTGTGATTGTGTGATTGTGATTGTGTGATTGTGATTGTGTGATTGTGTGAGTGTGTGATTGCGTGATTGCGTGATTCTGTAATTGAGTGATTGTGTGGTTGTGAGATTGTGTGATTGTGTGATTAGGTGATTGTGTGATTGTGTGATTGTGCGATTGTGTGATTGTGTGATTGTGTGATTGTGTGATTGTGTGATTGTGTGATTGTGTGATTGTGTGATTGTGTGATTGTGTGATTGTCCGATTGTGTGATTGTGTGATTGTGTGATTGTGTGATTGTGTGATTGTGATTGTGTGATTGTGATTGTGTGATTGTGTGAGTGTGTGATTGCGTGATTGCGTGATTCTGTAATTGAGTGATTGTGTGGTTGTGAGATTGTGTGATTGTGTGATTAGGTGATTGTGTGATTGTGTGATTGTGCGATTGTGTGATTGTGTGATTGTGTGATTGTGTGATTGTGTGATTGTGTGATTGTGTGATTGTGTGGTTGTGCGATTGTGTGATTGTGTGATTGCGTGATTGTGTGATTCTGTGATTGTGTGATTGTGTGATTTTGTGATTGTGTGATTGTGTGATTGCGTGATTGTGTGATTGCGTGATTGTGTGATTGTGTGATTGTGTGATTGCGTGATTGTGTGATTGTGTGATTGTGTGATTGTGTGATTGAGTGATTGTGTGCTTGTGTGATTGTGTGATTGTGTGATTGTGATTGTGTGCTTGTGTGATTGTGTGATTGTGTGATTGTGATTGTGTGATTGTGATTGTGTGATTGTGATTGTGTGATTGTGATTGTGTGATTGTGATTGTGTGATTGTGTGATTGTGATTGTGTGATTGTGATTGTGTGATTGTGTGAGTGTGTGATTGCGTGATTGCGTGATTCTGTAATTGAGTGATTGTGTGGTTGTGAGATTGTGTGATTGTGTGATTAGGTGATTGTGTGATTGTGTGATTGTGCG
Organism: Megachile rotundata; assembly: GCF_050947335.1. Taxonomy (NCBI): domain Eukaryota; kingdom Metazoa; phylum Arthropoda; class Insecta; order Hymenoptera; family Megachilidae; genus Megachile; species Megachile rotundata. Next base: position 575,131 of record NW_027473357.1, read on the forward strand.
ATTGTGTGATCGTGATTGTGTGATCGTGTTCGTGTGACCGTGAATGTGTGATTGCGTGATGGCGATTGCGTGATTGTGATTGCGTGATTGTGTGATAGTGTGATTGTGTGATTGTGTGATTGTGTGATTGTGTGATTGTGTGATTGTGTGATTGTGATTGTGTGATTGTGATTGTGTGATTGTGATTGTGTGATTGTGATTGTGTGATTGTGATTGAGTGATTGTGATTGTGTGATTGTGTGATTGTGTAATTGTGATTGTGTGATTGTGTGATTGTGCGATTGTGTGATTGTGTGATTGTGTGATTGTGTGATTGTGTGATTGTGTGATTGTGATTGTGTGATTGTGTGGTTGTGTGATTGTGTGATTGTGTGATTGTGTGATTGTGTGATTGTGTGATTGTGTGACCGTGATTGTGTGATCGTGATTGTGTGATCGTGTTCGTGTGACCGTGAATGTGTGATTGCGTGATGGCGATTGCGTGATTGTGATTGCGTGATTGTGTGATAGTGTGATTGTGTGATTGTGTGATTGTGTGATTGTGTGATTGTGTGATTGTGATTGTGTGATTGTGATTGTGTGATTGTGATTGTGTGATTGTGATTGAGTGATTGTGATTGTGTGATTGTGTGATTGTGTAATTGTGATTGTGTGATTGTGTGATTGTGCGATTGTGTGATTGTGATTGTGTGATTGTGATTGTGTGATTGTGTGATTGTGATTGTGTGATTGTGATTGTGTGATTGTGATTGTGTGATTGTGATTGTGTGGTTGTGATTGTGTGATTGTGATTGTGTGATTCTGATTGTGTGATTGTGATTGTGTGATTGTGTGAGTGTGTGATTGCGTGATTGCGTGATTCTGTAATTGAGTGATTGTGTGGTTGTGAGATTGTGTGATTGCGTGATTGTGTGATTGTGTGATTGTGTGATTGCGTGATTGTGTGATTGTGTGATTGTGTGATTGTGTGATTGAGTGATTGTGTGCTTGTGTGATTGTGTGATTGTGTGATTGTGATTGTGTGATTGTGATTGTGTGATTGTGATTGTGTGATTGTGATTGTGTGATTGTGTGATTGTGATTGTGTGATTGTGATTGTGTGATTGTGTGAGTGTGTGATTGCGTGATTGCGTGATTCTGTAATTGAGTGATTGTGTGGTTGTGAGATTGTGTGATTGTGTGATTAGGTGATTGTGTGATTGTGTGATTGTGCGATTGTGTGATTGTGTGATTGTGTGATTGTGTGATTGTGTGATTGTGTGATTGTGTGATTGTGTGATTGTGTGATTGTCCGATTGTGTGATTGTGTGATTGTGTGATTGTGTGATTGTGTGATTGTGATTGTGTGATTGTGATTGTGTGATTGTGTGAGTGTGTGATTGCGTGATTGCGTGATTCTGTAATTGAGTGATTGTGTGGTTGTGAGATTGTGTGATTGTGTGATTAGGTGATTGTGTGATTGTGTGATTGTGCGATTGTGTGATTGTGTGATTGTGTGATTGTGTGATTGTGTGATTGTGTGATTGCGTGATTGTGTGATTCTGTGATTGTGTGATTGTGTGATTTTGTGATTGTGTGATTGTGTGATTGCGTGATTGTGTGATTGCGTGATTGTGTGATTGTGTGATTGTGTGATTGCGTGATTGTGTGATTGTGTGATTGTGTGATTGTGTGATTGAGTGATTGTGTGCTTGTGTGATTGTGTGATTGTGTGATTGTGATTGTGTGATTGTGATTGTGTGATTGTGATTGTGTGATTGTGATTGTGTGATTGTGATTGTGTGATTGTGTGATTGTGATTGTGTGATTGTGATTGTGTGATTGTGTGAGTGTGTGATTGCGTGATTGCGTGATTCTGTAATTGAGTGATTGTGTGGTTGTGAGATTGTGTGATTGTGTGATTAGGTGATTGTGTGATTGTGTGATTGTGCGATTGTGTGATTGTGTGATTGTGTGATTGTGTGATTGTGTGATTGTGTGATTGTGTGATTGTGTGATTGTGTGATTGTGTGATTGTCCGATTGTGTGATTGTGTGATTGTGTGATTGTGTGATTGTGTGATTGTGATTGTGTGATTGTGATTGTGTGATTGTGTGAGTGTGTGATTGCGTGATTGCGTGATTCTGTAATTGAGTGATTGTGTGGTTGTGAGATTGTGTGATTGTGTGATTAGGTGATTGTGTGATTGTGTGATTGTGCGATTGTGTGATTGTGTGATTGTGTGATTGTGTGATTGTGTGATTGTGTGATTGTGTGATTGTGTGGTTGTGCGATTGTGTGATTGTGCGATTGTGTGATTGTGTGATTGTGTGATTGTGTGATTGTGTGATTGTGTGATTGTGTGATTGTGTGATTGTGTGATTGTGTGATTGTGTGATTGTGTGATTGTGTGATTGTGTGATTGAGTGATTGTGTGCTTGTGTGATTGTGTGATTGTGTGATTGTGTGATTGTGATTGTGTGATTGTGATTGTGTGATTGTGATTGTGTGATTGTGATTGTGTGATTGTGATTGTGTGATTGTGATTGTGTGATTGTGTGATTGTGTGATTGTGTGATTGTGATTGTGTGATTGTGATTGTGTGATTGTGATTGTGTGATTGTGATTGTGTGATTGTGATTGTGTGATTGTGATTGTGTGATTGTGATTGTGTGATTGTGATTGTGTGATTGTGATTGTGTGATTGTGATTGTGTGATTGTGATTGTGTGATTGTGATTGTGTGATTGTGATTGTGTGATTGTGATTGTGTGATTGTGATTGTGTGATTGTGATTGTGTGATTGTGATTGTGTGATTGTGTGAGTGTGTGATTGCGTGATTGCGTGATTCTGTAATTGAGTGATTGTGTGGTTGTGAGATTGTGTGATTGTGTGGTTGTGTGACCGTGATTGTGTGATCGTGATTGTGTGATCGTGATTGTGTGATCGTGATTGTGATTGTGTGATTGTGTGATTGTGTGATTGTGTGATTGTGTGATTGTGTGATTGTGTGATTGTGTGATTGTGTGATTGTGTGATTGAGTGATTGTGTGATTGTGTGATTGTGTGAATATGTGATTGTGTGACCGTGATTGTGTGATTGTGTGATTGTGTGATTGTGTGATTGTGTGATTGTGTGATTGTGTGATTGTGTGATTGTGCGATTGTGTGATTGTGTGATTGGGTGATTGTGTGATTGCGTGATTGTGTGATTGCGTGATTGTGTGATCGTGATTGTGTGATCGTGATTGTGATTGTGTGATTGTGTGATTGTGTGATTGTGTGATTGTGTGATTGTGTGATTGTGTGATTGAGTGATTGTGTGATTGTGTGATTGTGTGAATGTGTGATTGTGTGACCGTGATTGTGTGACTGTGTGATTGTGTGATTGTGTGATTGTGTGATTGTGTGATTGTGTGATTGTGTGATTGTGTGATTGTGTGATTGTGTGATTGTGTGATTGGGTGATTGTGTGATTGCGTGATTGTGTGATTCTGTGATTGTGTGATTGTGTGATTTTGTGATTGTGTGATTGTGTGATTGCGTGATTGTGTGATTGCGTGATTGTGTGATTGTGTGATTGTGTGATTGTGTGATTGTGTGATTGTGTGATTGTGTGATTGTGTGATTGAGTGATTGTGTGCTTGTGTGATTGTGTGATTGTGTGATTGTGATTGTGTGATTGTGATTGTGTGATTGTGATTGTGTGATTGTGATTGTGTGATTGTGATTGTGTGATTGTGATTGTGTGATTGTGATTGTGTGATTGTGATTGTGTGATTGTGATTGTGTGATTGTGATTGTGTGATTGTGTGATTGTGATTGTGTGATTGTGATTGTGTGATTGTGATTGTGTGATTGTGATTGTGTGATTGTGATTGTGTGATTGTGATTGTGTGATTGTGATTGTGTGATTGTGATTGTGTGATTGTGATTGTGTGATTGTGATTGTGTGATTGTGATTGTGTGATTGTGATTGTGTGATTGTGATTGTGTGATTGTGATTGTGTGATTGTGATTGTGTGATTGTGATTGTGTGATTGTGATTGTGTGATTGTGATTGTGTGATTGTGATTGTGTGATTGTGATTGTGTGATTGTGTGAGTGTGTGATTGCGTGATTGCCTGATTCTGTAATTGAGTGATTGTGTGGTTGTGAGATTGTGTGATTGTGTGATTAGGTGATTGTGTGATTGTGTGATTGTGCGATTGTGTGATTGTGTGATTGTGTGATTGTGTGATTGTGTGATTGTGTGATTGTGTGATTGTGTGATTGTGTGATTGTCCGATTTTGTGATTGTGTGATTGTGTGATTGTGATTGTGTGATTGTGATTGTGTGATTGTGTGAGTGTGTGATTGCGTGATTGCGTGACTCTGTAATTGAGTGATTGTGTGGTTGTGAGATTGTGTGATTGTGTGATTAGGTGATTGTGTGATTGTGTGATTGTGCGATTGTGTGATCGTGATTGTGTGATCGTGTTCGTGTGACCGTGAATGTGTGATTGCGTGATGGCGATTGCGTGATTGTGATTGCGTGATTGTGTGATAGTGTGATTGTGTGATTGTGTGATTGTGTGATTGTGTGATTGTGTGATTGTGTGATTGTGATTGTGTGATTGTGATTGTGTGATTGTGATTGTGTGATTGTGATTGAGTGATTGTGATTGTGTGATTGTGTGATTGTGTAATTGTGATTGTGTGATTGTGTGATTGTGCGATTGTGTGATTGTGTGATTGTGTGATTGTGTGATTGTGTGATTGTGTGATTGTGATTGTGTGATTGTGTGGTTGTGTGATTGTGTGATTGTGTGATTGTGTGATTGTGTGATTGTGTGATTGTGTGATTGTGTGATTGTGTGACCGTGATTGTGTGATCGTGATTGTGTGATCGTGTTCGTGTGACCGTGAATGTGTGATTGCGTGATGGCGATTGCGTGATTGTGATTGCGTGATTGTGTGATAGTGTGATTGTGTGATTGTGTGATTGTGTGATTGTGTGATTGTGATTGTGTGATTGTGATTGTGTGATTGTGATTGTGTGATTGTGATTGAGTGATTGTGATTGTGTGATTGTGTGATTGTGTAATTGTGATTGTGTGATTGTGTGATTGTGCGATTGTGTGATTGTGATTGTGTGATTGTGATTGTGTGATTGTGTGATTGTGTGATTGTGATTGTGTGATTGTGATTGTGTGATTGTGATTGTGTGATTGTGATTGTGTGATTGTGATTGTGTGATTGTGATTGTGTGATTGTGATTGTGTGATTGTGATTGTGTGATTGTGATTGTGTGATTGTGATTGTGTGATTGTGATTGTGTGATTGTGATTGTGTGATTGTGATTGTGTGATTGTGATTGTGTGATTGTGATTGTGTGATTGTGTGAGTGTGTGATTGCGTGATTGCGTGATTCTGTAATTGAGTGATTGTGTGGTTGTGAGATTGTGCGATTGTGTGATTGTGTGATTGTGTGATTGTGTGATTGTGTGATTGTGTGATTGTGTGATTGTGTGATTGTGTGATTGTGTGATTGTCCGATTGTGTGATTGTGTGATTGTGTGATTGTGTGATTGTGATTGTGTGATTGTGATTGTGTGATTGTGTGAGTGTGTGATTGCGTGATTGCGTGATTCTGTAATTGAGTGATTGTGTGGTTGTGAGATTGTGTGATTGTGTGATTAGGTGATTGTGTGATTGTGTGATTGTGCGATTGTGTGATCGTGATTGTGTGATCGTGTTCGTCTGACCGTGAATGTGTGATTGCGTGATGGCGATTGCGTGATTGTGATTGCGTGATTGTGTGATAGTGTGATTGTGTGATTGTGTGATTGTGTGATTGTGTGATTGTGTGATTGTGATTGTGTGATTGTGATTGTGTGATTGTGTGAGTGTGTGATTGCGTGATTGCGTGATTCTGTAATTGAGTGATTGTGTGGTTGTGAGATTGTGTGATTGTGTGATTAGGTGATTGTGTGATTGTGTGATTGTGCGATTGTGTGATCGTGATTGTGTGATCGTGTTCGTGTGACCGTGAATGTGTGATTGCGTGATGGCGATTGCGTGATTGTGATTGCGTGATTGTGTGATAGTGTGATTGTGTGATTGTGTGATTGTGTGATTGTGTGATTGTGTGATTGTGTGATTGTGATTGTGTGATTGTGATTGTGTGATTGTGATTGTGTGATTGTGATTGTGTGATTGTGATTGAGTGATTGTGATTGTGTGATTGTGTGATTGTGTAATTGTGATTGTGTGATTGTGTGATTGTGCGATTGTGTGATTGTGTGATTGTGTGATTGTGTGATTGTGTGATTGTGTGATTGTGATTGTGTGATTGTGTGGTTGTGTGATTGTGTGATTGTGTGATTGTGTGATTGTGTGATTGTGTGATTGTGTGACCGTGATTGTGTGATCGTGATTGTGTGATCGTGTTCGTGTGACCGTGAATGTGTGATTGCGTGATGGCGATTGCGTGATTGTGATTGCGTGATTGTGTGATAGTGTGATTGTGTGATTGTGTGATTGTGTGATTGTGTGATTGTGTGATTGTGATTGTGTGATTGTGATTGTGTGATTGTGATTGTGTGATTGTGATTGAGTGATTGTGATTGTGTGATTGTGTGATTGTGATTGTGTGATTGTGTAATTGTGATTGTGTGATTGTGTGATTGTGCGATTGTGTGATTGTGATTGTGTGATTGTGATTGTGTGATTGTGTGATTGTGATTGTGTGATTGTGATTGTGTGATTGTGATTGTGTGATTGTGATTGTGTGGTTGTGATTGTGTGATTGTGATTGTGTGATTCTGATTGTGTGATTGTGATTGTGTGATTGTGTGAGTGTGTGATTGCGTGATTGCGTGATTCTGTAATTGAGTGATTGTGTGGTTGTGAGATTGTGTGATTGTGTGATTAGGTGATTGTGTGATTGTGTGATTGTGCGATTGTGTGATTGTGTGATTGTGTGATTGTGTGCTTGTGTGATTGTGTGATTGTGTGATTGTGATTGTGTGATTGTGATTGTGTGATTGTGATTGTGTGATTGTGATTGTGTGATTGTGATTGTGTGACTGTGTGATTGTGATTGTGTGATTGTGATTGTGTGATTGTGTGAGTGTGTGATTGCGTGATTGCGTGATTCTGTAATTGAGTGATTGTGTGGTTGTGAGATTGTGTGATTGTGTGATTAGGTGATTGTGTGATTGTGTGCTTGTGCGATTGTGTGATTGTGTGATTGTGTGATTGTGTGATTGTGTGATTGTGTGATTGTGTGATTGTGTGATTGTGTGATTGTCCGATTGTGTGATTGTGTGATTGTGTGATTGTGTGATTGTGATTGTGTGATTGTGTGATTGTGTGATTGTGTGATTGTGATTGTGTGATTGTGATTGTGTGATTGTGATTGTGTGATTGTGATTGTGTGATTGTGATTGTGTGATTGTGATTGTGTGATTGTGTGATTGTGATTGTGTGATTGTGATTGTGTGATTGTGTGAGTGTGTGATTGTGTGATTGCGTGATTGCGTGATTCTGTAATTGAGTGATTGTGTGGTTGTGAGATTGTGTGATTGTGTGATTAGGTGATTGTGTGATTGTGTGATTGTGCGATTGTGTGATTGTGTGATTGTGTGATTGTGTGATTGTGTGATTGTGTGATTGTGTGATTGTGTGATTGTGTGATTGTGTGATTGTGTGATTGTGTGATTGTGTGATTGTGTGATTGTGTGATTGTGTGATTGTGTGATTGTGTGATTGTGTGATTGAGTGATTGTGTGCTTGTGTGATTGTGTGCTTGTGTGATTGTGTGATTGTGTGATTGTGATTGTGTGATTGTGATTGTGTGATTGTGATTGTGTGATTGTGATTGTGTGATTGTGATTGTGTGATTGTGATTGTGTGATTGTGATTGTGTGATTGTGATTGTGTGATTGTGATTGTGTGATTGTGATTGTGTGATTGTGATTGTGTGATTGTGATTGTGTGATTGTGATTGTGTGATTGTGATTGTGTGATTGTGATTGTGTGATTGTGATTGTGTGATTGTGATTGTGTGATTGTGATTGTGTGATTGTGATTGTGTGATTGTGATTGTGTGATTGTGATTGTGTGATTGTGATTGTGTGATTGTGATTGTGTGATTGTGATTGTGTGATTGTGATTGTGTGATTGTGATTGTGTGATGGTGATTGTGCGATTGTGATTGTGCGATTGTGATTGTGCGATTGTGATTGTGCGATTGTGATTGTGCGATTGTGATTGTGCGATTGTGATTGTGCGATTGTGATTGTGCGATTGTGATTGTGCGATTGTGATTGTGCGATTGTGATTGTGCGATTGTGATTGTGCGATTGTGATTGTGCGATTGTGATTGTGCGATTGTGATTGTGCGATTGTGATTGTGCGATTGTGATTGTGCGATTGTGATTGTGCGATTGTGATTGTGCGATTGTGATTGTGCGATTGTGATTGTGCGATTGTGATTGTGCGATTGTGATTGTGCGATTGTGATTGTGCGATTGTGATTGTGCGATTGTGATTGTGCGATTGTGATTGTGCGATTGTGATTGTGCGATTGTGATTGTGCGATTGTGATTGTGCGATTGTGATTGTGCGATTGTGATTGTGCGATTGTGATTGTGCGATTGTGATTGTGCGATTGTGATTGTGCGATTGTGATTGTGCGATTGTGATTGTGCGATTGTGATTGTGCGATTGTGATTGTGCGATTGTGATTGTGCGATTGTGATTGTGCGATTGTGATTGTGCGATTGTGATTGTGTGATTGTGATTGTGTGATTGTGATTGCGTGATTGTGATTGCGTGATTGTGATTGCGTGATTGTGATTGCGTGATTGTGATTGTGTGATTGTGATTGTGTGATTGTGATTGTGTGATTGTGATTGTGTGATTGTGATTGTGTGATTGTGATTGTGTGATTGTGATTGTGTGATTGTGATTGCGTGATTGTGATTGCGTGATTGTGATTGCGTGATTGTGATTGCGTGATTGTGATTGCGTGATTGTGATTGCGTGATTGTGATTGCGTGATTGTGATTGCGTGATTGTGATTGCGTGATTGTGATTGCGTGATTGTGATTGCGTGATTGTGATTGCGTGATTGTGATTGGGTGATTGTGATTGTGTGATTGTGATTGTGTGATTGTGATTGTGTGATTGTGATTGTGTGATTGTGATTGTGTGATTGTGATTGTGTGATTGTGATTGTGTGATAGTGATTGTGTGATTGTGATTGTGTGATTGTGATTGTGTGATTGTGATTGTGTGATTGTGATTGTGTGATTGTGATTGTGTGATTGTGATTGTGTGATTGTGATTGTGTGATTGTGATTGTGTGATTGTGCTTGTGTGATTGTGATTGTGTGATTGTGATTGTGTGATTGTGATTGTGTGATTGTGATTGTGTGATTGTGATTGTGTGATTGTGATTGTGTGATTGTGATTGTGTGATTGTGATTGTGTGATTGTGATTGTGTGATTGTGATTGTGTGATTGTGATTGTGTGATTGTGATTGTGTGATTGTGATTGTGTGATTGTGATTGTGTGATTGTGATTGTGTGATTGTGATTGTGTGATTGTGATTGTGTGATTGTGATTGTGTGATTGTGATTGTGTGATTGTGATTGTGTGATTGTGATTGTGTGATGGTGATTGTGTGATGGTGATTGTGTGATTGTGATTGTGTGATTGTGATTGTGTGATTGTGATTGTGTGATTGTGATTGTGTGATTGTGATTGTGTGATTGTGATTGTGTGATTGTGATTGTGTGATTGTGATTGTGTGATTGTGATTGTGTGATTGTGATTGTGTGATTGTGATTGTGTGATTGTGATTGTGTGATTGTGATTGTGTGATTGTGATTGTGTGATTGTGATTGTGTGATTGTGATTGTGTGATTGTGATTGTGTGATTGTGATTGTGTGATTGTGATTGTGTGATTGTGATTGTGTGATTGTGATTGTGTGATTGTGATTGTGTGATTGTGATTGTGTGATTGTGATTGTGTGATTGTGATTGTGTGATTGTAATTGTGTGATTGTGATTGTGTGATTGTGATTGTGTGATTGTGATTGTGTGATTGTGATTGTGTGATTGTGATTGTGTGATTGTGATTGTGTGATTGTGATTGTGTGATTGTGATTGTGTGATTGTGATTGTGTGATTGTGATTGTGTGATTGTGATTGTGTGATTGTGATTGTGTGATTGTGATTGTGTGATTGTGATTGTGTGATTGTGATTGTGTGATTGTGATTGTGTGATTGTGTGAGTGTGTGATTGTGTGATTGTGTGATTGAGTGATTGTGTGCTTGTGTGATTGTATACTTGTGTGATTGTGCGATTGTATACTTGTGTGATTGTGTGATTGTGTGATTGTGTGATTGTGCGATTGTGTGCTTGTGTGATTGTGTGATTGTGATTGTGTGATTGAGTGATTGTGTGCTTGTGTGATTGTATACTTGTGTGATTGTGTGATTGTATACTTGTGTGATTGTGTGATTGTGTGATTGTGCGATTGTGTGCTTGTGTGATTGTGTGATTGTGTGATTGTGTGATTGTGTGATTGTGTGATTGTGTGATTGTGTGATTGTGTGATTGTGTGATTGTGTGATTGTGTGATTGTGTGATTGTGTGATTGTGTGATTGTGTGATTGTGTGATCGTGATTGTGTGATCGTGATTGTGTGATCGTGATTGTATGATTGCGTGATTGTGATTGTGTGATTGCGTGATTGTGATTGTGTGATTGTGTGACTGTGTGATTGTGTGATTGTGTGATTGTGTGATTGTGTGATTGTGTGATTGTGTGATTGTGTGATTGTGTGATTGTGTGATTGTGTGATTTTGTGATTGTGTGATTGTGTGATTGTGTGATTGTGTGATTGTGTGATTGTGTGATTGTGTGGTTGTGTGACCGTGATTGTGTGATCGTGATTGTGTGATCGTGATTGTGTGATCGTGATTGTGTGATCGTGATTGTGTGATCGTGATTGTGTGATTGCGTGATTGTGATTGTGTGATTGTGTGACTGTGTGATTGTGTGATTGTGTGATTGTGTGATTTTATGATTGAGTGATTGTGTGATTGTGTGATTGTGTGAATGTGTGATTGTTTGACCGTGATTGTGTGATTGATGATTGTGTGATTGTGTGATTGTGTGATTGTGTGATTGTTTGATTGTGTGATTGTGTGATTGTGTGATAGTGATTTTGTGATTGTGATTGTGTGATTGTGTGATTGTGTGATTGTGTGATTGTGTGATTGTGTGATTGTGTGACTGAGTGATTGTGTGACTGTGTGACTGTGTGACTGTGTGATTGAGGAACTGTGTGATTGTGTGGCCATGATTGTGTGACCGTGATTGTGTGACCGATTGTGTGACCGTGATGGTGTGACCGTGAATGTGTGAATGCGTGATCGTGATTGCGTGATTGTGATTCCGTGATTGTGTGATTGTGTGATCGTGTGATTGTGTGATCGTGTGATTGTGTGATCGTGTGATTGTGTGATTGTGTGATTGTGTGGTTGTGTGACCGTGATTGTGTGACCGTGATTGTGTGACCGTGATTGTGTGACCGTGATAGTGTGACCGTGAATGTGTGACTGCGTGATTCTGATTGCGTGATTGTGATTGCGTGATTGTGTGATTGTGTGATTGTGTGATGGAGTGATTGTGTGATTGTGTGAATGTGTGATTGTGTGATCGTGTCATTGTGTGATCGTGTGATCGTGTGATCGTGTGATTGTGTGATTGTGTGATTGTGTGATTGTGCGATTGTGTGATTGTGTGATTGTGTGATTGTGTGGTTGTGTGATTGTGTGATTGTGTGGTTGCGTGATTGTGTGATTGTGTGATTGTGTGATTGTGTGATTGTATGATTGTGTGATTGTGAGGTTGTGTGATTGTGTGCTTGTGTGATTGTGTGATTGTGATTGTGTGATTGTGTGATTGTGTGATTGTGTGATTGTGTGATTGTGTGATTGTGTGATTGTGTGACCGTGATTGTGTGACCGTGATTGTGTGATCGTGATTGTGTGATCGTGTTAGTGTGACCGTGAATGTGTGATTGCGTGATTGTGATTGCGTGATGGCGATTGCGTGATTGTGATTGCGTGATTGTGTGATTGTGTGATTGTGTGATTGTGTGATTGTGTGATTGTGTGATAGTGATTGTGTGATTGTGTGATTGTGTGAATGTGTGATTGTTTGACCGTGATTGTGTGATTGTGATTGTGTGATTGTGTGATTGTGTGATTGTGTGATTGTGTGATTGTGTGATTGTGTGATTGTGTGATTGTGTGATTGTGTGATTGTGTGATTGTGTGATTGTGTGATTGTGTGATTGAGTGATTGTGTGCTTGTGTGATTGTATACTTGTGTGATTGTGTGATTGTATACTTGTGTGATTGTGTGATTGTGTAATTGTGCGATTGTGTGCTTGTGTGATTGTGTGATTGTGATTGTGCGATTGTGTGATTGTGTGATTGTGTGATTGTGACTGTGTGATTGTGTGAGTGTGTGATTGTGTGATTGAGTGATTGTGTGCTTGTGTGATTGTGTGGTTGTGTGGTTGTGTGATTGTGTGATTGTGTGATTGTGTGATTGTGTGATTGTGTGATTGTATGATTGTGTGATTGTGTGATTGTGTGATTGTGTGATTGTGTGATTGTGTGATTGTGTGATTGTGTGATTGTGTGATTGTGTGATTGTGTGATTGTGTGATTGTGTGATTGTGTGATTGTGTGATTGTGTGATTGTGTGATTGTGTGATTGAGTGATTGTGTGCTTGTGTGATTGTATACTTGTGTGATTGTGATTGTGCGATTGTGATTGTGCGATTGTGATTGTGCGATTGTGATTGTGTGATTGTGATTGTGTGATTGTGATTGTGTGATTGTGATTGTGTGATTGTGATTGTGTGATTGTGATTGTGTGATTGTGATTGTGTGATTGTGATTGTGTGATTGTGATTGTGTGATTGTGATTGTGTGATTGTGATTGTGTGATTGTGATTGTGTGATTGTGATTGTGTGATTGTGATTGTGTGATTGTGATTGTGTGATTGTGATTGTGTGATTGTGATTGTGTGATTGTCTGATTGTGTGATTGTGTGATTGTGTGATTGTGTGATTGTGTGATTGTGTGATTGTATGATTGTGTGATTGTGTGATTGTGTGATTGTGTGATTGTGTGATTGTGTGATTGTGTGATTGTGTGATTGTGTGATTGTGTGATTGTGTGATTGTGTGATTGTGTGATTGTGTGATTGTGTGATTGTGTGATTGAGTGATTGTGTGCTTGTGTGATTGTATACTTGTGTGATTGTGATTGTGCGATTGTGATTGTGCGATTGTGATTGTGTGATTGTGATTGTGTGATTGTGATTGTGTGATTGTGATTGTGTGATTGTGATTGTGTGATTGTGTGATTGTGTGATTGTGATTGTGTGATTGTGATTGTGTGATTGTGATTGTGTGATTGTGATTGTGTGATTGTGATTGTGTGATTGTGATTGTGTGATTGTGATTGTGTGATTGTGATTGTGTGATTGTGATTGTGTGATTGTGATTGTGTGATTGTGATTGTGTGATTGTGATTGTGTGATTGTGATTGTGTGATTGTGATTGTGTGATTGTGATTGTGTGATTGTGATTGTGTGATTGTGATTGTGTGATTGTGATTGTGTGATTGTGATTGTGTGATTGTGATTGTGTGATTGTGATTGTGTGATTGTGATTGTGTGATTGTGATTGTGTGATTGTGTGATTGTGATTGTGTGATTGTGATTGTGTGATTGTGTGAGTGTGTGATTGCGTGATTGCGTGATTCTGTAATTGAGTGATTGTGTGCATGTGTGATTGTGTGGTTGTGAGATTGTGTGATTGTGTGATTAGGTGATTGTGTGATTGTGTGATTGTGTGATTGTGTGATTGTGTGATTGTGTGATTGTGTGATTGTGTGATTGTGTGATTGTGTGATTGTGTGATTGTCTGATTGTGTGATTGTGTGATTGTGTGATTGTGTGATTGTGTGATTGTGTGATTGTGTGATTGTATGATTGTGTGATTGTATGATTGTGTGATTGTGTGCTTGTGTGATTGTGTGATTGTGTGATTGTGTGATTGTGTGATTGTGTGATTGTGTCATTGTGTGATTGTGTGATTGTGTGATTGTGTGATTGTGTGATTGTGTGATTGTGTGATTGTGTGACCGTGATTGTGTGACCGTGATTGTGTGATCGTGATTGTGTGATCGTGTTAGTGTGACCGTGATTGTGTGATCGTGTGATTGTGTGATCGTGTGATTGTGTGATCGTGTGATTGTGTGATCGTGTGATTGTGTGATTGTGTGTTTGTGTGATTGTGTGATTGTGTGATTGTGTGATTGTGTGATTGTGTGATTGTGTGATTGTGTGATTGTGTGATTGAGTGATTGTGTGCTTGTGTGATTGTGTGATTGTGTGATTGTGATTGTGTGATTGTGTGATTGTGATTGTGTGATTGTGATTGTGTGATTGTGATTGTGTGATTGTGATTGTGTGATTGTGATTGTGTGATTGTGATTGTGTGATTGTGATTGTGTGATTGTGATTGTGTGATTGTGATTGTGTGATTGTGATTGTGTGGTTGTGATTGTGTGATTGTGATTGTGTGATTGTGATTGTGTGATTGTGATTGTGTGATTGTGATTGTGTGATTGTGATTGTGTGATTGTGATTGTGTGATTGTGATTGTGTGATTGTGATTGTGTGATTGTGATTGTGTGATTGTGATTGTGTGATTGTGATTGTGTGATTGTGATTGTGTGATTGTGATTGTGTGATTGTGATTGTGTGATTGTGATTGTGCGATTGTGATTGTGCGATTGTGATTGTGCGATTGTGATTGTGCGATTGTGATTGTGCGATTGTGATTGTGCGATTGTGATTGTGCGATTGTGATTGTGCGATTGTGATTGTGCGATTGTGATTGTGCGATTGTGATTGTGCGATTGTGATTGTGCGATTGTGATTGTGCGATTGTGATTGTGCGATTGTGATTGTGCGATTGTGATTGTGCGATTGTGATTGTGCGATTGTGATTGTGCGATTGTGATTGTGCGATTGTGATTGTGCGATTGTGATTGTGCGATTGTGATTGTGCGATTGTGATTGTGCGATTTTGATTGTGCGATTGTGATTGTGCGATTGTGATTGTGCGATTGTGATTGTGCGATTGTGATTGTGCGATTGTGATTGTGCGATTGTGATTGTGCGATTGTGATTGTGCGATTGTGATTGTGCGATTGTGATTGTGCGATTGTGATTGTGCGATTGTGATTGTGCGATTGTGATTGTGCGATTGTGATTGTGCGATTGTGATTGTGCGATTGTGATTGTGCGATTGTGATTGTGCGATTGTGATTGTGCGATTGTGATTGTGCGATTGTGATTGTGCGATTGTGATTGTGCGATTGTGATTGTGCGATTGTGATTGTGCGATTGTGATTGTGCGATTGTGATTGTGCGATTGTGATTGTGCGATTGTGATTGTGCGATTGTGATTGTGTGATTGTGATTGTGTGATTGTGATTGTGTGATTGTGATTGTGTGATTGTGATTGTGTGATTGTGATTGTGTGATTGTGATTGTGTGATTGTGATTGTGTGATTGTGATTGTGTGATTGTGATTGTGTGATTGTGATTGTGTGATTGTGATTGCGTGATTGTGATTGCGTGATTGTGATTGCGTGATTGTGATTGCGTGATTGTGATTGCGTGATTGTGATTGCGTGATTGTGATTGCGTGATTGTGATTGCGTGATTGTGATTGCGTGATTGTGATTGCGTGATTGTGATTGCGTGATTGTGATTGCGTGATTGTGATTGCGTGATTGTGATTGCGTGATTGTGATTGCGTGATTGTGATTGCGTGATTGTGATTGTGTGATTGTGATTGTGTGATTGTGATTGTGTGATTGTGATTGTGTGATTGTGATTGTGTGATTGTGATTGTGTGATTGTGATTGTGTGATTGTGATTGTGTGATTGTGATTGTGTGATTGTGATTGTGTGATTGTGATTGTGTGATTGTGATTGTGTGATTGTGATTGTGTGATTGTGATTGTGTGATTGTGATTGTGTGATTGTGATTGTGTGATTGTGATTGTGTGATTGTGATTGTGTGATTGTGATTGTGTGATTGTGATTGTGTGATTGTGCTTGTGTGATTGTGATTGTGTGATTGTGATTGTGTGATTGTGATTGTGTGATTGTGATTGTGTGATTGTGATTGTGTGATTGTGATTGTGTGATTGTGATTGTGTGATTGTGATTGTGTGATTGTGATTGTGTGATTGTGATTGTGTGATTGTGATTGTGTGATTGTGATTGTGTGATTGTGATTGTGTGATTGTGATTGTGTGATTGTGATTGTGTGATTGTGATTGTGTGATTGTGATTGTGTGATTGTGATTGTGTGATGGTGATTGTGTGATTGTGATTGTGTGATTGTGATTGTGTGATTGTGATTGTGTGATTGTGATTGTGTGATTGTGATTGTGTGATTGTGATTGTGTGATTGTGATTGTGTGATTGTGATTGTGTGATTGTGATTGTGTGATTGTGATTGTGTGATTGTGATTGTGTGATTGTGATTGTGTGATTGTGATTGTGTGATTGTGATTGTGTGATTGTGATTGTGTGATTGTGATTGTGTGATTGTGATTGTGTGATTGTGATTGTGTGATTGTGATTGTGTGATTGTGATTGTGTGATTGTGATTGTGTGATTGTGATTGTGTGATTGTGATTGTGTGATTGTGATTGTGTGATTGTGATTGTGTGATTGTGATTGTGTGATTGTGATTGTGTGATTGTGATTGTGTGATTGTGATTGTGTGATTGTGATTGTGTGATTGTGATTGTGTGATTGTGATTGTGTGATTGTGATTGTGTGATTGTGATTGTGTGATTGTGATTGTGTGATTGTGATTGTGTGATTGTGATTGTGTGATTGTGATTGTGTGATTGTGATTGTGTGATTGTGATTGTGTGATTGTGATTGTGTGATTGTGATTGTGTGATTGTGATTGTGTGATTGTGATTGTGTGATTGTGATTGTGTGATTGTGATTGTGTGATTGTGATTGTGTGATTGTGATTGTGTGATTGTGATTGTGTGATTGTGATTGTGTGATTGTGATTGTGTGATTGTGATTGTGTGATTGTGATTGTGTGATTGTGATTGTGTGATTGTGATTGTGTGATTGTGATTGTGTGATTGTGATTGTGTGATTGTGATTGTGTGATTGTGATTGTGTGATTGTGATTGTGTGATTGTGATTGTGTGATTGTGATTGTGTGATTGTGATTGTGTGATTGTGTGATTGTGTGATTGTGTGAGTGTGTGATTGTGTGATTGTGTGATTGTGTGATTGTGTGATTGTGTGATTGTGTGATTGTGTGATTGTGTGATTGTATGATTGTGTGATTGTATGATTGTGTGATTGTGTGCTTGTGTGATTGTGTGATTGTGTGATTGTGTGATTGTGTGATTGTGTGATTGTGTCATTGTGTGATTGTGTGATTGTGTGATTGTGTGATTGTGTGATTGTGTGATTGTGTGATTGTGTGACCGTGATTGTGTGACCGTGATTGTGTGATCGTGATTGTGTGATCGTGTTAGTGTGACCGTGATTGTGTGATCGTGTGATTGTGTGATCGTGTGATTGTGTGATTGTGTGATTGTGTGATTGTGTGATTGTGTGATTGTGTGTTTGTGTGATTGTGTGATTGTGTGATTGTGTGATTGTGTGATTGTGTGATTGTGTGATTGTGTGATTGTGTGATTGTGTGATTGTGTGATTGTGTGATTGTGTGATTGTGTGATTGTGTGATTGTGTGATTGTGTGATTGTGTGATTGAGTGATTGTGTGCTTGTGTGATTGTATACTTGTGTGATTGTGATTGTGCGATTGTGATTGTGCGATTGTGATTGTGTGATTGTGATTGTGTGATTGTGATTGTGTGATTGTGATTGTGTGATTGTGATTGTGTGATTGTGATTGTGTGATTGTGATTGTGTGATTGTGATTGTGTGATTGTGATTGTGTGATTGTGATTGTGTGATTGTGATTGTGTGATTGTGATTGTGTGATTGTGATTGTGTGATTGTGATTGTGTGATTGTGATTGTGTGATTGTGATTGTGTGATTGTGATTGTGTGATTGTGATTGTGTGATTGTGATTGTGTGATTGTCTGATTGTGTGATTGTGTGATTGTGTGATTGTGTGATTGTGTGATTGTGTGATTGTGTGATTGTGTGATTGAGTGATTGTGTGCTTGTGTGATTGTATACTTGTGTGATTGTGTGATTGTATACTTGTGTGATTGTGTGATTGTGTGATTGTGTAATTGTGCGATTGTGTGCTTGTGTGATTGTGTGATTGTGATTGTGCGATTGTGTGATTGTGTGATTGTGTGATTGTGACTGTGTGATTGTGTGAGTGTGTGATTGTGTGATTGAGTGATTGTGTGCTTGTGTGATTGTGTGGTTGTGTGGTTGTGTGATTGTGTGATTGTGTGATTGTGTGATTGTGTGATTGTGTGATTGTATGATTGTGTGATTGTGTGATTGTGTGATTGTGTGATTGTGTGATTGTGTGATTGTGTGATTGTGTGATTGTGTGATTGTGTGATTGTGTGATTGTGTGATTGTGTGATTGTGTGATTGTGTGATTGAGTGATTGTGTGCTTGTGTGATTGTATACTTGTGTGATTGTGATTGTGCGATTGTGATTGTGCGATTGTGATTGTGCGATTGTGATTGTGTGATTGTGATTGTGCGATTGTGATTGTGCGATTGTGATTGTGCGATTGTGATTGTGTGATTGTGATTGTGTGATTGTGATTGTGTGATTGTGATTGTGTGATTGTGATTGTGTGATTGTGATTGTGTGATTGTGATTGTGTGATTGTGATTGTGTGATTGTGATTGTGTGATTGTGATTGTGTGATTGTGATTGTGTGATTGTGATTGTGTGATTGTGATTGTGTGATTGTGATTGTGTGATTGTGATTGTGTGATTGTGATTGTGTGATTGTGATTGTGTGATTGTGATTGTGTGATTGTGATTGTGTGATTGTGATTGTGTGATTGTGATTGTGTGATTGTGATTGTGTGATTGTGATTGTGTGATTGTGATTGTGTGATTGTGATTGTGTGATTGTGATTGTGTGATTGTGATTGTGTGATTGTGATTGTGTGATTGTGATTGTGTGATTGTGATTGTGTGATTGTGATTGTGTGATTGTGATTGTGTGATTGTGATTGTGTGATTGTGATTGTGTGATTGTGATTGTGTGATTGTGATTGTGTGATTGTGATTGTGTGATTGTGATTGTGTGATTGTGATTGTGTGATTGTGATTGTGTGATTGTGATTGTGTGATTGTGATTGTGTGATTGTGATTGTGTGATTGTGATTGTGTGATTGTGATTGTGTGATTGTGTGATTGTGATTGTGTGATTGTGATTGTGTGATTGTGTGAGTGTGTGATTGCGTGATTGCGTGATTCTGTAATTGAGTGATTGTGTGCATGTGTGATTGTGTGGTTGTGAGATTGTGTGATTGTGTGATTAGGTGATTGTGTGATTGTGTGATTGTGTGATTGTGTGATTGTGTGATTGTGTGATTGTGTGATTGTGTGATTGTGTGATTGTGTGATTGTGTGATTGTCTGATTGTGTGATTGTGTGATTGTGTGATTGTGTGATTGTGTGATTGTGTGATTGTGTGATTGTATGATTGTGTGATTGTATGATTGTGTGATTGTGTGCTTGTGTGATTTTGTGATTGTGTGATTGTGTGATTGTGTGATTGTGTGATTGTGTCATTGTGTGATTGTGTGATTGTGTGATTGTGTGATTGTGTGATTGTGTGATTGTGTGATTGTGTGACCGTGATTGTGTGACCGTGATTGTGTGATCGTGATTGTGTGATCGTGTTAGTGTGACCGTGATTGTGTGATCGTGTGATTGTGTGATCGTGTGATTGTGTGATTGTGTGATTGTGTGATTGTGTGATTGTGTGATTGTGTGTTTGTGTGATTGTGTGATTGTGTGATTGTGTGATTGTGTGATTGTGTGATTGTGTGATTGTGTGATTGTGTGATTGAGTGATTGTGTGCTTGTGTGATTGTGTGATTGTGTGATTGTGATTGTGTGATTGTGTGATTGTGATTGTGTGATTGTGATTGTGTGATTGTGATTGTGTGATTGTGATTGTGTGATTGTGATTGTGTGATTGTGATTGTGTGATTGTGATTGTGTGATTGTGATTGTGTGATTGTGATTGTGTGATTGTGATTGTGTGATTGTGATTGTGTGATTGTGATTGTGTGATTGTGATTGTGTGATTGTGATTGTGCGATTGTGATTGTGCGATTGTGATTGTGCGATTGTGATTGTGCGATTGTGATTGTGCGATTGTGATTGTGCGATTGTGATTGTGCGATTGTGATTGTGCGATTGTGATTGTGCGATTGTGATTGTGCGATTGTGATTGTGCGATTGTGATTGTGCGATTGTGATTGTGCGATTGTGATTGTGCGATTGTGATTGTGCGATTGTGATTGTGCGATTGTGATTGTGCGATTGTGATTGTGCGATTGTGATTGTGCGATTGTGATTGTGCGATTGTGATTGTGCGATTGTGATTGTGCGATTGTGATTGTGCGATTGTGATTGTGCGATTGTGATTGTGCGATTGTGATTGTGCGATTGTGATTGTGCGATTGTGATTGTGCGATTGTGATTGTGCGATTGTGATTGTGCGATTGTGATTGTGCGATTGTGATTGTGCGATTGTGATTGTGCGATTGTGATTGTGCGATTGTGATTGTGCGATTGTGATTGTGCGATTGTGATTGTGCGATTGTGATTGTGCGATTGTGATTGTGCGATTGTGATTGTGCGATTGTGATTGTGCGATTGTGATTGTGCGATTGTGATTGTGCGATTGTGATTGTGCGATTGTGATTGTGCGATTGTGATTGTGCGATTGTGATTGTGCGATTGTGATTGTGTGATTGTGATTGTGTGATTGTGATTGTGTGATTGTGATTGTGTGATTGTGATTGTGTGATTGTGATTGTGTGATTGTGATTGTGTGATTGTGATTGTGTGATTGTGATTGTGTGATTGTGATTGTGTGATTGTGATTGTGTGATTGTGATTGTGTGATTGTGATTGTGTGATTGTGATTGTGTGATTGTGATTGTGTGATTGTGATTGTGTGATTGTGATTGTGTGATTGTGATTGCGTGATTGTGTGATTGTGTGATTGTGTGATGGAGTGATTGTGTGATTGTGTGAATGTGTGATTGTGTGATCGTGTCATTGTGTGATCGTGTGATCGTGTGATCGTGTGATCGTGTGATTGTGTGATTGTGTGATTGTGCGATTGTGTGATTGTGTGATTGTGTGATTGTGTGGTTGTGTGATTGTGTGATTGTGTGGTTGCGTGATTGTGTGATTGTGTGATTGTGTGATTGTGTGATTGTATGATTGTGTGATTGTGAGGTTGTGTGATTGTGTGCTTGTGTGATTGTGTGATTGTGATTGTGTGATTGTGTGATTGTGTGATTGTGTGATTGTGTGATTGTGTGATTGTGTGATTGTGTGACCGTGATTGTGTGACCGTGATTGTGTGATCGTGATTGTGTGATCGTGTTAGTGTGACCGTGAATGTGTGATTGCGTGATTGTGATTGCGTGATGGCGATTGCGTGATTGTGATTGCGTGATTGTGTGATTGTGTGATTGTGTGATTGTGTGATTGTGTGATTGTGTGATAGTGATTGTGTGATTGTGTGATTGTGTGAATGTGTGATTGTTTGACCGTGATTGTGTGATTGTGATTGTGTGATTGTGTGATTGTGTGATTGTGTGATTGTGTGATTGTGTGATTGTGTGATTGTGTGATTGTGTGATTGTGTGATTGTGTGATTGTGTGATTGAGTGATTGTGTGCTTGTGTGATTGTATACTTGTGTGATTGTGTGATTGTATACTTGTGTGATTGTGTGATTGTGTAATTGTGCGATTGTGTGCTTGTGTGATTGTGTGATTGTGATTGTGCGATTGTGTGATTGTGTGATTGTGTGATTGTGTGATTGTGTGATTGTGTGAGTGTGTGATTGTGTGATTGAGTGATTGTGTGCTTGTGTGATTGTGTGGTTGTGTGGTTGTGTGATTGTGTGATTGTGTGATTGTGTGATTGTGTGATTGTGTGATTGTGTGATTGTATGATTGTGTGATTGTGTGATTGTGTGATTGTGTGATTGTGTGATTGTGTGATTGTGTGATTGTGTGATTGTGTGATTGTGTGATTGTGTGATTGTGTGATTGTGTGATTGTGTGATTGAGTGATTGTGTGCTTGTGTGATTGTATACTTGTGTGATTGTGATTGTGCAATTGTGATTGTGCGATTGTGATTGTGTGATTGTGATTGTGTGATTGTGATTGTGTGATTGTGATTGTGTGATTGTGATTGTGTGATTGTGATTGTGTGATTGTGATTGTGTGATTGTGATTGTGTGATTGTGATTGTGTGATTGTGATTGTGTGATTGTGATTGTGTGATTGTGATTGTGTGATTGTGATTGTGTGATTGTGATTGTGTGATTGTGATTGTGTGATTGTGATTGTGTGATTGTGATTGTGTGATTGTGATTGTGTGATTGTGATTGTGTGATTGTGATTGTGTGATTGTGATTGTGTGATTGTGATTGTGTGATTGTGATTGTGTGATTGTGATTGTGTGATTGTGATTGTGTGATTGTGGTTGTGTGATTGTGATTGTGTGATTGTGATTGTGTGATTGTGATTGTGTGATTGTGATTGTGTGATTGTGATTGTGTGATTGTGATTGTGTGATTGTGATTGTGTGATTGTGTGAGTGTGTGATTGTGTGATTGAGTGATTGTGTGGTTGTGTGATTGTGTGATTGTGTGGTTGTGTGATTGTGTGATTGTGTGATTGTGTGATTGTGTGATTGTGTGATTGTGTGATTGTGTGATTGTGTGATTGTGTGATTGTGACTGTGTGATTGTGTGAGTGTGTGATTGTGTGATTGAGTGATTGTGTGCTTGTGTGTTTGTGTGGTTGTGTGATTGTGTGATTGTGTGATTGTGTGATTGTGTGATTGGGTGATTGTGTGATTGCGTGATTGTGTGATTCTGTGATTGTGTGATTGTGTGATTTTGTGATTTTGTGATTGTGTGATTGTGTGATTGCGTGATTGTGTGATTGTGTGATTGTGTGATTGTGTGATTGTGTGAGTGTGTGATTGTGTGATTGTGTGATTGAGTGATTGTGTGCTTGTGTGATTGTATACTTGTGTGATTGTGCGATTGTATACTTGTGTGATTGTGTGATTGTGTGATTGTGTGATTGTGTGATTGTGCGATTGTGTGCTTGTGTGATTGTGTGATTGTGATTGTGTGATTGTGTGAGTGTGTGATTGTGTGATTGTGTGATTGAGTGATTGTGTGCTTGTGTGATTGTATACTTGTGTGATTGTGCGATTGTATACTTGTGTGATTGTGTGATTGTGTGATTGTGTGATTGTGCGATTGTGTGCTTGTGTGATTGTGTGATTGTGATTGTGTGATCGTGTGATTGTGTGATTGTGTGATTGTGTGGTTGTGTGACCGTGATTGTGTGACCGTGATTGTGTGACCGTGATAGTGTGACCGTGAATGTGTGACTGCGTGATTCTGATTGCGTGATTGTGATTGCGTGATTGTGTGATTGTGTGATTGTGTGATGGAGTGATTGTGTGATTGTGTGAATGTGTGATTGTGTGATCGTGTCATTGTGTGATCGTGTGATCGTGTGATCGTGTGATTGTGTGATTGTGTGATTGTGTGATTGTGCGATTGTGTGATTGTGTGATTGTGTGATTGTGTGGTTGTGTGATTGTGTGATTGTGTGGTTGCGTGATTGTGTGATTGTGTGATTGTGTGATTGTGTGATTGTATGATTCTGTGATTGTGAGGTTGTGTGATTGTGTGCTTGTGTGATTGTGTGATTGTGATTGTGTGATTGTGTGATTGTGTGATTGTGTGATTGTGTGATTGTGTGATTGTGTGATTGTGTGATTGTGTGACCGTGATTGTGTGACCGTGATTGTGTGATCGTGATTGTGTGATCGTGTTAGTGTGACCGTGAATGTGTGATTGCGTGATTGTGATTGCGTGATGGCGATTGCGTGATCGTGATTGCGTGATTGTGTGATTGTGTGATTGTGTGATTGTGTGATTGTGTGATTGTGTGATAGTGATTGTGTGATTGTGTGATTGTGTGAATGTGTGATTGTTTGACCGTGATTGTGTGATTGATGATTGTGTGATTGTGTGATTGTGTGATTGTGTGATTGTTTGATTGTGTGATTGTGTGATTGTGTGATAGTGATTGTGTGATTGTGATTGTGTGATTGTGTGATTGTGTGATTGTGTGATTGTGTGATTGTGTGATTGTGTGATTGTGTGATTGAGTGATTGTGTGCTTGTGTGATTGTGTGATTGTGTGATTGTGATTGTGCAATTGTGATTGTGCGATTGTGATTGTGTGATTGTGATTGTGTGATTGTGATTGTGTGATTGTGATTGTGTGATTGTGACTGTGTGATTGTGATTGTGTGATTGTGATTGTGTGATTGTGATTGTGTGATTGTGATTGTGTGATTGTGATTGTGTGATTGTGATTGTGTGATTGTGATTGTGCGATTGTGATTGTGTGATTGTGATTGTGTGATTGTGATTGTGTGATTGTGATTGTGTGATTGTGTGAGTGTGTGATTGTGTGATTGAGTGATTGTGTGATTGTGTGAT